>NC_081538.1:16331919-16941919 GCF_030273125.1 Centropristis striata | reverse complement strand
CTAATGGACTGAAGTGTTTTTTGGTTTGGTTTACTTCCACACTGTGGACTGTTGACGATGTCCTTCGTCTAGTGGACAGAATGTGTGAAGGAAAGTGCTGACACTTTTTCAAAGTGTATGTATTGTTGGAGTGTTTTCACTTTTATGTGGAATTGATCTGCTGTGCGATTGAATCCATTAGCCACCATTCTGTCTCTAAATACTTTGTTGTTTTTGTGTGTAGCCACTAGCAACCGCGTTATGTAATCGTCTGACCATATTTTGACAAGGGCCTTTACTTCATCATTTTTCAAGCCTGCTACTACCCTGCCTGGTGCTAATTTTGAAAGTGTTACATCTGCTGTCTTCTTCTACGTTCACAGGATGCGCCTGTTTTCAAACACGTTGTCATTGGCCTCATAAGGACAGTGCTTTTACTCCACTCATTTCGTTATGAAGGTCATTATCAGGGCCCAAGCACAGAGTGGTGCAAAAGGCTTATTATATCATTTAGCTTATTATTACTTGTTTGTATTACTGGGACAAAAGCATACTGACTACTAATATCCAAAATATTCAAATCATAGACACTACCATTAACTATTCCTGTAACACATTGCCCACAAAATCACAAAAACCGCATTGACCAAACACGGCAACCTCCTGGTCTGCTCAAGGAGGCAAACCAGGAAGTGCCTTCAGCTGCATTCTACCAAAACCAGCAGGGCGTGCTAAGTTTGGCTGCAAAAACATTTCTGTCCATTAATTTCAATGCAAAATTTGAAAACTCAGAATCAGAATTTTTTTAGGACAACACTATGGTCTCAATCACTAGTAAACAATCTTCTTCAAGACAATTTCATGTTAATAGTTCAAATAATGGCTTTAGAAGAAAATAGAAGATCAAGAATCGTATGATTTGGGGCGTGGCTACCTTTGATTGACAGGTGGCTAACAAGGTGAGCCATCATCAGGAGAGAAGCAGAACAATGCGTATCCACGGCAACGTGTCAATAAAGTTATATATAACGTTATATAGATATAAAAAAGGGCGTTTACTGGTTTGGTCTCATAACTTTGACCCTTACACTGTATTTTCACTTAATGACAGTTTATTTGAACGTTTTGTTCAGTAAAAATGTCCTGTTCAGCGTTTGGTTGGACTAACAGACACTCTAAGGAGTCACTGCTCATTTTTCTTAAGTGACATACATTTTGTTTTTGTTTTTTACTAGCCAAAATGAACATCCCAGTTAATGCTCCAGTTAATGCTAACATGATATAGCAGCGGCTTCTCTCAGTCAGGTTGAGGTGTACAGAGTTAGTGATCAGATCCCTCTCGCTCCTCCACAGTCCAGATATGGTCTGCTCCCCATATCAGAAACAAGATGGCGACGAGTGTAACGCTGAACTTGATGCCTCCAACAGGCAGTCCACAAACCAATGGGTGTTGTGACGGTCACTACATCCATTATATACAGTCTATGGGTCAGCCATATACTAGGTTTTGATCTCATCTTGTTTGGTGCTGAAGTTGGTTGATTGACAACATTGCTCCTAATGCTGGTACAATTAGGATAGAAACATAGCACCCTCTTTAAACCTACTGCATCTTTGAACTCACCCTGACCCTGGTTTAGTTCTTATATTTTAGGGAATATTAAGAGCAACCAGCATCACATAAAAAATTATGTACTGAAGCTATGGTTTGCATCTTATCTCAAAGCTTCATGATAATCTGATTATAAGTGGGGTGGACAGAGCAGGGCCAAATACTTAAAAGTGGATGACCTAAATGAACTCCTGTTGAGTTGTTGACCTTACTTCACTCATCATATGAATGCACAGACAGACAGAGAGAGGAAAGAAAGAGCAAACACATAATCCATAATCCATAGCTGCCTGTGCACAGTGAAAACCGAATCAGCTTTTCGCAGCAGTAGGATCTGGAAGGGCTCAGGATGTTTTGCAGGAGGCGACAGCATGCTGTGATCTGTGTCGTTACACCTGTCAGAGGAAACAGTAACTCTGAGTGTGTGAACATGTGTTATTCTGTTGAGATGATGTTGTTTTGGTTTTTCCTTATTTTTTCTCTTGCATTGTATCATTCGGCTTTAGCTCAAAAAAAGCTGTGTGTGTGTGTGTGTGTTTGTGTGTGTTATGAATGTGTGTTTTGTCTGTAATTGTGTGTATGTGTTATATAAGACTCAATAAGTGAGCATTTTCTCCAATGCCGTTCATTTTTTCCCACTGTTCTCTCTATTTTTGTCTGCAATTATACAGACTGATGCTGCAATCAACATGTTGTTTTTCCACAAGCCACACTCTGTTTCTCTTTCTCTCTTTCTCTCACTCTCACACACACACACACACACACACACACACAGGCTTATGTCCCGGAAACACGGAGGCAGAGAGGATATTGTAACAAGCATCCGAAAAAATGTTGGTCCAACAAGTGAGACAAGGCTCCCGCCTGAATTAAAGAGGATTATCTCTCTTAATTTATGCTAATTAATGCGCACAGAGTAATGAGAGCAGCATGTTATTGTGTGACTGAAGCCTGTCTCCGCCTCACAAACATGTACAAGCTCACACAACTGTGTGTCTGTGCACCATTGAAGACATTGAAGGCACACACACTCACACACTCCGCACTATGCCATTGTGTACTTCATGGGAATCTCGTAGTCCACCCGCTGCCAAATCTCACCACCATTGCAAATACACTCATGCTGATTCCGCTGTGGGACAGTCCTGGCTTGGTTAGATCCACATTCATGTTTTGTTTCACCATTTTATACAACATCCAAAAAACTTGTGAGGTTTCTTCCTTCAAGCTTAGTGAGGTATTGAAATGAAACCTTTGGTGGGGGTCACCATGATATTCCAAGGGAGAGACTTAATGTCTGTCTGTATATAATTTAACCGTAAAATGAGACTTTTTTTGTAATGTCACTGCTGTCATTTATAACTGAAGGGACTTGTTATTCTGATTGTCTGGGCAATATGAAGAAAATGTTATTATATTTTTCGATTTCGATATTGAGGTGATATTGTAAGGTTTAATATTTATACTTTCAAAAATGTTTAGATAACTAATGGAAAATAATTATCATTAATTTAATGAAATGACTAAGCAGAAAAAGGTGAAGAATAGAACAGCTTGTCTCAGACACTTTACTGTAATGCAGCCTTAAAAACCCGCAAGAGAGAGCACTTATGCCATATTGTGATATTACGATGTCCAACACGAATAAAATTGAAGCCCGACCAATATATCCGTCAGTACACACCAATACATTGACTGTCTTCCGTCACTTTAAATGGAGCGTAATTTGCATAGGCAGTTCTTATAAATCACACAAATATCCTGCTGTATATGTGTTTTAAACTTATTTACCGCATGTCAATTGATTAATCAAGGCTCCCAGTCTGTCTGGGAAGTTCTCCTTACTCGCTATGGAGGCAGTCAGCAGCGGACAGACAGCTAATTGCAGTGGACAGTGGCTAGCTAAACTGCCTTCACCAGGCTGACTGAAAGCAAAAATTTACTGATATCACAGTGGATCACTATGTACAGCTAAATAACTGTAAACTTTCGTCTCAGAACTCAATGCTTCAAATGTGCAGTCCACAAAACAATGGGTCACAGTGACTACGTTTCATATATAATCATATATATAATATAATAATAATAATAATATATTCATATATAATCTATGCTGAAAAACACGTCCAGTGGGGATTGGCCTGCAGTGATGTCAACCCCATAATGACATGACAACACAGGGGACAGGAGCTTCAAGTCACTGTAGCAAAATACAGCTGGTGTCAAGAAAAGTAATATTTGCTCTTTGGAACATAAAATGACAAACCATTCTGCTGATAGGTCATATCATAAATAGGAGTGTAACCATAACGATACATGTATCGGAGGCGGCTGTGGTCCAGTTGGTAGAGTGGTCGCCCAGGAGCGGAGGGTGGGTGGTTCGACCCCTGACCATGGCAGCCTACATGTCAAAGTATCCTTGGGCAAGATACTGAACCCCAAATGGCTCCCGATGCTGCGTTCATTGGTGTGTGAATGAATTCCCAATGGTGGCAGGTGGCACCGTTTAGGGTAGCCTCGGACACCAGTATGAATGTGTGCATCAATGGGTGAATGAGCACAGTCTGTTGTGCAAAGTCGTGATGCGCAGGCCGACCCGTAACCCGCGGGTCTCGCTGGTTATCCGCGGGTCGGGTTGGGCGGAGTCAAGAAATGTTCTCTTTATTGGCGGGGCGGGTGAGGCGGGTCATATGTTGAATACAGCCTACTTCTTAACAACACTGGTCCTTTATCAGTTCTCTTATATGCATTCTTGTTTCCCTCACTTGCCTTGTTTGCTTTCACAGAGAGATGCAAGGAAACGAAGCAAGGAGAGAGGAGGAAGGAGACATAAAATTAGGAACATGAGGAAGGACCACTGTTGTAACAAAAGCGCCAAGCACAACACCACAACAAACCAGAATGAAAAGAAGTGGGTAAGATGGAAGAAGAAGTGAGGGAAAGATTACTGTCAGGAGAATACAGAGTTAAAAGAAAAAGAAGGCCAAGCTGCTAAATCTCATGTTTGGGACCATTTCTGTGAGGTAGTTAGTGCAGCAGACGACAGCAGCATTGGCTTTGTGAAGTGCAATTCCTGTGATAAGCACAAGCAAGAGATCTACACGACATGTATTTAATAGCGGCGGGCGGGATGGAGCGTGTCAAATTATTAAATAACATTTTTTTTTTAAAAAGAATAATAGAATTGTAATAATTTATTGTAAATATTGCTTTCCTTACTTTTTTTTTCTTACGCTTGCTTTGGCAATATGTACAGTGTTACGTCATGCCAATAAAACCAATTGAATTGAATTTAATTGAATTGAATTGAAATGAATGCAGGGCCCACGGATGGAAAAAAACCCATACTGCGCATCACTAGTGTAAAGCGATTTGGATAAAAGCGCTACATAAGTACAGTCCATTAACCATGTATATATACTATATCTGCCGATATCGAAATATTTTACTTATGCATCTGCATAAGCCCAGGCCCCAAATATCCAGTAGGTCTATCAGTCAGGCTCTAATGACAAAATCCAGTCTCATATCACTATATGGATATAGTACCAAAATATAATGCCCAGCCCTATGTGCATCTCAGTATGGAGCATTTAACAGCAATGCATGGGAAAATGACAAACCAATCAAAACACACTACTGTACGTGTATGACCAAGAGTGGATACATTTTGTCTTCATACATGCCTTTCTCCTCTACAACTTTGCTTTCTACCCTCATAGAGTTCACTATAAACTCCTGCCACAGGGACACTATAGGAGCATATGATTCCCACACTGCTGGCGGATGAGATAAAAGCCTGTAAATCTCCTGTGCCTGCTGCAGACACACACCATGTCCCTCTAGTAATGCCATAAGAATATTACAGGAGTGATACAGTGATTTCCATTAAGGGCAGTGGGCGGCGCGCACACACAACCCGTGTCTTAGTGCGATATACGTGAGTGCGCGTCCGTTAACAACCAACCAGCCAACGAGCCAGCACCGAGCCGAACCACACCGATCCGAGCCAAACCGATCGGAGCATTTCGCCGTGGCGCCCCGCACAGAGGCAGCAGAGGAGGAACGATGAGCTGGTAGCGCATCTTTACGCACCCGACCCGCCGCCAGCCCCTTATAAACCCTCATTCTGCCTCTTTACGTGTCATTCTCTCGCGGAGACCATGGAGACAGCAGTTCACAGGACCGATATTCTCATCTCCCAGCTGCTCCTTTTCAGCCAAATAGGTAAGAAACTGGAAATTAGGGTGAAAAAAAAAATCCTGATTTACTAGAGCAGTGGCTGACATGTGATGCTGTGGACGTTTTGAACGCTGTCAAAGATTAAGCGGTGCGTCTGTTTTATTCCCTTGGATATTCCCCACACACTTCAGTCTGTTTTAAAAAATGTGCAATCGGCGGCAAAGAAAGCTTAATTTTGCACGTCGCGGGCATTTTCCAGCGCATGCATTTCTGACGTGGAGCCTACAATATAGGTTACCGCTAAATCTTTAGTTTCAAGTAAATCCTCTGCAGTGCATGCGGGGTTTTTTCTTGTCATGCTTTGAACATGTTGAGCCCTTTCTCCAAACACAAGCAAGTTGGAGTATGAATGAAATGTGACGGCGTGCAGTGAGAGGACGCTCTGTGTTCTGATTTCTTTCGTCTATTTGAAGAACTTATTTTATTGAAGCGTTCAATCCAAAGCTTCATCCCTTAACAGCTGCTGGTTTCCTTCAGAAACTTGACTTGGGTTGAAAGACATGTGTGTCATTTTAGAATACCATACCTATGATTTTTTTTAAATTGAGAAAAACAACTGAGCTTAAATTATTGCTTTGTATCTAAGTTCAAATTTAAGGTAAGCATTATATTATTGTGGATGCTGAGTATTGCTGTAGCTCTGCTTGTGTAAGTCCATCAGTGCAACACATATCCAAAACTTTTCAGAAATAACCTGATAGATTTTTTTTTATGAGTCATGTTGGCTGTATGTTTAGAGAGTACATTTGTAAACTTATGGTTGTTAAAAACATTCGCTCCAGATATGAGTCACAGCATCTGTCAAAGCACAGATCCTCTTAGCTCAAGAAATGAAGAAGATAGGACTTAGTGCTGATTTTAGTAACTGGAGGAAGGAAAACATTTTTTCTTTTCTTTTTTCTTTCTTGTTTGCTAATCTCAAAGAGTAAGGAAACATGTTCTCTGATCCGTAATACTATAATTCATATCTTCAAACTTTCATCAAAGGTAGTGGAGCAGGTATTGACAGTTTTTGAGCATTCAACATTCCAACACTATTTCCCCCTCCTAATCAATGCAGTGTTTTAACATAACATGGTGCATACATCATGGCTTCAATCGAGTTAAAAAACTGGACAGCAAGTCAGAGGTAAAAGAATGGAAGCTTAATTTTAGTGCTCCTAGAGAGCAATTACTTTTCTGTCAGTGGGAGTATTGGTGTGTTAATCAAACACTTTGAAAAATATGATCAATTATCTATCTATTTGGATCTTGCTTCATGCTCTTAATTAAAAGACACAGACATAGATCATCAAATTGGAGGAAAAGTGGCAGTAGAAGCCGGCAGGCCAATTGATTAGCACGGCTGATATATTGACTTTTATTAGTTTATATCCCTGGATATGTCAAGACACTGCAGCATAGAAATTATAGATTTGTCTGAGGTAGGTTTGAAAATTGTTGCTATTACATAGTTTGTCCACCAGAGAGCCCTGACAAGTAGATTCATCAAGCTTTCAAAAGTCCCACTCAGTATCTGGCTTATTGTTATGATTACTGAAACAACAAATTGAAGGGATCATCATCAAAAGTGTTGTGTTAATATAGGAATATTGGCCGATCATAGATTTTTAAATGCTCTGATTTTACTATTATTATTGGCCCCAAAAATCCAGAGTAGTTGGAGGTGATCATCAGCTCTTCTATGTAGTGTTTGACCAGACAGAAGGATGAATCCTCTTCACCAAAGTTGAAAATTGACATGAAAAAGTTCCCAAATTTGCTGGAGGACCCCATTAAACCCTCTGAAGGACCCCCGGTTGTCCGCATTCACCAATCTTCATTAAAGCTTTGGTTGACAGTTTGATTCAACCTTTGAGAAATGCTAAAATGCTTACCATTGATTTTTAACAAGGTTATCTTATTGTTATAACATAATTTGTTTATTTTAGGAAAGTGCAGGAGATGAATCTCATGTCATCCAATTCAAGAAGCTGAGTTGAGAGGTTTCCAAATGTTTTCTTGCCCCGAACACAAACCTGCGTGCTCCAGTTTGATAAGATTTTGTGTGATCAGATTAGGTCAGATGAGCCCATGAGACCTTTTTTTCCCCCATTTAATCTAACTTGCTGCAGAAATAGATAAATGGTGATAGATGGGGTGAGTGAACTCTGTCGCTCCTTTGACCTCCGCTTACTTTTGACCAGTTATTTTTAATCACAGCAGCGGTACTGCTACTGCTCTTGTTTCACAGAATTATGATCAGATTGCCTGTAAATGCCAGTGGCTTTAACTCCTTCCTCCACCTGCTGTTCATTTATTAACCGGAGAGAATCAAGTGATCCCTGGATACCACACTGGGTGCAGTTTCTTTTCTGGTAGATTCTAAAGGTCTTGTTTGTTTCTTCCTTCCAGACATCTTGATGCTCTTTTCAGAAATCCCTTTGCAGAGTGGAAGTTAGGCTGCGCTCTGAAGTTGCTGCAGTCAAGCGTGTTGATTCACAGTTTTCATGCACTGTACACAATCTTGTGATGCAAGCTGGTTCACTTCTTTTAAAATGTTTGTGTTAAATATGCTGTTTAGATACATACAGCGAGAAAAACAATTTCCTTTAGGGAAAGGAAAGAGAGCATCCTCCAGCCATCTGGCCCACAATATGCCTGGACACCAGTCAAAATCACACACAAACACGCTTTCTCACTCGGCCTCTTGCTCACACACTTCCATACAAACACACACAAATACAAGTGGCTGTGATGTTGTGGGTGCTCTCATTTTGGCCTTGTTTGACCAAGCAGTTCTGCCAGTTAACACAATCTTCTATCTGGAGCCCTTCACTGTGCCATATGCTTGTCAACAGCACGGTCGCCTCTACAGAACATTGTACATCTGACTTCTCAGCGGTTATCACACTTTCTGCCTGTGGTTCCATATGTGCAGTTCAGCAGGAAGGCAAAGATTCCAGTTTTCATGCACTAGTTTGACATTAAATATATGTAAATACAAGTGTTGGCAACCCCTGTAACTTTGGGTTTTAGTATCCTGTTATCCTGCCGGTAGAGATTTAAAACTAATCTGATTCAGCTCAGCATGATGGGTGTATCTCTCACAGCTCTTCTCTCCAGACCTCATTTCATTCTGCTCAGCTTTCCACACATAGAGAACCGCATCTGACCTCTTCTACCCATAATTGCTCGCATTTTGTGGTTGTTTCCTGTTGTTAGCAGTGATGTGTCTACACTCCTGGCAGACTGCATTTCCAACATGTTCTCACACCTAAATGACAGAATAGGTTATTTGCCAGTGACTCCAAAACGACATACAGTATAATGTTGTATTAAATGTTGTGAAGCAGTCGCATTGGTGCAGTTTTAAACATATGACTGTTCTATTTAATGTTTAGGTAACAAAGATCATGGTTTGGGTTAAAATAAGTAGGTTACCTGACGCTACTTTACAACATCACATAAGGTAAAAAAAAAACTCACTGTTGAATTTTGGTTTCACACAGGTATACCATTTTTTCCCTCCCGAACCGATTCCGATACTTGTGCTGTGGGTATCGGCTGATACTGAGTGCCGATCCGATACCAGTATGTTATAAAAAAAATATCATACTACACCTGCCTGACTGTGATATGATTATTATTGTGAGGCCTGGCTCAGGTTAAACTCTTTGTAAAACATGAATACATACAGCAGATTCAAGCCATTTATTTTTACAGTTATGTTTAAATAAAACAGTAGCCCTATACAAAGCAGTAGTGCAACAGCAACTTAAATAAATAAATCTGGGGTTCTGGGGGCATACGCCCCCGGAGAACATTTTTGCCCTAAAAGCCTAAATTTGGTGCCTCTTGCACACTCTAATGCCACTATTCCATCTGAATCATTTCATATTTTAGAGAATTATTGTAAAGGAGAATAAGGGTTGTTCTATGTTTTATTTAAGGCATCTTATTTTGACAGTCTTCTTGTAAATTCTGTGGCGGACTCTGCTAACACATCCATGTGCTCTTATTTTGAAAGCCAGTGGGTCTAACACATTCTTACTGTAACGCCGTACGGTGTGTTTAATTTACACTCAAAGTCAGAACTTGAAAGTCGTAATTTGGAGCTCAGAACAACGTTGAAAACTCAAATTTTTCGGCAGTGTCGGAGCAATTTCCGATACTGGTATTGGAATCGGAACAACTCTACACACAGGACAAGAACAGCAGTCTCCTTGGTGAAATTCCTCTGTTTGACTCATGCGGACTTTGTCTTTTTATACATGCTTCACCCGACATCCTCCCTTGCTCCTGTAGTAATTATGACGACAACCAGAGGTCACCGCCTAACAGTAAATGTAAATTTGGGTCGTTTTAAGCTGCTTGCCATTCTTTGTTTGGTGAGGTTGTTCTGAAGTTTTGATGCGGTGGCATGGCTCTCAACACCTCAGTAATCCTATTTAGATTTGTTTTTAATGAGTGCAGTGTTTGAATTAGAAGTGCTGGCAAATGCATTGTTGGACTGATAGATTGTTGGTGGTGGATGGTGATTGGTGAGATGGAAATAAACAACAGCCTGCAGGCTATTGATCGTTAAACAGCTCAACAGGATCTATACTGGAGGTTGGCACAATTCATTGTCAGTGTACTCTACTGGCTGCCTGTACACACAAAGTCAGTAATTGTAATACTCCTACAAATCATCAGGAAATTCCTCCAGTGATTAATATACCCCCACCATCATATAGAGTAAATATAACCGGCCAACATACCACCATACACTATGTCATCGTTAATGTGAGTTCAGTGATCATATGTTCTCCTTGTGAGATACCATCTGGCCACCCAGTGCACTCAAGAATGAACCAGAGGGGTTGCTCTATCCGGTGGCATAATAGGATGCCTGATGGTGTAATAGTAATTTCCTACAAATGCTGGCACCAATTCTAGAGCACATGGCATACTGAATGTATATCATAAATATGTAGAGAGTTCAGAGAGTCAGGTATGTAGTAAATTACAGGAGGGATTAAACTATCTTAGAAGTGTAACAGTAAATTATTCTTGCTGCTAAACTTGATAGCAGGCAAAGACCAGTCCATGTAGAGGACAAGACAAAACATTGCTGATCCTAAATTTCAGATGAGCCTATACAGGGTTATAATTTATTAATAAGCATCCAGTGTGTTGGGTAGCAGTTCAGCAGTTAAAAACATCTCTAAGAACTGAAACTAGGAAATTACCAATCTTATTTTTCCCCTGCAAATAGCAATTCCAATATTTCAAGCAGTGATTCCATGAATGTATTTTTATACGCATTTTGAGGGATGGCATTAGAAAAGCTATATGTAAACTACCAAAATCAGTAGAACTAATTTACGGGAAAAAATCCTTTGACAGGGTTTTGGTATTTTTCAAAAAGCTTATATTAGCAGTGTTTCTTTTATGGGGAAGAGTGGCCATTGGGAAAGTCTCAGGCCACGTCCTCTCAAATGTCCGCTCATTCTGTGTGTCTCCATTACAAAAAGGCCCCCAAAGGGATTTACGAGACTCCGGAGGTAACGTATGGTTTTCGATCATCGTGACGGATTTAACACGGGAGATGCAACTGTGGCCGCCGTCTCTAACTGCGCACAACGTCAGCAGCTGATCATAAACAAAGCAGCATGGCTAATTATGCACAGCATCTCTGCTGATCATAAACATAGTGATCGTGAATTAACCGGCATCGCTAACTGTGCACAGAGTGTCCGGTGCTTGTTGTAAACAAACCGAGATCACTAAGTGAACACCTCCTGCAGCAGCAGCACATACACTGTTCTGCTACAGAGCTAACTGTTAGCCTATTAGCAATTTGCAGACTGGACGTTAAGGGGTTAATATCCCCTCCGGCTCCAGCTGCAGCTGGGAAAGACTGCTGAAGGAGGACTGTGCCGCTTCGACTTAACGAGCCGCGAGTGCCGGCGGCTCGTTAAGAAGAGTAAGAACGAGTCTCCAAAAGTCTCCAAGTCTCGCTTAATATAGCAACAAACTTGCTAAGTTGGCAACACTGCTTTGCTGGCTTTTATAAATGGAGCGTGTTGTTGTGGCGTCAAGTAATATGTCACAACCTGCTTAGCGTTCTATCCAATCAGCAACCAGGCTTTTTTCAGGGGAGAAAAACGGTCCTGCTCTTCAACAGGGACAAAAAAAGTCCCATCTAAAAAACGCTCCGGACATCTCGTATTCAAATTAGGGGCGTTTCGGCGAATGAGACCCACCTCATTCTGGGTATTTGGCGGTAGTGGAAACACCCTTAATCAGTAGAACTAATTTACGGAAAAAATTCCCATGACAGGGTTTTTGTATTTGAAGCTTAAAGCTTATATTATATAAATTTTTCTTGTCTATAGATGGCATGAATCAGAACATTAATGTTTAGTCCATTTCCATGCTTCACTATGTCCCATAATGTCCAACCGGTCAATTTTTCATCCGCTTCCCAACATATCATGGCATGGATTCCTCAAACCTTCAGTTTCATGGGATATCAGTATCTTCTCTATAGCCTTAAAACAGCCTGCATCAGCCTCTGAAAGAAAAAGAAAAAAAGGCAGAAAAATCAGATGTCCTGCTGGCGGGCTGGTTTTAATTCATTTTACAGTAAGGTGAATACAACACTAATTAGGATCTTGCTGCATTATCAGCAACATTTTGTACAACTCTTAAACATCATGATATCCTCTAACTTGACTAGAACATTGGTACCAACATCATATATCACCATACTGACCCTCGAACACAGACTTAACACAGCCCATGCCAAAGTGTTGACTCATATCATATGAACCTCCACTATTTATTTAATTATTTCTACTCTCAACTCTTTTTTGTGACTGTATATAACATGTGAGTCAGAATAGTGTGCCTTTATCTTCAACTCCATGCTTAAAATGAGATTATGTGTTCGCTAACGTACAAACATGCACTCACGCATACACACAGCCTGATGCAGTCAAGCTCTGTAAACCAGCCAAATAAAAATCTCCACTGAGGGAAATAAATCTTGTTAGAAAGATTTTCCAAAGCCTTCTTAACTGTCTGGCTTTTAGCGGGGGGAAAATATAATCAGATTTTCTTTTTTCTTTCTTTTTTTTGGCATACACATTTGGAAGATATCGTAAAGAAAAGTTTAATTATAAAATAATACAGATGTATGTAATTTCATAACACAAATCATTAATTCCTCAGAATGGAGCTCAAAGTTGTATTTTTTCCTACTTTGAATGGGATTTAAATGCTATCACAAATCTTAGTTTGATGTGCTTTGTGATACATTAGTGTATTCTGGTAGAAGTGTGTTGCACTATTATAGTCACCACAGTGTTGGCATTGCTAAAAACCACAGATGTTACATTGAATAATTGATTGCCTGCTTTCTACTGTGATATTTTGCCTTCCTTCCCTCTGTCTCTCCCCTCTCTTTGCTGCTTTTTCAGCCTCTCCATCTAAAGCATTTTATTCATAAGTGCTCTTATTCTTTAATCCACTTAGCTGCAGTCTGCTCTTCCTGTGGCAGCGTGCGGTCACAGTTATTTTAAAGCTGGCCTGTGCCATGAGGACAGCTGAGTCTCTTTGATGCTGAGCAGCCTGAACGGGGAACTCAGCTCGCTGAAACACTTCTGTCACTCAAAAGTTTTGTCAGTAGTTACTGTGGTTGCTATCATCGCCAGTGATGGGTGGAAGTACAAAGTCTCAAAGGTAGAAGTGGATCGGACAGCAGAAAGCTCAGTGTTGTAACACAAACCAAAACTGAACAGAGCAGACATAGATATGAAGCAGATATTGGTCAAATTAAATTAAATAAGCAAGTTTATCACCTTGACCTTTGACCCTTAAAAGAAAGCTTGACTCCAAATCTAGCTTTTCAGTATGAATAAATGTAGACTTTTCACGGAGAACAGCAACAGTAGTACCATCCAGTATCATCAGTACCATGCGCCAATATAAAAGCATCAACACTTTCATAGAAACTTCTCAAACGTCTTCTGCAGCGTATTTCACTTCTCCACTGTCTAATCGCTAAATCAACAAATACCAGTGGAGCTATGAAGACATGAGAATGTTGTATTTAGCTACGATGTGGAAAAACTATGAGTGTTTGAAACGCACTTGACATGAGGATCAACAGTGGAGAAGTGGATTGTGCCGCAGGAATGGTTTAAGAAGTTTTTCTGACTTTGAGTCTGAATTGGAACCTGTTTGAGCTTCTGTGACTCCATGATAACAAGCATGCTACAAACTTTTGTTGGGAAATAGTATTGAGGAAACCTTTAAAATTAAATGATCTGACTCCAACACAAAATCCTCACCTATTTCTCCGCGCCGATCGTTTGATGGGTAAAGGATTAGCAGGAGACGTCTGAGTTCTCAGTTTAACTTCACTTTATTACAATACGTCAAGAAATGTGCAGTTACAGAGTCTCTGGGTCTAATCCACACTTCCCTGACAAGACATAGGCTGGTCAGTTCATGAAGGCTGGACACAGTCTATTTTCCCTGAACCCATTTTTATAATAGATGTTTACTCAAAAATGTAGGTTGATCTCCTGAGAAGAGGCGTCCTTTCAATCCGCTGATTTGTCAGTTTATTCAATATGTGGACACGGTCATGTCACTAAGCAGAGATGTCATGTATCTCTCTGCTTAGTACATCGTGTCTGTGACCTGACCTGCAACAAACTTTCAAATCATCAACTCCTGCCTTGATATAAAGATAGTGACACAGATACAGATAGTGACTCACGCCCAAAGACACAGACACACAGATTATTCTAACACCATCCAGCAATATAAAAGCATCAACTCTTTCATAGAAACTTCTCAAGCATCTTCTGCAGCATATTCCACTTCTCCACTTTCTGATTGCTAAATCAACAAATACCACCGGAGCTATGAGGACATGAAAATTTTGTATTTAGCTACGATGTGGAAAAACTATGAGTGTTTGAAACACACTTGACATGAGGATCAACAGTGGAGAAGTGGATTGTGCCGCAGGAATGGTTTAAGAAGTTTTTTTTTACTTTGAGTCTGAATTGGAACCTTTTTGAGCTTCTGTGACCCCATGATAACAAGCATGCTACAAACTTTACAGATACACTTCTCAAGGCTAGAGAACAAGTTAATTCTTGATACTGAATAGATTTTCCAGTGGAGCATTTCAACACAATCAGTAGAAATTGAGCTATATATGAATGGATATGTGATTATGAAATTATGAGCTCCTGTGTTATTGTTTTTGTGATAAGTCTGTCTTCCACAATGTCATTTCACAGTGTTGTATTTGTACTTTTACTTAAGTATGGAATATGATTATTTCCTCCAACACTGGTAGGGAGTTGTTGCCAACGCTGGGATAGTAACTTTTTTTTGCTGAATTATCCCTCATTGAATCAGACTTTCACCATCTAAAGGGACTTACATGTGCAAGGCATCCCTAGTGTTACACGCTTTTTTGTTCTACAGTACTGTGCAAACGTTTAAGTCAGGTGTGAAAAAATGCTGTAAAGTAACTCTTTCAAAAATCGAAATATCAATAGTTTATTTTTATCAATTAACACAATGACAGAGGAACAAATCAATATTTGGTGTGACCACCCTTTGCCTTCAAACCATCAATTCTTCTAGGCATTCTTTCACACCTGCCTAAGACTTTTGCACAGTACTGTACATTTTAAAAGTGGCACCCCTCAAATTCCAGAAGCTCCTTAGCTCTTTGGCCTCGGTTGTTTAGCTTCATGACCATCTTGCTAACAAGCACCTTGACCCTGTCAAAATGTTGTCGCTCTGCATTAAGAGTGTGAAATAATGATCTGTCTTTAGATTCAACATTATAGACTTGAGGAAGTAGCGAGGGATAACCAGCACAAGGTAGAAAAAAAGGATGGCAGGATCCCAAGGGACAAAAGGTGAAAAGGATAGGAAGAGTGAAACTAAGTTACTGAAACCACAAAATGCCAATGCTCTCTCTGTGGTCTCTCCAGTCGAGGAGGTCTGTCTGAAGTTACAGCAGCTGACAATGGCCGTCTGTCTCTGTCGGTGCCCGCATACAAAAGCCACTCTTGTTTTTTTAAAAGGCTGGCACCGAGGACTGAGGCTACCGGAGAGGGGAAGAACCGTGCTAGTACTCAGCTGGCCAGCTGATCGGCATACGAGACTTAGACACGTTCAAACATGAATACACAAGCAAACACGCTATCTACATATTTGTGTAAAGTTGGAGAAGTGCTAAACCCATCATCAGGCTACTGGCCTTCATCTAGATAAGAACTGGTTCAATCTGGTTGCTGGCTGCTTTACAAATTAATTCATATTCTCGGGTCTTAAGATGTCTCTTCCACAGTGCGTCACAACCTTTTAGGTTCCTATTGTAAGGTATTGTTCTTTCTGTCATGGTGCTGCTGGTGCTAACCCAAGAGACTGTTGTCTTGCAAATTCTGCAAACAGATCTTTTGTGTAAGAGCTACAGACCTACATCAGAGGTCGGGGGGATCATGGCACTACTGAGGCTCAGACGGCTATATGCTCTGTTGCACATTCCAGCAAATCTGGTTATCTTGTTGTTAAAGGGATAGTTCAGGATTTTGGACATTAAGTTGTATTAAATTCTTGTCATTGGTGTTGTGGATGCAGAGCTATTAGCTTACTGGCCAAGATGGCAGCTGGTATAGCATACACATTGGTACAGTCAGTATTTAATGGCTTTTCAGGAAACAAAATAATGCCAAGTGAAGTTGGTTTCTGATGGACCATTGTTTTGTGGTGGAATGATTGACCTTTTAGTGTACACATAGTTTTGTGCAGTAAAATGATGTAGTTTGCATAATTCTTATTCTTATTCATGTGATTAGGGCTGGGTGATATGGACCATGAGTCATAATCCCAATATATATTTAGGCTGAATATCAATATACGATATACATCCCGATATTTTTATCGCAAAGTGAGAGCAAATGTTAAATCAAAGTAAAAGCCAAATATGACATGTCACAAGTAGTTTTATTGAAACCGTTTATTCAAGTTAACATAATTACTGTATAACAACAGGAGTACATCTTTTTTTTTTTTTTTTTAAATCAAAGCTCCATAAAGTGCACATTTAAATCAAAAATATATCTTGAATAAAAATAGCCTATGAAATAAAATAGGCCAATCTTTTTCTGAAATAAATATATTTATATGAGAAAAGAATAACGAACATTACAAAAGCCTAGGCAAACCCTAGTAAGGGCAGCATTTATATATAAAGAAAGTTAAAAATGTGAACTATATCGATATATCCGATATGGTCTAATTCCATATCTCATTTAAAAATATATCAATATATTTTATATGTGGATATATTACCCAGCCTTACATGTGATCTGCAAGCACTGAGGGGGACCAGGGTGGTGCTACAGTGCCATGCTATCACATAGAGAAATAAACTTGAAAAAGTCATTAGGGACAAAACTCGAGACAAGGTAATTGTCATTTCATGAATTTTATTCAGAACACCTGACTGTACATTAGTTGCATTTTAGCAGAGTCCAATAGAAATTAAACCCCTAAACCTGAGAGTGTTGGCATTTTGCACCAACCACAAGGAATTAATTAAGCAGGCTGTAGCACTTAATTTATAACTGTACAAGACAATAACACATTTTGGGAGCACAAATTTCCAGGAAAAGATACAGTATGATCTGTTTAAGTTTAAGACTTCACCACCCCAAAATTAAGTGAATGTCCTGGAATTTGACCCAAGTAAACTGTGACCATGTCCAATGTGAATAAGGTTCTTCATGAGTTCAGCTTTATCTGGATATTGACTGTTTTGTTTTTATTACAAAGCTTTGATTTATATTTTCCAGCTTAAGAAGATTTTTTACTTGTTGTCTAATTATAGTAGACAAACAGGACACATTCACAGTATGTCTATTAGTGGAGATGGGATGCTCCTCCTGTACTCAAATTTGTGGCTTAATCTGAATCAACAAGGTTACTTTACTCGAGTGAAGCAGTCAGACAGAAAACAGGAGCATTCCTTGAAGTGTTCTGAGCTTTGCAAATTAAAAAGTCTTTTATTCCTTTAAGCTTTATTGTGTGTGAGAACCCATATGGATCAAAGTTAGAGGGAGATGCAAAGTTAGTATGAGAAGTTGCTGTTCTTGAAGTGCTTACACATATCCCTTTCATTGTTCAGAGTTCGAAGAGAGAAACAGACAGAAATCACAAGTGAAACCGTGTATTTTCTGAAAGTAAAAGCCTCTTTTCTTTGTCTCTGGGAAAAACTTGACAGTGTTTTCATCCGATGAGCTGCAGATAGGTCTGTTATTTTAGGCAGCCACGAAGCAAAGTGGGAACCAAAACCAATTGGTTTGATGAAAGTTAATGGAGGCTTGTCTATTGCTCCGTCAAGCGTGGAATTCAGAGACAAGTGGAGTGGAAGTTAAACTGGATCTCAGCACAGAACCAACTCTCTTTTCCCAGTGAGAAAGTTCATTGGGGGGCTGCCGCTGTGACCGATCGGTGAGTTGAAAGTTGATTAACCCCAACCCCCACCAGCCGACCACACCGCTCAGTCACACATTTGAAGAGAAATCTTTGGGTGGGCACTTCAAGTAGTCTCCCAGACATATATATATATATATATATATATATACACACACATGCACCAACACCTTCATGAGGGTACATGCATTCTTTTATTTGTACAAGGGTTATGTTTGCAAGTCTATGAGTTCATGAATGTATCTTTGTGTTATTATCTGTGTGTGTGTGTGTGTGTGTGTGTGTGTGTGTGTGTGTGTGTGTGGTGACAAGTGAGGAATTGAGGGCGTGACCCCGGACTGAAAGATAGAGAGGAGAGGTGATGGTTTTGTATCCATGGCAATAGAGAGGGTCGGAGCAGGAAGCCAACAGGAAGTCGGGGTGTTCCACGAGCCATCGGGGGCTCTTCCGTTGTCATGACGCTGTGAACTGTTGTCATGGAAACTCCGCCGATTCAGACTGAATGCTGATGGAAAACACGCGGCCCTGATTCTTCAGTGAAAAGTTGATCATGCACAGCATCAACACCGCTTGACTAGCACATTTTAAAGTTTTATTTCTAAACTGTCAGCAGATGAATTAGTCTGTATAATGTAATATATAAACAGCATTTCTGTTCTCTGTCGTTTAATTCCAAAGCAAGGACAGAAAATCCTACAGCGAAATTCATTCTTTAAGCCCTTTAAGTCAGCTGTCTTAGTGTTTTTTCTTTCTTCTTTGTGTCCTTATTTATGTTCTTCTTCTCCTGATTAAAACAGCAGCAGACTTCAGGCTCGGCTCCCCTCGTTAAACAGTGATCAATGCTTTCAGATACCAGAAAATCTTTGAAGAGACTTTTTTTTTTCAACAGAGGCTGCTTTATTAGTTTGAAGCCCTGCTCCACTGAAGTACTACAGGATTACTAATCACATACATGCACACACACACACACACACACACACACACACACACTGTGCTGTGCTGTATTTTCTTAATTTGTGCCGAGCAGATGGAAATGGTGCATCTCACTGCTCTAACTAGGCAGGCAGATTAGAGACACACACACACAGTTCCCTCACAACTGAGGTGGACATGTGCAATCATACATGCTCAGTGGATAAACCAGAACTCGCTGCCTGCATGCACAGAAAACACACTTGGGGGGGAGGTTGAGCAGTTGGATTGTAACATTAAACACACACACAGACACACACATGTATCTGCCAACTGGCTGGCTTCCTTCAGGCTCCCATGCCTTTTCCTCTTGTATGTGTGTGTCCTAAATGTCACCTCACATCACACACTCCTTCATGTTTACACATTTGCCATGGTTCAGTTTATATCTCTAATAATTGCATTTTCACCTCATTTGTCAGAGACATGGATCTGTGTACGTCCATGTCTGAGTCCATGCATGTGTGTGTGTGAGCATATGTCTTATGTGTCTATGAGCATCACTTATTCATAGCTTCTTGATAAGATATGTCCGACCTGTCTGGCTTGATTTTGAGCCTGAAGCAAAGATTTGAGGTCAGTCCCCCCGCAGGGTCTCTACCTCTCATAGCTCAACAAAAATATATCAGCTTCATAGGAAAATGTGGAGGAAACACGGTCATTCATCCCCTCAGCGCCTGACTTTAACTCAAGTCTGGGTTTATCACTTTGTCATAAGACAGCTCAAAATAAATAAACTACATGTGTATTTGAAGAACACCAGTTTTACTGGCTTAACAACATAAAAAAATAAAATACAAGAGCTCTCTTACCACGTATTGAATAAACACAGTAAAAGATAGAAAGAACGAACCTTCTTAAATATAAGCTAATGAACTAGCTTGCTGACCTACCTTCACTTTCAGTTTACGGCTATACCATTACTGGAGAGAGGTCTGGCTGAAGACATCATAATTTCATACTAAAGGAAAAGACGTGTCGGGTAGTTTGTACTTCTTTAAACCAATCACAACAGTCCAATCGCTAAGCCCAGGATGCAGCAGCGATGTAAGGAGGGAACTTGTTTAGGTGGAACCTTTGTTTGTTAGAATATGAGCCCTGGCATTAAAATTGCTGTAAAATCCTGCAAAAGGATTAAAAAACACATGCTGACTATGTAATACAACTTCACCTGCCTAACTACACAATATTGCTACCTTGTGTCATATAACATGGAGATTGGTACCGTTGGAGAGCTGTTACCAGAAATATACATTTTTAGTACTGGAAGAAGTTGATAGAAAATGAATTGACAATCATTTTTCACTTAGCGAGCAGAAATGACAAACGTATTGTGTTTCCAGCTTTTCAAAAGTGAGCATTTTCTGCTTTTTCTTTTTATATATTGTATAACTAGTTACTTGCAGCCCTATGCACATTGTCCACATTGTCTGGGCATTCATGTTAGAGTCATTGCACCGTCCATAGCTCAATAGCTCTGGGTAAATAAACGTATGCATCATGGCTTTCCTTTATGGTTTTCCTTTTATATTTTGTATATTGTCCGATACAGTTTGTATCCATAGAGAGGGGTGTGTCATGTTGACATTTTGAGGTGGTAAGGTTTGGACAGGATCTGCACAGCTCCCTTTGATTGTCAGCATGCACAAAATACTGAATTTGCAGCACTTAAGGCGTGCTCCACTTGCACAGTGAAGCTGAAAGAGGCAAAAAGACCAATTTGAACCCAAAGCAGCTGCGCTTGCATCACTCGCAGACTCATGTTGTCAGTGTGGGTATTATTCATTTAAATTGCTCGAGGTTTCTAATTTGTTCTACTGCAGCTCTCTATGAGCATGATGGTTTTTTTTAAAGAGTGTAAAGGGTTAGAATAAATAAAGCATCAGAAATGGATCCAGCTTAATAAATGTTTCACCAACACACCAATCCAGTGGAATTAACTGTGTATCTTTAGCTGTCTCTGCTCTTCCTCGAAAAAATATTGAAGTAACAAAACTCCAGTCTATTAGCCTGAAATATAGTCTGCCTTTTGTCACGTGGAGACCAGCAGAATCTGACCAGCGGTCACTTTTCACTTTCCAGCAGAGTGTGTGTGGGTGTGTGTGTGTGTGTGTGTGTGTGTGTGTGTGTGTGTGCATGCATGTGTGTGTGTGTGTGAGTGTGTGTGTGTGTCTGTGTCTGTATGTGCATGTGTGTGTGTGTGTGTGTGTGTGTGTGTGTGTGTGTGTGTGTGTGCGTGTGTGTGTGTGTGTGTGTGTGTGTGTGTGCATGCATGTGTGTGTGTGTGTCTGTGTGTGCATGTGTGTGTGTGTGTGTGTGCATGCATGTGTGTGTGTGTGTGTGTGTGTGTGTGTGTGTCTGTGTCTGTGTGTGTGTCTGTGTGTGTGGTTGAAGCTGAGTGGAGTTTTAAATAACAGGACAGTTTGGTTTTATTAGACTTTTGTGGAGCCAAAGGGCTGCAGAGGAATTGGTGATACCCCATCTGGCTGGACATAGTGGGGTGTTACCTGACACTGTGTATGTGTGTGTGTATGTGGGTTTTTTAACCCCCCAGCTGTTCAACTGTATTACCACCTCCAATACAGGGGCCCCAAATTCTCACGGTCACCACACACACTCCCAAAACTGACTCCCTTGTCCCCACCAGAACAACTGGAGTGCAAGACACTCCACACACTTTATTACACACACGCATACACACACAGATCCCAGTGATAGGCTTGTCTGATAGGGTTTTATATTGCGGCTTTAATGCTGTCGTGTCCCTGTGGAACAAAGCACGGTTTGTCCAGCACTCAGAAACAATATCCTCCATTTAATATGGAGCCTAATCTCATTAAGTCATAACCTGTGCGGCTGGACTTCACTGTGAGGCTTCGTTCATTCAGCCGGACAGACCAGATGAATGGGAGACGTCTCAGGGAGGGCACAAGTGGACAATAAGGGGTCGCAAAACGTCTGGGCTCATGCATGTGGACGCATTTGTGCTTTGAAAACTGCACTAGGCAACATTTCTATATGTCACTATATATACTTAGTGGATAAAAATCAAGAGAGAGTTTCACTATTCTTATTTCTTCCATCTCCATCTCCTCCACAGGTAATTACATGGTTAGGAGTGAAGTGAATGGGTAATTAAATGTCCAAGCCATTAAATGGACATTTAATTGGATGGGTTACAAATGGCGGTGTGCTAGCTTATCAGCATTTAAGTGTTTACCATCCAAATAACAAGTTATAGATTCTCTCTCTCTCTCTCTCTCTCTCTCTCTCTCTCCTCTGCCTTGTCTTTGTGCATCCATATTGTTAATGCTGTGCATAGTTTCCAATATGACCTGCAGCAAACCAGACGGAGGCTGACAGAGGAAGATAAGGCGACAGAGACAGTGAGACAGTGAATGAGAGTAGTCAAGCGTACTAATTTAACCAGCTTACACTCAGCACAGCTGAATGCTATATAAGTTATAGTCCCTGGAGGTATGTGTCTGTATGTATGTGTGTGTGTGTGTGTGTGTGTGCGTGTGACACTGAGGTCAACAGGTGTCACGTTTTATGTAACACGGATGTCGTGTGTTCAGCAGTGAGCAGTTATGGCAGTAGACATCTCCAAGTCCTTTCACTTGGCAAAAGATATTTAACAGCAGTTTAACAGCTTAATTTGTAGTTCACTGTAGGAATGCTACTCATTATGTGTTGACAGGGTGCCATTTATATACTGTATGCAGAGAGCTGCTCAAAGAGGAGGAAACAGTAGGACTTGGGGTCACCGATGAAATTTTTTTTTTTTCATGAAATGTCTCAACAATTGGATGGATTGCCTTGAAATTTACATACACATCAATAGACGAATCCTAATTATTTAGATTATTCAGAGACTTTTCCTGTCGTGCCACCATGGGGTTGACATTTACAATTCAGCACCAGCATCAGATCCATATTTTCATTTTATCCACTATTTTGTTTCATAGCCAAACATCCAAAAAAGTAACGATTTTCCCATCATTATCAGCTGTACACTCTTCAGCCTACTGCCTGCGTACTTCGACATGTAGGTTGCCATGGTCAGGGATCAAACCACCAACCCTTCGATCACTAGACGGAAGCTCTACCAACTGAGCCACAGCCACCCTGTCATTTAAAGTTACCTTTCCTATAAATCTTGTCCTTTTATTTAACAAACTAAATTAGCTTATGTTATTTATACTATTTGACAGCATGTCATTTCTGCATGTTGGTTGCAAACAAACTGCTGCATTCGACCGCTCGGTTAGCATTAGCTGATAATTAAAGTTGTTTTAATCACAAAAGGCTGAACTGTGCCTAACGGTCTGAATTACTTCCTGTTGCTAAACACATGCTGCTGTCAAAATAAGAGCACAGTGTGTTAATAGAATCCACCACATACTTTACGAGATAACTGTCAAAATAAGATGCCTTAAAATAAAATATACAAGAACCTTTATTCTTTATAATAATTGATTAAAATATGCAGATTCAGATCAGTGTATACAATGGAATAGTGGCATCAGTATCTGCGAGAGGCCACTAAATTTGGGCTTTTTATGGCTTTTTATTGCTCTCATTTAGCTCTCAAAGTGCACAAGATCCATGCATTTTACTGAAAACTAGTCACCAAGGTGAAATATCAATCATAGGTTTTATGTATGAGTGTTGCTTGGTCCTTTGTATCAAAATCGATTATTTTGTATGCCCATTCATCCACTCTGACCTCTACCACCACAGAGGGTGCTGCGCTATACAAAAATAGCATTACTCAATGCTTTGGTACTGAATCAGCTTAAATCATAGCTTGTTCGAAGCTGCTTGAAAAACCCTCACAAAAGGCTGAACTCACACAACCTTGTTTATGAGCCATCAAACTAAACCCTTCATAGATGGATAAATTCACTGAACCCTACAGACACTTTCACTTTTGTGGGCTGAACACACGGGCTCTCTGTCCCTGGAGGAACACAGGGCAACACTAATCACATCTACTGTAAAAAATCAGTTTGTGTTGGTGCAAATGATGAACGCTTCCGTCATCTGAAGGATTCAGGCTACATCAGCCCCAGGAGTCCTGTAATCCAACACGGTGCTATTCATTAGTGTTCTGCTGGGACCGCCTCACTTATCCTAACACTAAGAACACAGAATCTGCCCTGCGGGGTCCCTATCTCCAACAACTGCCATCCAGGGCTGCTGCAGCATGTAGTTTAAAAAAAATCATTTTAAAACTGGTCTTTATTTAATATCAATGAACACGCTCCAAGGTTCACAAAATACATTACACTAGCTGGCTGTATAACTCTGTATTTGATTGAAAGCAACAAGTTCATGCCCTCTCTTTCTGGGTCGTTGAAAGGCCTTCTGGGAAACCTAAGAAATCTGTAACTGAAGAAGTGCAAAGGTCAAGGCCAAGTGGATACGGCAAAACAGTACATTTTTACACTTCAACGCAAAATTACTCTTGGAATGAGCGGAACGTGATGGATTGACGTAAAAGGATCTGAGGGGACATAGGCGCCTGTCTGGAGGGTGAGAATAGAAGCTTGCAGTCTCCTGACCCTTGCCTTTGTGATCTTTGTCCACGTTTTTGTGTGAGCAACCCTCTTAGAGTTGTAATCCACAAGATTTCAGTTGTAGGTGATTTGGAAACACTTGTGGTTACCATGATAATAGTAAGTGCGGTTTAATACCACTGCAGACATTCCTTGGGTAGTTACTTTTTACAGCTGTTGCTCCTTCATTTTACCTGCAATATTTTAAACCGAACCACTGTTCAAAAAATGCGGCAAATGATCGAAACTATAACATTTCTGTTAAATGATGCTGATTAATGATGATTAAATGTGGAATATCAACAGTTGGAAATGTTAGCTTTACATTAGCAGTCACTAATGACAGCTCTGATTTGGTGGAGTGAACAATCAGACTGATGAGGTAGGCAGTTAAAGCCAGTGTGGTAATTGCAAAGTCTGCCACCTGTAAATACATTCAAAATAAATTTTATTTAAATTGTATAAAGAAAACCCTTTTATTTAATGAAAAAACGTCAACATTATTTCTTCATGAACAAAACACTGGCACAAGCTGTTCTCCTGATAAAGATATGTATTAGTGTACATGTAAAGGGTATAATTTCCAAAATGCTACACATTTTTGAGGCTGATCCCGATACTGATTTTAGAGGGAGAAAATGAATGGATAACTGATATGGTGTCTGATACAGTGATTTTTAAACTGAAATGAAAATAGACCTTTTTTATGTGGAATGTGCACAGATTTTACACCATTCAGCAAATGTATCCAGAGAGCTACTTTCTCAAACATAAAACTTTATTAAATAATATTTAACATTGTTGTAAATTATACAAACAGTGTATTACAATGTCAGCCAATTCTGTAAATAATAACTGATAAAAATAAATGATAAATAAGAACAAAATAAATAGCTATATAAACAGTGTTGATGTTCAGTGTCAGTCAAAAGTTTTAATTACGGCACATATGGAGCAGCATATACCCCTATAAAGGCCTTTGATAGGCCAATAACACTACTTTATTTCTCCTTAACCAGCTCAGCATGATCAACTCAGATGTTTTGGTATAATTGAATATCTTGTGTGTTTGCATTTTGCCAGGACTATCATCTTTTATTCATTGTTCTTCTAAGTCCAGATCCAAAGTCCTCTGCGGTGATAGGGATTTTAACATCCACCTGATTGACGAGTGAGAGCTATTGGCTCAACATGTTTTGCCATATTACATGTTTAGGAGTGGAGCTCTCATCGTAAATTATCCTCAGTGACGCCACTTGAGCGAAGCTCTCAGTCAGAGTATCAGGTGTCTGGCTGACACACATCCTCATTTGGCTTTTCATTTCGCTTCATTATTCCATCTCACACTGACAGCTGTGGAGTCATCCTCACTCATGCCAGTACACAGGGCAAAGTACAAATTGGGCTGTAGCCATATTTCTCTTCCATATTTATAAATGGAAACCAGTCCTTTACTCCACCACTTCCCTTGACTCGGGCTTTGAATAAAGGTGATACAAATGTGTGATGGGGAAATAGAGCATTGTTGGAAAACTGCATGTCTTTTGACCTTTCCTACATGAATAAAACATCCACATAAATGTCTTGTTGCCACCGCAGTCACCTAAACCTTTAATGTCAGGTCTCTGAAGCCTCCTGGGAAATGGGATGAAGCAGATAGAGTGCAGATGGGTGGAATAATACAGAGATTCAGCTGTGAGCTTCATGCATGGCCAGCCTGCAGCCATGAAGTCCCATCACTATCTGCTGTGCTCTTAGAGCTGAGCACCGGTGTCTCTTTGCTCCTGGCATCACGCCTGTACAGTCGTCTCATCACCTCATTTCACTGACTCACAGCTACTGTGTGTGTCTCTTTTGCTCTTAAACTGGCCTGTTTGACCCAAAATGTCATCGAAAACAAGTGGCCACGGTTTTATCTTTTCTGAAACCATGTCATGACCTACATGTGGAAAAGCTTCATAAATGGTTAAAAATGGCAGTTATTAACTTTTCACTTTCATAAATTAGTGCAGGCTCTCCTTATGGTACAGTGATGTATCCAAAAACATGTTACTCATGTTCTAAATTACCAACAAAACTCCATCCAATTGTTCTGTATGCAAGTCATTAATTTAAGGTAATCCTGTTCTTTTCCCCTAGCCCTAAATAAGGTTTTGCTGTCCAAACATAACCAAGTGTTTTTGGTGCCTAAAACTAACTGAGTAGTTCCATATCATAAAGTTACCATCGAATTCCAAATAGCGATAATCACGTTTAACAGTAACCCTTATTTTGTAGGATTTCATACGGACCATATTTCATGTGTTTTCGTGCAGAAATCATACAAAATTTGTTCATGAGAATATGTTGACTTGTTTTAACCCTTATTTGTTCAGTTTTATTTATTATTATTGTTGTGCAATAACCAAAGTCAAGTTCCTTGTATGTTTGCACATATTTGGCCAATAAAGCTGATTCTGACCCTGATTGACTAAAGAAAGATAGGAGGATACTTGATACAGCCCTGATCCCAAAAAAGTTGGGATGCTTTGTAAAACACAAATAGAATGCAAGATATTCCCGATTTTATATATACATAAAAAGTCTCCCAGTTTGAGCATTATATAGCTTGTCTTTGTACTGTTTTCAATTAAATGTAGGTTGCAGAGGATTTGCAAATCATTGCATTCTGTTTTATTATGATTTACAGCATCCTGACTTTTTTTAAATCAAGAGCTGTAAGCATGATTTTAAAGAAACCGTTCAGGCTCATGATGCAGTGCAAAGGAATCTTGTGCATTTTGATGCATACATTCCATACAGTGGTAACCTGTTTGTTACTGCTATTAGAAAGTATTGTTGGAAGCGTGTTTATGTCTTCAATACAGGAAGTAGAGAGATGAGAAGAAATGAAAGAGAGACAGATGCAGCCAGTGGCCCCTGGACTTCAACCCAGGACATTGCAGCTTAACCCCTTCACAGTGTGAGCTAGAGCCTTGATTAACTTTTTATCTGTTACATACATTTCTTGCAATTGCATCATTAAGACCAGGAGTTGGTGACACCTGACTGTTTTGTGTTATGTAATGAAAAGCTTAAGTTTATCAGTTTGAGCTGGTCAGAGCATCATATGTTTTGAAACATGAAGAAAAAGTGTGAGACAGGTTTTGCATATTTCATATTGTCGCATTTGTCCTCCGTCTTTGTGCCACTTCACTGAATCAACCTGCTCAGACACAGCGGTTGTGTGCAGGTGTAATCCATCACTGTATACTGTGAGTGCAGCTTCATTGTTTCAAAAAACTTTAACTTAAACAGTCACATCAGGATGCATCAGCTGACTGAAAGATGGACTCATCTAGTTTTTGGTTTCACTTTTGTTTTTCTGTCCTCAGCCAAGATGCAGTTAGAAGAAATAGGAGTAAATACATTTTGAAAGCTGTTTCAAATGCCTTTAATTTAGTTCTGATGCATAAAAGTCCATTCAAAATCCATTTCAATTGTGCATTTCCTTATTTTAAGCCAAAGAAATCTCCCGAATACATTTCCTTTTCAAATGTAAATTCAGTCTCTAATAAGCTCTCGAGAATCACATTGAAAAACAACAGGTGATGCTTTGGTTTATATGTGTGCATTTGTGTGTGTGTTGCGGTGGTTTGCCAAGGGCAAATTAGATTAAAATCCGTCACAGTGTGATGTTAATGAAGCCATTATTGACGCTACAAGGCCACAGTCAACTCCATTCACCACTCTTTCCCCTTTTGCTCACTTTCATTCATTTCTCTCATCAGTCTTTCCTCCTTTGTGCTGACATGAATGTAATCATCAAATACTCTGAAATTTATAGATGGCAGTCTGAATATCAGTGTAGTCACACACTCACACACTTCATGCTGGGAAACAAGGCATAAAAAACTCCTAAATCTGTTAGTGTGTTTCAGTTTTTTTCTGTCTATATTATTTTTCATTCAAGTCTCCCTCCGTTCTTCTTTCTTAAGTCCAAGCTGCATGTGTTCAGGTCAGTCAGGTCAGGCCATAATTGTCACTTTAAGATATATTGGTCTGGTTTTTGTCATTCCTGTCACAGTATGAGACAATTTAGGACTCATTCGCCCAAGACTCAAATTCTCATTTCCATTACTTACACACTCCAATTAATTTCCTGTTTTCCATTTCGTATAGCTCTTCTTTCTGCTCTCTGTAACCTTCAGAAGCAGGAAAGTGAGAAAATATATTTTTTAGAATCCGTCTCTTTTGGGAAAGAAGCAAAAGTGAGTATGAAGTACCACATTAAATCCCCCCGCGGCTGCATCTGTATCAGGGTTTGTTGAATATTCATTGATGCAGAAAATTTTTCAGATGATACAGAAGGGTTTTGTTTTCAGACTGGATGCGCTGCATTGCGTGTCTTCACGAGTTCAACACTTATTTTGGAGTGCATGCTGTCACACGTGCAGAGATTTTTCTGATGTTTTCATCCGGCTGCCATATACGATAAACAATAGGATTATGTTGTGTTCCTCTTGACGTAATGTAGGGGATGTGGTGGTAATTGCCCGTGACCTAAATGTGACTCTACACAGGGCTTTCATCTTTTTGAAAGATAGGTGTTTGGTTCATTCCTTGCACGGTGAAAGATCATAAAAGAGAGGATGTAATGTTTTATTCTCCTTTATTTATTCACAATGTTTATGTGCCAGTCCTTTTTACTATAAGTTTTAATGTTGTATGTCGTATTAGCATGTGACCTCTTCCCTATAGAGGCTAGAGGGCAGCTCTGCAACAGGCTTTGTCAGATTATATATGTTATGCCTGTCTGTGCCACATTTGACCCCACTGATCACATGAAATGTGCCATCTGGTTGTGCTTTAAGTGCTTTACTGTATATATGTTAATACCCACACATAGGCTTCATTTCTGACTGCAAAAAAATCTAACGCATTACTTTCATGTTCCAAACATTAACACTTGATGATGTTGTTGACATAAATAAACCATGCACAGTCAGGGAAAAATGATTAGACCATTGTTTTCTTCAATTTCTTAAGAGATAGAGTTCGTAAGAGTTTAATTTAAGAGCTGATATCTAGCCATTTTCCATGGTTTTCTTGATAATAACCAAAATCTTTATCAAGAAAACCATGGAAAATGTCTAGATATCAGCTCTTAAATTAAACAACTATGAACTATTTTTGTTGTTATCATTATATTTGTCCAAACAAATGTACATTTAGTTGTACCGGGCATTAAAATGAACAAGAAATTGAAGAAAACAAAGATGGTCTAATCATTTTTTTCATTAGTTGGCAGCAGGAGGAAGAGTGGAAGAGAGACATATAGAAAGTGAAAACCGAAAGAGGGACTTTAAAGGCACAGTATGTAATATCGCTCAGTCGAAACAATAACAAAAGACAGTCTTTGATGACGTCGTGAAGAAGCATGGGATCATGGGAGTTGTTGTCTTCATTGTAAACAAAATACTATTGCAGATGAAAATCTATCTGATGTGAACAAGTTATTCTATGAAAGTTTTTTTTATTCTATTAAAATTTTTTCTTTCTTTATTTTATATATATATATGTATATATATATATATATATATATTTTAAATTTATACATATATATATATTTTTATTTATTTATATATATATATAAAAAAATATATATATATAGTATATATAGTAGTATAGTAGTAGTATATATAGTAGTATATATGTATGTATTTTGTAATGTTTGTTATTCTTTTCCCATATAAATACATTTATTTCAATGATTGGCCTATTTTGTTTCATAGGCTATTTTAATTTAAGATATTTTTATTTAAATGTGCACTTCATGGAGCTTTGATTAAAAAAAAAAAATCTACTCCTGTTGTTATAATGTATTTATGTTCGCTTAAATAAACGGTTTCAATAAAACTACTTGTGACATGTCATATTTGGCTTTGACTTTGACTGAACATTTGCTCTCACTTTGCGATTAAATATCGGGATATATATTATATATTGATATTCAGCCTAAATATATCGGATATGACTTTTGGTCCATTTCGCCCAGCCCTATCTGGGGCCGGGTCGCAGGAGCAGCAAGCTAAGCAAGGCATTCCAGATCTCATTCTTTCTGTCGCTACCCAGAGCTCATGACCATCTGTGACCATAGAAATAGAAATATCATATCAATAAAATAGGTCTCTATTGGAGTACTGTGATCCAAATAGAAGAAATTATCACAAAAAACTGCACTGTGGCATAAAAATTGCTGTATCATTACTGAGTTTAGTTCTGTGATATTGTATGATTTATAATCTCCCTCTGGTGTATAAGATGGTGCTTCTCCGCGGTGAAGATTATATGACACCATTGAAAGGCGACCAATGAAATGCACTGTGACCTCGACTCTCGGTTTGAATATTGTTGGAAACATAATAATGCACATACACCAATTAACAGGATAAATGACATGGGACTAGTCTCTTTTTAAATGCAGAAATTTTTCCATATTATCCATTTAAGTAGATAGATGTTTAGATAGATAGATAGATAGATAGATAGATAGATAGATAGGTAGGTAGGTAGATAGATAGATAGATAGATAGATAGATAGATAGATAGATAGGTAGATAGTAGAAATTGCAGGATGAAGGGAGAATACTGCATCTATATATACAGTATATATGTATATGTGTGTATTATTGACTGGACTGTCCTTATGGAGCAGGAGAAGATGGCTAGAGAGGGACACAAAGCTTTTAGTGAATGTACAGTACTCACACAGACACACACACACACACACACACACATACACACTGAACTGTGACTTCATACATCATTGTATCCTCTGCTGTCCCTGAGTGAAAATCACTACCATGAAATGGATAGCTGTATCTGTGTGTGTGCTGAGAAAAATGATGTTAATGGTGCAAAAGTTCCCTCCTGCTACCTGTAAAGTGGTCTACTGTATAGTGATAACCAATTCTGGTACCCAGTGTGTGTGTTTCTATTAGCGAGACCAAAGGTTGGTGTTCTCTTTCTGCTACAACTCTGTGTGTGCTGCACACAAATCAGTTTCCACCTCTGAATAAATGCTTCAGTTCTGTGCCTGGAGATGGTATCAAGTCACTATATGAGCAGCAGCGGCTGAAAAAAAGCCCTAAACCGCCAATGACTCAGAATAAGATGGTTGTCGCTAGCTTTTGTCTGTTATAAATGTTGCCTTTGTTATCCAGGCTATCCTAAAATTGACTGTTTATAGACAGAAAACTCCTCAGCGGTCGTCTGTAATATGTGCAACACAGAACAGTGACATCACATATGAAAGGAAAAGCCTGTCGCTCATCACATGGCAAAATCCCAGCAGCTGGTCATGGTTTCATCTGTCAGTAAGTCACTTATTTGTTTGTTTTTAGAAATGCAAAATGACACTAATAACCTCTGTGTCATTCTCTCTCTACTGTAGTTGTGGCAGCAGAGCCGCTGGTCCGAGGCCTGAGGAAACTCCCTGAAGATATCGACTGGTCTTACACAGGTCTGTGTGAGCTGTTTGCTGTTTCTGATTTCTTTTGGCCATGGTAAAATATATTTGACTGCCATGTGTGTTGTGACATGAGCAGTCTGCCACAAAGACAGAGATTTAAAGTGGAGGTGTTTTCTTTTTTTGGGACCAGAAAGACATTTTTTGTGTGTTTGTGAGTGTGTAAAAGGTTGCAACAAGCCTATATATAGAGAAAAAAATCCATAATACAATAACTATCAATAATAAAAATCAATTGAAAAACAGTGCTAGAATCCAATCCTATCCACTTTATTTATATAGCACATTTATAGCAAACACAGGGTTTTCAAAGTGCTGCACAAAAACACAATAAATAGATAACACAATAAAAGCACAATAAAAAAGATAAGTAGACAATAAAACACTAAAATACAATATTTACATTTAGTCATTTAGCAGACGCTTTTATCCAAAGCGACTTACAGGAAGAAAAAAGCAAACAAACAAGGTATAGTGCAGTAAGAGCCATTAGTGCATCAATAAGTGCTAGTGACAATTTGATAAAATAGAATAAAATAAAATAAATAAAATGCACTACCCGCACAAAATAAAATATGCATGTTCACACATAAATTCATAAAAAATATTTCATAGTAGTAACAAGTTTAATGTTGAAAAAAATAATAATTCTGAAAAATAAAAATAATCACACTTAGAGAGCGCAGACCTCCATCAAGGCCATGCCCCATCTCAGTGTTAATGAAAAAGAATAATAATTTGTGTATCTGCCCCGGGATTTCCGATCTTCTCTCCAGAATTGAATAGGTTTTCCTTGGCCCATGCTATGTCCTTCCACCAAGTGCCATGGAAATTGGGCCAATAGATTTTCTGTAATCCTGCTAAAAATAGACGAACAAACTGAATCAAAACATATTCAAGGCAATAAGCAATAATGTCTATACACCTGCAAACAAACAGGATCTGTTTCTCTAAGTTCTTAGATGGCTCAATTGATCGTAAAGTCCCAAAGAATTTCTCACTGCTTACCTTTAAAAATCACACAGACTATCTCCTAAACAGACTGTACAAGGGATATTTCCATCACACTGTTAAATGTCAGTCTCAATATCACATAAATGAAAGAACTATGTCTCCTGTGAGACAGCCTTGATCTGCCTCGGACCATATGGTTACACGACATCAGCTAACTCAGCACCAAGCACCCGCTGAGCTAAGCTGGGCTCCAACAGAAACAAAGAGTGGACACAGACAGAACGTAATGGTCCCAGAGGGACAGATTAGCTTCTTAATGGTCGGCGAGGACTCAGGGGGAATGATCAGGCTCAACAGGTCACCAGTGAGCTAAATGGAGAGCTATTAAACCTATTAACCTGCACCCCAAAGGGATTGCTGATGATAATTGACACTTTTATTGAAGCTCATATTCAGTCACCAGGTCAGCCTCTTGTACAAGCCATTCTCTCCAGCCATTAATTGACCAACCATCTTGAACAGGACTGCACAAACGATTTAATGGTGTTAATAACAGTGTTGCTGTCGAGTCTCCAATTCTTCAGTCTAAGTCGAGTTCTAAGATTGCCTCAAGTTCTCCATTGTGGCAGCTTCAGAGAGTTAATATAGAATTAAAACATAATGACACACTGTCACCATTAAAGGGAGTTTATTTAGTTCTTCCAAAATCAACCAGCGCATCCAAAATCCACCAAAATCCACAACCTAAAAGACCAAAATCATCTTTTATAATGTGGTTTTTCCATTTCTTTATATGCATTGTTGAGAAAATCATTTTTAAATATTCTTGAGTTCGAGTCCGAGTCACTGTGCACCTGCATGCACGAGTCCAAGTCTGAGTCATCAGAGTGCGAGTGTGAGTCAAGTCAAGTGTCCTTAAAATTGCGCTCCAATCCAGGACCCAAGTACTCCATCCCTGGTTAATAATCAAAAACATACTGATTTTTCAGATATAACTACTTCTCAGGAATATTTTTTTCCCCTTAGACAAGCAGCATGACGAAGTGCTAATAATCTATTCTCTATTGAGCACTGGATGTTTGGCGTTTTTTTATCTGGTCGCCAAGAGCTGAAAAATTGTCAATTTTGGGTAACTTCTTGTTTCTGTAAATTATAACCCATCTGTCCAATGACAGCAGAGGAGACAACACAAACACCAACTGTCACGCTAAAAGTGCTGAACATAGATAACGAAGCAAAAATGAATCCTGCTGTTCTCTGATTATCCAGGTCTTTATTAAATAGACCGTTGAGAAAGTCATTTATTAAATGGTACCGACATTTTTACTTCCGCTGATATTCTGTATAAAAGCTGCTCAGCTAAAAAAAAAAAAAATAGACCACCTCCAAAGCACTCTAAAGTGCTCCCGGCTGGGCATTTTCAGACGAGCGCCTTGGGTTTCCAGCTGCGAAAAAATGCCTTTGTGGACACACGTCTATATGGACATTTCTGACATTTTCTGGTGTTTGGATCTGTTCTTTGAGCTCCACTACTCAGCTGCTTAAAGCCTGCATAGGCACTGCTAATGCCACTCTGTCACTCAAATACCGTACGTGACACTATTTTGAAGAGCTAAAATGAAAAAAGGAAATTATATCTGAGTTGCAGAGCCAACATGCACTTGAGGATTTTTAAGCTTTCACTTCATGTCGTTTAGCAAAAAGTGTTTGAATATAAGGTGAACATGAAGTATGTATTTACCCGAATTTAAAAAAAAAAAGAAAAAGAGAAGTCCTTATACAGGCCAATGACTGCAAAGCTTTTGCTGATTTAGTATTTTTTAGTGTTGATTTTGGCAGCCCCTTTATAAGAAATGAGGCAGTGATGCTATGGAAACACTACTGCCTTTGAGGAAAGATCTTGATCTAGCCAGTGCATGCATTTGTTTTGGAAGTGAGTGAAAGAAAGGCACAACTTATGTTTGTTACTGTTTTTCTTTTTCAAAAACAGCTGTTTGCAGGATGCGCAACAATGAGGTCATGTACTGGAGGCCCTGAGAACTCTCAGTGCTGCGACTTAAGAAAACACATGCAAATGCAAATACACAAAACACAAGCAAATTGAGAAAACATCTTCATCAATTTAACAACACAAGAGCAGCATTTAGAAAGCGCACTGTAAAGACCACAACACAACAGAAGTGTTATTTCAAGATAATGAGATATATATATATACATATATATACATATATATATATATATATATATATATATATATATATATATATATATATGTATATATATGCACCCAAATTCGCCTTTAACACCATAAGATCACCTTTTTATCGCTCTTCATAACTTTCATATAATGTGAATGTTTTTTAAACAAGAATAAGAGCAGAAATGCTCGTCTGTATTTCATTGAACTGCTCTCACTAAAAGCAAAATTCTATATACATTTTTTAAAAGTGTTTAAAGTGCTTCACTGAGCTCAAATTGAACATTTCAAAGTAAAACATGAAACAAAAAAAAAGCAAAAAGAAAACAAACATATTTCTACATTTAGAATAAGTGAAAAGCAAATCGTAATAGAAGCTTTTTTCCCTCCACGTTATAACATGAAAATATCGTTATCATGAAATAACCTGATAATATCACATGCATGTCCAGACGCGTGCATCACTTTTAAGTGTCCTCTGGAAACACTTCTGTTGTGTTGTGGTCTTGCAGTGCGTTTTCTAAATGCTGCGCTTGTGTTGTCAAATTGATGAAGATGTTTTCTCAATTTGCTTGTATTTTCTGTATTTGCATGTGTTTTCTTAAGTTGCAGCGCTGTGAGCTCTCAGGGCCACCGTACATGTATCTGTAAGATTAATACCTTTCATATGACAATATTGAAACAAAGTAAACTTTATTTTAGCCATCGACCTCATATGTCTTAAAATGTATTTAAAAATAAAATAGACACATTTCATACTTGTCTAGGGGGAAGAAAGAAAATTAAGTAATGATTTGGAATCCTTTCAAATCTCACAACTCTCTCTCTATCTGTTTGGATGAACGACAAAGGCCAATGTTTCTGCCCACACATCACGCATCACTGTCCGTTTCAGCTTTTTTTTTGTTCCTCAGTCAATTATTTTCTTTTTGACTTCGCAGATCCTGCCCCAGTAACAGTCAATAATTACACAATATAAAGTCACAAAAACAATTCTGCCTCCTTTTAACTCACTAATGAACTACTCACAGTAGAACTTTGCCTTGGAAAATGTAAACACAGGCTCTTTTGGTCTGATGTTGGTTCCCAGAATCAGACCAGGAGACAGGCATTAACAATAACTGTATAGAAATAGTTAAATCTAATCATTGATGGTCTTGTTTGCTAATGTATGTCTTATAGAGGAATTAGTGTTAAGTCATAACCAGTTAAAAACTCATTTTAGTTGCTTTAATGTTAAATGATGAAGCTTTAATGGTAGATGAATCATACATATTGTATTGTTTATGCAAGTGCCAAAATAAATATTATAGTCCCTGTTTTCTCAGCTGCTTGTTCCCAACAGCTGAACACAATATTTTTGTAAAATACATAATGTTAGTTCATAAACTAGATAATGAAATATAAAACACCTAACAGAAAATATTGCAACACATCAATCCACATGAACAAAGGCAACCACATAAACTTATTAAAATGATTTCCATTGAAATCAACTTGGCACACAGTTTAATATGAAACCAGGTCATGAGACATGCTTTATCAGTGCAATGACTCAAACCAGATTCACACACACGCAACCAGAACAGCCGTGAGATTTTGTTTATCCGACTTGTTTCTATTCATATTTGTCAAAGCAGCATGAATATCAATAGATGCACATGTATTTCCATCTTGCAGATTGTATCCTTCCCCTCTGTCAAATCTTTACAATCAATTCTCCGTCACATACACCGTGTTTGACAAAGTATAATAGGTTTTTTTAGCGTGATACACTGAATGGTCATGACTGATGAAAAGCCTGTCTGCAATAGAAATGAAGAGACGCCCTTTCTTTTCCCTCCTTTTCACTTCCTTTTGTAATCTTGCTTTGTCTCTTGATCTTTCTTCCTTTTCTTTCTACTCCATACCTCTCATTTTCCTCTCTGTTGGGTTTTGAAGTTCATCACTCAGTGGCAGTTCATTTGGATTCACTATTACTGTAGATGTGCACGTGTGTGCATGTGTGTGCACGTCCACGGTGTTGTTTTTCTGACCAGCTCTGTTTCTAGCCTTGTGCAGTGCACTGAGACGTGAGTAACAGCATTAACATGTGAAAGAATCGCACTTCATTGTGAGGCACTGTGCACAGCTTTTTAGTTGGGTCAGAAGTAGGGAGGGAGTGTACAAAAGGAAATAAAAGAAAGAGGGGGCGAGTGAGAGAGTGACTGATTGAGAGGAGGGTTGAAGAAAAATAAGGAGGAAAGGCAATGGAGGAAAGTTTAAAGGGACAGTTCACCCCAAATAGACAATATATATTTGTCTTTTACCTGTAATGCTTTTTATTAATCTAGATTGCAACCATAGATATACTTCCTCTCAATTATAATGTTATTATATAGGACTTTGAATGTGGTGCTCAAAACGCAATAAAAGTACATTTGCAAAACAGCAATGTGAAGCACTTCAGGTAAGAGAGAATTTGTATTTTTGTTTTGTTGTTACATCTTTTTTTAATGAGTTTTTTTTTATCAACCAAAGCATGAAAAGCTTTACAGTTCTAGGTATCTAAAGAACAGTTGCAGACATATATTTTTATCTGAATGTAGACTTACAAGTCAAGCATTTTTCTCCCAAGTTCTGTGTTTTGTCATCCATTATGGGCTAACAAATAATAGTTTTGCAAATAAGAGACTAAATAAAATGAAGATACTACACAAAGTCAAGTCTTCTGTAAAGCTAATTATGAAAATCTGAGAAATACAAAGGGGGTGTTAAAATAGAATTTTCAATTAACCTTCTATCTGTATTAAGCAACTGTAATGAGCTGCGTAGTGTAAATTAGTGTTTGTAACCATAAGCAGGTCTGTCCTGCAACATGTCTTTTCTGGGGGAAAAAGCTACAGCACTTCCAACATCGGCTCAGATCGGTTCCTCTCATGGCGTCTTAGGGCAATATGTTTATTTCCAAAAAATTAAAAACAGATCATTATGTAATACCTCTTAGGGAATTATACCCTAACACCCGTTGGGATGCAGTAGCACATGCAAACTGTAGCAGCAGCTAGCTTTCCTCATAGTGCATTCACTTTCAGCATGGTAATTGCCCAGATAATTATCATGGTTCTGTGTAAATGTCAACTCCATGCCATTGCTCCGTGTTCATTGCATTGCAGTGTTTCTCTCAAAAAAATTCATTAGTCCAGCACATTCCTATCCTTCTTCCTCTTATTATGTTTTTGCTCCTGCTCCAGACACAGCTGACCAAGAAGCAGAGTAAATGTTCTCACATTGTTTGTAGTGATACATTTTTCTCTGTGAGAAAATATACCGAACAAGCAAACTCATCAGCTGATTCAGATCAGAAAAAAAATCAAACCACAGGTGTGAAAGTGACCTTACAGGAAGACTAAGAGGCTCTTTGTCGACTGGTGAGCATATTATCTTTGGTGACTTGTGGGCAGAACAATACAATACTGACATATTGTCACTTTATTAGTCACTTACGGTGAATAGGCTATCATTTATAAAATGATAAATACTGAAAAATAATACTCGGACGACACTGCTATTGTGGCGTGTATCAGGAATGGACATGAATCTGAATATAGGGATCTGATAAAAGCCTTCACTGACTGGAGTAACAAGAACTATCTCCTACTGAACACCTCAAAGAGGTTATGATCATAGATTTCCACAGGTTCAAGCCCCCCTTCAGCCAGTGAATACCTGTGGGGTGGAAATGGAGGTGGTGCCAAGTTCTAAATGTCTAGGTGTCTACCTGGATAATAAGTTGACTGGTCCCTAAACACTGACGCTCTCTACAAAAAGGGGCAGAGCCGCCTCTTTTTCTTTGGGAAGGCTCAGATCTCTTGACATCTGTAGAAAGATGCTGCAGATGTTTTATCAGTCTGTGGTGGTAGTGTGTTGTTTTATGCTGCAGTCTGCTGGGGAGGTAGCATCAGACACAGAGATGCAAGGCGGTTAGACAGACTGGTCTAAAGAGCTGGTTCTGTGGTTGGAGCCAGGTTGGACCATAGACTGTATATAAATAATGGACATAGTCACCGTGACGTCACCCATTGGTTTGTGGACTGCCAATTTGAGGCATTGAGATCGGCGTTACACTCGTCGCCATCTTGTGTCGCCATCTTGTGTCGCCATCTTGTTTCCGATGCGGGGAGCAGACCATATCTGAACTGTGGAGGAGCGAGAGGGATCTGATCACTGACTACAGCCTCTCTACACCTCAACCTGACTGAGAGAAGCCGCTGCAAATTCATGTTAGCATTAACTGGAGCATTAACTGGGATGTTAGTTTTGGCTAGCAAAAAACAAAAACAAAACTAAAAGTCACTTACCTCAGAAAACTGACCAGCGACTCCTCGGAGTGTCTGTTAGTCCAACCAAACGCTGAACAAGACATTTTTACTAAACAAAACGTTCAAATAAACTGTCATTAAGTGAAAATACAGTGAAAGGGTCAAAGTTATGAGACCAAACCGGTAAATGTCCTTTTTTATATCTATATAACGTTATATATAACTTTATTGACACGTTGTCGTGGATACGCATTGTTTTGCTTCCTTCCTGATGACGGCTCGCCTTGTCAGTGACCTGTAGCCATTGAAATTAATGGACAGAAATCTTTCTGCAGCCAAACTTAGCACTCCCCCACTTCCTGGTTTGCCTCCCTGCTCAGACCCGGAGGTTGCTGCCTGGGTTGGACACACTGGAGGAGGTGGTGGAGAGATGCACTGTAAAGATGTTAGAGGCCACCATGAAATACCCAGATCATCTGCTACACAAAACCTTTATGGACCAAACAAACAGCAGTGGACGGCTCCTCTCTCTCTGTTGCAGGACGGAGAGATTCAAAAGATCCTTCTCTCCTACAGCCATCAGACTGTCTCATTCTTCAAGAGCTACCAGACTAACTTACCCTCGGAATAAATAAAATAATTTTGAATTTGAATTTAGAGTTATGATTCTGGTCAAACAACAAAGTTTAATATTCACTCTCTTTTTAGCTCTTTTTTGGTTTCCACCAACTCCTGAAGGAAATTCCAGTCTCCTTTAGCTGCTGATGCTCAATAGTGTTCACCAGTCTGTTCCTAACTTCGTCTGTTGGCTGTTAAAGTATAAAGAAATAAAATAGTTTATTCCGCTGACAGCGGCAGCCTGCTGTGCTACAAATAAACAAGAACCATGAGACTGAATGAAAACAGTCCAATTGTGGTCTGTAAAACTGAAACAATGAGCTGAAAGGCACTAAAACCCTGTATATCTGAGAGGAACTGCAGATGGTGAATTGAGTTTGCTTTTTTTTTTTTTTTGCTTTTTAATCATATTAAACATAGTATCAGAATGTTTATACTTGCTCATAATCTAACTAGATGAAGCACAGATGGGATTTTTCCTTTCCATTTATATTTTCAGTTGGTAAATGTTATCAGTGCCAGCTTGGTTACTTTGTCTTTTTACTGAGTCTAAATTAAAAATCTTGGTAGCTTTCAAAGCTGTTTAATAAACCTGCAGGTGCACTGTGTATGTCTGTGCATGAAAGCAGCCCTGCTCCTCCTCCTCCATGTTGTTCCCGTCATTCCTCTCTGCTTTCTCTCCAAGGGGTTCCTGGGATCCTCCTGCCTGGAAGACACCCCCCAGGGCCCCATCTGTTATGTGTGTATGTGTGCATGCGATTGTTTGTGTGTAACTGTGCGCTCTGATAACCCATGGTTTATCTTTTCCAGGAAAATGCAATGGAATGCAATATATTTTTCAAAGAAATATTTCTGTTGAAATATCACAACAAAACTATAAGTTTTGAAATCTCATAGAGATATTATACTGCTGCTACACATTATTATAATTGTATTGAAACAAAATTATATATCAACATAAACTAGGATAAACAAATCTGCAACGCCAGCAAAAGAGAACAAAATGCGATTCAAAATGTTGAATTCATGGCTGATTAAATTGAGTATTTCTTGTGTTTTTTCTGTACCTCTGTTTTGGTGTCTCTGCCTCCCTCTCCCTCTCCTCTGTGTGTCTCTTCTCTTCTTGATCCAACTCAGTCTTACCCAGGGGCGATGCAGGCTTCAATACTCCCCTGGTGCTTTGTCTGGGGAATACACACACACTCACACACAGATTTTAAATATGAATACTTCTTCCTGTCCACATAGGTTCCTAACATTTTGTCCTGAAACCATTTCTTTATGTTCTGATTATGTTCACATTAAGAGTCAGATCACGCTCCTGGTTAACTAGTGCTGCAGTTTCCAAGAAAACACCATGTATCTATGCTCCATTAGTACAGCTGAATCAGTAGGATTAGACTAATACAGACAGCATGGGAGGCTGTGTGATGGCTCCATCTTCCCAAACCCCAAAAGATTTCTTCATGTAAAATTTACACTCATCGAGGCAATGCTAATTTCGGGATCAGTGTGCAGGGGTGTAAAAAGTTAACATTCATTTTACATTCATAGATTCACTGGTATGTAAATATTAAAAACAACATTAGCATTGCATGGGGAGAGACAAAAACACAGCTACCTCATTTATATATTTGAGGCCACTGTGCTGATGATGTGTGAGTACCAGTTCAGATGGCAACAACAAAAAATGCAGGGTTGTCCAGCAATGAGTTGAACCTGGTTTAGGGTTGGGCGAAGTGTTAAAATTTTCCAACCGCCAATGGCCGAAATATTTGTGCAGGTATGTGTGTGCCCAACCAGGTCTCTTGGCTTTGTCTTAAACTCACAAACTTTCAAGAATGAAAATATTCTCACACCTGTTTTCCTTATTAAACAGACCTTGAAAGAAATTAAATACTGTATTTCTTCAAATAGTAGCCGGGGCTTCTATTAATAAAAAATCAGTTTGGAACCCGGCTTATAATAGGGGCAGGCTATTATTTGAAGGAGGCTTTTATTAAAAAAAGAAAATCAGAGCAGCTCTGACCGGCACTTTTTAGAGTGTTTGACACAGCGCATTGTAGCCAGGTACCTGGATGTCAGCCATGTTGGAAGTACTCCGATGTAAACAATGAACAGCACGCTGAATGTTCATTTTAAGCAGGATTTAAAATGTCTAAACTACTAAAAAGCCCAGAAGAACATGCATAAACGGCTCGACTTTACAGAGAATGACTAGGACAGTGGGAGAAACAACCATATTTACCTACAGTACTAACTCGTGTGGTGAAACTTCAAAATACAGGTGTTGTGTGGAAATCTGTTACCCGTCAAATGATGTTTCCTGAATGGTGTTCTCCGTAGCTTCACCTCCGCGGTTGGAGTTAGGATTTAAGTTTAAGGTTAGGCCTTGTAGAGATAACTGTTTGGGGTTAAGGTAAACTTGGGGTCATGTTAACAACTTAAAGGAGGACTGGTTGGGGTCAGGGGTCAGGTTGGTGCAGGTTAAGGTAAGGGGGACACATATCGACGGGGGAACAGACTTTGACAAAACACCGGTAAGACACCTGGCTTATAAAAGAGGCCGGCTTTTATTTACAAAAAATTGTTTTTACACGTGGTTACTAAATGAGGCCGGTCATTAATAGGGGCCCGGCTTTAAATTGAGGAAATACGGTAAAACAACGTCAAAGTCTTTTTACTTTTCCTGGTTTAGTCAAAAAAAAAAGACTTAAAGGGATAGTTCGGGATTTTGGACATTAAGTTGTACGAAATGCTTGCCAATAGTGTCGTGGATGCAAAGCTATTAGCTTACTTTCCGAGCTCCAGTGTCAGAGTTCTGGCTTTTCCGATTGTAGAATAGATAGTTCCAGGAAGCTGGCAGGGTCACGAAACGACAAGGTTTTATTCCACAAAACTACGTGTACACTAAGAGGTAATCCATTCCCACAATGGTCCAGCTGGCCTGTACACTGTACTGGCTGCAGCGTGTAGTGATTGTATTTACTGGCTTTTTCAAGAAACAAAATGCTGCCAAGTGAAGTTTGTTTCTGATGTGTTCGAGGAACATTGTTTTGTGGTGGAGTCGGGTGACCTTTTGTGTACAGATAGCTTTGTTTTTCCATGCTGTCTCTCTGAGGTGCCAGCTGCTTCCTCAGAGGCAGACCAATAAATTAGCAAAATGTTATGACAAAAATCTGCCCTGCAAAAAACAACCAGTGAGTCCGGCCAGTCACCATATTATTCGTCCATTTGCCCAACCCTAACTTGCCTCAACTCTTGCAGCATCACTCGTCAGCCCACTGTGGACTCAAATCATAGAATCACAGATTCCTGGTAGAAATTCTTTGTAACATGAATGACCTAATTCTACTGTTTACCTCACAATTGAGAGACACAGTATGAAATAGGCTGTGATTTGTAAAATCCTTTACTCTGCCGTGCTGTGTTTTGGTGTCTGATAAGCCTTCAAACGTATGGATTTATCACTCAAGCTGTTCTTTCTGGATCATGTTATATCTTCTCAGCTGTACCTAAAGCAACATACCTCCTCCCACACAGCCCCATGAGATTTATTTTTGACACAGTGCTATTTCTATTTTACACATTTATGAAAGCCTGCTGAAGTATGTCACCTATGTGATGAAAGCACTGAAACCAACTACCCTTACCATATGCACATGGTATGAAAAATACTTACAGGAAATTAACATAATCCTGACAGTGAGAACATAAAAATATTGGAAATATGTGACTAAACCTGCCTGCCTGCTACAAAAATGTGTAGCTTGAAGCTGCACTAAAGTATATTCTTAAATTGGTATATAAAAAATTACTACTGCCTTCAGCTTTACTTGTACTTCTACTACTTTTGTAATTGGCTTTCGTTTGAAAAATTATTAAGCCTCTGGGTTACAGTGTAGCCAGTGCATATCCTGTCCATTTAACAACATTATTGGTACTTTTTGTAAGTCATTTAAGGCGATATGGGGTAAAAAGTGGCTACTGGGAAAGCTTCAAGCCACGCCCTCTCAATTGGCCGCTCACTCGGCAGTCTTCAAGAGGGATTTACAAGCCAAGGAGGTGACGCATGGTTTTAGATTGGAGCATAATCACTTAGCGACAGTTGCGACAGCGTGCACAACAACTTTAGCCGCCGTTGCTGACTGTGCACGGCGTCCGCCGCTGATCACAAACAAACAGGCATGCTGACTGTACACAAAGTGCCCGCCGCTGATCGCAAAAAAACCCAAAAAACGGGCATGCTAACTGTACTCAAAGTGTCTGCTGTCGATCGTAAACAAACAGGCATGCTAACTGTACACAAAGTGTCCGCCGTTGATCATAAACCAGGTCCAGACAGCATTCTGGCTAATCTCCCCCTAAAAATGGTCTCCCTTCAAAAACTACAATAGCCTATAGGTTGTTTGTAAAGGCAGCAAAATAGGACTCATATTTATGTTTTAGACTGTCCTCCGCCACCATCTTGCAGACGTAGTAGTAGTGAGTGGCTCACATTTTGTGAATCCCGTAGTTTACATAACTTATGGTAGTCATGTCACCCTCGTAACTACTTTCGACATGTACGTGCATTTATTTACTGTTTAAACTGTCCTGTATAGTGCTAAATATAGAGACAGATATAGTGGTTTTTGCCCTAAACCTAGGTCAGTGGTTTTGTAGCCTAAATTCCCTAAAACTGCAGCCTTTTCTACAACCGCGAGTATGTGTATGTATAATGACATGTGTGCTATCTTTAGAACGATCCACTCTGTACCGTGAGCCGCGAAACGCTCATATGAGTCATTATGGGTTGTATTGACAAATTACCTATTCTGTCGTTTAGGTTGAAGATCTTGTTGGGTTTTTTACACGTCAAGTTGATTCTTGTGCTGTTTAGTGAAGCGTTTTCTGCGTAACCGGATCTACGTTCACGTTCAACTCTGCAAGTCTGTCTGTGTTCCTGTTTCACCCCACGCAGAATCCCCTCACACACATAAATCAGTCAATACAAAAATTGTTGATGTCTTCCCATGAAGCTGAGATGAAAACCATTAAACCATTTATTCATTAAATCAGCACATTTCTGCTGTCAGCCAGCCTGGTGAAGGCAGGTAAGCCAGCTGCTGTCCACTGCAGTGACTGCCTCCACGGTGAGTGAGGGGAAGCTCACAGACAGACCGGGAGCCCTGATTAATTAATCTTACAGCGGGATAATTGTGTGATTTCAACAGCTGTCTATGCAGATTATGCTTCACTTAATGTGAAGGGATATGGCTACAGCGTGGATTGCACCTATAGAACGTATACGTGCCCCTTGTGTCTCGGTCCCAGTGGGGATTCCCAGTAAGGCTACAAATGGAAATCAGTTTGCTTCTGATACCAAAATCATGCCCCGTTGCATACAGATTTTGCATTGATATATATCTGTTTTTAGAGATATGCATATTGTCTTTTATAATCCATTAAAAAACAACTAGTCTTCTTCCTGTAGTGGGTATGATGCAGTGGGTTTCATTACATAATATTTGAGGAATTTATCAGGAATAGTCTGTTGAAAGCCCTTTCACCTGACTTGATTTGAATTCTTGTAAATAGGCATTATCATGTCTTTGTTGCTTTTATAATCACAGTTTTAATTAGAGGGTTTTATTGTCCCCTCGGTTGTTGTAGAGGCTTTCTACTATGACAAGAAGAGAAGCCTTGATCCCAGTTTTCTGTGCGTCTCTCAACCAGCTAGCTGTTCGTCTTCTCTTATCTCATGTGTCTGTTGTCTCTTTTTTCTGTGTACATGCATGTGCTCACCACCCACTATGTTCTCAACTGCTCTCTTAGTCACCAAATACTTGGGGCTGGCTTCTCTTCTGCTCCAGTTGTTGCTCAGTCTGTGTGGCTGCTCCTGGAGCCTTGTGGGAGACATGAGGTAATGATGCAGAGGTGTGTATGTGTGTTCCTTTTATTCACCAACTCACGCTCTTTGTCCCCCATTTTCTCTCCTTGTTCCTTGTTTGCACCAGTATGTGGCTGGGTTAATGAGTTCAGTGGCTGCCATTTGTGCACTTTGGCGACCCAACAAGGACACGAGAGGTAATGTGTGACTTGAGTATCCAAAAATCATGCTAAAAGCTCATGTTTACCAACCCGTTTAGTCTAATCTGTCTTTCGTTACAGTTAATGGTTGGCAGATTGGGTTGCTAGTAGGGCTGCACGATTATGGCTAAAATGATAATCATGATTATTTTGATCAATATTGTAATCATGATTATTCATCATGTTAGGGAAAACATCTGTATTTCTATTTCACTACTTTTAAACAAACAATAGGAACAGTTTTTAGAACAGTGTCTGGTGCTTGTTGTAAACAAACGGAGATCGCTAAGTGAACACCTCCTGCAGCAGCAGCACATACACACTGTACTGCTACAGAGCTAACTGTTAGCCTATTAGCAATTTGCAGACTGGACGCTAAGGGGTTAACATCCCCTCAGGCTCTGCAGCTGGGAAAGACTGTACCGCGGCTCGTTAAGAAGAGTAAGAAGAAGTCTCCAATAAAGGCGGCAATATCCGTGCCTGAGGATGGAGGCCACCAGGAAGTGCATAAGGCCTGCAATTCACCGAAAATTCCAGTAGAGGGTGCTAAGTTTGGCTGCAAAAGAAATCTGCCCATTCATTTCAGTGCTAAATTTGAAAACTTCTCACTTGATTTATTACCTCAGAAAATTACCTTCTTCACGACAATTTGATGTCAATAGTTCTAATAATGGCCCCATTTAGAAGAAAATAGAAGATAAAGAATCGTATGATTTGGGGCGTTTCTAGCTTTGATTGACAGGTCACTGACAAGGCGAGCCATCACCGGGAGAGAAGCAGAGCAATACGTATCCACGGCAACGTGTCAATAAAGTTATATATAACGTTATATAGATAGAAAAGAGGACGTTTACCGATTTGGTCTCATAACTTTGACCCTTTCACACTGTATTTTCACTTAATGACAGTTTATTTGAACGTTTTGTTCAGTAAAAATGTCTTGTTCAGTGTTTGGTTGGACTAACAGATGCTCCAAGGAGTCGCTGCTCAGTTTTCTGAGGTAAGAAAGATACATTTTGTTTTTGTTTTTTTGCTAGCCAAAACTAACATCCCAGTTAATGCTCCAATTAATGCTATCATGAATTAGCAGCGGCTTCTCTCAGTCGGGTTGCCGGTGTAGAGAGGCTGTAGTCAGTGTCGTCAGATCCCTCGCGCTCCGCGACAGTCTAATTATGGTCTGCTCCGCGTATCGGAAACAAGATGGCGACGCAAGATGGCGATGAGTGTAACGCTGAACTCGAGGCTTCCAACGGGCCACACACCAATGGGTGACGTCACGGTGACTACGTCCATTATTTATATACAGTCTATGCTCCAATAACACCAGAAAAAGTTGCTGGATTTGTCTCCAGTCACTTTTTAAAAAAAATAGTCGCTAAGGGGGTCTGAAAAGTCGCTAAATATAGCAACAAAGTAGCTAAATTGGCAACACTGCTTCGCCGGCTTTTACAAATTGTGCGTGTTGTTGTGACGTTGAGTACTACGTCACATCCTGCTTAGTGTTCTATCCAATCAGCAACCAGGCTTTTTTCTTGGGAGAAAAACAGCCCTTATTATTAGATATGCAGGAGAGCCGCTTTTTAAAATGGAAATATTGCCAACGATCAGGTTAATTTAATCGTGGCGGCCAAAATCATCATGATTTAAATTTGATTAATTGTGCAGCCCTAGTTTCTAGTTACTCAAATTTCATAGGCAGGAGTACTTTAATTGTATAAAATAAAACTTAGTACTCAAAGGTTTTTTCCCAGATTACCTTCACTGTGTACATTCAGACAAGCAGTTAATCAGTTCAGAGCGTCTGTCTGCCATTGTTTAATATTTAACCAAGTTACTCGATGCAGAGAGTCTTGTCCCGGTCGTCTCCTGCTCCAGAGACCTTTTCATATTCACACGTCTAGACGGAGCCGTCAGAGATCACATGAAGAGCATACGGCAACTCTGATTCATACCCTGAGCTTTTTTTTTTTCTTTTTGAATAATCTGACAGGTCTGATTGTCAGATACGCCGGCTGCTGATGTGGCACTCCATCATTACCATAGTGGATCTCGCTGGATGACTGATGTGAGTGTGCGTGCATATGTGTGTGTGTGTGTGTGTGTGTGTGTGTGTGTGTGTGTGTATGTAGTCCTTTCTCTGCCATTCATAATAGATTCATTTAATAGCTTAGATCTTGTCAGCCCCAGGCTCACTCCTTTATGTCAGTCAGTGTGTGTGTGTGTGCACGCGCCAATGAATGCATTCATAGACATTGATTCTGCAGAATAAAAATGACTGGAGTCTTCTCTCACACAAAGGAACAATTCTTATTTTCTCTGCTCAGGCTTCTGCTGTGTTGTAATCAAAGAGGTTTACTGCAAACTGAGATGCTGTTTGAAACACGCGACACCAGCTAAAACAGAATAATTCTCTCTAATAGTAAATCCAAAATTAAATATTGAAGTTTCACAGAATAGGGAGATTTAATTTTATAAAACAAGTAAATGGAGTCACAGTGACATCCCCCATTGGATGGTAGACCACAGTCTTCAAGCTTCAAGTTTGGCATTTTGTCACCATCTTGTTTTTTTTTTTGGAGTCAGATGTGACACTGTTTGGACAAGAGGAGAGTTACCAGCCCAGCAGAGCCAGGTACCTCATAGCAAAGTCAAGTCACAAGCTAATGCTAGCGCTAGTTGGCTTGGTTAGCAAGGTGGATCGGTGATTCAGATGAAAGAAATCTGATATTATTTAAGATGTTCATTTCGGCAAGCAAAAAACAGGCTTAAAACTTAATGTACTTACCATAACGAAGCCATGCCTGAAAGCATATCCTGATTTTTCATCTAGTTTACTGTGAATGAGACCATAATTTGCAAAATACACATCATGCTGTGTTAAAGCAGACTTGAAATGATCAAGCAACGATCAAGGTCATATACTCATTAGGAAAATGTTTATTGATGTAATGAATCAAGTGGACAGGGTGTCTCTGTTCATCATGTTGAACGTGTTGATGGCGTGACTGGCACTGATGTTCGTATCTGTCCCTCAAAACTTTACCAAATCTGACCATGTGACTCTCAAAAAACATATTTTCGGCAGAAACGCTGACTTAGCAGGAAAGACTCAAGTGCTACTGACAAATGGTAAATAGACTGCACTTATATAGCGATTTTATCCAAAGCAATTTACACTACAGACTGCGCTCATTCACCCATTCACACTGGTGGCAGAGGCTATCCAAAATGGTGCCACCTGCCACCATTGGGAATTCATTCATACACCGATGAACGCAGCATCGGGAGCAAATTGGGGTTTAGTGTCTTGCCCAAGGATACTTCGACATGTAGGCTGCCATGGTCAGGGATCGAACCATCAACCTTCCGATCAGTTGAATGACCGCTCTACCGACTGAGCTACAGCTGCCAAAATTAGCAATGACTGCTTTTTGTTTTGTTTTGTTTGGGTGTACCACTATCCATACCACTGAGCCAACAGGCACAACACTAAGGGGTATGCAACTTTAACTCAGATCACTCGTGCATTGCCAGTTCAAAATATATTTCTTCACATCAGGCTGATTGCTTTGCCCTTTGTTATTGCTACTTGGAGCTTTCTCAAGAATCGCTCATCCAAACAACTCAACACTGTTCTTCCTTGGGTCCTGAGCAATACACCTGCCATTACATAGTTTCACCCCCAATGCTGAGTATACGTTCCATTTGCTAGATATTTGGAACCAGGCTTTTTCTGCGAACATTACAGATGCTTGAAATGTTGCTACAGCATGACATTCTAGCCTCTCTATTGAATGTACTAAAGTGAGCTGTTCAGTGGTACAAGAGGGTTCCATCTCAATACACTACACATTGTGTACATAATGCACTACCAATAAATATGTCCTGTAGATCTAAGGAGCTTGCACTTGTCACCACACTATCTTTGGGTCCTTTACAAAACACCCATTGAGTATATAGTCAATCAGATGAACAGTTGTCTAGAAAATCGAAGGACAGACAGACAGCGACTCTGTCATTAAATAATGACCATTTGATTGAGAATAATTACACCTTTCCTGCTGTGACGTGTCAATATTTCTGCTGTGGAACAGGTTTATTACTGCTTTGAGGGAGCTGGAGGATTCCTTATCTGTGTTTACAGTAATTCAACTAATTAGTGCTGTAATGATATGTTGATTAATTGTTTCATGATTTAATAAGCATAATTTAGCCTGTGGGCTGGTTTGGCACTATCCCCTTGTTTATCTCTTTATAAAGTGAACATCTCTTGATATTGGACTGCAGATTTGAACTATATTGTGTTTTCTTCTTAATCCCAAATAATTGATCAGTTAATTAAAAACCAATAAATAGATTAGTGGATAATGCAAATTAGCAGCTGTTCTAAATTCATGTATATAAATTGAAAAATGGTACATCTAGAAAACTACAAAATAGAGAGCCCACACTGCATAAAAGCGAGGTTAAACTATTTAACTGCATGTGGTTTATCCTGCCAGCCAGACAATAATGCAGCTTCAAAAGCACCACTGTGGGTTAAACTTAACCAGCAGTAGCATTTTTTCAGCTTTTAATATTTGATACATATTCAGCTATTTTTGCCAGCAGTGAAGCAAACAGCAGCAGACAGTCCCCCAAAGAAGTCAAAGCCTACATTATTCAATTTAATAATCCTGCATGTTTTCTGAATGGTTAGCTCTCTCAGCAGTGCAGAACCTTCTCACAGAGGGTGAAATCAGCTCTGTGTGTGTGTGTCTTCCTGTACTTCTTACATAGTGAGGACCGGATCAAGTTTTTAACTAACAGAGTGAGGACATTTTTGGGAAATGAGGACCTTACATCTTCAAAGGCCGGTTTGAGACTTAATTTTGGTTTTAAGGTTTTAATTTAATTAAGGGCTAGGTTCAGGTTGGGGTTGGGCTTTTAGTTGTTCTGGTTAAATTGTTAGGATAAGGAGCTAGGGAAGGCATTATGTGACAGAGGGTCCTCACAACGATAGAAGTACAAAGATGTGTGTGTCTGTGCGCCATCCAAGGGAGTTTAATTGGTGTAAGCATCTGCCGAAAGAGAGACAGACAGTACGCCCACATGTTTGTGTCTCTATATGCACTGCTTTATATATCTGTGTGAAACACAATCTGTAGAATATATCAGTACGTGCGCACACACACACACACACACACACACACACACACACACACACGCACTCACTTTGCCTCTCCTCCTTGTGTGTCCTTCTGTCCTCTCACTTTCTTCCTTTGCCCTGCCTGTCTTGTCTCCTCCACCTATTTTTTGTATCCATTAATTTTTCTTTTCCCTCCTCCTGTGCCATCTCTCCAGTCTTTTCCTCATCACCTCCTCTCTGCACTCTTACCTTTGTGTCCTGTGCTGCTGTATCTTCTTTCTTCTCTTTGTCCCTTATGCACTCCCCTGCTCTCTCGTCTCACCTCTCCTCCCTCGAGAGTGCGGGATGAGCTGCAGTGAACGGGGTGTTGTGTTAAAAAGAGCAGCAGCAACAGCAGCAGGTGTAAATGGTTTCTGTCCTGACCGCTTTAACAGCTGACTGCTCTTTGAGCTGCTGCACAGCACAAAGTTTCTTCAGAAAGTTCACACACATCTTTACTCTTTTTTGTCCTTTGTTTTCTGCTTTAGTTCTTATTTGAGGTTTGTATGTTATGATTTGTGATATTATCTGTTCAGGTTGTTCAAAATAATTTTAGCCGTCAGTTTCTAAGAGACAGAGAGAAAGGATGGAGAAAAGCAAGGGGGAAAAATACAATACTAATTACAATTTTTCAACCAAATTGCAGCCTCTGCTTTAAAAGTCTCCCAAATGAATTTGACAACAATAGGTACACTGGCAGCATCAGCAGACTTTATATTAGGAATCCTGTGAAAAGCAAGTGGAACTCTGAGATATGAAATGTAATTTCCATATTTAATCATCTAGATTTTACTCCTTGACTGAATGTGAGAGGGTGTGCATGCATGTGTGTTTTTATGGATTTAAATGAATACAGGAAAGTCTGGCTTCAGGAGATTTTTATTTATTTATTTCTTCAACCTGTCAGCTACTTGTTGCCATGGTAGCATTATGTCAGAAGAGTAACTTGGTGTGTGCATTTGTGTTTGTGTTATGATGCTGAAAGATGAGGCTGCTGGGGCCAGATGTGGTCATTGACACACTCAAAACCCTCAGTCAGTACACACAGACACACACAGACACACACAGACACACACAGACACACAGACACACACACACACACACACACACACACACACACACACAGTACTAGCACAAATATAGGTCAAAATGGAAATGTGGAATGTGGAAACTGACATGATGTTCAATACATGCAGTGATTCAATTTAAAACTGAATCATTTTATAAGAAACACAAACGGCTAAAAGCACAAAATGGACACAAAATAATAACAAAACTGGCCATGATTCTGTTTTGACATTTAATCACAAAACTTACCCTTAATTCATCTTCAATCAGTGTATTTTCAATAGCGTTAACCTTATTGTGTAGAAGTGGTATTAGGTCTCAGTGGATGATACTGTTTGTATAAACATCAGCTAATGAAACTGAAACTCTGTATGACTGAATACCACAATGGGTAACTGAGAAAATACTGGTATATAGTGTGTTTGTGTGTATGTGCACTGACTGACCACTTCATTAGCTAGCAAGGTGTACCTAATAAAGTGGCGGTGTGGTCTTCATCTGCTTCCAGATTGGATGTGTTGTGTGTCCAGAGATGCTCTTGTGCAGACCTTGGTTGTAACGAGTGGTTATTTGAGTTACTGTTGAACCATCCATCTATCCATTTTCCTCTGCTCATCTGGGGCCGGGTCGTGGGGGCAGCAGGCTAAGCAGGGCATTCCAGACGTCCCTCTCCCCAGCCACAACGTCCAGCTCCTCCTGGTGGACCCCGAGATGTTCCCAGGCCAGGAGAGAGATATAATCCCTCCACCATGTTCTGGGTCTTCCCCGGGGCCTCCTACCGGTTGGACGTGCCCGGAACACCTCTAACGGGAGGCGCCCGGGAGGCATCCTTACCAGATGCCCAAACCACCTCAGCTGACTCCTTTCGACGCGAAGGAGCATCAGCTCTACTCCGAGCTCCCTCCAGATGTCTGAGCTCCTCACCCTATCTCTTAGGCTGAGCCCAGCCACCCTACGGAGGAAACTCATTTCAGCCGCTTGTATCCGTGATCTCGTTCTTTCAGTCACTACCCGAGGACTGTTGAACCAGTCTGGCCATTCTCCTCTGACCTCTGGCATCAACAAGGCATTGGGGCTCACTGGATAATTTATCTTTTTCGGACCTGATGCTTGCTTTGAACTTCAGCCACTCGTCTTCACCATGTCTACATGGTGAAGACGAACGAGAGAGATGAGAGAGTACGACAGGCAGTGGGTTGGAATCAAACCCACTCAGCCTTGGTACATGGCGTGCATTAGCAGCTGAGCAAATGGGGCACCTAATAATGCTTTGACAGTGTTTCTCAACTTATTGCTTCAACAATGTGATATTCAGTGTCAATATATACTAGAAGGGCACTCATAGAGTGCCAGGATGCAGGGCCAGGGCCATGTCCTATCTCACAATGGTAACAAAAGTAAAAAGTAATTTGTGTATGATTTTTCCACCAAGTTTCATGAAATTCAGGCCAGTATTTTTCTCTAATCCTGCTGATAATCAGACCTCCTGGTCAGAAGTAATCAGGCGTATAATGGTCAATGGTGCGGTTTTTAAGCTGACAGGATAAACAGCCAAGAGGTATGCTCCCTTTGGTTGACTTGAACATGCTGTTATAGACAGGAGGCTGTCTTAGACTGAATTGTGACAGCTGAAAAACTCCGGAAAAACATTACAAATGATTCTGATCAGGTTGTGTCTTTCTGCAGACATTTCATCACAGGATACACAAGTCTCCTTTTTCACTGTTTTGGCTAATACCTACTTAAAAATAGCTACAATCCAGCTGCTGTGTGCTCCTCACTCTCTGTTGTGTTTTCTGGTCTGTTGTTTGTTTGTGTGCAGGATATTACACAAAATTACGGTCATTCTGATGTAATTCTAGACTAGTTGTATTGTAATTTTACGGTTGTTTTGTGACGGTCTGTTAATCAACAACAGTCCTACTGGAGTCTCATATGTGCACATTTATTCCATAAATTGCAGCAGTGTATTTGTTGATTGTTATCTGAATACCTTTTAATGGTTGGACTTAGGATTTTAACAAGCTATAATGTAGAAATTGCATTGTTTTCATTTTCACATCACCAAATCACACAGCAGACTAAACATCAGCCCCAGAGGCCACAGTATTAGAGGAGGAATTTAAATAACTGTTACTCACACGCATTGCATATCTAACGAGTAAACACCTCCTGAAAATAAAATCTGACTGGATGTTGCTGCACCAGTGAATTTAGCTGACATATCACCATAATCCATAAACGGCTTCACTGTGTAGCTGCCACACTAAACAGCAACACAGCATAGATACAATTGATTTAGTTGAACTTTGGTTAAACAATGTCACTAACTTACACACATGCACACATCCATGCATGACACACATAGCAAGGAATGTAAAGCCAATACCTGTTAAGTCATGTGTGACCAGTTACAGTTAAACCATCTGCTCTGACCTCATTCAACCCATTGTCTTTTCTGTATACTCACTCACTCACTCATACACACACAAAGACACATACTAGTGTCAAAGCACTGGATAAGAAATGTCCAATGACGCATCACCATTATCCAAAAGTAATCTATTTGCATATTTATAAAATGAGGCAATGAGTCAGACAGAAAGCTGAGTGTTTTGTAAGTAGCTATGCTGTGACCAAATTCTATATAATATTGCTAGTATAAGTAGCTTTATAGCTGCTATGATTTTTTCTACATCGGATTATTAGTCCTTTTTCTAATTAAATCTAATATGATTTTAAATTTTGTATCATTGCAGATAATAAGCTCTGTGGCAAACACACGTTTTCGATGCTGACACGTTTTGTTCAGCAGGATAATCTCCACAAATGAACACCACTTTTGTTGAGTTTGAAGCATTAATGCAGCTGCCGAAAGTAAAGGCCCTCACACACCGCCCCGACGGGACCGATGGGACCGATAGGACCCGACGCTGACGAGCTCTTGTCCCACGATTCTGTCGCCTCTCGTCGGACAAAGTCGGGTGAAAAAAAGCAGTGAAACACATCGCCACAACGACTGCCGGCTACACAGCAGCCTGTACGTTCTGCGCTTGTTCGAGATGCAATAAGTCTCCCTAACAATGGGTGGCGCTAGTCTCGTGACTGTAATCCAAAACATGAAAACAGGAAATGACGTAACGGAGAAACCATAGAAGTAACCATGGAGATTAAAAAAAAAGCGCACACAGCATTAGCGTTATGTCTTATAACGGTGGTCGGCCACCAGCTGCTCCTCCAGTGCTTCAGTCCACGTAGCCATGGCTTCCAGTGTATTTTTAAAAACGATGCAAAAAACAAAGTAAAATCTAGTTGTCTCTCCTGTGCCATGTGTTTATGTTTACTCTCGTCACTTCCGCCCCTCCCCCACACCGCCCTGATTCGCTAGAGTACCGCCAATCAGATCCGCCCATAGCTAGCACACAGCCAATCAGAGGACCCGACGAGTCTACTCTCCCAACGGCCGACGCTCCCCGACTGAGCATGTCGAATCGGGCCCAACGAGGCCCGACAGCTTCCCCAACGCAGATGAACACACCAAACAGACGCGTACCCGACGTCGTCCGACTGTCCCCGACGCCCGACAGTCGGGCCGGTGTGTTTCTGGCTTAAAAAGCTAACCTCGCTAAAAATGGCTAAAAATATATAGCTAAAAATGCTATAGTGAACTACCCCACTGTCGCATGACTTGAACATCACTACCGCTCTCTTTCAGACGGTTTCAGACAAGCTAACCAGCAATTTTGACCAACAAGCGAATCCGTAGTATGCTAAATTACTACCTGGTTAGAGAACTCATTCCTGTGGCGCCCTTTTACTCAACATAATTTATGCAGTTAAGGCAGGTTGACATCCTGAATACACCAGGAGGAAGTGACTGAATGTGAAGAGCGGATGAAGGCAGGCACTGTAAATAAACACATTCACTCATGCAGAGACAAAGAGCTGTTCATGCTTGCACACATATATACAGCATTTCATTGTGTACACAGGTAGCTTGGACATCTAAATTAATATTGTCAATATGCCAATAAATGTGAAGGTTCTGTAGGCATATACTTAAAAAAGAAAAGTAATGAATGAAAACATACATGGTGTGAGTAGTAAATGCAGATAGTGTGACATGCATTCATGAATAAATTCACACACACACGCTGCGTGTCTTTAAATTTAAACACCAATTGTAGATTCAGACATGCACTCATAAATAAACAATGCACACGAATTTCCGAGGCAGAGCTTGTGATATTTAGCAGAGCTTTGTGCTAAATGAATGTGTTCTGAGCACTGAAGGAAAAGAATGTCCCTTTTCCTTTTCCTTTTATCTGTTTTGATTGGGTTTTTGTGTTGCATGTTTGGCTGCAATTTCTGCTTGTCCTGATGCTGTTCATATTCTTTTACATTATTCATGTGGAAAGCACAGCCTTCTTAACACACACACAACATCAATAAGTTTAAACAGAATTGATGCTGTGCACTCTCCACCCCCCAAAGAACAATTCACAAACAACACAGAATATGAGACATGCACTCATGCATTAACAATGCACACTCGCACACTAAAATGTGACCGGAGGCCAACCAGTCATGTTTCACCTACAGTTTGACCATCTGCCCTCATTAGAGCTGCACTCATTTGACTGTAGCCTCACTGTTTGAAACAGCATCAGACATTGTTAATGTATTTTACAAGTATTTTATAGGCGTGTATGAATCATTGCTGATTTTAAGTCATCAAGTCATGAGGCTCTTCCTCTCAGAATACTACATATGGAGGGAATGCCAGAGGCAAAATGAGAAGGTGCTGTTTTTCCAGTTCCAACACAGCTGAGGTTCCGAATTTTCACAACCCCAAGTGAAGTGTGTAGGGATGGGCACAGAGAAGCAATTTCAAACCAGAACTGGTTCTGAAAGGAATAATGTAAAAATGTCAAGGCCTGCCTTTTGGTTCCTAAAAACCTACACATTCTGGGGAGATTAGTAAGAGTTGCGAGTACATGAGTCAACTGTGCCTCATGACCTACAAGTTTTCTTCTCTTCTCCGAGCGTTAAAACAGCTTTCTTTGCTGTGCAGTCATTGTCTCCATCTCTCTCTTTCTCACTCACTCAGCAGGCCAGCCATTTAACTACACACCTGCCACACAAAAGAAAAAAACAAAGAGACAACACAGTGTAGCTTACTGCACCTTTCCAGACACCAGGACTAGTGCTGGAGTGAGAAATGAATGAAAAAACAACAGAAGTGACAAATTATCCTCCTGCTTCACTGAAGTCGTGTGGGAACATTTCATGCTACAATATGTAAAGAACGAATGGTAATGCATGTGGGTGCCGACAGAAACTTCATGGTGCATTCAGGTGCACCTCATAAGCTCTGAGAAACTCAAGATGTTGATGTAAAATACCCTTCTGCCATCTGGTGGTTCTTTTTATGTTGTTTAACAAACACAGAACATTGACCCAGGAGACTGTCCTGTTTGAAAGCAGAAGTCAACCTTGTGACTTACGTAAGCTAACTTGCATAGCGAACTGTGGTATCAATTTCTGTTGAATGAAGCACAGAATCAAAAACAATTGTCTTTCTGTTAAGCTTAATGTAAGCATCTGCAGAGGATTCACAGCACTTCACGCAAATGAGATGCGCAAATGAGCGGTGGTCATCAAGAATCAGCGTGTTTTTTATACACACAACAACAAAGTTAACAATAATCACAATATGACATGAGCAAAAGACAAGAACAAGAGCATATATCATTATCATTATGTTCCAACCCCACAACTTCAGTCACAAGACGTAACACAGCTCTATCTCCTGCCTCAGGACAGGATATTGTGTTTAGTCATGATTACATGCACATTATGAGAGAGTGCGATCGGTCATCACACTTAGAAAACAATGAGGCAATGAAGTGGAAATTCATAGAGTATTTGTTTCCCTCAATCTACTGAGCCGAAGTCAGACGCCTTGTCCATTAGGCTACGTGGTCTCAAAAAACAGTAATCATATAATTGAAAAAACTGAATCAAATGTATAAAAATGAACACGTTTTTGAATGTCAAGGTGTGATTGCCATGGTCTTCCACATTCTGCCATGTTTACTGAAATCAATCTGACACATGAACATTTCTGATCAGGAGTCTGATGCCTTCATTAGGAGATGTGGTCACAGAAAACTAGATTTTTACAATAGGAGAGGGAACTAAACTTTGCCAAATAGGTCAGTTTGTAGATGGCTTGTTTGCTTTTGTGGAGAGAAATTAGCTTAAATGAATCAAATGTACAAAAGTAAACAAGTTTTTGAATGTCAACAAGGTGTGATCGCCATGGTCTTCCAAATCCTTCCATGTTCACTGAAATCAGTGTGAAAGTTTCCAACACAGACACTGAAACACTAACATTTCTGATTTGAAGTCAGACGCCTTCATTAGGAGATGTGGTCACAGAAAACTTGATTTTTACAATTGGAGAGGGAACTAAACTTTGCCAAATAGGTCAGTTTGTAGATGGCTTGTTGTTGTGTGGAGGGAAATTAGCTTAAATGCTAATCTGCTCACTTCACATGTAAGTGTAAACTGGAATAACATAAACCTCTCTCAAGTTTTTTTTTTTTTCTTCCTGTCTTAACTTCAAGTTTGTGGCCAGTATGGGGATTGAACCCATGACCTTGGCGTTATTAGCACCACGCTCTGACCATCTGAGCTAACCGGCCTGTTTCAGTTGAATTTTCCATCAAAATTCTTTCCATAAATAAACTGAATCAGAATGTACGAAAATCATTTTTAAATAAGTAAGTAAGATGTGATCACATCCCAACTATGACCTGGTTAAGGAGGGAAAGCTAAATTATTCGACTGTTGAATTCACATGTGAACATTAATGGCATTAATGGAATTAATGCCAAACCTGACCCAAAGTATTTGTTTCTACAAAAAAAAATAAACTCTTTCATCTCAGGTGGTTTCCCCTTACACAAGTGTAGCTGTAAACATTGAGCTTGTAACAAAGAACCTTTACACCTTGTTGTTTTGACCTAAGCTCTTGTTTCTAACCACGAAGGGACTTGAACCCTCAATCTTCTGATCCGAAGTCAGACGCCTTGTCCATTAGGCCACGTGGTCTCAAATAACAGATATCATACAATTGAAAAAAGTCAATCAAAATGTATAAAAGTAAACAAGTTTTTGAATGTCAACAAGTTGTGATCGCCATGGTCCTCCAAATCCTTCCATGTTCACTGAAATCAGTATGAACGTTTCCAACACAGACACTGAAACACTAACATTTCTGATCTGAAGTCAGACGCCTTCAATAGGAGATGTGGTCACAGAAAACTAGATTTTTACAATAGGAGAGGGAACTAAACTTTGCCAAATAGGTCAGTGTGTAGATGGCCTTTTAGCTTTTGTGGAGACAAGTTAGCTTAACCCTCTGGGGTATGAGCCTATTTGCCTTTTATATACCACATAATATTTACTATACCCATGTTTGGTATAAATACATTTGGACTGTTGAATTCACATGTGAACATTAATGGCAAACCTGACCCAAAGTATTTGTTTCTACAGAGCAAATGAACTCTTTCATCTTATCAACCTTCCCAAGCTGCATTAACATCATGTTTCTAGCCAGTATGGGGATTGAACCCATGACCTTGGCGTTATTAGCACCACGCTCTGACCATCTGAGCTAACCAGCCTGTGTTGGTTGAATTCTCCATCAAAATTCTGTACAATGTACAAAAAGGATCAGATGTGGCTAAACTTTGTCAAACATTATGTACTGTGGGTTAACCAGCATTGGTAACTTAGGAAGGAAGGAACAAATCTTATTGGTTGAAGGACTTATTGAGACTTTAAAACAAGCAGTTATGGAGTTTGACGTTTTCAGATAAGCAGTCCTTTGTCTCTTAATTTATCTGCCCCTTTTTCTCTTATATACAGGTGCCCTGAACCAGCCCAACTGGGGTAAGAAGTACCCGTCCTGTAACAGCGCCAGGCAGTCTCCTGTGGACATCGACGAGACGTTTACCCAAGTCAGGCTGCAGTACCAGAATCTGCAGCTAGAAGGCTGGGAGAAACTGACAGCAGAGTCCACCACCGTCCACAACAATGGGAAGACTGGTAAGCTGATTTTCTTCCACTCCTCTTTATGTACAGCTCCTGCAGAGCCTGGTTCTCTCATTTGAGAAATAATACTCAAACAATAGGAATCATAGCAAGCCATGTCCAGTCCAAAATGTGAAAGCTATATTTGCAATGTCACCCTGCAGGAAATAAAGCATCTTCCCATGTAGTGAAAGATGAGTGATTTGTAGGATTTTCTTTTTCCTTTCAATCCCAGACATATATAAAGTAGCAGCCCAAGGAAGAAGATACAGTATGTAGTAGTTTCAATCTATAGAAGTGATTTTGACAACATCCTGCTGGTGTAAAATACAACATCTTAATCCCTAGATGTGGAAAGCAGCTTAACTTTCCAGAGGCAGTACTTTTTTTCACAACTCCGAGGTTAATGAGAGAAAGAAGAAGCGAGATTTAAAAGGGAAAGAGTCAGACAGTAGGAGGGAGAGACCAAGTAATTGAGAGAGAGGAAACCAGAAGGGACAGCACTACCAACATATCACATGGAGAAAGAAGGAAAATCGATGTCAAGAATCAGAGATGAAACTGAGCTACAGAAATGCAGCAACAAAGGAGCAAGAGGAGAGAACGTGTAGAGAGAGCAGGGGAGAAAAATGAGGGCGATGTGAAGAGACAGTGAGAGGAAAGACAGGATGTGGACTGATGCCGGGCCTGATAAACAAATGAAAGCTGTCTGAGGTATCATCACCATCTTTCCAATACAGCCTGGGCTCTGTGTGTGTCTATACATTAATGGTCCTAAAATTAATCTTTTTTCAGTCAAACAGGAAATTGCATATTAAAACTCATATTGCATCGCTGTCATGATATTAAGAGGGAAACATATAGCCTGCGCAGTCTCACCAAACTGAATTTTACACCCTGTTATGAGCATTTATCAAAGTACAGAGTGCTCGCTTTAAGTGTGTGTGTGTGTGTGTGTGTGTATGTGTGATATATTTATATTGGGGGTGCACCGATTTCCTTAATTTGGTGGGATCGGCTGATTCTTTTACGTCAAACTGATCTTATCTAGCGATCTTACAATCTTATCCACCTCCGCAAAGGTGTATTTGCTAATTATTTTAACATTTGAATAGCCACAAAGCTGCTGCATTTGGGCATTTGTTCTTGTTGTACTATAACAAAACCAAAAACTCAGGACACTTTATTTCCGGTTGCAGTTCTTTTGTTAGTTTGTCCTGTAAATTGTTGCTATTTATTTTAAGTTCAATATTTTATTAACTACCTCAGACATTGTGATTTCCTTTTTTTGTTAAAGAAAAATACTGCTGTGTTATTGTTTTTCAATAAAATAAGATTCAAACATTGAAGGTGTATGCTGAGAGAAAAATCGGTATCGGCCAAAATCTGAATCGGCAGGTCAGGCTTTTTAAAAATCGGTGATCGGCCAGAAAATTGCAATCGGTGCACCCCTAATTTATATTTTTTTATCAAGCTTCTCTTGCCAATATTGTCTAGGTTTACAATGGATGTGTAATGTTAAATTACTTGTAGAAATATCAGAGATAATTGTCACTCATATTTTCAGTTCCCCTCACCTCTACGGAGCCATTTAGCCTATTTCAGCATTGTTTGGTTCTGTGGCCCCCTAACTGTATTGTTTAGGTTGAGTCTCAGGACTCTTGTTTGTGTTATACATAGACACAGCAGGCAGTTTTTATTAATGAAAGTCTAATAACCCACTGTACACTACCCTCCCAGTGCTAAATGACAAAGTTAGCTACTAGCGGGTGAATATTGCAAAGCCTTAAGTTGCTAAAGAGACAGATATTAGCGATATAGAAGATGGTGGAGAACAAAAACTGAGATAAAGAGAGTAAATATTGGACTTAGATCTATCAGGTTGCCAAAAACATCACTCTTAAAACTTAAAAAAACTTGCTACTTTTGCCCTGTAGCTGCTGGTTGTGTAAATTAAGAGCTTTTAAAAGCCGTATCATTACCTTTATATGGTAATTATATGTAATTCATGTGTTTATTGATTAGTTGCTAATAAATACAAATAAAAAAATGCAAAAAAGGCCAAACAAATCAGCAAATGCAGGTATATATGTTGTTAATGTTAGTTATCACTAGCCGTGTTTCCATTTAATTGTCAAGCAACTCTAAACCGACCTTTTTGAAATGTTAAAATAAATGTAAATTAAGCAATGTTTCTATCAATTTTTTTGAGTGAATAAACTTATTTACTTGGCTATAGGTTATGAGTTGCTGTATACTTCCGTATAATTCCGTACAGCATTTCTAATACAGTACATCAAAATCCACAGAAAAATAGATAAAGGGAAGCGTAGCTACTGAGAGGACAAATGTCAAAGTCCAGAATATATTCACAGTCAATTCATGAACACATGAACATATCCCAGTTGTAAAAGGTGCCATCTTCAGTGAAACTCATCTTTTACAGTTGTTGCCGTTTTTGTTATGTGTGTGTTTTAGCGACTATCAGTGTGGAAGGGGAGTTCTTTGTTAGTGGAGGAGGGCTGAGCTCCAGATATCGTGTTGATACCATCACCTTCCACTGGGGGCGCTGCAACGCTACATCAGATGGGTCTGAACACAGCCTGAATGGGATGAAATATCCTCTGGAGGTACAGAAACATACACCATCACATTTACACATTCACACATTTATTTATGGTATATATGTCTACCTGGAAGCCTGAGTCCAGCTAACCTGTCCGTTTCTTGCTCGTGTTCAGATGCAGATCTACTGTTATGATCCAGATGACTTCCAAAGTCTGGATGCTGCTATTAGAGAAGGAGGGAGGATCGCTGCCTTGGCTGTGCTCTTTGAGGTAGGCAGACATGTTAATTTCTGCCCCGGAGTTATAAAATATGAGTCTGTACCTCCTCAAGTAAAAAATAAAAATGTACATATGAATTATTTAATAGAAGCTCATGTTTCCCACAGATCAGCTTGGATGACAACGAGAACTTCAGTCCTGTTATAGAGTCCATCATGACTGTCAGCAGGTTTGGTAGGTCACATCTGCAAAATGTATTGAAATGACAATATGGACTCGCACAATATCCAAAACGCAGTGGACGGAATATCTGTCAGAGGCAAAATATATACATTTTGTGTGGTTTTCTTGATAATAGCCAAAATCACTGTCAAAAAACCATGTAAAATGTCTAGATATCAGCTCTTAAATTAAACTCTTATCAGCTGCTTTTGTTGTTATCAATTTTTTCTCCAAACAAATGTACCTTTAGTTGTACCAGGCATTAAAATGAACAATGAATTGAAGAAAACTAGGGTGGTCTAATCATTTTTTCCATGACTGTATGTGTCAAAATCATTCTAAATTAGGTTTTGTGGTCCCAGCCTACAAATCTACCTGCTGAAGAAAAAATCTTTGTTCAGTACAGACGCTCATCAAAAATCACACTACAATCATTTTAATGTTTTTTTTCGTCAATGAAAGTCATTCCCTCCAATATTTTGAATTATATTGCAATTGCGATATTTGTCAGCCCTAATTGTTTCTTCCACAAAGAAACCATATTTAAGAGAATTATGTTTAATTTTCTGTTTTTCAGACAAAATCCTGATTGCGGTCAGAAGAACATTTGTGTTTAATCAAAAAAAAACAGCAAAATAATGGTTTTACTGGAAAAAAGGGAAAAAAAGAAAAGCAAAATGGGATATTTGTACCAACTATAATTGTAATATCTAGTAAAGGCAGCAAATAACAAGTTGATGGATTTGCTATGATTTTACCAGATAAATCAATGTTGTTTCAGCAAGTGAGAGTAGCATTATATAAGAATGCTACAAAAGGCTGTCGATCGATGAAAAAATAAAATAAATAATCACTCAATTTGTTTCATTTAATCACCATCAGTTGCTTTTTATTTTTCCTCTCGAGACTGTAGCCTATAAACATAGATTGGATTTCTGTCTGTAAAGGGAACTCCTTTGAAATGCTAGTTTTACTTCGCCAAAATTTAGCCGAACTTTTGAGCGCTATTTAGACTGATAGATATAAACTATGATGCCAGTATCTTCCCTTTCTATTTAAAACTAAGCCCATGTTTTTTATGATTCAACTTTGATTGAGTTTTTTAATTTTTTTACAAGACCAAACTAAAAACCAGTTAAAAAAAGAAGGCAAAATTAAGACACACAATCTTATGACAATAAAGCATAAAAGTAAAAACAATAAAATAAGTACATAAGAAGTCCAAGACAGGCAAAATTAGTCCATGCTCAATATGTTAAACTGTCCTAACCCTCTGGAGTCTCAAAAAGCTCCAAATCCAGACTTCTTCACCACATCCAGACTAGAAAACAAAGCAGCGTGGAGCCCTGCTGTAAATTTACCTCTAAAGTTCTGGCTGTAAACTCCATGAGGCCAGTTTCAGTTTAATGATGATATACCAAGTAAAACTGGAGACAAGCTCAAATATATTTTGGTTAAAATGATAGTTGCAAATAATATTTGCAACCTTTGTTCACATGTGCAACATTTCAAATTCTTTATTGAGCATGATAGTGTTTTGAAAGTAGAAAAAAAATTCAAAATCACATTTTATGTTGGACTAAAGGACAAAAAAAGACACAAAATGACCAAAAAAAGACACAAAATGACAAAAAAAAAAGACACAAAATGACAAAAAAATACACAAAATGACTAAAAGACACCAAATGACCAAAAAAACCCACAGAAGAAGACACAAAATTACTAAAAAAGACACAAAATGACCAAAATTGTTATGCTAAACACACAAGACACAAATAAAATAAAGTCCCACTAGAATAACAGTCCCACATTTATGTTGGTTTTTCTTTGTTTCTTTTTGGTTCAAAATGTTGATCCAGTAAGTCAGAATAAAAAAAATATTGTTAGGTCATGTAGGTGAGGTTGTGCTGAAAAAAAAACCCAACATGTTATTTAAACATTTTTTAAGTGGTGTGTACAGGCAGGATGAAAAGGATTAAAAAATGGAAAAAAAATAGCCCAAGACAACCACCACACTATTGCATGTCTATTCATTGTCACATGTGAAATTCACTCTTCCTGTAAACAGATCCCTGCAATGAACCCAGTCCGCCTTCATTTAAAACTAAGGCAGTGTTAACATTTTTTTACCCGTTCAATGTAAAACATGTCTCTTATAGTGCGACTACAAGCATTAATGCACAAAACATTCTCTCCCAAATGATGAAATGCTAAAAGGTCGCTGATTGGCTTTTAATGAATATCATGATGCTTATCATAGACTTAACATACAGTGTGACATTTTTAAAATGCTTCGTCCCAGATGGTTTTACAGCTCGGGGCATAACATTTACATGTTATGTGTTGTGGCATTTTGATAACTGACAGGACTTTTTTTTTTCACTAGGTAAGAGCGGGTCGATGGAAGCTTTCACCTTACGGTCCCTGCTGCCTAATAACACTGATAAATATTACATCTACAACGGCTCACTCACTGCACCTCCCTGCTCTGAAACGGTGGAGTGGATCGTCTTTAAACACACTGTGGCTATATCAGAAACACAGGTCAGTAGGCTTTGTCATTCACCTCAATGTACCTTTTAAGCATTAGCATCATAATAATCTGAAAAATCCTCAACAAGCAGCGACTCTGACTACTAAGTGGATTGAAGCCTGTGAGCGTTATGATGTATTGAATTCTTGATATTTGAAATAATGAAAAAAACTTTGATTTGTTTTTTTTGTTTTTTGTGATGGTCATAAAAGCATCATTATACAATAGGTTTTCTGCACTGCAAAAAAGGGTGTCTAAAAACAAGATAAAACACTAAATCTGACGGAAATGATCTTGCTGCATGGACAGATAATTTCACTTGACAAGATTTCTTAAATTAAGATTGTTAAATCTAGAAATAAGCATGTTGAACGCTTAAAATGAGGAAATTAATTCTTAAAACAAGATAAATTATCTAACTCTTAATTTTTTTAAATCTAGAAATAAGCATGTTGAACGCTTAAAATAAGAAATTAACTCTTAAAACAAGATAAATTATCTAACGCACAAGTTTTTTTTTATCTTGGTAAGAAACAAATCATTGTCAGTGCACTCTGCTCGGGCCAGTTCATTGCTACTTGAACTTTAATTTATCTTGTTTTAAGAGTTAATTTCTTATTTTAAGCCTTCAATATGCTTATTTCTTGATTCAATAATCTTAATGTGTAAGCTATATGATGTATTGAATTCTTGATATTTGAAAAAATGAAATAAAGGGTTTTTGTTTATTTATTTTTTGTGATGGTCATAAAAAGCATCATTATACAATAGGTTTTCTGTTCAGTTTCTTCTGTAAAGTCCTTGCTGCCTGTAGTTGTTGTGTCTGATTGTAGTCTGCGGCTGGTTTCAGGTCAGCTCTCTTTGACATCTGTGCAGAAAATCAAAACAAATCCTCCCACTGAAATGATACAATGTGACAGGTTTAACCAAAATGTGATCTTACATAACAGCGTTTTATAGCGGTTTGATCTGGTAACAAAGACCCGTCATGCAGCCACGACACAAGCTGACTCTGTAACGCCACTGATGCCAGGGCCAAGACGTTGAGCTCAGCATGTCTGAGGAACGGCGACCATGAATGAAATCATCTGTGTAATGATCATCAATTATGGAGCAGAATAATGGAGAGTGAATGAGGTCATGAAAGTGGTTGTGTGTTTATTCCATGTGCACATTTGTGTGTGTGTGTGTTGTCTGTGTTTGCATGATTGAAACGGGGGTGGCAAGGCATGACGTGCAATTCGTAGCTAACCAAAAATAGAGCAGCGCTGTCTCTCTGCCTCCGCCTGCACCAACACAAGCCTCTTAAACACACACTCACATGCATCAGTTTGTTTTGGAGACCGCGTAGAAACAGGGAAAGATGCAACAGACACATCTTTCTCTTCTTTGTTTCAGTTCTCTTCACCTATTATCTCTGTTTTTCTTTCTGTCTGGCTCTCTCTCTGTCCCCAGTTGGAGGTGTTTTGTGATGTAATGACCATGCAGCAGGCTGGATATGTGATGCTGACAGATTACCTGCAGAACAACTTCAGGGAGCAGCAGCAGCAGTTCATGGGTCAGGTGTTCGCCTCGTACACCGGAGTGGAGGAAGTCCTAACACCCAGTACGTCATCAAAAGAGAACAGAGATAAAGTTTGCTGATGCACAGTTAGTGCACTGCAAAAAAGGTGTTTAAAAACAAGATAAAAACACTAAATCTGAAGGAAATGATCTTGCTGCATGGACAGATAATTTCACTTGACAAGATTTCTTAAATTAATATTATTAAATCTAGACATAAGCATGTTGAACGCTTAAAATAATAAATTAACTCCCAAAACAAGATAAATTAACCCTTAATAAGGCACTCATTGAAATAGTTGCAAATTCCAAATTTCAACCCTAGAGAATATTGGAGGATATTACATACTGTCAGAATGTGTAAAAAAAAAAACATACAGGCCAAGGGGAGGGGGGTAATATTTTGAGGAAAAAGTTTACGAGATTAAAGTGGCAAATCTAGGAGAAAAAAATGTGCAGATTTATGAGATTTATAGTGTTGAAAGTTGCTTTTTTTCACTTTTTTCTCGTAAATCTGCGACTTTTTTTGCACAGATTTGCTACTTTAAATCTCTTAAATCTGCAACTTTTTTTCTTGTAGATTTGCCACTTTAATCTAGTAAATTTGCAACTTTTTTCTCGAAATATTACTATTATTTTATTCATACTTGGCCCTAATATGCCTTCATAGTCAAGTTCTCCTGGTACAAGTCACTGAAGAATAACTCTGTTTGTAAGACTGTTTCTTGCATATTTTTTTTCTAAATTTTTCATTTTTACATTAGAGGTCAAGGCCAATAAAGTTAATACTATTATATGATTATCATACTGATTGGTCAGATGTCATGGTGTCACCATCTGTGATGTAGCCTGATCGTTGCTGATTAGCTGGAAGAAATCCATTCTGATATCCACTGAAGTTACCAAATATAGTTCTTCGCCTGATAAAGGGTTAAAGCTGCAAGCAGCGATGAACTGGCCCGAGCAGAGTGCACTGCAAATGATTTGTTTCTCACCAAGATAAAAAAACTTTAGATTTAGAAGCGATAATTTATCTTGTTTTAAGAGTTAATTACTTATTTTAAGTGTTCAACATGCTTATTTCTAGATTTAATAATCTTAATTTAAGAAATCTTGTCAAGAGACATTATCTGTCCATGCAGCAAGATAATATCCCTCAGATCTAGTGTTTTTATCTTGTTTTTAGACACACCTTTTTTGCAGTGTGAATATTGCAAACTGTCAGAAGTTGTTGGAGAACAAAGCAGAGATAAAAAGAGAGTAAATGTTTGACTTAGATCCATCTGGTAGCCAGAAACATTACTCATTACACTCATTGCTCTGTAGCTGCTGCATTTCTAAATTAAGAGCTTCCTTTGGGAAGTTTCAGTTACTTTTTAAAGCAAAAAAAAGTGAAGAAAGGAATTACTCAGAAGAGGGACTTTGCTGCTTTTCTCCATTTTATATAATTCTAAAGTGGATATATTTGGATTGAACTAAGAACAAGATATTTGAGGATTCTGATTAGGATTTGTTTTGGTTTTGGTTTGTTTGTGTGGTTTGCATATTTTACAGACCAAGCCATTGATGCAGTAATTGGGAAAAATATTATTAATAGTGAAAATAATCAGTTGCAGCCTAGGAATGAAAAACTGAATTTTTAAACAAAAAAAAGTGAAATTGCAAACAAAGCTGCAGTCAAAGTCAGTATAAAACAACTAATTTTCATAACCAATTTCTGTTTGTGCTGCTTTTACATGTTTTTACCACCTGAAGCTCTCAGTTCTCAGTCCTGTTTTCATTTCAGTTGTCTGGCTCTGGGAGCAGAGCCTGTTTTGACATGGGGGCGCCTCAGTGCCCAAAGGCCATCCAACCACTTACTATGTGGACTATGAGAACTGATCACTGTGCCTCATGTCTGCAGCTTTGGTTTCATTTTCAGTAGTCAGTATTATGTGTCCTGCTTTCTGTTCTGGATTTGTGGTTTTGATAAAACATTCAGAAATCATTTTTTAGACTTCCCTTCCCCTGAGCTCAATTTGATTTGACTTTTTAGTCCTTGACAAAGTCATGTAGCATCACTTGTCTGCTGTCAGTGAGTTTTTGTAATAAAACAAGCCAGAGAATGAGTTTAGACTGGCAGAGATTTCAAGTATTGACTGAGACACTGCTATTGATCCACAGTGCTGTAACCTCCTAGCAGATACAGCATGTTATGAAGAAATTCTCCCTCATTAGGCTTTAAAGAGTACAACCCAGAAAAGCTCTAACCTATTGACTTCATACCAAATTTTAGTCAGCATGGGGGAGAAAATTAACCCCCCTCCTCTGAGGGATCAACATAAATATTTCATGACTAATCTTATTTTTTTTCATGACTGAAAATATTGCCCAACTTCTGCTTCTTTCTCTGCAGCTTTAACACTGTGCTCCAAGGTCAGCCTAGTCATGATCATCAAAAGACATGATTCACGGCGCTCTCCGTCTTCATAAAGTCCACCCTCGAGTAAAGAGGGCCTTTTGGGTTGCCAGGGAGCTCGACTTTGTAGTTCTGTGTCCCTGCTCCTCTCTGCGCAGGCAATTTATTTTGCAGCCCTTTTTGAAATTGAAATAAAGTATTCAGAAATTCAGGGAAGGGGCTTTTTTTCCTGTAGCAAATTCATGCAACCACACACACACACACATGCATACACCTCCCACTCATTGCCACATTCACCTCCTTAGCTGGGCTTTTTAAAAGGATTCTTATTTTCTCCCATTTTCAATACAGTCGATTGGCATCAAGTTACACTAAGCTTAATGTGAGATGCTGCAGCGTTTCTGTTCAGGAACATTTGTACCTGTTTAATCTCTTTCTTTGAAGTTTTTATTGAGTTTCCTGCATTATTCCTCTTTCTTCCATCTCCAGCCTGCAGCTCAGAACCAGAAAACGTTCAGGCTGACGCCCAGAACGACACAACCATCGTGGTGATGTGGGAGCGTCCGCGCGTGGTTTACGATACAACCATTGACTGGTACACCGTCACCTACCAGAGGCTGCAGGGACGAGAGCAGAACAAGCAGGAGTACAGGACAGATGGAGACCAGGATGTGGTATGAAAGATCTCTTTCTATCTCTCTTCAAACATCACCCATTTGTGCACTCACCCTCCACTGCACGTCATTTCAACTCATGTGTTGCCTCATCATCAGCACTCCACACAGGCACACTACACTCATAAATAGATAATAGGTCATTCCTTTTTCTCCTGCAGCAAATATTAGAACTACACTGATTAAAATTTACCAAACCATCCAGCCTCTATCTGTCACTACTCAATATGACATTTCGACTGCTGTTAGGATTTAGATTGATCAAAGTGATTGATTGGTTGGTTGGTTGGTTGGTTGGTTGGTTGTTTGATTGATTGATTGATTGACTGATTGATTGATTGATTGTGACGATCAATCTTGGCCTCTGAACAAGTCACTGAGCATCCCTTAACCCTCTGGAGTCCATCTATTTATTGAAAAAACATGTTTTATTTACAGTAATAACTTTATTTATATTTGATATGAAGACAAGCTGAGTAAGCCAGTTGAAAGTGCATCATAGGAGCTTTCAGTGTGCCATTTATGTTTTTAAAATGTGAATTTTCTTTCTACAATGAAAACTATTACTATTTTTAATTTACATGCAAATAGACTGTTTTATAGTTTTCTTATTTATGTTTATGTTTTAATCTGCTGTTTTTGTGTGTATAAATGGTTTTTAAAAAAGGTACATTTCCATAGACACCTGTGTCTTTTGTTTGTATTTTGGGTTCCTGGCAGCTTTATACTTTGTTAATTAAAATAAAATGAAAAATCTGACTGATAGCCAAGTTTGTGTGGAGAAAAAGGAGCCGTGCATGTGATGTAAGGACAGACTGAAAGATGCTAAACAGAGACAGAAATGAATGCATAGGAAGTTGACAAATTTGAAACAAAATCTCCTGGACTTCAGAGGTTTAATGTGACCAGCAATATGTGTGTATGTTCATCTGTATGTAGCTGTGTGAGAGTCTGACTGTGTTTATGTCATCAATATTCAGACCAACATATACAACACAAATCACAGACTGAAAATATAAGTCCCAGCTTTAGTTTGTATGCGTGACACAAAAAACATCAAATAAAAACCCAAGGCCTAATTTATTACTTTAACCGTGGTAATGCATTTATGGATGCAATATCGATTGAGATGCACTCAAGTCCATTATAAGCATTAATGTGGATTTCACACAGTTGTTATTAGTTTATGTGCAACTTGAAATACAGTATTGTTCTCTTTAAGATTAAGAAATGGATTTTAAATGTCAAGATTGGCATGGATTTCCTGAAAATATTAATAACAAATGAATTAATTATTCAAATCTGGTATTCTAAATTAGGGGTTGTTCTACCTCAGGGGGTATTTCTGCAATCACCAGGGGGCACGTGGAAGGATTTTGAAATAGCTCAGCTAATTTAAAAAAAAAAAAAAAAAAAAAAAAAAGGAACAGTAATTATTTAAAAAATGTATATTGGATTGATTTATTCAAAAAAGACATTCACATATTTGCATTTTTGGAGCACAATTAACATACACATTTAGGATTCAAAAATGATGCTGAGCTTAAGTACATTAATTGTGCCAATAAGCAAGAACCTACCAGCTATGATAAACCCACTTCACAGGATGCACCGCCTGCTGACCTGAAGCAGCTGTTACACCTTAACGCCACCTGCTGCGATTAAGAGTGCATGAAACTAATTAGCAGACAAGCAGAGACATATATACAGATAGTTAAAAGGGCTAGAGCACTGGTTGAAACGTGGAGTGTTGCCTCTCCATGTGGTAGAAGCATGAATGCAAAAAAAAAACAATATCAACAATATCCTGCTAAACATACTTGAGCTCATCTGACAAAAAAGAGCACCTAATTTCAACTCACCAGCGTGTATGACGGCATGACCTCAGTTGCCCGTTCATGCCGCTTTGCACTTTAACATCAGAAAAATCAGACCTTACCTAACTCAACATGTCACTCAACTCCTGACACAAGCTGTTGTCATCTCAAAACTCGACTACTGTAAACCCTCCTGACGGCCTGCTAGCCTCCATAGTAAAACCGCTTCACATGATCGAGAACGCGGCGGCAGGCCTGGTCTACAACCAGCCAAAAAGATCACATGTCACACCGCTGCTCAACAAGCTCCACTGGCTACCTGTTGCAGCCTGCATCAAATTCAAATCTCTAATGCTGGCCTATAAAGGCAAGGCAATCCAATCTCTTTGCATTTCTTGTTCCCCTTTGGTGGAACCACTGCCAGTTCCTACCAGAGCAGAGGCGTCCCTCTCTACCTTTAAAAACTCCTGGAGACCCAGTATGAAAGGAGCTCAGTCTAATACTAGAGCTACTGATGTATTTGAGTCCCGGAATAACCTGGTTGACACGCCTCACCTTGGCTGATGCTCTTCTACCGCATTGAATAAATGTTCACGCTGTTCCACAACACAGTGCGTTTATTGCTGTGCAATGTAAACGAGGGAAAACATACAAACAAACTACCGGCATGATGAGCTACAGTGTTACAGCGCTACAGCGTTACAGCGCTACAGCGTTACATCGGTTTAAAAAAACGTTTGCCCTTCCAGGTCAAACCCTGCCCAAAGAGAATAAACAATCCCACCTATATGCACCTGAGCTCCCCAGGTAACAGCACAGCTACCCCACGCATACATTGAGTGAATTACACCACACATCAAACCTCAACCAAACACATTCAGCTCCTACACCCAGCTCTTCAGAGAGCATCTTCTCTCCTAGCACCACACCACAACTCTATTCCTTAAAGAATTGTCACCAGCACTTATTGCTGCACAAACGGCTCTTTTTGCACTATACATTGATTGTTCCCCTTTTTTCCTGTAAATCGCTTTGGATAAAAGCGTCTGCTAAATGACTAAATGTTAAATGTATTTACAGGGTGCCATCATCCACAGCCTGCTGGCCAACAGCAGCTATGTGGTTCAGGTGGTCGCTGTCTGCACCAACGGACTCAGAGGACGATGGAGCGACCAGATTATAGTAGACATGCCGTTAGAAGACCCTGGTACAAACACACACTCCTACAAAGAAACAAAACTCCTACAAAGTAAGAGCATATATTTTGACTGTCACATTAACTGCAAGTGTTAGTAAGTGTCTGTTTCTTTCCTCTCTTTAGAAAGCGATTCCGATGCTGACTCTGGCGCTAAAGAGGTGGAAGGCAACAGGGAGGTGAGGCTCTCTATCTGTGGTTTCACCTGACACCGCTCTACTTGTTGGCATTCATTAAGCTGAATTACTTTGCAGTGCTGAAGTTTGCCCTGCATTCAGTCATATTAGTGAACCTAATTATTATGCAAATGAGTGTAATTATGTCAGTAGAGGCTTGTCATTGAGTGTTTTGAGAGCAGCACAAAAGGTTAGACAGGCCTTTCCAGCATGTTTAGAGAGAGATATAATTGTAAAAAAAAAGAAAAAGAAACTGCGAGAATGTTTTTCTCACAGACAGAACCAGTACAGCCTGCCCAACTCTTCCTCATTGCATGAAGGAAATTACTTTATGCATTATTATCAGTTGATTTGAATGCTGAAGATGTAAACAAGACAGCTGCACCACCACTGTGTCTTTGGAAGGATGTTTATATTCACTCACTGAAAGGGATATTTCTGGTTTACTTATCCACAGCCAGTGTATTACTTACAGTAGATGGTGGTCAACATGCACCCAGTAAGGAGAAGCAGGCAGGAGTACTGACACAGAAGCTAAGCAGGGGGCAGCTGCTAAATGTGTTTTAGCCACCGATTTACCTTGCTGTCACACAGACCCTCAGACAGGAAACTGAGGCAGTTTCATGCTCTCTTGAAAGCCACCAGACTCCATTGACAAAAGCTGTAATTTTACCTTGCAGAACACAGGTTTTGCTGGACTACTGTTACCTGAACCAATTACTGTGTTTACATTATTGTATGACTTTGGAGTTATATAGGGTTAGTTTGAATTAACCAAAGTCGCACAATTTTACAAACAAACTAATTGATCAAGGCAGCTGTAAACTAGAATCTCCTTTCTGCAAGGTAAAACTGTTGTTTTTGTCAATGGAGTTTGGTGGCTTTCAAGAGCGCACAAGGCGTGGTTTGACTGAGTACTTTTTGGAAAGTGAGTGTTTTGGTTACACCCACTAGTTAGTCTCGGCCTCTGTTCCCATACAGGTACTTTTGTAGCGGCTAACCAACAGAGTTCAAATGTGACAACAGACAGACGCGGCAAGCAGTGTTGCCGTCTTAACGACTTTGTCGATATTTTAAGCGACTATTCAGACTATTCAGACTATTCAGACCCCTCTAGCGACTCTTTTTCAAAAAAGTAACTAGCGCCACATCCAGTGACTTTATCTGGTGTAATTGGAGACTTTTGGAGACTTGTTCCTACTCTTCTTAAGGAGTTGCAGGTGCCGTCCCAAAGCAATCACAGGCGGCCCAGTCCTCCCACAGCAGTCTCTCCTAGCTCCAGTCCAGTCTCCAAATGAATCATGCACGCCTCAAGTCTCAATCGTATCCAATCAGCGTCGACTAGTAAGTAGCAGCACAGTAGCGGCTCAGAAAAGTACCTACCCGAGGCAGGTACTTTCTGCCACCTGAGCCGCTAACCTTTGAAGTTAGGCGCATCCTCTCTCCCAAGCCACAGCCATAGTGGCTCACTAGAGGGAAAAGTACCGAATGGAAACGCGTCTATAGATAATTCCCGACTTTAGTTGACGACAAGGTAAAGCCATGGATATATTATGTATAATGTACACTTAAAGTAGTATTGAGTTGTTTGGCTAAAATGTGTGATTTTGGTGAATTCAAACCAACCCTTTTTAATTCCAAAGTCATACAGTAACACAAAAACAGTAATTGGTTAAAGCAGTAATAGACCAGTAAACCTGTGTTCTGGAAGGTAAAATTAAAGTTTTTGTCAATGGATTCTGGTGACTTTCAAGAGAGCATAGATAACTGCCCCGTCTATCCTGTCAATAGTAAAGCGGCAAAAATATTGTAAATATAGTATACACTTAAACTGATATTGATTTTTTTAAAAGGTGGCTAATTTAGCTGCAGCCCCTGTCCACAGCAGTACATTGCTTAGCTTCTGTGTCAGTACTGCTGTCTGCTTCTCCAAACTGGGTGCATGTCGCCTGCCATCTACAGTGGATAATCCAAAATATCCCTTTCAGCAAGACATGATGATAGCACAACAGTCCTTTATTACTGTCATGATCACATACAGCATACAACCAAACATCTTGTGACACAGCTCCTCACAATAGTGCTTTTTTTTTTTGTGTTAGGTCTTATCTAAAGCCAAAAAGAAGAAGCCGGAGAACCAGAATCAGTTGGATTTGTCTCCGGAGGACCACAGCCCCGTAGAGGAGATCCCAGTGGAGCAGACCAGAGTTTACCAGAACCAACCTTCACACCACGAGAACCTCCCGTTCCCGGTCAGCACCAGTTCAACCCCGAAGACTCCCTCTCAGTCTGCCGTGCTCCAGAAAACCAGAATCAACCAGAGTGTGAAAAAGAATCCGGACCAGAACAGGGTTGATCCCAATGATATGGACCAGAACTGGATTTACGAGGACGGTGAGCCCACACGTGCACCGATCACTAAAGGGGGTTTTGACGGCAACGGCGCAATATGGGTAACCGAGGTAACCGAGCAGCCGGGCTTCCTGTTTCCAGTCGCTCGGACAACCACACAGCAGACGATCCGCCGACAAATCACAGAAGAGGCCTCGCTGTCAGCATTCCCACATCAGGTAGTTCACTAAACTCTTTAAGTCCATGTTTTTATTCACTTCACCCTTAAACCTGGTTAAAATGTACCTAATGTTCAACAAAAAAAACAACACAAAATGTAAATGCAAAGTTGCTGGTTCTGTTGTTCCCCCCACATACCAGACTAATATGTTTTAGTTTACCTTTTCCAAAGATTTGTCTCATGTTCTATGAAAAAAGCTGTTTTTGTTTGCTGTCCCTTCTACTTGAAGTCAGGGGATCAGGGTCCACCAGACCATGACAGAGAAAGTGGCCTCCCTTCTCCCCAGTCGGACCTCTTCACCCCTCCTGTGGAGGACATCCAAGTCACAGATATCTTCTATGAAGACACTGTCAACAACTCCCCACTAGAAACAAACACCTCTGCTGCAACAGTGTCTGCTGCTGCTGCTGCTGCTGTGTTGCCAGGTCAGGTTTGATTATTTTGGCATCTTTTTCACCAGAAACCTCTTTGGTTGGTTCTCCAAGTAGTGCCAGGGAGGATTTGAAGCTCATGAATATAAGAATGGGAAGCAGCAGAAGATTTTTTCTGCCACTGATCCTGCCCCTGTTGTAGTTAAGAAAGATTTTTAAAATGTTTCAAATACATTATTTGAGTATTGTTTGCAGGTGCAGTGTTCTGGTGTTCTGGCTCTGGCTTATATAAATTTTACAGGCTAGGCATAGTTCTCTGCATGACACGATAATAAGAATGTCATTAACTCTTAATAGGGCACTCATTAAAATATGTTTTTTTCATTTTCAACCCTAGAGAATATTGGAGGATATAACATACAGCCAGAATGTGTAAAAAGAAAAACATACGGACCCGGGGAAGGGGCGTAATATTTTGAGAAAAAAGTTAACAAGATTAAAGTGGTGAATCTGCGAGAAAGAAAGTTGCTTTTTAAAAAACTTTTGTCTCATAAATCTGCGACTTTTTTCGTGCTGATTCACCACATTAAATCTCTTAAATCTGCATATTTTTTTCTTGTAGATTTGCCACTTTAATGTAGTAAATTTGCAACTTTTATCTAAGTTTTTTTTCTAAATTTTTCATTTTTACACTGGAGGTCAAGGCCAATAAAGTTAATATAATTATATTATTATCATACTGATTGGTCAGATGTCATGGTGTCACTGTCTGTGACGTAGCCTGATCTTTGCTGATTAGCTGGAAGAAATCCATTTTGATAGCCACTGAAGTTACCAAATATAGTTCTTCGCCAGATAAAGGGTTAATGCATATAGCATACCATGTGATGTGTCATTCAGCATGTCACATGACATCCTACATTTCATTACATCATGACTCGTCAGATCATCGTCAATTCATTTCATGACTATTCCACATCATGTCCTGATATTATGCCAGGGCTTATCATGTGACACCACATCATGTAGTTACATCATGAAAAATCATATCACATGAAGCCATGTAAAGCCTCAACAGGTGTCATGTCATAACATCATTCTGTACATTCTGTCCCACAGGTAATAAAGTGGACATTGTCTCCCTGCCGTCCTCTGAAGACAGCGACGCCCCCGTGAACAAACCTGTAGCAGAAAGCTTCACCTCCTCCACCCCGTCCCTCCTCTGGATGACGGAGAGGGCAGCCACGGCCAGCAACACACTGGCTGAGTCAGTGTACAAATCATTCACCACCTCGTCTCTCCTCAGGGTGCTGATGCACACAACCCAGCCCATGTTCAATGGTAAGACGAACATCCTCTCAATAAATATATATGATATAAAATGGTATGGTTACTTCCTATTAAAAGTGGCTAAGAATTTATAATCTGAGGGATTTTACACAACAGCAGCAGTATAAATAAATGTTTGTTACTGTGGTGGGCTGGAATTAATTGCGGTGGATGATTGCCTTCCTCCCCTGATAGCCCACTACTGCTTGGCTAATCACTGCTGTGATCTTGGTGGCATGTGTTGTAATGGCATGGTGTGGATAATGCTGGTGGTGGTAATGATGATGGTTAAAAAGAATAAGCTGCTGTTGATTGTGATTAAAATGATAATCCGTGACTCTCTGAACTGCTGCTGAGATTAAATATGCTTGACTCTTGCTCAGATCTTGCAGCATCTCACGACTCCAAATGATGTCATATTTTGAGTCCACTCAGACTTCACTCAGGCTAATCGCTCCATGATTAGCATCTGCCTTTGGGACTCCTCTTCTGGGTCTGCATTCTGTGGTTCAAGGGCGCACTCTGGTGGTTGTTTTTATCTTCTCTCCTCACTAAATGCAGTGCTTACTTGATGATTCATTCTTGGCTTTCTTGATGCATTTTGGGTAGCGTGTCAGCATGATGATGACCAAAAAGTCGACCTTTGCTCAGTCAAGACTCTTCTGTCTGAATTTCTCAACTTCTTTCAGTCTTTCTTGGCATGGAGAACACATTTTGAAAGGACACATTACTTTTTGAAGCTCATTTTCAATTGGAACCTCAAAAACATAGAATCCTAAAATAATGGCTTAGTACCTCAAAATAATGACTTTTTACCTCAAAATTATAACTTAGTACCTCAAAATAATAATTTAGTAACTCAAAATAATAACTTAGTACCTCAAAATAATAATTTAGTACCTCAAATAATAACTTGGTATCTCAAAATAATGATTAAGTACCTCAAAATAATAACTTAGTACCTCAAAAATAATGACCTAGTACCTCAAAAAAATAACTTAGTACCTCAAAATAATAACTTACTACCTCAAAATAATAACTTAGTACTTCAAAATAATAACATAGTACCTCAAAATAATAACCTAGTACTTCAAAAAATAACTTACTACCTCAAAATAATAACTTAGTACTTCAAAATAATGACTTAGTACCTCAGAATATTAATTAAGTATATAAAATGAATGACTTAGTAACTCAGAATAATAACTTATTACCTCAAAATAATAACTTAGTACTTCAAAATTATAACTTATTACCTCAAAATAATAACTTAGTACTTCAAAAAAATAACTTAGTATCTCAAAATAATAGCTTATTACCTCAAAATGATGACTAAGTTCTTCAAAGTAATGACTTAGTACCTCAAAATAATAATTTAGTAACTCAAAATAATAACTTAGTACCTCAAAATGATAATTTAGTACCTCAAACAATAACTTGGTACCTCAAAATAATGACTTAGTACCTCAAAAGAATAACTTACTACCTCAAAATAATAACTTAGTACTTCAAAAAAATAACTTACTACCTCAAAATAATAACTCAGTACTTCAAAATTATAACTTAGTAGCTCAAAATATTAATTAAGTATATTAAATTAATGACTTAGTAACTCACAATAATAACTTACTAACTCAAAATAATAACTTAGTACTTCAAAAAAAAAACTTAGTACCTCAAAATAATAACTTAGTACTTCAAAATAATAACTTACTACCTCAAAATAATAACTTAGTACTTCAAAATAATGACTTAGTACCTCAAAATATTAATTAAGTATATAAAATTAATGACTTAGTAACTCAGAATAATAACTTAGTACCTCAAAATAATAACTTAGTACTTCAAAATAATAAATTAGTACCTCAAAATATTAATTAAGTATATTAAATTAATGACTTAGTAACTCACAATAATGAATCATTTTAAAATATTGCCCTTTTATTAAAGTTTATCATTCTCATTCATTCAAGAGAGTCTTTTTTAATCACACGACTAGGTTTTCATCTTTGTTTCAAAACATGCCAATGCTGGTGTCCAAACATTTTTTTTTAGACTTTTACTTTGGCTTTTCTTGCAGCAGTTCCACCCACATTCAAGGTTGAGGAATCAGTCCTTGACCAGTCCTTTGCCTTAACAAACTCTTCTGACACTTCGAGTGCAGCGATCGCCAACCCTGCAAATCCTGCAGTCTCTGTTTCAGAAGAGGGATCAGCTGAAATATTCACATCTCAATCACTCAACCCTTTTAAAGAATACATCAGCAGATTCCCTCCTTCTCCTGCCCTCCCTGAAGTCAACAGGAGTGGGATTATCTTTCATCACAATGACAAGTCCATGGAAGAGCACTCTATTGGCAATCTACAAGTGGATTCAGAGCAACCGCAGATCTCTACTACTGTGGATTCTCAAGATCACTTAATCACTGAGCAGCCCCTTTTTCTGCTGCCTGATTATACCTTGAGTACCATCAACTTATCAAAAACAAACATAGTGGTAGAAAAGACCCTAAACACTTCTCATGATCAAACTGAGGGTAAGATTCAAGATGATGACAATATCTTGCTGGAATCAAGAACAAACAGACATAAAGAAGACCACAACTTCACATCAGTCCGGTCATTCCTTGATTCTAAAAGTTTGACTTCGTCCATTCCTTCTAATTCAGACGAATCCAGCACAGGCTGGTCAGCAGAGGGAAGTGGATCGGGCTCCGGCCTTTATAGCAACAGAATCAATCAAGAATTTAATGGCATCACTACAGTCAAAACTGACTTTTCTACTCTTCCAAATTCAAGCTTCAAGGTGGATAAAATTGGCAAAAAGAGTAGATCAACAGGAAGTAAGATGGGTGGTGAAACAGATGGTGGTGCAGGTGGGACGGGAGGAGAAATAAGAAACAAGAAAGAGAGTGAAACAGAAGCAGAGCAAGAAATGGAGGAGAATGAATGTGAGCTAAGTGGGGAGGGAGAAGAAAAGATAGCAGACGGAGAACACAACAGTGGGAATCAGAGAGTGAGGAAAGTGGATGATAAAACAGATGAGAGTGGCAGACAGATCAATAGCACAGCAGGCTGTGACACGTTGGAAGAGAAAGGGGCAGAAACTGAAGCTGAGGCTGCTGTAAGAAAGACGATATACACCGAAGCCAGCAGTGGGAATGAAGTTAGGTCCAGTTTTAGAGTTGTGAGCTGGCCTGAGGATGTCAGTGGATCTGGAGAAGGTGGTGGAGATGGAGAGGAAGATGGAGAAGGAAAAGGAAAGAATGTCAGGGATGATGGAAAAGATATCAAAGCTGTAGTTGAAAAGGAACTTGGTGAAAAAGAAGCATTCACACTGTTTGACAGCAGTGAAGAAATTAACAATGATGGTGGTGATAGGCATGATGGGAAGGGTGGAAACATGAGTGCTGACAGACACATTTTTGGGGCTAATTCCACTCCGGAAGACAACAAAGAGACTGGTGGTAAAAGAGGTGGAGGTCTGGAGAGTGAAGAACACATGGAAGGAGGTGGTAAAGATGACAGTGGTGCAGCTGTAAGAGGAGACAGTTCACAGCAGTCCTCAAGTGTGGACGGGTTGTTGTTTGATGGTGGAACAAGTCCCCTGTTGGGGCGTCTCATCCCTCTGCTCAGGCTGACAGATGGCATCAAGGCCACGGAGGAGGAAACGGAAGGTAAATGTTACTTAATGCCAAGCTTTTCCTCACTTCTGTCTCTAACAAAATGAGACAGTTTTCCCCTCTCGTACATCTGTTCTCTCACATCAGTGCCAGCCTACAGTGTTTGAGTTAGGTGGCACTCTTTGTTTTGTCTATTCTGCCATGATGGCTGTTATTGCTAGTAACATAAACACTAAAACCATCAGTATTTAGATATTAACAAATTATTAAATTATTATAGGGTAAATAGACCTGCAATTATATAATGCTTTTCTAGTCGCTTTTCGACCACTCAAAGTGCTTTACACTACAGACTACGCTCATTCACCCATTCACACACACATTCATACTGGTGGCAGAGGCTACCCTAAACGGTGCTACCTGCCACCATTGGGAATTCATTCTCACACTGATGAACGCAGCATGAAGAGCAATTTGGGGTTCAGTATCTTGCTCAAGGATACTTCGACATGTAGGCTGCCACGGTCAGGGATCGAACCACCAATTATCCGATCAGAAGACGACCCGCTCTACCAACCGAGCCACAGCCGTGCAATGTGGAATGGGTCATCTTATGGTGTGTTCAAAACAGATGTTATTTGAACACACCATTTTTTTTTATACAAAGTCAATGCAACAATGCATAAAGTCACAAATTCATGCCGAATGACGCTAATTAATGACCCTTTTTTTGAAACAATAAGTATAATAAATATGTGGGACATTGAGTCAGAAAAGCCTCTCAGCTTTGAGATTCTCCTGATTCCACCGATGTCACTGACATGCTGACGTTGTTCAGTCAGAAATGTTTAAGAAATATATTGTAGCCATCTGTGGGCACCCAGAATGCTATGATAATACCTCATAGTTGTCCAGACGAAAAAATGAGATTGTGAAAAGTAAGCAGCAAAGCTGGAGTACCTGGTAAGTTCTGGATATGTGTCTGTTATTTAATTCTAAGTATCGGTTGTACTTTACTATGAACCAAGTTAGCTCTGGCACTAGTCCAAGTGGGTCTTGCCTGCAAAAATAAACACAAATGCTTCTAAAGTCAAACTCGCTTGAGTAACACAAGGTGAAAATTAGCTTCATGTTTGGTGTGAATACAGTATTACCGGATGGCAACCTCTGGGTCTGAGCACTAAAGCAAGTGTATAAGTGCCTTAAGCTTTCATCCTTTCAAAAAAACAGCAGTGGCTAAAGAACTCCGGTCCTATCTGAATCCTATCTCAATACAAAATGAGACGACTTCTCACTTTATTTATTACCTCAGAAAAAATTCTCGTGGTAAGAATATGATCTCTATCTCTAGTTTCAGGTCTTCTCCAATAAATTATCTTAATTGTATAAATAATAGTCCCATTTAGAGGAAAATAGATGATAAAGCAGGGGATGGTTTGGGGCGTGGCTACCTTTGATTGACAGGCTGCAAACATGTAATGTTCTCGGTTCTCAGGCAGATCCACCCCTCGCTCCTAGCCTGTCCCAAGCCAGATTCCCCTGAGGAACTGGCAGAGATGCAAACTGAAATAAAAGAGCAGTAAATATTGGACTTACATTAGCCAGTGAGCCAAAAAGTCAAAATGAATGCAAAGGTCATTCTATTTCTTTCTTTTTGTTATTAACTGTGTAAATCAACTATATAAGGCTATTATATCTTAATATTCTCTTTACACCTTGCTGTGCTGCCCCAAGTGACCAAAAAACAATTAAGGCAGGTTTAATGTGTGATAATTTCTCTTTGAAAAGTTTGAGTAACCATTTTATAATCTCACCCATAACTCCACCCTTCTTCCTCCGCCTCTCGTCTCTGTCAGAGGGCAGCAACAGCAGCCACGAGTCTCGTGTCGGGCTGGTGGGAGGCGTAGAGCGGGAGAAGAGGACAGTCGTTCCTCTGGCTGTCGTCTCCACTCTCACCATCCTCTGTCTGCTGGTACTGGTGGGCATACTCGTCTACTGGAGGTACACACACTCGCACAATAGCACACGAACACACAAGTATAAATTTAACCTGTGTACTTCACTTGAATTCTGATTTGTTTGTGTCACAGAAACTGTTTCCAGGCGGCTAATTTCTACCCAGATGACAGTGCGTCACCTAAAGTCATATCAGCTCCATCTACACCCCTGCTGCTGGCTACAGGTAACACACACACACACACACTCATAGGACTTTATTACATTATTATTTACACTACAGAGCCACCATTGGAAGCTTGCAGTTAAGCGTTCATTCTCTTGTTGCAGACGGTCACGAGCCACTGACAGTGAAGCAGTTTGTGAAGCATGTCCTGGAGCTGCACACCACCAACACTTTCTCCAAGGAGTTTGAGGTGTGTGGATTGTTTATGGCTTAAATAAAAAGTCTTCTGAAAAACTTTCTTCACAAGGGAAACATAAACAGCCAAAAGATATTATGAAAAAAGATTGTAGATAGATGCACTGTTGGGAGATCCTGGTTACATAAGATAAAGGGACCTCTTAGTTTTGGTTCATGTGCATACATAGACAGTAACTCATTTGTCATAGCTTCTTAATGCTCTTCCATATCTCTATTAACATCATGTTTTTTAGCAATATATATAAGTTATAGTATGTAACTTGTGCTGTATGCAGAAAGGGTGTTTGGTACTAACCATGGCGGGCTCCAAATTCAAATATGCGAACACATCAAACTGACGACAGGACTTTGTTCAATAAAAGCGTCTTATCTCAAGCTTGTCATATGAATGTAAAACAAGGCTTGAGAAGTGTGGAGTAATGACATAACTTACAAATCCCCTCCGCTCAGTAATGTTTATGTCCCCTAAAATGTCGACCTTGCCTATACTGACTCGTGTCTGCGCAAAGATTATCACTTGTGACAGGGCACTTCCCTAAAACCTGCCTTAAAAAGCTAAATCAGGCATGTCACTACTTCAAAAAGTTAATCAAAAGCTGTAAAAGAAACCTGAAATTTTCACTGTAGATTGGACACAAACACACTTTAACATCGAATCAGATATTATTGAATGTTTCACAACCACTAACACTGTGTCAGCCACTGTCAGTTGCAAGCTAAATATGCTAACTACCATTTACCATAACTTACCATTCTGATACGTCTGCTAGTTGCAGAATTTGTTGCAAAACTGACTCCTTATCTCAGTCTGCATGCACAAACATGTATGACTGAAGGTGCACTGCTTTTTCAGTGGTCAACCTGGCTCCAAGCCAGATCCAGAATTTCTCAATGAAAGAGAAAGAGTAGATGTGCTTTATTTATTTAGTAATTCTTCGTACTTTAAAATATCCCTGGAGGGGAGGGTTTAATGTTGTTACATACACCAGCCACTTCATTAGGTACACCAGTGCAATGTAATGTTATGTAATACAACAGCTCTGCCACTAACTCTACTATTAAAAAGAGTGTAGTTTTTCAGGTTTTATTTACTGTCAGAATTGTAATAATTCTACTTTTTATTATTGAGGTCACAGTGGGTGGTGGTGGTGTACTGAAGTGCATTATATTGGCAGGTGTGTATAATATTATAACACTACCATGTATGTAAACTGGGTAGCAAAAATTTCTGCAAACTACAACTTATATAATGGAGATATAGTTAAATGAATAACTCTCCAATCAAAAGTGAACATTATTATTATTGTGAAAGCAAAATTTCAGAATGGAGATGTTGTATTGGATCCCATTAGTGGACCTAAAAAAAGTGGCCAGTCGGTGTATTTACCCTTTATAACAGTCTGTGGATGCGTTATAACAATAGGTACATCTGCATGACATTCGTCACCTGTTTCCTAGCATGAACCTCCTGAGTAACACACACACATATAGGAATCATTGAAATGTATTTCTCCTGTGTAACTGTCAATGTGCTTTCCCTCATTTTGTTAGTGTTTCTGCTTTTGCTCTAGCTGCAGTAACAAACCTACATTTCACATCAGTCGTAATAAAGAGCTTACATTCAATGAGCACATCACAGACTTGTAAACACACAAAAGCCTTTGCAGTGCTGTACAGTGTAGAACTAAAGGCCATGACTAGTATGGTTGGAAGCTAAATGTCTGCAGCTCAGTTAGGAATATTAGTGTATTTCCCACTTAGCACCGCCTCTGTGTGTGTATCTGAACCCCATATTCCTGTACCTGCACTGACTCCCTGTCTGTCTGTCTGTCATCTTATCCCCGCCTTCCACTCTCCTTTCACCACCTCCACCACCATCGTCGTGCTTTCTGCATCCTCACCACCCTCCATTAGATTGTCAAAGAATCCTATGAGGTAAGACACCTACAGTATCAGCCCTCCCCAGCTCCAGAGGTGTGCCTTTCTTTTCCTTTCTTACAAATCTAAAAGTTTTGTTTAGAATGAAATCTCCCTTGTTTGACACTGTTGATAAACCAGTCGGCTTATAGGCTGTATCATCTGTATTTCAGATGTGATATTGAATGTTAACCTGGTAAATAATATAACTTATTTTTAAATGGATACAGTCATGGAAAAAAATATTAGATCACCCTTTTTCTTCACTTTCTTGTTAATTTTAATGCCTGGTACAGCTAAAGGTACATTTTTAGGACACATTTAATAATAAGAACAAAAATAGCTGATAAGAGTTTAATTTAAGAGCTGATATCTGGACATTTTCCATGGTTTTCTTGATAATAACCAAAATCATTATCAAGAAAACCATTGAAAATGGCTAGATATCAGGGTGGTCTTATATATTTTTCCATGACTGTAGGCTTTTTCATATAATTATGTAAAATGTGATTTTGACTTAACGTCTGAAGCAGAGCTGACTAACTCTGCTTCTTCAAATTTCCGTCTGTATCGAAAAGGCAATTTACCACTTGGAATGTAACTAAGTACATTTTCTCAAGTCCTGTACTCAAGTACAATTTTGAGGTACTTGTACTTTACTTTAGTATTTTCATTAATGTAACTTTTTACTTTAACTCCAGTACATTTAGCTGCCAGCTTAAGTTACTTTTCAGGTCGAGATTAAAACACTGCTCACATAAATGCTTCAAGAAATAATAATCCAATGATATATTTGGAATATATGAAACAATCACGAGTACTTTAACTTTTGATACTTTAAGTACATTTTGATGCTGATACTTCTGTACTTTTACTTCAGTAAGTTTTGAATGCAGGACTTTTACTTGTAGTGGAGTAATTTCCACGTGTGGTATCAGTACTTTTACTTTTGTAAAGGATCTGAAAACTTCTTCCATCACTGCAATTTACAGACAAACTGATATGGAGCCAAGGACCATTATAAGCAAAATTTTACGTGTCTTGTAAATCCATATTTATAATAATTTATAGTAGTGAAATAGAAAAAGAAATCCCACCGTCCCTGCAGATGCTCTCTGTCCCATCTTTGTTGAATATCAGGCTATAATACAGCTCACATACAGTAACATGAGTCTCCTGCATGGATTGTGAAACAGCCTTAGCATATTTAAATCAGGGATTAATGTAACCTGTTATTCTTTCTATCACAAGATCTGTATGTTCCTCCCAACACAATTCATTAATGTAGTTACAGCTTCATTCGCAAGTGCTTATTTCTTTGTTGTTTTGTCTTCACTGTAGACATTTAACTGTTGTATTGCAGTACTATAGGTAGCTGTAGACCAGTAGAATATAAAAAAGGAAAAAAAACTACTTATCAAGAAGAAAAACAGACACATTTCATATTCACTCCGGTCTTAATTGTGCTAATTAGCATGCTTAGCTTCCTCTGAGCGACTAACCGGAGTCTTGTTTGTGTTTATGTTGTTTTTCAGGAGGTGCAGGCGTGCACGGTGGACATGGGCATCACTGCAGACAGCTCCAATCACCCTGACAACAAAAGCAAGAACAGATACATAAACATACTGGCCTGTACGTCACTTTTCACTGATTACCGTTCAATATTTATATATTATTTTTTTTTTAAAACTGCTGTTATAAAGCTGATTAACCCTTTGTTCTCCCAGATGACCACAGTAGAGTGAAACTCTCCAACAGTCTGGACAGAGATGGGAGATGTGGAGACTACATTAATGCTAACTTTGTAGATGTAAGTATCAATCTGTATGAAAGTCACATTGGATGAAAGAGGGCGGAAATCCCTACATTTTGGTGTATAAGTTGTACATATAGAATAAAGTAATTCATTTTGATTTGCTTGATTTTTGATTGTATGTTAATATTTATACTGACACAGGAATGTAGTCAAATCAAAACCAGAACACATGATAGGTCAGGTGTCAGGTCTTGTAGATTCCATCCAGGGTTTTCTTGACTACATAGTCCTTTCCTCTGCAGGGTTACGAGCGAACGAGGGCGTACATCGCAGCTCAGGGGCCTCTCCGAGCGGGCAGGGAGGACTTCTGGAGGATGATCTGGCAGCAGAATATTGGAGTTATCGTCATGATCACCAACCTCAAGGAGAAAGGACGGGTAGGTCATAATAAACTCCAACTTCTAGACAGAAATCAGTGCAGTGACATCATGTACAGTACCAGGCAAAAGTTTGGACACACTTTCTCTTTCAATGTTTTTTCTTTATTTTTTATTATTTTCAACATTGTAGATTTATACTGAAGACATCAAAACTATGAAAACACATGGAAATATGTAATAAAAAAAACCTGTTAAACATACCAGAATATGTTTTATATTTTAGATTCTTCAAAGTTGCCATTACATAGTTTTACTACGTAGTTCCATATGTGTTTCATCATATTTACAATCTAGAAAATATAATAATCTACAATGTAGAACATTTAATAAAAATAAAGAAAACCCATTGAATGAAAAGGTGAAACTTTTGATCTGATGGCTATTTCAGTAGCCATCTAACTTTTGATCATCAAGCTTGAGTTTTCTGACATCGTTTTGCTTGTAGAATATGGAAAACTTCCTCTCAGGGTAAAAATATTTAAACAATAACAATAAAACAACAGATTAAAGATTCCATGGTTGCTATGTTTGTCTCTAGGTAAGTCAAGTACATAAGATCAGAATTTAAACAAAAACAACTTCAACAACAAAAAACATCTTTCTGAACTTTCACTCGACCATTTCTCTGAAATGATCTCGTCAACTCTGAACTTTTTGCATCCTGTCAAGAGTTAAAGAGCCAAAGTGAAAAGTTACAGCGAGAAAAGTGACTTCCATCATGGAAAATGTGAGATTTTAACTTAATCTGCTTTGTTTTCTATGTATTTTCCCGTTGAGATGTTGAGATCTGTCACAGTTTACTGATGTTTAGTCAATCTGCTGTGTTTAAACCCTCCTCCACCCCAGGGCCACTCACACTAGATATTAAAGTGGAAATTAATAAACTACATTATAAATAATGTAAGAGAGGATCATTTTTACCGTAATAAAGCACAAAACTGCATTTATTATATTCAATATAAAGTGATATAGTATATATTTATATAGGCCTTAAAAATGAATACAAAATATGGTAACACTTTACAATAACCAACTAAATAATGTTTATAGATGGTTTATAAACCAATTATTAACATTTACAAAGTGCTATACATATTTAATCTTAAAAAAAATGTATATGAATAATTTAAAAAATCATTAACATACTTAATATGGTGTTAAAAGTGTTAAAATGAGTGCAACTAAAACTATTGATAAAATTAATTATAATTGAATTGTTTGTTAATAGTAAAGAAACTATAAACTTACATTAATATACCATCTATTTGCCATTTATAAATGATGTAGTTAGTTAAACATTAATAAATTATGCATTTACCATTCTAAATGGCCTATATACGGTTTATAAATGATGATTAAACATTAACAAACTATCTGTTTACCATTTATAAATGATGGTTATTGTAAAAATATTTATTTATCATCTAACTGCCAGCCCACATATGCTGATATTTTCAATTTAAATGTAGCCATAAGCTAGCAGCTCTGAAGTGTTTGAGCTTTACAGATATGTAATTTGGTACATTTTCTATCAACATGTGTAACATAATATATGCAGTTTAGTGGTGGAGGAAGCTCTCAGACACACTCAAAAAAATAATACTGCATATTACTTAATTCAATCAATGCAACATTTTTACACTAAAAATATTGAGTTGTTTGAAAGCTCTCAGAGCGGTTAAACAAAACATGAGCAATGAGTAAATTTAAGTAATATTTTCAAGTACGTCTGAATGAATTGACTTGGCTCAATTACCACATAAATTGAGTAAATGTAACTGAAATATTATGTTAACCATATGGAAAACATGAGTAGAAATCATTAAACAAACTGAATAAATATACTCGAAAACATTTGTAGGATATAACTGAAAATTTGCTTATGATTTACTCGAAAAATGTGTTGTACTGACTGATTTTACACTTATTGTTCACATATTTTTTACAAATATTTAAACCATGTAATCTGTGAGTCAAATACTAATTCATTTTGAAGAAGTCAACTTAATTTATATATGGATATTTTACACAAAGATTCCTGTTGGAGTTCTTCTAATAAATTTTGATGTAGTCAACTCAAATACTCACCATGATGATATTCAGCATTTTTTTTAGTATGCATACATATATATTACTGTCACATTTACAGGCTCTTACAGGCTCTTACAGGATATTTTTATATCTTTCCATGAAATTATTGTGACATTGTAATTTATTATTGACTGATAAAGTGAATATCTTCTCAAAACTTGATTAATCAATCTCTTCCAAACATATCACAATGAAAATGAAAGCACAGTTAACAGGATTGTGTCTGAAAACTAAATGATTCCAACTTTATGGGCGACCTAGGAATATATTTTCTGTATGTATGTCATGTTATTCAAAACAGTGATGTTAAATAGTAATAAAAAGGATGTTAGCACTATAAACCGGCAGCTTGAACATCATGCTCATGTAATTCATATGAAGGCAAAATATTATAATGAGAAATTATTATTTGAGATAATCATTCAGATACACATTCAAAATAAAATAAATTCAAATATAAATTTGTTAAAGACAAATTACAGCAGAACTCCACTAATATATTTCTATATTAACAATATAGAAACTAAAACCAAACGTATACAAGACAACAGAGGACTGAGGCAGATTCATAGTTATATGGACTTGATCACAGGAGAAAGATATTTAAACAATAACAATAAAACAACAGATTAAAGATTCCATGGTTGCTATGTTTGTCTCTAGGTAAGTCAAGTACATAAGATCAGAATTTAAACAAAAACAACTTCTCAAATGGTCAAAAAAACATCTTTCTGAACTTTCACTTGACCATTTCTCCTAAATGATCTCTTCACCTCTGGACTTTTTCTTCACCATCCTGTCAAGAGCTAAAGAGCCAAAGTGAAAAGTGACTTCCATCATGGAAAATGTGAGATTTGAATGTATTGCAATGTATTTTACCGTTGAGACATTCAGATCTGTCACAGTTTACTGATGTTTAGTCAATCTGCTGTGTTTAAACCCTCCTCCACCCCGGGGCCACTCACACACTAGATATTAAAGAGGAAATTAATAAACTACATGATAAATAATGTAAGAGAGGATGGTTTTTACCGTAATAAAGCACAAAACTCTGCATTTATTTTATTCAATATAAAATGATATTTTATATATTTATATAACAGGGCTCCAGACTAACTCTAGAAGCACTGGTGCTCTTTACTTAAAATTTTTAGGGGCACAAGCAGAAAATGTAGTGGCACCCCTTAAATCGCCCTGCAACACAATTATTCACATTCACCATTTGAACTATATAAGGCCTACTAATAAATGCTCCCGTAATGAATGAACAACTACTTTAAGAATATGACAAATATTTAATTTTATTTTGAGGATACAAATAAATTAGAATTAAATAAATTACATTTTACATCCTTAAGAATTCAATATGCCCCTTAAATTTTGTGAAAGGAAGCAATAAATTATATAGTATTACATTTTGCTAATTATTTCTGCCTTATCTGCAGACTGAACCGTTGTTTCTTGCGGGTAAAAGGCTGTGAGTAGGGGCAATGCGCTTTTTTTTTTTTTTTTTAAATCATGAATAGTTTTTTTTGCCATCATCAAAGAAGACTGTTACTTAAAGACCCAAATACAGCATGATGGACAGTGAAAGAGATAAGGGGATGAATGAAGGTGATGTAGGGCTGGGCGATATGGACCAAAAGTATATATTATATAAGTATATATTTAGGCTGAATGTAGATATACAATATATATCACAATATTTTTATCGCAAAGTGATAGCAAATGTTCAGTCAAAGTCAAAGTCAAATATGACATGTCACAAGTAGTTTTATTTAAGTGAACATAAATACTGTATAACAGGAGTACTTTTTTAAAATCAAAGCTCCGTAAAGTGCACATTTATATAAAAAAATACTTTAAATAAAAATAGTCTATGAAATAAAATAGGCCAATCTTTTTTCTGTATAAATATATTTACATGAAAAAATAAATAACGAACATTACAAAATAACTAAATATGACAAACCCTAGTAAGGGCTTCATTTATATATAAAGAAAGAAAAAAAATACCTATATCGATATATGTGATATTGTCTAATTCCATATCACATTTAAAAATATATTGATATATCTTTTATATCGATATATCGCCCAGCCCTAAGATGACGTGTTCCGTGCTGTCTATAACGTCACTTCTGGACCCTCCACTCTATGCCATAGGCTGTATAAAATACGTTCTATGCTCACAGACACACACACACACACACACACACACCTCATACATTCATGACATAGACACACACTTTTTACTCGCAAAATGCGAGCATTAGGTTGCAGCCTGGAGCCCTGGTCTTATGGTTTGGATCGATCATGTCAGCTACAGTTAATTTTTTCACATCAGAACAGTGAGGGAAATGTGTTAATTGTTCTCTAGCTCATCTCTGTTGGACATCTGCTCTTGCTTTACCTTTGTCACCTCTCCACAGACAAAATGTGACCAGTACTGGCCGGAGGACAACCAGGAAGAATACGGTCCGTACCAGGTGACCCTAAAAAGCAGCAAGACACTCGCTTACTACACACTGCGAGCGTTCACTGTCAGAGATACCACAAATAAGGTATGTCACACACACACATACACCAACATATAATAATACTGACTAGAGATGGTCCATAGTGGGCTCAGTTCCAATCAGCTCTATTCAAACTTAAATAGAGAATAAAGATAGGATATTTCTTCCATAGCTTTATAATAACAGTCTTTGTGGTCCTCCAGGCTTCTCAGAGGAGAGTTGAACACACAGTCCTCCATTACCACTACACCCAGTGGCCAGACATGGGCGTCCCAGAATACACCCTGCCCGTCCTGTCCTTCATCAGAGCATCCTCCCGGGCGAGGACACAGGAGATGGGACCTGTGCTGGTTCACTGCAGGTAAACTGTGAATGTGTGTGTAGCATCATCCTCTTTAATAACAAAAAGAGAGCTACTGTTTCACATACAGGTGCATCTCAATAAACTAGAATATCATAGAAAAGTTTATTTAGGTCAGTAATTCAATCCAAAAAGTGAAAATAACACATTATATAGATCCATTACACACAGAATGAAACATTTCATGTCTTAATTTAGTTAATTTCTTCTAATTATAATGATTATGGCTTACATTTAATGAAGACCTAAAGATTCAGTGTCTCCAAAAAAATTAATATTACAAAAGACCAATTTTAAAAAGTATGTTTAATATGGAAATGTTGTCTTCTGAAAAGTATGTCCATCTGTATATGACTCAATACTGTTTGACTTGAACTACTGGAAACTGACTTTTCAATCATATTCTAATTGATTGAGATGCACCTGTATGTATTTGACATGTGATGTGCCACAGTGCCGGTGTAGGAAGGACAGGAACCTACATAGTGATAGACAGCATGCTGCAGCAGATCCAGGATCAGGGCATGGTGAACGTTCTTGGTTTCCTAAAACACGTTCGGACTCAGAGGAACTTCCTGGTTCAGACTGAGGTAAACAAACTGACACACACTCTCAGTGATGTCAATGTCCATCTAGTCAGTCCTTCTGACCACAGACTGTCTCTTTGTTTCTGTTGATCCTCTGCAGGAGCAGTACGTCTTCATCCATGACACTCTGGTGGAGGCCATCCTGAGCCGTGGCACCTTGGTGACCTCTGACCTCCTCCACACTTATGTGTCAGACCTCCTGACCCCAGGGGCGTCAGGCAGGACGCGCATGGACAAACAGTTTAAGGTATAGCATGGAGGCATTTTATGGCCCTTTGTTTTAATAAACCAACGCTGGTTTTTGATCATATTATTACCATGCAAGGGTAGACACTGGATTCTAGAAAAGTAAACGGCTCTTTGTTGTGTTTCAGTTGATCAGTCAGCGTCAGGCAAAGCACGCAGACTACAGCACGGCCCTGAGAGACGGCAACGCTGAGAGGAACAGAGCCAGAGCTCTGATGCCCGGTGAGCAGCCTGTTCACAAATGACACATGAACACAACCTTAAAGGGTTTTTTTCTGCTCCTTTTCAAATTGGACTCCATTTTCTCATGCTTATCTTGTGTCTAAGTGACTAATGGGGACAACATTTTTTAAATTGCTGCAGTATTGAGAAAGAAGAAGTTTGCCACTGATGGGCTAAGATTGTTAAGAGGACAGGGGTTCCCAAAGGACCCACATATAGCATCAGCCTCTGGTTAAGACTCCCCTGATGCAAATTATTTTGAAATGAAAGGTACATTATGATGGCAAATATCAAAAATCAACAAACAGCTTCTCACTAAATTTTCCTTATTTTTATTTTAATAATCAGTCTTTCTTCTGTTTTAAACAGTCCTTGTCATTTCTTACAGTAATATTACCAGTAAAAATATTTTCTTTTAGAATTTTAGACCTATTTATTGATTCCATTCAGTGTCTTCAGGTATAGTAGACACACTAAAAATGATCTAGTAAATGAGACAATAACGTTGCCACAAGATTTTAATAAATCAAGTGAGGAGTCGTCTCATTTTGTATTGAGATAGATAGGACCGGAGTTCTTGTGCAGTGGTCGCTGTTGGCGACCCCTGTTGGATTTTTGAAAGGATGCAGGCTTAAGGCACTTCCACATTTGCTTCACTGCTCAGACCGGGAGGTTGCCACCTGGTCTGGACCCACACTTTGAAAAACAGTGTATTGAGACAACATTATGGAAAGATGGAGAAGTCTTGTTGACTAGTTGCCATTGGAAACATGAGTGAGAAGAGTGCCGGTGAAAGTTAGAGAAAGCGTTGCTCTGTGCTTTCTAAAAGATTTTCTATAAAAACACTGGTTATTGTTTGGGACCATCAGATTGGCAAGACGACCATTTTGACCAGGATGAGTACATCCAGCCAAAAAGGAGAAGAAATCCTATACTAAAGCATTTTTCCCAAAGAAAAATGCTTTTCCAAGAGTGGGGCGAGACCTGCTGCAGACAGAGTGGACGTGGGCTAATTATTAACTATCGATAACGGCAACTTCTCCATCTTTCCATAATGTTGTCAGACACATCTAAAGACAAACCTGTCAGTGGCAAGAACAAGTACTTTACCTAAACGCATATTGACGTTGCAAAGTTGCCCCCTGCGATTACATTTTAGCTAATTTTACGGTGTCCGGCTGCAGTGCTCTCAGTCAATACTGGAGCAGTTTAAAAACTGTTATCCCCAGAAGTCACTCAGACACAAAAAGCATGGTTGAAAACTATGGGAATTCCCCTTTAAGTGTGTGGTAGATTGAGGTACATATGACTGTTGTTGTGACTGGTTAGCCTACCTGTGTGGTGAAAACAGGCTCTTGACTCGTGTCTTTGTGTTTTTCTACAGTGGAAAGATCAAGAGTGTGTCTGTCCGCTTCAGAGACAAACTCCACAGGATACATCAACGCCTCCTACGTCATGGTGAGACAACTGGGAATGGTGTTGTTTTATTAAATCGCACTTCTGATGTTTATAAGACGTCAACAAAACATCTTCTGATAGTTTGATGCTGCTGCTGTTTGACAGGGACACCACCACAGTAAGGAGTTCATAGTGAGCCAGACTCCTCTGAGCAGCACCGTGGCAGACTTCTGGAGAATGATCTGGGAACACGGCACACACACTGTTGTCCGTCTGCCAGACACACACTGTCAGGTACAACACACACATACTTTACTCTGCAGCACTTGAAGTAAAATTCTGCCAGTTTTCAACCGGCTTTGTTTCATACAAGTGCAGGTGGTATCAAGCATTTAATTTCATCTGGTGGACTTTAGCAAATGACCTGGAGGCTCTGCAAGCTGCTATCATGGAGGGAAGCCAAACACCATTCATCTGCACATACCCACAATGCAAAGACATAAAGCTGGTTGAAAATTGGCAAAGTTTCCCTTTAATGATTGTATAAAAACACAAACTCTGGCATGTTTTCCTGTTTATGTCAGAGTGAAGAGGGGGAGTCTACTGTTTACTGGCCCAGCAAAGACCAGCCAATGAGCTTTGAGGGTTTCACTGTGTCATACTTGGGGGAGGAGCATGTGTGTCTGTCCAACGACGAAAGACTTTTGGTGCAGGACTTTACAATGCACTCTCCACAGGTAATACACACACAGTCTGCTGTTTATTGCCAGTAAAGGAAGTAATTTGAGATACTGCTGCTGTCTCTCTCTCACATCTCCCTGATTTTCTGCTATTCTCCACCTCTTTGTAGAACAATTATGAGTTCGAGGTGCGTCAGTACAGCGCCCCCTGCTGGCCCAACCCAGACAGTCCCATCAGGAACAGCTTTGATGTGGTCAGCACAGTCAGAGAGCACAGCAGACACTCTGACTGTCCTACAGTGGTGTATGACCCGTGAGTACAACACAGACAGGCATTCATATGACATTTTGTTGATTCGTTGTGAGGGTAAATCTGTGTGTGTGTGTGTGTGTGTGTGTGGGTGTGTGTGTGTGTGTGTGTGTGTGTGTGTGTAGGTTGGGAGGTGCTACATCAGGGCTGTTCTGTGCCCTCACCACTCTGTCCAGTCAGCTCGAAGAGGAGGGAGCAGTAGATGTTTACCAGGTAGCACGGATGACCAACCTCATGAGGCCTGGGGTGTTTAATGATATTGTAAGTAGGAATGTAGCTTATAGTAATCATATGCATAATATAGATAGATAGATAGATAGATAGATAGATAGATAGATAGATAGATAGATAGATAGATAGATAGATACATACATACATACGTACATACATACATACGTACATACATACATACATACATACATACACACATACATACATACAGGAGTTTATTGTCCACCGTGGTGGTCTTTGGCTTCTCCAATATATAAGATACAAACATGACACTATTAAAAACATACAATCTATGAATATACATAAATACACTAATAATACACTACACACCAATAAAAATATACAGCAACAAACAATTGTGCAAATGGGCAGGAACCAGCAGCAGCAGGTGAACACTTTTGATGTGAAGAATCTACAAATATCTGTTTAGCCTTCCCTGCAGTCTGTTGTGCAGACTGCAGGGAAGATTTTCACAAGAATTGTGAAAATCTTGTTCTTGTCCTTCACACTCAAATTACCAAACCAAGAAGTTTTATCAGACTTTAAAATGCTTTCAACCAGTCCCTCGTAAGCCATCTCAAGAATTTGTTGGCTTAACACCAAAGCTTCTCAGCTTCCTGATTAAAAACAGTTGCTGGTTGGCTATCATAAAAAAAACTCAATTTTCGAATTTTCATGAAAACTTAGTTTGATCTAAAATCGTGCCCAGGTACTTAAAATGCTCCACTACTTCCACAGGCTGGTTGTTAGTACAACAGGGGCCATGTTACTGACACCCCTTTTAGTTTGTACAAATAGTTATTTGGTTTTCACACACAAGGTACTCTTTTCTCTCCGTCAACACATTATGAATATTAAAATGACAATGCCGTAAGCAACTTCAGTAGCTGGTAAGGGCTATTTCTAAAGATATTTTTTGAAGTGTTGTTGTGTGAGGGACTTACCCACAGTCAGTGTGTTACCTGCAGTAAATGAATACGGTTGCTTTGGACTTTACAACATCAGAAAAATCAGACCTTACCTAACTCAACATGCTACTCAACTCCTGACACAAGCTGTCATCATCTCAAAACTTGGCTACTGCAACGCCCTCCTGACGGCCTGTCAGCCTCCATAGTAAAACCGATTCAGATGATCCAGAACGCGGCGGCGCACCTGGTCTACAACCAGCCAAAAAGGTCACATTTCACACCCCTGCTGCAGCCCGCATCAAATTCAAATCTCTAATGCTCCCTACTAAGTTGTCTCCGGTACTGCACCCACCTACCTGAACGCTCTAATACAGGCATACGCTACCTCACGACTGTTGCACTCTTCCAATGAAGAGGTTTCCCGTTGGTGGAACCACTACCAGTTCCTACCAGAGCAGGGGCGTCCCTCTCTACCTTTAAAAACCTCCTGAAGACCCAGCTCTTCAGAGCGCATCTTCTCTCCTAGCACCACACCACAACTCTAGTCCTTAAAGAATCCTCACTAGACCTTATTGCTGCACTAATGGCTCTTATCGATCTATACCTTGTTTGTTCCCCTTTTTCCTGTAAGTCGCTTTTGGATAAAAGCGTTTGGTAAATGACTAAATCTAAATGTAAAAACCACTTAAAAAAATCTAAACTATCGCTGTAAAATAAGATATAGTTCAATCTTGAATGTGTGTTTTGCCCCCACAGGAGCAGTACCAGTATCTGTACCGAGCCGTGCTGAGTCTGGTGAGCAGTCAGGAGGACCAGAGAGCACTGCAGAGTCCAGAAACCAACGGATCTGTACCTCTGGGACAGACTAACATCGCTGAGAGCCTGGAGTCACTCATGTAGACTCTCTCTCACACACACACACACACACACACACACACGTATAGGTGGCTGAGGTTTGTCCTGACATGAGATGAGAGCATGTGTGTGTGGTTCAGCTGTGTCCACTGGGCCTGTGGCAGCTTCAGACAGCTCAGTAAAAGTGACAACATTTAGTTATCAAACTGTCAGTGTATGAAAGCTCAGCAGACTCAGCTACAGAATCAGCAGACACAGCTCATTCTGATGTTCACCCTCATGTCAGATAAAGGGACCAACCGGCCATGATGTGAATCATCCTCTAACAGAGAAAAGGTACCATTTTCTAATAGGGCGCTGTTTATAAAAGATTCATTTTAGTTAACTAATAGTGTTATTAATGGTTACTGGAGCAGTGTGTAGGATTTAGGAGGATCCAGTGGCAGACGTTGAATATCCATTATAATGTTTTCATTAGGGTCTAATCACATGAAACTAAGAATTGTTGTGTTATCGTTAGCTTGTCATATCTACACAGGGAGCAGGTCCTATACCGGTTTTCGACCAACGCTAGTTCTTCTGCTGGGCCGATGCCAGGGCACATTTGCAGTTGGTTCAACTTGCGAACCTTCTCAGAACCTGCATGCTTTTCCACAAGCTCAAGAGCCACACCATTACATCTCTCAGCTAGCATAATAACAACAACAACGTCTCTTTACAAATGTTGCTCTTAGCTTGGCGAACCTAAATTGGCATCCAAACACCACTGATACAACACATTTTTTCTGTTCATCTTGATCAATTTGGACAGCGATTATTTTTTTATTAACGCTGAACGTGAGATGTTAATGTGAGACTTTGTTACCAGCTAATGTTAGCCTGCTTATGCTAGCCTGTATCGTAGCCAGTTAAACAAATTAAATTAAATAGATGATACATGTTTTAGTTGGTCTTGTTGGTCATGATAATCCCGCCCCCAGCCCCTGTCGTAAGTGGTTCATGGTTTGAGACCAGCAAAGAGTTGGTGCCTCTCTGGAACCAGTTTTCCTGGCCGAGAGCCGGTTCTTTAGCTGTCGAAACGCGAGGAACTGGTTCAAGATTAGGCACCGGCTCCAACTGGCTCTGGAACTGCCTTGGTCGTAAATTTGTATTAAAGGAGTCCCTCATGTTGCACTATCATGTTTCTACTGTAGCCCAGAATGGACAAACCAAACATTGGCTCTAGAGGGGGCCTTTAGGAGTTTTATGTTACCTGTAGGCCACCGTAGGTTCTCCGTTGGAAACGGAGGGGTATTCAGTTAGTCGCAATGTGTAACCTCACTGCAAGATGCCACAATTATTAAATGGTTTACTAATGCCTCATAGATCAGTTATAGGACTTTGGATTAACTGTGCTGACAGGTTGTGAAACCTTGCTTTCACTGGTCAGCCAGTTCTTTTTGGAAAAATGCTGTGGATGATAAAAGCCAACGTCCATTTAGTTAAATTATTACTTAATTCTTGATAGCTTATGAATTAAGTGAGCATTTATTTATGAATTACTAAGATTTTTAACTGCATTTCTACCAAGTAGGAAGGATCAACACCAGTCAGGTCAGGTAACTGATTTAAAAACACATTACGAAATTACTTATTAACCATTAATAAAGCCATTGGTTACAGTTCAGGAATCCTTTATAACAGATCCATTGTTAGAAAGTGGTACCAAAAAAACTTCACTGCCTTTCCAACAAGAAACTACAAACTTTCAAATGTCAGATCTGTTGCCGGTCAGCATGGAGCCTAAAGCTGCAGAGCTCCAACAAAAACCTTTTCAAAGGTGTTTAAATAAAACAAAATTAAGTTGAAATCAACAAAGAATTTCTACTGAAACATTTCTTGATTGTTTAATTATCGAAATGAAAATTTTCCATTGAATTATTTTCCATTACAGACTACCTTAAATGCATATTTTCTGTCTGTTTTAATATTTCAATAACACTAACTCTTGTCTTCTGGAAGACAGGAATAAATATGATATTAAAAAAATCAATTCGCAAACAGGCAAAACAAATAAACACAAATTAGAAACAACTGAAAGAAAACAGGATGACTTCAATGATGAAAAAGGGAAATGATGCTTAACTCTTGATTTCCTTTATATTTTATGCACTGCATTAACCAGCAGATTTTGGGGCTCAAACTACCACTTATCCTTATTACGATAATATTTTGAATAACCAAAATCTCTTCAGGCCTCACTAGTGACTCTAAACTGACTGCTGGTATTAACTGCTGTTGAGTTTCTCTGTTTGTCTTGTTGCCACTGGCTCCATGGTCTCTGGTACCCCGTGCCTTTTGTAATTCATGTTATTGTACTTTACACCTGTTTTGATACAACAGCCGTGTGACTAATATGCCAAAATAATTATCCGTCATTTTTTTCTCTTAAAGTCTTGTTGCGCTCGTTACTTTTGTACGTAAATGTCGGAGAGGAAACATGTCGCCAGATGTTTTGTCAAAGATACAATCCACAGTCCCTGTAAGCATGACAGGTGGCTGCAAAACGTTGAATTTATGTCAGTTAACAATGGATTCAAATGGTAACAAGTTTTTATAATCAGCTCGAAGAAAACAAATACAACATTCATCTAAGACAGAGGTCACTTTGTTACAGAGAGTTATGCTGCGGTTAAATAGTCAAAGAAATGACTTTGTCTTTTCCTCGCCACCTTTCCTTGATTCCTTTTCCTTGATTTTCCTCGATAGGAAAATGTAACGCTACGTAAAACATACGCTACATAATTATGCAACAGTGTGTTCTCCTTAAAATGTTTATTGAAGTTGATCTGCCATGTAAAAACTACAATATTCTGAAGTTTGTCTGTTTTTACCACATAAGCGTGGACAATCCAGGAAAAATTATGAATTCATTATTAAGAATTGAAACAAAAAAGGAATATATGCTACCAGTCTTAAAAGCAGTGGTGGAATGTTAGTAAATACATTTATTAAATTACTAATCTACATTTTTTAGGTACTTGTACTTTACTTTATTTCCATTTTATATAACTTTATACTTCTACTCCACTACATTTAGCCGACTGCTTTAGTTACTTTTCAGGTCGAGATTGAACATAAAAAAATACGATCAATTTCAAATTATTCTGCATGTTAATAGATCAAAGCATGTTAATAGATCAAAGCATACATTATATTAAGTATTTATCTATCTTAATTATAATTAGCCCAACCTTTACATACTATGATAACATAAATGAATAAAAAATGATAATACATTTGGAAAATATAAAACAATCGGAGTGGGACCATTCTGCATATGAAATACTTTTACTTTGGATACTTAAAGTACATTTTGAACTTTTTGTCCTTTTAACATGTAGTAGAGTATTTCCGCAGTGTAGTATTAGTACTTTAACTTGAGTAAAGGATCTGAATACTTGTTCCACCACTGCACAAAAGTGAAACCAAATGGTTGTTACACTGAAGAAGTTCACGAACTCTCCTGTCCACACATATTAATTGACATGAATCCTAGTGAGTATGATTGTATCAAAATGATAATTATTTTATAAAAGATAGGCGTATTTTTTTGATGATGATTTCATGATCCGTCACTTTAACCTTCCTCTAGTGTTCTGGTCGCCACCGACCCCTTTTAGGTTTTAAATACGTAAAAGTACCACACAACTTTTGCTTATGGCATCAGGACTTTTTTGACTTTGTCAGAAACCTCTAACAAAAAATCAATTTCACTAAATTATAAAATTCTCTGGCGAAAATTATAACGTTTGTGTTGTTTCAGTTAGAATATAAAATTATAAAACAATATTTAGTCAAATATATACAGGTAAAAATTGACCCGTAACACCATAGATGTTACTTTAGTTAATATTAAAATAAAACATTTATTTGAGATGTCTTCTAATACCCCTCAGTAATAGTCAGGTAACTAACAACCTTTTATTTTATATAATCTCTTGAGGTTCATTTTACGATTTTTTAAATTGAAAATGAGGGGTACGCTGCCAAAAAGGCCCACAAAAATATTAAAACTAATCTTTTAATGTATAAGGAAGCCTACCAAGGTCACCAAGAAACAAATTGGATGATAAATAATTGTTTTCAGGGTATTTTATGGATCATTTAAGGGTCCAAACCAACCCGTTAACATAAGAGATAGTAACAGAAAGCTAACACAAGAGGAATGTTAAATGCCACCACCGTGAGGACATTATTTCCTTCCCTTTAAAGGATAATTTAGTGTATCCTGTGCAAAAGGAGATAAGAAAAGAAGCATTACAGCACCTTTCCTTAATGTTTAGAGAACTTAACCACTCAGTCAGGAACCTCCTGAAGCTAAAAGGACTATTTGACCGCAGCCGTAGTGGAGAGAAAGACAAAGAGCTGAACTCACTGATGTTCTGTTGACCCTCAGACCGCACAATCTGAAAACTCAGAATCTGAGAGCCGTGACATCCTCTGCATCCCTGTGCCACTAGCTATGACTGTTCTACTTTAAGGGAGTCCAAATGTTTCCATTGCGTCCGACACGATCAGTCGACCTCTGAATCACTTTCAAACACTGTTGCAGCTTCTATCTGTGGCCGTTTTGCGTCCACTGTGCAATTTGTTGTGATGCAAAACGGCTCAAACCATAGAGGCTCCAGCAACTGAGCCAGACGGTGATTCAAACCAGATCTAAGTGTAAAATGTCTCAACTCTTTCTGTGTAAATATCCCTGAATACATCAAAAGGCCAAATTACTGTATGTTTATACTGTACCTCTATATATTTTCTATTTTACTATAAAAAGTGATTTTCTAGTCATTTACACATATACAGTATAACTGTGTGGATTCTATTTGATAATTTTAGCCTGGACATATTGATCATGTTTATAGTTTTAATGGAATGTTCTCTTTTTATCTTTATGATTACAGTAGCAGCTTAATGTCTACACCTGTATCTCCAGCCGTACACTGGTGCAGTTTGTATATAGCAACAGGTCGAAACAGCAGCATTTAGCATTTGTTTCCAAACTTGTTTATGATTTTAAACTTGTCTCTTTTTTTCGGGAGGGAAAAAAAATAAACTTCTTGTTTCGACCCAAACTCAAACTTTCATTTTCTTCAGCACATAAAGACCCAACACAAGTAGATGAAAGATTTACCATGCGTTTATTTATATTATAATACACTGTATTGCATTGTCTCCCCTGATCAACCTGTACATGACATGATAGTAAAGACAAACAGAAGTTAAATAATCAATGCACAACCATCAAAGGTTAACAAAGATTAAGTCTAAACCAAAAATATATATTTCTATATGATCATATTAATATTCTCATTACACATTATACTGTAGCAGTCACATAAGATAAAGTGTATATAGTGCATGAACAATAAACCTCGTTATGCAGTGAGAATATGAGTGCCCACCCTAGGAATATTTCTCTTTTTTTTTTTAACTATTTCTGTAGAAATGTCAAGCACTTAAACACCAAGTAGATCCCCGTCCTCCCTCACACTCTGCTGGGACTGAACTTGCTAAAGCCTCACACATCTGGGTTTCCACATCTGTCAGTTTTCACATAATGTTCATGTTTGCAGTGGTTGTGTTTGCATGAATAAGTACTTGCAATAATATCACATTACAGAGATGAATCATATCTAGCTGACAGGTGTTTCGCTTTGCCAAATGTCTGGTTCAAGTACAAAACACAATAGATGTCTAGAAAACAGCCATGATGCTGGAGGCTTCATTTCAGGTATTAATGGTTTTAAGCCTGATCAGTTTGGAGAAAATAAGAACATTAGGCGATTCTTTTTTGGGATCAGCATTCATGTACTCGAAACAAAAGGTACTGTGTGTAAGCTAGTTATGTAACATTTCTGTCATGTCTCGTCTTTCACCTGGAAGAAAACCTGAATAATTGAGTCCTATTTAGAACATGGGGTAGTTTGACACTTTGGCCTCTGTTGACACTTTTCACCTGGCAAAACTTTTTTCTTTTCATAAAAACCGAGCTAAACTTCTTCTCCATCTGTTTTAAAAATTAATTAACAATTTAGATCAGACTTTTACTGTCCTTAATGGGTTTTTTCCTTCAAACTATGCAAGAATCAATAACCAAACATTTAGACTTCCATCATCTGAGCCAAAGGTGCTACTTTAAGAGTAGATTATCCATAATATCAAAGTTAAAAACACAACTTTTTCTCTTCCTGTTCTGTCCCAAAACATTTTGAAGTTATCAGTGTGGCCACTACCTGCCCGACAGAAGCTAGAAACTGTTTTGTTATCTTTTCCTATTTAAAATAAAAAAAGAATTTAAAGGAAAGTCATCAAAGCTTATTGGAGTAGATCAAGCTTAAATGTGTTTGCTTGCTTTTCTTGTATATTATTGTATCATTTCATAAGACAAATACTATTTCCATTTCACTCTTTAAAGCCAGTGGAAACGCCTTGAGTGAAACAAGCCTCACGTGTATTAATGTCCTTTGATTAGCATAATTTGATAAAACACAGCTAGGAAATTTGATTATGGCACATAAAGATGTTGGAATCAAGGACACTTGATGATGGCTGATGAATCCAAATCAAATTAGTTCGTGTCTTGCTGTTGTTTGCTGCTATAATGGCAATTTTTTGTAACATACCCATGTGATTCTATATCCTTTATGACAATATGTGATAATTACCCTAAATTCTCAAATAAAAGCAATAAAACAAAGGCCAGGGGAAATTTCTGTTGCTAGTATATATACATCCATTCAACTTAATAAAACCACTGCCTTAAATCTACCAGGAAATTTTTTATTTTATTTTATTTTCCCAACAAACTGTCAGGGAAGTTGATACCAATCTCCATTTTCAAAATAAAGCTCTTCCAGTGAAGTGACAGGATGCTGTCGCCTGAACCACTGGAAATTTTAAAAAGAAAATTGTAATAAGGGCTTTGTCTCTCTTCGAGTCGAGGTAAATAAAACCCAGAGGCCACTATTTGAGAATTCATGGTTTACATGTGTTAATAACCAAATATTACATGAAAGCAATGTTAATATGTGTAGTCTTGTGCAATATAATGTGTGCAAATGCAAGTAATACAGGCAAGAAAATACTCAATATATTTCTTTATATATAATATATAATTTTGGGAAAATAGCTACATTCTCTACTTTAAATGCTACAGCACCACAACTTCCACCTGTTTCAAGCACATGATGAGAAACTGAGTGAAAATGACCAGAATCTCTTTTTTTAGTTATTGTCACAGTCGAAAATAAAACCCAGTTGACCTGCTTAGAAAATGTAATTTGGAAAAAAATATTACTCTCTGGAGGGAGACACTACGGTGCTCTGTGGCATTAAAATGTAATCTTTTATAACTTGATGTAATTATTATAAAGAGATAATAATTGATAGCATTTAAAATGTTACATTAAGCACCTTTTAAAAGCAATAGAAAGAAGTGACATTTTTTAAGAGCAGGTCAAAATGTCTCACTGCTGTGAGAACCTTAAAAAGACTGAATGAAACCCTCACTATAGGAGAAATATATGGAAGCGTTGTGTTAGGTTACACATTGCTCTCTTTGTCTTTTTCTCCTCGTCACGTCTGTGTGTGTGAGCGTGTGTGTGTGTGTCCCACAGTCCTCTTGTCTTCTTGTCTGCAGCCTTAATTTCCCTGACAACCCTGATGGACACAGAGGAGACATTAGACAGCAGTATAAAGCACAGAGTTAAGCTGTGTGCGTGCGTGTTCTTGTACTTCCTAGTGAGGAGCAGAACATGTTTTTAACCAACAGAGTGAGGACATTTTTGTGAAGTGAGGACATTTCAGCCGGTCCTCACTTCTTTAAAGGCCTGTTTGAGAGTTCAGACTCTGTTTTAGGGTGAAGGTTGCATTCATGTTTATGTTAGGGTTAGTGTGAAAGTTAGGTTAAGGGTATGGGCTGAAATATGTGCCACAAGAAACTGAATTTGAATTATTTATATTTGATTTTGAATTGCTTAACTTGAAAAATTGCATTAAAAAACTGAATTTGAATCACATAATTTGAATTTGTATTGTTCAATTTGAATCAGTGCATTGAAAAACTTTATTAAAAATACTAAATCTTCAATTTTCTGCGACGAAGATACACAGAGCGCCTCTTCGGCCAATCAGCACCTCCGTTTTTTTGGTAACATTTGTTGCCACCCGGTTGCCATGGCGCTCTTCAGCCAATCAGCACTTCCGTTCTGTTCCAGCCTCATCCATGGTCAAGCCAGTCTAACTTCTTCCTCCGTTTCGTGGCGAGTGGCAACAAATGTTACAAAAGAAAAACGGAAGTGCTGATTGGCCGAAGAGGCGCTCTGTGTATCTGCGCTCGATTGCTCTGCCTCAACTACCCTACGAAGTTAAGCAATTCAAATTCAAAGATAGATAATTCAAATTCAGTTTCTAGTGGCATATATTTCAGCCCATATACGGGTTAGGGAATTAACTATTCCAATGAGGGCAATCACAAAGATAGAAGTACAAGGATGTCTGTGTGTGTGTGTCTCCTTACAGAGTTGGTTCGTTTGCGTTTCCAGCAGTCTGGGTTGATTCGTTTCTGTTCGTCTGCGAGGGCTTTGGCCTGTACGGTGAACGTCCGCCGCTCCTCACTTCGCATTTTCTTCCACCGCTCCCCGAGGAGGACACTGATCGCTCTGAAACAAACACACACACACACACACACACACATTATTTACGTCAAACAATGAAACGCCACACGTGCAGACACGGGTCACTCCTACCTGTTGTCTTTGCCTGGGTACATCTGTGTGTACTCCACCCTGAATTTCTTGGCAAACAGCATGAAGGCGTTCATTGGCCGCTTGCACTTGTTGGCTGTGGCGTTATTATTACTTCCTGCTGTGCTGGCTGGTTGGCTTTTGGTTGTCGTATGGCAAGGAGAGTGGGAGGCACCTGGACTGTGGGAGCCTGCAGGTTTCAAGAAGATCCATAATTTACAGCTTTGCTTTCTTTCTTTTTTGAATTGCTGTCTCTGTGTTGCTTGAGTGATTTTGAACAGTTCTTTCTTAAAGGGGTAGTTTGGAGTTTTTGAAATGTGGTTGTATGAGATACTTACCCACAGTCAGTGTATTACTGCAGTAGTAACCACCTAAACAAAGGCCAACCCTAAGAATGTTATACCCGTTTATATGTACGTTATATTTAGAATATGTCAGCTGATTTTTGTTGCTATGCCCAGAAGTATCATTTGGCACTACTTTTTCGGAGCCTTAGAACTTCCATGTTCCTACACATAAGTTCACTTATATGCTTTGAGCACTGCCGGTCAAATGCGTAAGAGTACAGTTAAGTGTTATAGTTTGGTCTTGAATGTGTGCTTTGTGTCCACTATTTTTTGTTGTTATCCACAGCCGTTTCAATTGGCACTACTTTTTCTCAACCGTAGAACTCAACTGTATTTCTACGCATTGTGACCGAACATGCTGATCTGCGGCAGTGCATGGAGCACATCAGTGCACTCGTGTAGGAAAATGGAAGTGACGGTTGACACGGTTTTGGATAGCAACAAAAATCTGTGAAAATATTGTAAATATAGCATACACATAAATGGGTATAACATTTTTAAACCTTTGTTTAGGTCAGGGATGGGCAGATTAATGCTGGAGGGGGCCACAATTTTTCATGGACACTGCAACAGGGCCACATATAGGACCGTGCACTTCACCAGATATGATGAAACTGCAATTTTAAATATATTTACAGTGCAGTAAATTAACATATTTCATGCTCAAATGCATGTTTAACACTCCATTATCTACTGCAGTAACACACTGACTGTGAGTAAGTACCTCATACAACCACACTTCAAAACATCCAAACGCTCCCTTTAATGTTTCTGCTTATTCACACAATGGAGTATGTTAAAATGCAGGAGATATGCAGTAGAGTACCTTGTGACGTGTCTCTGTCTGGAGAAACAGCTCCCCCACTGGACTGGGAGGCACGCCGCCGTCTGGCCATGCTGCTCAACACGTAAACGGCAGAGGAGTCCAGAGGAGTGAAGTCATAACTAAGGGGGAAACAGAAAACAAAAGGTGTTTAACACACAATAACCAGTCTGATACTTCAGGTTGACAACAGGTGCGTGTTTTACCTCCTGAATGTGTCAAAGACGGGCGAGTCATCAGTGTGTTTGGCATCCCTGTGTCCTGGAGGAAGGCACACATCTCCCACCTCCATTTCATAGCACGGTATCCCATAACGCACCACGGTCAGGCTCGGGTGAAAAGACGACCAGCCTAACATGAAGTAAGAGAGCAGAACGACGTCAATATCATGTTTTTAACAGTTGCAGTGTTGTCTAGTCGTCCTTCCTACCTTTGACTTTGACGTAGAAGGGGTGGTCAAGTTGGCAGCGGGCGGTTACGGCTGAATGTCCGAATGCCCCGGGGTCAAAGGTCAGCTGTAGGACAGCCTGGCCAGACGACACCGTCTCTGAATGCTCCACCAGCTGCAGACCCTCAGAGCCGTAACTCTACAAAAGTTACAATGAGTTAAAGCAAACAGTGCTTTAACTCATTCTGGACAGTGACACTGGATCTTTTCTTTGACTTCAATTCAACATAATAACAATAAACTAAACTGACATGCTGCTGTTGCTGCTTTCCTTCATAGGATCGCCAAAAATACAGTGTATTATTGTGGCGAGAATCTGTAAAAACAGGCATCATCGTCAAAATTTGAACTTTCTTTGTCTTTGAACAGATCAAAGCTTACAAAAGTTTCCCTTAGAAAAAGTGGTCAAAATTAAACTCAAAATTGTGATATTTCTGTCAAAATCACTTTATTCTACATGTCTAATTTAATATGTCACAAAAAAGTGTTTGGAGTAACTAGAAACTGTTAAAAACATTCAATTCTGTGCTCCTCAGCAACACTGGGAAGTAATGATTCATTCTGCTGAGATGAACGGTCACTAGGTTTGTCACCATAATTACTATATCGACTTATCATTATATATATATATATATATATATAAAAATGGACACTATAGTTTTTTTCTGGATTCAATACATTATCGTTTATATGCGTGACTTTTTGTGTTGTGTTTAAAGTAATGCCAAAAAATACCCCCTATATTTCCCAAGCAGCCATTCCAGCTGTTTATATGTTATTTTAATAATAAAATAATATAATACATAATGATTATCTCATTGCAATGTTTTGTTAACAGAGCCTGAAAATCTTATTTGTTTTGGTTGTAGTTTATTTATTTATGTTTTATTTATTAAGGATATCTTAATATTTATTTTCCACATTTCAATTCCAATGTTTAATATTCTCTGAGATTTAAAAATACACTGCTGTGGAAAAGGATGTAATTATTATTTCGTTATAAACTAAAACAACATCGATACAACGATACTATCGTTTATCGTTTCTGGGAAAATATATCATCCTTAAAAATGCGTTATGGTGACAGGCCTAATGGTCATGTGACAAATATTCACTGAAAATGAGACAGAACTGCAGGCTGTTTACACAGATCAGAGAGGAGAGGACAGGAGAGGCTGTAAGTAGAGGTTGTAAAAATGCAAACAGTTCAATATGTATAGCATTTGGAGACCAATTTTCCCCCAGGATTCATGACACTTGTGTGCACTTGGAAAAGTGTTAATACATTTATAAATTCAATTTTTTTCCAGTTTTAGAAAAAAAATGATCAGAGAAATTGTGTTTTTTCTTTTTTATGATGTATGTTATAACTGTTATTCTGCACAAAAGACATTTTTGAGTTGTTCACACTTCTAGCTATGATCATGCTAATTCCATAAAGGTATTTTATATTGCAGTGAAATACATAGCCACAGTGAGTAAATTGTAAAAATCACCCTGAAACAGCTGCTAGTTCAGAGAGATGAGATGGAGGAAATATAAAACAGAACACTTTGAACTCAGAGGCCTGACACTCTGAAGCAGCCACTATCTTTTGCATAATTCACCTTCAGAGATCTGGATTGTTCCTCATCACCAGAGTCTTCATCAGCAGGATCCAGGTCCTCCACGTCCTGCCACGCCACGTTAGAGCCGCTGTGGAAACGCAGATGAGTGCCTGATGACAGAGAATACAGGTGCATCTTAATAAATTAGAATTTTATAGAAAAATGTATTTATGTCAGTAATTCAATTCAAAAAGTGGAAATAACACATTATATAGATCCATTACACACAGAATGAAACATTTCATGTCTTAATTTATTTAGTTTCTTCTAATATAATGATTATGGCTTACATTTAATGAAGACCTAAAATTCAGTGTCTCTAAATGTTTTTAATATTACAAAAGACCAATTTTAAAAAGTATGTTTAATATGTAAATGTTGGCCTCTAAAAAGTATGTCCATCTATATGACTCAATACTTGGTTGGGGCTGTTTGACTTGAACTACTGGAAATGGACTTTTCTATCATATTCTAATTTATTAAGATGAAAAAAAACCAACTAGGCTAGCCTGTCTTGATAACACATTTTTTAGGACGATATCTTTTCCCAGAAACTTTATCACAATAAATGATAGTATCGTTGTTGTTTTAGTTTTAAAATGATATTAGAGCATAATAAGTACATCCTTTTCCACAGCAAAGAATTTTTAAATCTCGAGAATATTAAACACTGGAACTGAAATGTGGAAAAGAAATATTAAAATATCCTAGATAAATAAAACTTAAACAAATAATCTACAACCAAAACAAAACTTTCAGGCGCTGTTAATAAAAAATTGCACTGAGATAAACATTATGTATTATATTATTTAAAATAAAATAAAAGCATAAAAAGTTACGCATGTAAATTATAATATATTGAGTCCAGAAAAAAACTATCGTGTCCATTTTTATATATTGAACGATAAGTCGATGTAATGATTATGGTGACAGGCCTACCTGTAGCTGAGATATAAACAATAGCCTCAAACTATATCTCACATTTATGTCTTCCCGGGAAAGAAAAAAAGAGTGTAGTAGCAACAAAAGGGTTTCTGTGTGTTTGTGTACCTTTGAGAAAGCAGTGCCAGGCGGTGGGAGGACAGGAGAAGCTCCAGCCCATGTCTTCATCATCAGACAGAGAGGATCTGGTGGACACGGCTGAACCACACTCACTGCTCTTCTGTGGAAACATGAAGCAGCGCTGTGAGGCACGACTCGGGAAGAAACAGCTGCCAAACAGCCAGGAAATGTGCTGTACACACAGTACAGCAGCTCATTACTGACACTGCAAAAATGTGTTGTCTAAAAACAAGATAAAAACACTAAATCTGAGGGAAATGATCTTGCTGCATGGACAGATAATTTCACTTGACAAGATTTCTTAAATTAAGATTATTAAATTTAGAAATAAGCGTGTTGAACACTTAAAATAATAAATTAACTCTTAAAACAAGATAAATTAAAGCTGCAAGCAGCGATGAACTGGCCCAAGCAGAGTGCACTGACAATTATTTGTTTCTTACCAAGATAAAAAAAAAACTTTAGATTTAGAAGTGTTAGATAATTTATCTTGTTTTAAGAGTTAATTTCTTATTTTAAGTGTTCTGTCTGATTCCCTCAGATTTAGTGTTTTTATCTTGTTTTTAGACACACCTTTTTTGCAGTGCAGCACATACAGCTTCACTGCAAAAAACATGAAGCTTACCAAGTATTTTATTCTTATATCTAGCAATAGTATCTTAATTATCTTGTTTTGAGTATAATTTACCTACTGACCATAATTTTATGTGCTTATTTAATTATCTTATTGTTTAAAGACTTATTTTTAGGATTGACTGTTACCTAAAATATTGGTTCCAGTTGAGAGTCTTAGTTGCATGTAGTTTGAATGCTATTTTAAAAGCATTTTCTACCACCAAAACGTGCTTGTTTCAAGTATTTCTGGTTTATTTTAATGTTACTACAGTTGGGTTATTCAAGCCGATATTGCTCAAAATAAGTATATTTGGATTTAATTCAAGACATCATTGGTTTTTCCAGTGCCTAGATATGGTCAAGTCAGTTTCAGAAGCCAAAACATGCTAAAAGATATTTTTTGGATCTTGTGTTGACATGAATGAGAGTGAGCGATGGTAGCAGGTAAACATGAGCTGTACCCTGCTGCGCCGACGCTCCCTGCCATGACCTCTGTGGGACGACTGGGTGCTGCCGGGGAGAGGGGGAGGAGGCCGAGCGTAGGAATGTAGATCACTGCTGCTGCTGGTGAGGCACACAGAAGAGGAGCTGGAAATGACAGGCACAAGAGTGGAATGGAGGCTGTGAGTGCTCGGACTTGTTATAACGTATGTAGCAGAATGACACAAGGCTGCTCAAGTGTTGCATATTTAGAAGAAGTACTGAAGCTAAAAGCCTCAAAGTCACTGACCACACCAAAGTCACTTCCTCTCTGTTTTCTCTTTTTTTTAATAATCTGAGGAATAGTTTACATTCTACAATTATATTTTATGACTGACTTTGATATTTTTCAGAGTAAAAACATTTAAATTGTATGTTTTAGATGTAACTTATTATTGACAAATCCCAGACAGTGAAAATAGTAATAAATAAAAATGATTTACTTTCCTTTTTTTCACAATAGCAGTAACATTATCTATACACAGTCATGGAAAAAAATAGTAGACCACCATTGTTTTCTTCAGTTTCTTGTTTACTTTAATGCCTGATACAACTAAAGGTACATTTTGACATAATGATTTCGGTAATTATCAAGAAAAAACAAAGAAAATGGCTAGATATCAGCTCTTAAACTAAACTCCCAAACTATCAATTTTATTTGTCCAAACAAATGTACTTTTAGTTGTACCAGGCTTTAAAATGAACAAGAAACTGAAGAAAACAAGGATGGTCTAATAATTTCTTCCATGACTGTATATTACATATTATCATATATAGTATTTTTTATAGCAGTTACAGGAAGGGGACACTTTTGTCCACAAAGGGGACCGATTAAATATAAAAACAATTATTGACATAACCATTGACATATCCCAGCCAGAAAAAAAATGGAAAATAAAGTTACTAAATTATTTAATGGAAGTTTTCTTGATACCAACATTTTTGTCCTCTAAGACAACAGGCCAACTTTTTTTTAACATAAGAGAGAAGCATTAAACTGTTCAATTGAGTAAATGTAGAAAAATAATGTTTGATCCCCAGGCCAGGGGGAAATTACTTTAAGAAGAAAGTGAAAAAGTTAGAAAAAATAAGAAAAAAATGAACAGGAGCAACCACAACGTGCTGCATGAAGTCGTGCTCTGTTTGGTTCCTTTATTTGTTTGGATCTGTAACATGTTTGTATTAATAATATTCATGTTTCAGCACGAAGCCCACCAACCTGCTGGTAGGAGACTCCTGCAGTAGGGGACTCTGAGGTCCGGTGGCGATATGAGCCAGCTGAGTCAGCCAGTGTGTGTCGGGAGGCGTGTCAGGTGTGTGTGCGTGTCGCTCCTGGTGTGACACACCCACATGCACCTGGTAGACAGGCGGCGCTGCTGGCTCCGCCTCCTCCTGAACCTCCTGCAGGTCTGGGAGGTCATCTGGGAGGACGAGACAAACATTTTAGTGAAACTTTTGCTGCCGAAATGAAACGTCTGCTTTGAAAGAACTGAAGCCATTCATTTGTGCTGTGATAAACCCGCTGCATTACCGTATTCCATGTACGTGTCACTGGTGGGGAAGCCGGGTGAGGAAGGGAGGCGTTCCTCACAGCAGAGCAGGTCATGTGACTGGTCTGCATCTGTGTCCATCATCACTACTGGAGAGAGAGAGAGAGTGAAACACACGTGATAATATCAATAAAGGGAAGAATAGCTTTAGACAGTTGTTTTTGTTATTCCATTCCCACGAGTAATGTCTCACATCTTATGAATTATTAGTATATTAAAGTAGGGCTTCAGTGATTAGCCTGTTAGGAAATAGTTATATGGAAAGATCAACTACTTTAATGACGTCATTGGCTTTATTTCGGCCTGGGTTCAGAAACCACATATTTTAATGGTGTTTTAAAAACAGTCATGGAAAGTATTATTAGATCACCCTTGTTTTCTGCAATTTCTTTTTTCCATTTTCCATGGTTTTCTTGATAATTTTGGTTATTATCAAGAAAACCATGGAAATGTGCCAGGCATTAAGATGAACAAGAAATTGAAGAAAACAATGGTCTAATAATTTTTCCATGACTGTATAAGGATGCAGATGTTGACCAGTTATTGAGAGTCTACCGACACCTAAAATGTACAAACATTTGCACTGAACCTTATCAAACATGTAATGAAACCCAATAATGTAACAGCTTGACCAATAGATAGTCAATGTCCTGAATGATACTGTAACAGCAGCTGTACAGATAATGCAATACTGTTTTACTTTGCAAATTTTGCCTGATGAGGAAAGAAATCGCCAGGCGTTTAAAAATGACCAAGAAAAGATACATCAGTTAAAGCAGTGGCCTTCTAACTTGTATTATAATCCATGGGGGTGCTACTGTGTAAAAAAGTAAAAGCTTCTTCTTTTAAACAGCACTTGAAGTTCTCAGGCGTCGTGCCTAAAGCAGTTTTAAATTCATATAATACTTAATTCAATACAGTGTACACTTTTCACCCCAGAGAACTGCACAGCTTCACAAATCTATTCTTGCTTTAATCTCTGTTCGAATGGACTGAAGTATTAAGGTTAACTTTTTTTCTTCATTTGAAATCCTTTTGAAATACAGACATTTTAGCCACGGCAAAGGAAACACTTTATTCCATAAGAATAAGTTTTAAATCTGATGAAAAAGAACATTTTATGGAGAAATAATGGCGATGGTATCTATTCGAAAATCAACACAATTATTTTTCACTGAGTCAAATGTTTTCAATCAACTAAAATGACAGTAGTTATAAATGTTGTATACTTCCACACTTTTCATTTCCGAAAAAAAAAAGCATACATTTTAAATTTATGACATAATCCTTTCAAATTATTACATAATCAGTTGTGGGGGGAAAAGAAAACACTGAAAGGCATTACAATATCTGCAAAAATGTTATAACAATATCAGTCACTGCGTTTACATGCACAGTTTAATCGAGCTATGCTTTAAAATCGATATTGCCGTCTAATAGGACTTCTGTCCTTGTTCCAGTTTACATGCAACTGAGAAAATCGAATAACTGACAGGAACGTGTCCTCCTCCTCAACACTGGGTGGCGATATGCATCGTTTCAGTGGGTTAATATGGCCCCCTTTCTGGTTGACCTCAGTTCGACACTTTGTGCCGTCGCTTCTGACAGACTAATGTGCGAATGGCTAATCAGACCAGCTAATGCGACAGCTTTCTTGGATGTTTTTGTCCCGGGTTCATACATCAGCGCGGGGGTGGAGCATGCACACATACGTTGTCTTGTCATACATGCTGGCGAAAATCCTATTCCAATCACATTATCTGGGTGTCCTAATTGGATATGGAGAACTCCGACATCAATCGGACTAACACGAATACATGCACTTCAATTGTCCAGTTATAGTCAGATTAAGGCAATAATTCTGTTTTTTCAAGTGTCATGTTAATGTACTGAGTGTTTTGTTACATTTTCAATCAAGTTAAGTAGAAATTTGATTACATTTTCAGGAAATTATAGATGTTTTAGTCTTTCAGTACAAATGCAAGTTAACTCTACAATCTGCTGCTGTGTAGTTACCTGTGTGTTCAGCCTCAGGCTCAGCATGCCGCACGTTCTGATGTTTGGGGTCACTGGAGAGCACAGCTGGGGTCACCACCTCCCACACCATGATGTCCACCGTCACTAAAAAAATTCAGGCAAGTAATTATCTGTGTACTCGATAGCCAACAAGTCTCACTTTATTAGCATGATAGTCTTTAACGTAAATAGTCCAATTAAAGGACATGGGAAGTATTTTTTAGGCAGAAAATATGACTTACAGGTTGCACTAAGCTTAATGTCACTGGCGTCTGTGTCTGTATGAGCTATGTACCAGACTCCCATGGGTCAAGCACCCACTAACGCACACATACAGACAGAAACTCTATCCTCCACTGGGCTGTAATGTATAGGCTATAAATGGTCGAGGTGACATAAGGAGACACAGGGTGACATAAGGTAACACTGGGCTGGTTACCTAATAACAACTAAGTTTAGACATATTCTCAAAGTGTCAGTCTATTTAGTATACGATATAGCTGTAAACAATACAGTAAAGGATCCCGATTCAAACATGTAAACAAGATAAGAGCGTCAGTCTTATCCATTTCACAATATTCTCGTCATGTGACTCACTCTTGTTTATAAACTTTCAGATCCTGCACGCATGCGCATATGAAGCCCATTCATTCAATAGAGAGGACAGCGATAATACATTTGAATCAAGTAGTTTAAAATAAGTAAAAACACGACGTTAACCAGCCAGAATACACTGACTGTGACTGAGTGTAACTGGTGTCATCGTTTTAAACGTCGATAAATTCAGACGAAGCTGTTTTATTTGTTGTCACGTAACAAAGTGCCGTAAAAACACTGAAGTTCCGTCGACGAAAACGACAAAAACGCTTCTGTATTTTTTCTGCGTTTGTACTTTGATGGACACGAACGACGTTAGTGAGCTCCGGGTTTGAAAAACAAGTTTAAATAGATAAAAATGGACGAGCCATTCTGTTGCGCAAATGCAGTTACAACAAAACAACTAACGCTAACGTCAACAATGAAGCTTTACGGAGACGACAGCGAAACTGCATTTCAGGCAAAAATTAAACGTTGTCAGCTTCAAATAATTACCCGTGTGTCAAGTTCAGGGAATACTCGTTCAACTGGTGAAATTACTTTTCAAATGCGACGTTTTAAAACCCATAAATGATTTCAATGAACTTTCCTTAACTCACCAAAACAGTCGCCTTGTACGGGAAAGGGGGCTGGTATAAACACTTTGCCCACGACGATCCTATTGGCCAGGCCTGACGTCAATCTACTGCTTCTCTCATCCTCATTGGTCAGTTCAGTGCAGCTTGTTTTCTTCATTATTATCGCCACAACAATAAAACATTGGGTGGGTTGAGATGATGAAAGATGGCTGAACCAAAAGTGCCACAAGTAACAATTAAAAAAACATCTGATCTTCTATATAAGGAGCAAAGCTTATTTTTAGCACAATGGCGTGTTTTGAACACTGGAATTATCCTGTCACAACAAGAAAGGTAGAAAGCAGCACATTATCTCCTTATCTGTGGGTAAGATCATGTAATGGCAATATGAAGAACTTAAAGTTCATAATGTAATATTCACATTTAAGCCGAAAAGCATATAAGTGCTTATTTGTAATGATAATAAGAACACTAAAAATCAGGTTTGAAAACACTGACAAATGTAAGTATGTGTGTCGCAGACAAATAGCCCTTAGCTAAAATGTTATACTTTAAGTACAACTAGTACAACAGGTAGTTTCAGTCAAGTAACTTGGTCAAGGACAACAGACACATGTTTGTAACCAATTTAACCCTTTGATGTACAACATGGGTCTAAAGTGACCCGATTAAGTTATTTAAAAATATTTTATATCTTTGCAATACATTAATTTCATCATTCAGTATTCCAGGTTTTCCTCAATTAACTTGTTTTTGATCATCATACTTCCTATTTTTGTCTTAATTTCTTACTTTTTGAATAAAAGCCCTTTTTGTATCACTACGCTTCTAATGCACAATGTCATTTTTGACCCATGTGTGTAAATTTGATGTAATAATAGAAAAACTTTTTTATTCATAAAGTATGAAAAGAAAAATGGATATAATGATCTGTTGTAATGGAAAAAAAGACACAGCCAGCATGAAATAACATGGAAAATTAATGCTGGTCATTTTTGACCCATGATGTACATTAGAAGGTGTTTATATGTTGTGCATTAAAGGGTTAACACACACCAAAAGTATACTCTTTACTATAATTACATATGTGTCACTATTGTGAGCGGAAGAGGGCCGAGCTATAATCAGAGGCCCAATACTGTACTTTACTTAATAATAAAAAATAAAAAGTATTTGATCACAACAAGTACTCATGACATTCAAGTAGAAGTTACAGGAAACAGTACAAATAAAAGGGTTTGCAAACAGATGTGGACCAAAGTCGCAGTGGGGGGAGTAAATGCTACCAAGACGAGTTATACCATAGACTGTATAAATAATTATGTATTTATTTATAGTTATACATAGATCAAGAGAAACATCAGCATTGGTTTAATTTTCTAAGAGTTGTTTTAACAGTTTTCTTGACTGGAGATCATACGATCATGTCTGCATTGATCATTGTCATGTTACACACATAGGTTACACAGTAGTATGTTGAATAGTGAATGTTTACTGCCCTCCCGTGGTCACTATTAGGAACTGCATCAATGCAGCAGTCGTCAAGTTAAAATTATAGTAAAGCACTTCTGGTCAATCCTTTCAAAATATATCAATAAGAGCCATGAAAGTACATTTTAATAAATAAACTTCAAACTGAAAGAATCCAGCCATGTTAATTGTTTCTAGTGGCAAAAGGTCATTATTATCATTATCATTAATTAATTATTATCAAGTGAACACTCAACAACAACAACTTCCAGATCATTGAATACTTCAATTCCGCCTGTTACATAATTTTAGAAGAAAGAGCCCTTGTGCGTGGTTTATTTTGAAAGGGAAAGCCGGAAGTGTTGTTGTTATCCGACGTCGGTGAATTTGACAACCTTCATGAGTAGAAGCGCAGCGTTTCCTTTAACCAGAGTTTGCCGACAAACTAAAAAAAAGTATTTTTTTTACTCTGTTTTTAGGTCTTTTCATGTAGCATAAATGCCGAAACTTTCGCCCAAAGCTCCGGGTTCCGTAGCTGTCTGCGTCTGCGTTCATTGGTGAGTCATAAAAAAAAGTTTTATATTTTTGTTTTACTAAATTGACGCCTCTCTTCCGATTATTATGGCAGCTGAACCGTTACATTCAGCGCAGACTCACTATTCCGCTATGGCTGCTGTCAAAAGTTTTATATACTCTTTGTAGACTTGTGCCTGTTAATTTAATTATCTAACAGAGACATAATAAGAACTTCAACGCAGTTGTTTAAACAGCAGACTGTCACTCTGTGCAGTTATAGTAACATCCATGCTGTGTCGAGTTTTGCTTCCTGCTTTTCAAAACTTCCTCTGCTGCTTTGAAAGAAGCAGAAGGGAAACTCCATTAATCCTGTGACTTCAGATGTTTCAGTCGAATAAGGTCATGAGTTTGTTTAATACTTTAGTACTTTAATTGGCCTGCCTGCTTTCTGAAATAATCCTGTTTAAAAGAACTTACTTGGCTTGACTTTTTTCCTCTAAAATTGATCCTTTTATTGTGTTGTCATAGTAGTTTTAGACAAAACAACAACAACAAAAACAATAAGAAAGCATTGCTTTGCTTTGGTACAGTCCCAGTCAATGAATCACCATTTTAGCTACAGTTATTAACAGTTGTTGATTCATGCTTTCCAATAGTCAAACATTAACATAATATAGTATAATATGATAGAGGATGATGGTATAGGATCTGAGATATTGTATAAGGTGAAAGGTAGTTATATAATATAACATAACAGGGGTGTAAATCACACATTTTCTCGCAATATGATACTGTATCAGATACTATATTTGCTGATATCTGCCTTATGATTTCAATTTGATTAAATTCAGGAGCCTGTTGATCAGTATGAAGCAAATTTAACACAATCAGTTACATTTATATCAACTCACAAAAAACAACTAAAGTATAATATAACTATTGCAGACATTAAATTGAAAATGAATCTGTTCTTTTAACAACACGAATGAATGTTTGGTCTAATATAATTAGAATAGTGCAGTAAGTGTGATATAATAAGTTTAGTTCAATATAAAAAAAATATACTACTATAATTAACATATAACAGAATATACCAACATATATCAGAAGTAGGGCTGGGCGATGTATCGATATAAAAAATATATTGATATATTTTTAAATGTGATATGGAATTAGACCATATAGCATATATCGATATAATTCAATTTTTTTTTAACTTTCTTTATATATAAATGCTGCCCTTACTAGGGTTTGTCTTATTTAGTTCTTTTGTAATATTCGTTATTCTTTTCTCATATAAATATATTCATTTCAGGAAAAGATTGGCCTATTTTATTTTCATTGGCCTATTTTTATTTAAGATATTTTTTATTTAAATGTGCACTTTATGGAGCTTTGATTTTAAAAGAAGGTAATCCTGTTGTTATACGGTATTTATGTTCACTTAAATAAAAGGTTTCAATAAAACTACTTGTGACATGTCGTATCTGGCTTTGACTTTGACTGAACATTTGCTCTCACTTTGCGATAAAAATATCGGGATATATATCGTATATCGATATTCAGCCTAAATATATCGGGATATGACTTTTGGTCCATATCGCCCAGCCCCAATCAGAAGTTAATTCACCAATATCCTATTGAGATACAGAGACAAGAGTCATAAAGAGATGAACTGTGATAGTATGTTTGGCACAGATATTAATGTTTGACTATTGGAAAGCATGACTCAATAACTGTTAATAACTGTAGCTAAAATGGTGATTCATGGACTGGGACTGTACCAAAGCAAATCAATGCCTTCTTATTGTTTTTGTTGTTGTTATTCTTGTTTTTTTGTCTAAAACTACTATGACAATGTAGGGTGGACGATATGGACCAAAAGTCATATCCCGATATATTTAGGCTGAATATCTATATACGATAGGCCTATATATCCCAATATTTTTATCCCAAAGTGAGATCAAATGTTCAGTTAAAGTCAAATATGACAGGTCACAAGTAGTTTTATTGCAACCGTTTATTTAAGTGAACATAAATACTGAATACAAAAGCTCCATAAAGCGCACATTTAAATAAATAAAAAATATCTTAAATAAAAGTAGGCTATGAAATAAAAAAAATAATCACATTGTCACAATTATTTCATGGAAAGAGGTGAAAAATAATTTATCCTTACTTTATGGGCGACCATGTAACTAGCTAATTTAGCATGTTTAATGTTAGACTCGCCTTCAAAATAAAAGCAAACCCATATAGCTTTCAAAATAAGAGCACATGGATGTGTTAGCAGAGTCCACCACAGCATATACAAGAAGACTGTCAAAATATGATGCCTTAAATAAAACATATAAGAACCCTTATTCTCCTTTACAATAATTCATTAAAAATATGCAATGATTAAGATGGAGTAGTGGCATTAGAAAGTGTGAGAGGCACCAAATTTAGGCTTGTAGGGCAAAAATGTTCTCCGGGGGAGTATGCCCCCGAACCCCCCTACTTGTTTGTCCCCATCATAGTCTCATAAAATCCTGACAGACAAGAAAATGCCCAGTAGTATGTTCGGGGTGATGAAAGGAGGAGGGATGTTTTTGGGTCCTTCATTGAGTCAGCTTCAAGTCAGTAAATTTGTTTGGCTGCACTTGGAATTTCATGTACAAACTTCTTTTTAATTGTGTAAATATGTTGGTTGTTGTTTACACTACAGTTCATTTAAAAATGTTTAAATAAAACAAGTTTTGGTTCAGGCATGGAGTGGATAAATTACTCATTGAGTTGAAATAATTTGCTGACAGCTTCGTCCCCCCCAGTTCAAAAATCCCATCTGCACCCCTGCAGGGAGCAGGTATCAAGTACCTATCCCTCTATACATACTGTTTGCATTTAGCTGGTGGTGAATTATTTGCATCAATGGCACTTTGTGTCGTGCTCCAGGAAGCTGGTTACAGGCTCACAGTATGACTGTTTTGAATCTGTCCTCTGCCAGCTAGGCGATGGACGGCCAGCAGATCCAGGTGAGCGACGAAGAGCCCAGAGTCCTGCGAGAAGAGACCCGGAGGAGGAGAAGAAAGAAGGCCATCACGTCGTCCTCCTGCACCTCCATGGATCAGATCACCGTTGAGTTCATCCTGCCCACCGCGACACGGGGCGGGAACAGCCCCGACACGCTGCGGCTGGAGGTGGCTGCGAACTGGACGGTAGAACAGGTAATGTAACGATATTTCTCCAAAATAATGGAGAAACAAAAGTAAATATATTAAGAACAATAATAAATAAAACAACACAAATACAGTATAAAAAAATATATATATTAGGGCCGGGACTTTAACGCATTAATTAAGATTAATTAATTACACAAAAATTAACATGTTAAAAAATTGACGCATTTTAATCGCACTTATTTTTGCACCGCGGAACGTTTCTCACTGGATGAGTTTCAGGCGGACCGATTATACTGGAGCACCAACTAGCGTTCATGAGTTCACAGTCAACATGAAGGAAGAAGTTGATGAGAGTGCTTTGGTTGGCCCCGTGGATGATGGGACATTTTGTTACAAAAAAACAACGGATGGAAGTGTCGATATGAGCATGGTTGTGTTGCTATGCAACAAGGAATTCACATATCACTGCAGCACATCAAGCCTCAAGTATCACCTCAATGCAAAACATCTAGCAGCTAGTGTGGTAGCCAGCGTGGATTGTGTTTTACTTCAAAAACCAAAGTATTATAGTTTACAGAAGGTCTACCTACCTATAGGCTACCTGAATTTCTGAAATGTACTATATTTCTAAATATGCTATTGCTATGCTTAATGCCAAAAATTGCACTGGTCCGTTGGACTTGAACAAAAATAAACATTTTTTTTATTGCTTAAGCTTATGTATTCAGTCATTATTCAATGGTATGCTAAAAATCCATGTGAAAAAAATTACTTCTCACTGTTCTCAGGTCAAATATTTATATGCAATTAAAATGCGATTAATTGCAATTAATTACAAAGCCTCTAATTAATTAGATTCATTTTTTTTATCGAGTCCCGGCCCTAATTATTATTCATTATGGATGGTGAAACTGGACCTCATGCATTCTGTATTTGCTGTATTTGCAGGTGAAAGCTCAGGTGTGGCTGAAGGCGGTGACTTTAAACCTCTGTCCCGACTTCTACCAGCGCTTTTCTCCCGACCACTGCATCCTGCTCTACCAGAAGAAAGGCAACGTGTGTGAGATCTACGATAAGCACCAGGTGTTCCAGACGCTGGACTGCATCCGATACTGGAGAGGTACCAACTGCTGGCAGAATATGGAGTCAGGAACAGAGTTATTCTGTTATAATGATTATAGAGGACAGAAGGTGCCAAAATCAAAAACTAATGACACAGTAAATACATTAAACATTACACATTATATGTTATCAAGTTCAAGTAGTGATAGTTGAAATGATTAGTAGATCAGTGTCAATAATTATTAGATATGATGATTATTAATTTATTTATTTACCTTTATATTTATCCCTACATTTATTTATTTCCTATTTAATTTTCCAATTTATTCATTTATTTAAAATCTAAACCTTATTCGTCTGTTTTTGCTTTTATTTTGTATTTATTTTTTAAAATGTATTTATTAATTTACAGAAACATTTTTTATATTTATTAATGTCCGTATCATATTTCCTTTGCATTTTACTCCCTATTAATTTTCCCTAACTTATATATTTCAGTACTGTTTATTAACCCTCTGGAGTCCATCTATTTATTGAAAATACACACGTTTTATTTACAGTAATAACTTAATTTATATGTGATATGTAGACAAGCTGACAAAGCCAATTGAAAGTGCAATCATAGGAGCTTTCACAGTGTGCCATTTATGTTTCTAGACCATTTTTAAAATGTGAATTTTCTTCTAAAATGAAAACTATTACTATTTTTAATTTATATGCAAATAGACTGTTTTGCAGTTTTTTAATTTAATTTTTCTGCTATTTTTGTGTGTATAAATGGTAAAATAAATACATTTTAAAAAAGGTACATTTCCATAGACACCTGTGTCTTTTGTTTGTATTTTGGGTTCCTGGCAGCTTTATACTTTATTAATTAAAATAAAATGAAAAATCTGACTGGTAGCCAAGTTTGTGTGGAGAAAAAGGAGCCATGCATGTGATGTAAGGACAGACTGAAAGATGCCAAACACAGACAGAAACAAATGCATAGGAAGTTGACCAATTTGAAACAAAATCTCCTGGACTTCAGAGGTTTAAACACATTTCCTTATGCATTCCTTCTTCAACATGTCATATTTTATAAATAAATAAATGCCTACATTTATTTTTAAAATGATCTTTGTTAAATTAACATGCATGTTAACCCTTTGAAATCTTGGGCTATTATGTCCTTTAAAAAATCTGTTAAAAAATCTTTACCATGCCATGTTTGTATCACTTTTTTCAGCGTTACCTCACCTATATGTCCTGATAATTAATGTTTTAACTTTGACTTACTTGATAAAAATGTTCAACCCAAAGGAAACAAAAGAAAACATAAAATCTAATCTTGAAAATTATATTTCAATACACAGAATTTTAAATGTTGCAAATATGAATGCAGGTTGCAAATATTACATAAAGCAGGTAAAATGAGGACAATCCCTAGTTCTATATTTTTATACTAAATATATTTGACATTATTTCTTGTTTTATTTGGCCGAATATAATGCCAAAAAAATCTGGTATGCAGTTTCAAGCCAGAACTTTATTTGGAAGCTGATGAAGAGACTCCATGTTGCTTCATTTTTATGTCTTCATGTCATGAAGAAGTGATGTGCCGGTGGTTTCATGGACTCTAGAGGGTTAATGTATTTATTAAGCTATTTGTTTATTTTGTCACCTTTTGTAAAAGCATGCCTGTTGTGTTTTATAAAGCCCTGAAAAAAGACGTGGGGCGGATCCAGCTGGTCCCCCGTCCTCAGCCCTCAGACGAGTCCCAGCAGTACCAGCGCTACCTCAACTACCTGATCGGCTACGACGTGACTGATGTCAGCAACGTGCACGACGATGAGCTGGAGTTCACCCGCAGGAAGCTGCTGACGCCGCGACGCATCGAGCTGTCTGACCGCGACCCAAAACTCTACTCCATGGACCCCTGGGTGACCCCCAAGCCGCTGCCTGAGCACCTCCTCAGCAAGGTTTGTGTCGGTTCACAGTTGAGTTCAGTGTCTCGCAAACAAAGCTTTATTTATATAATAAGTGCATGTTTTTTATTCATGTGCTTGGTTTACTCGTCTCTCCTTCAGGTCGGTAACGGTCACATCCTGGTGGTGATCCACATCAGAACGACCAGCCAGACCATCAAGGTCTCCATCGATGACACGCCAGCACAGGTAGACCACTACAGTGATCAGAACCATTCATTTCTCTTCTCTTTCTGTATGTTTCTGACATTTTTCCATCTTGTTTAGGTATTAGCGAGCTTTTTCACCAAGACAGCAAATAAGAGAGTCTTGCTGGGCATTCCTGACAACATGTGTGAGGCAGACTTTGTGCTGCGAGTGTGTGGAAGGTATGTCAGAGGCTAAAACACACCATAGCCACTCATACATGGAGCTGATGTGATTAAAGTAAGAGAGTAATGCACTAACAGTAACCTTTGAGTGTCTGTTGGCACAGGGAGGAGTACCTGTATGGGGATAAACCGCTGCAGAACTTCAACTGGATCCGTCAGTGTCTGAAGAACGGGGAGGAAATCCACCTGGTTCTGGAGGCGCCACCTGATCCAGACCTGGATCTGGTTCAGAAGGAGGACTGGGCACAAGTAGACGACTGCACTGGAGTTGCAGGTAACCTGTTAGATTTATGACACTGTGTTGTTTGTGTATTTGATAATGTATGGATTCCAATTTATTGAGATATCACCAACTTTTGATACAGCTGAGAGTTTCTTAATAATAATGATCCTCCTCACTCGTCTTTGCCAGGTACTCATGAGCAGCTGACCATCGATGAGAAGGACCATGAACGCGTGTTCACCATCTCTATGTGGGACTGTAACAGGAAGTTCAGAGTGAAGGTGCTGGGTATTGACATCCCATCCCTCCCTAAAATCCCAGAGTTTGTTGTCTTCATAGAGGCCAGCATCTTCCATGGCCAACAGCTTTTAGCCCAGGTAACTTAAACCTCTAAAAACACAGAAGAAGAAGATCTGATCATGGTGGTCATGATGATGTTTATTTTGTGCAGCTGAATCGTTCACAGTTCGTTTACAGTTCAACGAAAAAAATACTCAATCTGATCATGCTTTATTTTAATAGACACATTTTTGAGGGATGATCACAGTCAGTGCTAACCTTAGCGACAAATACATTGCATTTCTTTTCACAATAGAAGCCATGTGAATGCTTTTAATGTAAAAAAACAGTAGAAAGTAGCAGTTACTTAACGAGTGTTCTCTTTTTTTTGAGACAAAGATGGCAAGCATGGCATACACAGTTAACAGCAACTGCAGTTTTGATGTTAAAAAAAGCCATTAAACAGTCAGGGAATACCCTCCTTAATACAGCTCGACCACAAATGATGTTGATTTGGAAACAACAATTTTTTAAATCACTTGTTTTCCATAAGACATAGTTTAACCAGCGTTTATTCTCTCAGGAGAGGACGTCCTCTAAGACCTTCAATGAAGAAGTGCTATGGAACTGCTGGTTGGAGTTCAGCATTAAGATCAAGGACCTGCCTAAAGGAGCACGCCTCAACCTCCAGGTGAAGATTTCATTAAAGGACCAATGTACGGTGGCTCACAGCGCTGCAACTTAAGAAAACACATGCTGATACACAAAACAAAAGCAAATTCAGAAAACATAGTCAATTTGACAACAGGAGCGCAGCATTTAGGTAACGCGCTGCAAAGACCTCAACACAATAAGAAAACACACAAGATAATGATAATTTACGATCATAGCGTGCTAACATTAGCAGCCAATCGATAGCATGCTAACTTTAGCAGCCGGTCATAGCGTACTTACGTTAGCCGGCATTTATCATGCTTTTTTTGATTTGTTTAACTGCAATGTTATTGATATGGGCTAGCGGGCTAATGCTAGCAGGCTAACGTTAATATATCACGTTATAACACAAAATTATCATTAACTTGAAAATATCACATGTGCGTCTGGACGTAAATGGTAAATGGACCTGCACTTATATAGCGCTTTTCTAGTCGCTTTGCGACCACTCAAAGCGCTTTACACTACAGACTGCGCTCATTCACCCTTTCACACACACATTCATACTGGTGGCAGAGGCTACCCTAAACGGTGCCACCTGCCACCATTGGGAATTCATTCACACACCGATGAACACAGCATCGGGAGCAATTTGGGGTTCAGTATCTTGCTCAAGGATACTTCGACATGTAGGCCGCGACGGTCAGGGATCGAACCGCCAACCCTTCGATTGGGGGCCAACCGACTCTACCAGCTGAGCCACAGCCGTGTGCATCATTCATCCAAAGTGTCCCCTGGAAACACTTCTGTTGTGTTGTGGTATATTTGCATCGCTTTTTGTTATTGTGTTGTGGTCTTTGCAGCGTGTTTTCTAAATGCTGCGCTTGTGTTGTCAAGTTGATGAAGATGTTTTCTCAATTTGCTTGTGTTTTGTGTATTTGCATGTGTTTTCTTGCAGTGCTGTGAGCTCTCGGGGCCACCGTACCAATTGGACTATTTTACAGTGCTTAGTTGTTTCAACAATCATCATCAATCTATAAATATATATATATTGGTTTTAGGGAAATAGTTTGTTCATGCTGTGAGTGAAGATGAATAAAAGATCTTTATACTGCCCTATATTTCCCACTCAGGTGGTCTGTGGGAAGCAGTCAACGACCCCAAACCCCAAGGGAGCGTCTGCCTACCAGGATAATACAGCAGGGACAGGCAGCCATGAAGGTAAGGTCGACCAACATTTGGTTTCCCACTGTGTCATGCTGGCAGTCGCCAGAGAAGAGAAAAGCAAGGCTTGTATCTTTCTTTCTGTCCATCTTTCAGGAAAGATGAAGAGCCGTCTTCTGTACTACGTCAACCTGCTGCTGATCGACCACCGCTCGCTGCTGCGCCAGGGCGAGTTCATCCTCCACATGTGGAAAATGCCAGAGAAGAGCGACGAGAGCAGCAGCAGCATCAACGCAGACAAGCTCACCTCAGCCACCAACCCAGACAAAGCCTCCGCCATGGCCATCGCCATTCTGCTCGACAAGTACTGCTACCCCGTGGTGCTGCCCAAGAGCCGGGACATCGGGGGCCGGGACGTCGCGGTCGGGAGCGAGGAGGCGGAGGGAGGGGAGCGCGGTCAGAGGGAGATGCCCAACCACCTGAAGAAACAGTTTGCAGCTATCGTAGCCACTGACCCCCTGCACCCACTCAGCCCTGAGGACAAAGAGCTGCTGTGGCACTTCAGGCAGGAGTGTATGCGCGACCCCAGGTACTTCTTTATTCTTGTCCAAGGGAAACAGGCTACAAAATATGGAAGCCCATTTTCTTCCAGTAAAAGAAAAAAACAAGATGAAAACAAAGCCTTGTGATTAAAAAAAAGTCATTATATAGTAAATAATATATTATCCCTTATCTAAAAATAAAAACTTAGTGTCTCAGGAGAAGGTATGTTTTGAAACAGTTTCTCATTGTTGCGAGATACTAAATCATAATTTCAATTTTTTTTCTCATAATTAGATACTAAGTTACTTTAAGATAAGTAAAAAATTCTCATTGTTTTGAAAAAAGTCTTTTTGAGAAAATTTCTCTTGTGAAAAAGTACCTCATTATTTTAAGATATTAAGTCATTATTTTGGAGGTACTAAGTTATTTCGACATTAGTAAAACATAATTTTGAGAAAGTTTCTCATTATTTGGAGGAAAAAATCTCATTATGTCCAGACAAGTAAGTCATATTTTGAGAACATTTCTCATTATTAATACAAAGTTTCACACATGAGCTTCTCATTATTTTGAAAAAAATTATCAGTCTTATGAGATACTAAGTTTTTATTTTGAGACACGTAAGTCGTATAAGTATAAGTCATATTTTGAGAAATTGTCTCATGATTTTGACAAAGTACCTCATTATTTTTGAGATATTAAGTTATCATTTTGAGATAGTTTCTCGTCATTTGAAAAAGTATCTCATTTGAGATGCTAAGTAATTATTTCAAGGTAAACAGGTCATTATTTTTAATGAACTAAGTCAATATTTAGAGAAATTTTGTCATTTTAATGATGACTTTTCTTCTCCCTGACATTGGCAGAAATGGGCCTCCATAACAAAATGTTACACCATAACGGTATGGTTTTTGTTGTTGCTGAATATTTAGTTATTTCACCAATCTCTCCATGCCTCCCTGTCTCCAGGGCCTACCCGAAGCTTCTGGGTTCAGTGAGGTGGGGGAAACAGGAAGATGTTTTGGCAACGCACCGTCTGTTGGAGCGCAGCAGTGCATGGGACAGCAGGTAAAAGGGCCTTCACACTGCCACTACATGTATCTGTCCTCAGTAGGCTCAGTGTCCCACCACCTGTCATCATGTTGTTCCTGTTCAGTGGTCTGGATGTGGGTCTGGCCATGCAGCTGCTGGACTGTCACTACTCTGATGCTCAGGTTCGCTCCATGGCTGTCAGGAAGCTGGAGACGCTGGAAGACGACGATGTGCTCAGATACCTTCTGCAACTTGTACAGGTGTGTGTCACAGTTACAATATTTCACACTGCAAAAAAGTGTGTCTAAAAACAAGATAAAAACACATTATCACATTATAACGTTCACAGCGTGCTAACATTTGCGGCCGATCGATGGCATGCTACATAAGCGGCCGATCTTAGCTTGCTAACGTTTAGCCGGCGATCAATAGCGTGCTAGCGTTAGCGGGTTAGCAAGACCAAGACCAAGACCAACTTGGTGCCGTTAAGAGAGGAGTTAGGAGGAGGAACTAAAATGCGTATCATTCATTTATTTGATTTGTTTAACTGTAATGTGATTGATATGGGCTAGCGGGCTAACGCTATATATCACGTTATAACATGAAAATATCATTATCATAAAATAACGTGATAATTTCACGTTATAACATTATAACGTTATAACATGAATTATAATTATCTTGAAATAACGTGATAATATATATAAAATATATATATATATAAAAAAGTGTGTCCAGACGTGTGTGTCACAGTTACAATATTTCACACTGCAAAAAAGGTGTGTCTAAAAACAAGATAAAAACACTAAATCTGAGGGAAATGATCTTGCTGCATGGACAGATAATTTCACTTGACAAGATTACTTAAATTAAGATTATTAAATCTAGAAATAAGCATGTTGAATGCTTAAAATAAGAAATTAACTCTTAAAACAAGATAAATTAAAGCTGCAAGCAGCGATGAACTGGCCCGAGCAGAGTGCACAATTATTTGGTTCTTACCAAGATAAAAAAAACTTCAGATTTAGAAGTGTTAGATAATTTATCTTGTTTTAAGAGTTAATTTCTTATTTTAAGCATTCAACATGCTTTTTCTAGATTTAATAATCTTAATTTAAGAAATCTTGTCAAGTGAAATTATCTGTCCATGCAGCAAGGTCATTTTCCTCACATTTAGTGTTTTTATCTTGTTTTTAGACACACCTTTTTTGCAGTACACAAGCTGCTGGAGAGAGGCAGCTCAGCAGATACTCCCAGCATGTTTGTCTTCTGACATGTTTCCATATTTGACTCTGTGGTCAGCTTTGCATGAGCAATATGAATATGATACGAGGCCAACAAAAGGCCCTTTGGTCTGATAGGAAAATTTTCAAGAGAGTGAGAACTTATTTTGAAAAGGTATTACACTGACTCAGAGCAGGTAGGTGTTGGTCTGTTTGATCTATTTTCAAATAAACACTGCAAAACCAAACAGATGAAAACTGAATTTAAGGACAGTGTTAGAGCCAATTAGCGCTTTTGGCATAAATAGGAACGAATCTTTGGTGCCCCCGGTGCTACCCCGAAGCACATACAGTTTTTGACTACACACACGCACGCACGCACGCACGCACGCACGCACGCACGCACACACACACACACACACACACACACACACACACACACACACACACACACATTCTTGTACTTCTATCTTTGTGAGGACCCTCATTGGAATAATGAATTCCCTGCCAAGGTTTGGATTTTTCATTAGTTTTAGTTTTGATTTTTGTTTTCAAATTCAGTTAGTTTTAATGAGTTTTTAGAGTGAGTTTGCTAGTTTTAGTATAGTATTTATTTTTTGAAATGCTTTAGTTTTAGTTCAGTTTTTATTAGTTTTAGTGTCATATTTAGTTTTTTGTAATGGGGTATTTGTTGGGTGGGAGACTAAAAGAGGTTACAGTAAATTTTGCCTTTATTTCCTTTGCCCTATACATCTTCATTATGTATGAAAAAAGTTGATAAAAACGAAAACGAAGGCCATTTTCACTACAATTTTAGCTAGTTTTGTAACCACACAATACAGTTTCAGTTAATTATCATTTTTTTATCATATTTTTTAACCTTAAAAATCCAAAAAAAGCCTTTAAAGAAGTGAGGACTGGCCGAAATGTCCTCACTTTGCAAAGATGTCCTCACTCTGTTGGTTAAAAACGTGTTCTGGTCCTCACTATGTAGGAAGTACAAGAACACACACACACACACACACACACACACACAGGCAGACCTCACCACTACCCAGTCATATACAAGCCACACTTTGCCTGAATAAACAAAGGAAAATGGAATGAAATAAATGCATCCAGTGGTTTTAAATGCAAATATGACTTATCAGAGACTACAAAAAAGGTAAAAAGTGTGTCAAATATTCTACCCATGGATCAGCACCTCAGGGGCTTAAAGCTTGGGCTTAGCCTCTACAGACAGTAATGAAGTCATTATGTAATTTTTAATCAAAGAGTTTTTATATAGTGGGGTTGGATGAGGTACTTATCCACAAAGAATAAAATTCAGTTTAAGTATGCGCTATAATTAGAATATTTTTCCACTTTACCTTACCATCAAACAGCCCTTTCTGACTGGGAACTGAGGCTGTCTTCAGTCACCAGACTCCATTGATAAAAGCAGTAATTTTACCTCCCAGAGCACATGAGTTGGTGGTCTACAGCTGCCTCAATGTTCAGTTTGTGTGTGGTATTGATCATGTGATCATGCCGTTAAGGACAGATTAACTGCACTACCGTCGTCTTCTTTGCTCCTCTTTCTACTCTCTGTCTGTCCAGCAAGTCTCTACTTCCTTCACTTCCAAATAAAATACAGTCCTGTGGGAGCACAGCCAGCTCTGTGTTTTCACTGCACTTCCTGTATTGCCACTGTCCATGTCCTGCCTCATCACACTAAAAACTCTGAACCAGCACCCTTTAAACATTTTAGGGTAATTTTTTTGGTAAATATTGTTTGTTCTTTTAATTTTTCATGCACTTCCTACTAGGGCTGTGACTTTGTTTTAAGTGCATTTGGTCTCATTTTTTGATAAATAAATTCTACTTAAAATATGAGTGTAGGAAGGTGGAGAGAGAGTTTGTAACCATAGCGATAGAACAAAGCAAGAATGGAAGCAAACAGACATATGCAATATAGGCATATGAGTATTATTGACATGATTACAATATTTCATTGTTTAATATCAGTTATTGTCAATACCAGTATAACGCAACGCCCTTCCTTCCTCATAATTTTTTTTTTACAAAGACTGATTTGGCAATGTCTTTAATGTGAATTTGTTCAAATCAACTAAAGACACTTCTTCTTCTTCTTCTCCTCCTTCTTCTTCTTCTTCTTCTTCTTCTTCTTGTATCTTTTGGCACTCTTGTGGCTCTGTAGCTTCACCATCATATCAAAATATCCACACATTACCCATTAAATCAGAATTTACAAAATGTGAATCCTCCTCTTCCCATATGTCAACTTAAAAAAAAGAAAGAAAGAAAAACAGCTTATTTTCAAATTTCCACCATGTGGTTTGAAGTATAACCTGAGGTGTTTTCAATTGGTTTCACATGACAGCAGTAATAGCTTCTAATAGAAGGTGTGTGTGTGTGTGTGTGTGTGTGTGTGTGTGCAGGCGGTCAAGTTTGAGCCGTACCATGACAGCGCCCTGGTCAGGTTCCTGCTGAAGACAGCTCTGAGGGTAAGAAGGACCAACATCTGTCAGTATTATTGTCTGTCTATTAGTTTATTATTGTTTCATCTGATGCCAGCTGCAGAAAGACATTTCATTATATCATAATAATGATAATAATAATAACTTTGTTTGTTTAGCACTTTTTAAAACAGCAGTTACAAAGTGGTTCACAGGTATTAATGAAAAATGCGTAAAAGTACAATGCATGGCACTTACAAAAAGTACAATTTAGAAACAGCAATGTGACAAATATAACAATGCATAATAGTACACAGAAATGCAAAATCATATACAGCATAAAACACAGTATGACATGGATACCACTAAACTGCAAGTTATTAATATGATGATGATGATGACAGTTTAATCTTTTCTCCTTGTTGTGTTTCCTCTCCACAGAGTAAGCGTATCGGTCATTTTCTCTTCTGGTTCCTGCGCAGTGAGATTGCCCAGTCCATGCACTACCAGCAAAGGTATGCGGTCCTGCTGGAGGCCTACCTCCGAGGCTGTGGTGAAAACATGCTGCAGGACTACAGGAAACAGGTGAGGCATGAATCATGTCATACACATGGCTCCTTAAACAATATGGTGTGTGTAGATTAGTTAATAAGCTCTTTCGCTAACTGACATGATGAACTGATGGTCTCCAGGTGGAGATGACGGAGGCTCTGCAGAAAGTCACCCGTGAGATGAAGACCATGTCCGCCGAAAAGTACGACATTACTGCACAAGGTGAGGAGGGGAAATGAGACTTTCAGACCATCCCACAGCTCTGTAGCAAAGAACTGAAAACTACAATATCTACATTCTATTAAGCTAAATCCTTTTTATAGTCCCTGTAGTTCCTATATTAGTTCCTGCCTTAAAGGTACGATGTGTAACTTTTGGAAAATCCTTGTTATTAATGACACCGATGTCCTGTCATGGCCATGTATCATCAGGGTTCTAACTAGCATGTCTTTTGTAAATTAATTTATCAGCTAATGTCACAAAGCAACCAATGGCAGATCCTTGCTACACAGCTAAGCTACAGCTAGCTGGCTAACCTTAGCTTAGCTTAGATAACAGTTAACTAGTTGGACACCCCTGCCTTTCATCACTCTTGGCTAGTAGAAAGTAATTTCTACTCAGGTAGTATTTTGCTAGCAATAACCTTAGCAAGCAAGCAAGCCACGACAAAGGGGCAAAAAAACAACAACTAGGGTTTGGTTCTGAGCCCTAAAACGTTCCCTCTGTAAAAATGCCCTACTGATTTGGACACTAGTTTTTACTTGAATTCCATCACATTCTTGTTTGACTGGATACGCCTCACTAGATAAAACTTTTCTTGTGCGTACAAGGTCTCTGTGTTGGATACTGGTTGTTTGTTGATGTTAGTGAGCGCCACCACTAGCAGTTGGTGCACACTGTTAGACCTGTTTGACCTGAAGAGAGGCAAGGAACTTAGGAGCATACACACACATCACATCCTTTGGATTTTCTTTACTTATTAGTCCACAGGTTGTTATAGGCAACTGAGAAAGTCGGGGAAGATCTCAGTTTTTATGTTACATTACAATCCGTTAACACATTGGCACTCCTCACGTGTGCTGTATTTCTCTCTCTTCCTCCCTGTCGTCCTGTCCTGTTCACCTCTGTCTTATTGTTTGTGTGTGTTGTATACGTTTGGAGGGGATGATGGCTCATTTCGTTACCCTAGTACTTGTTACTCTGTTCAATGACAATAAAGTTGAATCTCATCTCTTGAATCTCGTCTAATCTCAATTAAAACTTGAGAATTTCTTCACAAAGTACCCTTAAATGTGGCCAATAAGACTGGAGTATTCATTCAAATGAAACCTCTCCATATTGTGAAACTAAAGCTGTGTGTGTTGTGTGCTTCTTAGTTGTGTTTCAGTTGCGTCAGAAGCTGGAGACTCTGCAGTCGTCCGGTCTGCCAGAGAGTTTCAGAGTCCCTTACGATCCTGGACTAAGAGCTGGAGCCCTGATGGTGAGGGATAAACACACACACACTAGCGGTAAAGAAAACCGTACACACTGATATGAACATGACTGATATTCAAGATTATTCATGTTTTTAAACATTTAGATCGAGCAGTGTAAAGTGATGGCATCTAAGAAGAAGCCACTGTGGCTACAGTTTAAAAGGGCCGACCCCACCACTCTGTCCAAAGACCCCATCGGCATCATCTTTAAAGATGGCGATGACCTCAGACAGGATATGCTTATCCTGCAGGTGAGTACCAACACAGTGTCTAACACAGACAATAAGATATTCATGCAGAAGACTCAGTTTTCTCTTGTGTCCCTTCAGATTCTGCTGATAATGGAGTCCATCTGGGAGACAGAATCTCTAGATCTCTGTCTGTTACCTTACGGCTGCATCTCCACTGGAAACAGAATAGGTCTGATACTACAACAAATGAGTTGAATATTACGGTTATTTAGGCCTGTCACGATAACACATTTTTTAAGGACGATATATTTTCCAAGAAACTATCACGATAAACGATAGTATCGTTGTATCAGTGTCGTTGTAGTTTTTAAACGATATTAAAGCATAATAAGTAGATCCTTTTCCACAGCAATGAATTTTTAAATCTCGAGAATATTAAACATTGGAATTGGAAAGTGGAAAAGAAATATTAAAATATCCTAGATAAATAAAACTTAAACAAATAAACTACAACCAAAACAAATAAAATAGACTTTCAGGCTGTGTTAATAAAACATTGCAATGAGATTATCATTATGTATTATATTGTTTTATTATTAAAATAATGTATAAACAGCTGGAATGGCTGCTTGGGAAATATAGGGTTTTTTTTCTCCAGAAATTCGTACTGCCTGTCAAATATTTGCAGCATTACTTTAAACACAACACAAAAAAGCACAAAAAGTCACAAATGTAAACAACGATATGAGTCTAGAAAAAAACTATTGTGTCCATTTTCATATATCGAACGATAAATGAATATAGTAATTATCATAACAGGCCTAGTTATTCTGTGAGATTAACTCCTTCTGTCTTGTAGGTATGATTGAGATTGTGAAGGACGCCACCACCATCGCTAACATCCAGCAGAGTGTTGTGGGAAGCACCGGAGCCTTTAAAGATGAAATCCTCCATCAGTGGCTGCGGGACAAGTGTGTCAGCGAGGACAAGGTACACGTCACAACCAGCACACCAGATCACCTGCAAAATAATATTTGATTAATTTATGGACTATAGCACAAAAACAATCCAATGCATATAATAAATTCAGTTACAAAACACTTTTAAACATGCAAACATCTTTTAAGGATTGCGCAGCTTTTGTGGTTGCTAAACATGCACAAATAAGGCAAAAACAAATGGTATGTTTCTCAAAGCACCCGCAAAAAGTGAATTGCATCCCTAACTGTGCTGCCATGCAAATTGCGTCTCTGTGCTCCGGTTCTATTTGCACATATTTATATGAGGTAATATCCTTTTTATGCCAATGAGCCTTATTGCTTTCTGGCTCAGTCTGACTCTTGTGATGTCCACAGCAGATCTGCACACTTAAGCTCACTGTGTGAAAGTGGACTGTGTGTGTGTATGTGTGTGTGTGTGTGTGTGTGTGTGTGTGTGTGTCGATATACGATATATATCCTGCAAAGTGAGAGCAAATGTTCAGTCAAAGTCAAAGCCAAATATGACATGTCACAAGTAGTTTTATTGAAACCTTTTATTTAAGTGAACATAAATACTGTATAACGACAGGAGTACCTTTTTTTTTTAAATCAAAGCTCCATTAAGTGCACATTTAAATAAAAAAATCTGAAATAAAAATAGCCTATGAAATCAAATAAGCCAATCTTTTTCTGAAATAAATATATTCATATGAGAAAAGAATAAGAAACATTACAAAAGAACTAAATATGACAAACCTTAGTAAGGGCAGCATTTATATATAAAGATAGAAAAAACAATTGAACTATATCATACATGCGATATGGTCTTATTCCATATCACATTTAAAAAACTTAAAAAATATCTTTCATATCGATATATCGCCCAGCCCTATGTGTGTATGTTATTTTTTGGATGTGTGGAAGAACACAGAACATTAATTAAAATTAGTTCCAGACAAGTCGACTGGTCTGACTCTGGAGATTGAAATAATCAGTGCAGACCTACTGTTGTGCCTTGTGCGTAAATACACACTGTGTATCTCTTATCTCTGAAGACACACTTACTGTATCTTTGTGGTTAATAAGCGGAGTCCAACCTACAACATGAGCCCAACCCAAGTACAGTAGAGTTATTCAGGGCTTCACCCCACACAACCCACACTCTAACCTCTGGTGCAATCATGTGTAAAAATGAATGCTTCAAAACTTTATGGGCGTGTGATGCACAATTTATGGTGCTATCAGAGGCTGCAATCCATTCTTTGTGAATCCGCCTCTTTGTCTCAGCTGCTCTGTTCATCAGACGTTAGAGGAAGTGGCAGTGCGACAGACAGGAAGGAAACAACCCTTAGGGGATTTCCTGTCATCACAAACCTCACACAAGCACTACTTTTAGCTGTGACACCTGCAGCCCCAGCGTCTAAATATTATTTTTTTTCATTTGTCTGCTCTGTCTTTTAGAATCAGCTGTGCAACATTTCATCTAGAGTGAAAGCTTTAATGGATGAGTGCAGTCTCAGACATTTGCATAGCTGTTTAGTTTACAGCACCAAACCACAGTTCCCTATTCTTACCCACGTAGCAGCTCTCCTGAAACACAGAGTACATTCAGTGGCTTGTTCATGGACACATTAATTGAATCTGACATTTCAAAGCAAAAACCTTCTTCCCCAAAGCCAACCTCTAGGTTACAGCCAGTGGAAGAATACTTGCATGAAATACTAGCTTAAAGTTGTTTTATTGTGTGACCAACAGTTTTTCTCTCTCTATCTGTAGTTCCAGCAGGCTGTGGAGAGGTTCCTGTATTCCTGTGGTGGTTACTGTGTGGCTACCTACGTTTTGGGTATTGGGGATCGTCACAATGACAACATCATGATCACTGAATCTGGTAATGACATCTCTTGTCCGTTGTTATCATAGAGTGTATATAAATAATGGACGTAGTCACCGTGACGTCACCCATTGGTTTGGGGCCCGTTGGAAGCATCGAGTTCAGTGTTACACTGGTCGACATCTTGTGTCGCCATCTTGTGTCGCCATCTTGTTTCCGATACGGGGAGCAGACCATATCTGGACTGTGGAGGAGCGAGAGGGATCTGATCACTGACTACATGCCTCTCTACACCTCAACCTGACTGAGAGAAGCTGCTGCTAATTCATGTTAGCATTAACTGGAGCATTAACTGGGATGTTAGTTTTGGCTAGCAAAAAACAAAATGTTTTTTACAGACCTCAGAAAACTGAACAGCGACTCCTTGGAGTGTCTGTTAGTTCAACCAAACGCTGAACAAGACATTTTACTGAACAAAACGTTCAAATAAACTGTCATTAAGTGAAAATACAGTGAAAGGGTCAAAGTTATGAGACCAAACCGCTAAACGTCCTTTTTTATATCTATATAACGTTATATATAACTTTATTGACATGTTGCCGTGGATACACATTACTCTGCTTCTCTCCTGATGACGGCTCACCTTGTTAGTGACCTGTCAATCAAAGGTAGTTAGCCCCAAATCATACGATTCTTTATCTTCTATTTTCTTCTAAATGGGGCCATTATTAGAACTATTGACATCAAATTGTCTTGAAGAAGATTTTTTACTAGTGATTGAGACCATAGTGTTGTCCTAAGAAACATTTCTGAGGTAATAAATCAAGTGAGAAGTTTTCTCATTTTGCATTGAAATGAATGGACAGGATTTTTTTGCAGCCAAACTTAGGTTCCTTCCTTCAGCTTAAGGCACTTAACCTGGTTTGCCTCCTTGCTCAGACCCGGAGGTTGCCGCCTGGTAGTTATACACTCACCTGCCACTCAAATGCATGTAGACATGGTGAAGACGAGCTGCTGAAGTTCAAAGCATCAGAATGGAGAAGAATGGTGATTTAAGGCACTTTGAACGTGGCATGGTTGTTGTTCTGAGTATTTCACAAACTGCTGATCTAACAGCCATCTCTAGTGTTTACAGAGAATGGTCCTACAAAGAGAAAATATCCAGTGAGCAGCAGCTCTCTGGGCCCAAATGGGACACTGAGAACTAATGCCCTTTGTGTTTCTGCAGGGAATCTCTTCCACATCGACTTCGGTCACATCCTGGGGAATTACAAGAGTTTCATGGGAATCAGTAAGGAGTGGGTTCCCTTTGTGCTCACACCAGACTTCCTGTACGTCATGGGAACATCAGGAAAGAAAAGCAGCCCCCACTTCCAGAAATTCCAGGTGCAGTAAATGGGATTTCTTCATGTGAACTATCCATTAAACATGCTGCAGGTTGAGAGGGAGTTCTGTTCATCCACATGCATGAGATACATTTACAGAAATCGACCAGGGATCTAGTCAGTTTTAAGCTGAACACAGCAGCTGTTGCCAAGAGCGACCCCCAATATGTCAAATCTCCTGAATTTATTTGTCTCTTTTTGTGTCTCAGGACGTGTGTGTGAAGGCTTACCTCGCTCTTCGGCACCACACCAACCTGCTCATCATCCTCTTCTCCATGATGCTGATGACTGGTACCACCTCCAAGCTTTTTGTGTTTTGTGCTTTTTTACAGCACCAATTTATTTAAAAACCATGTCATTTTCCACACTGACACAGTTGGGCTCATTTTAAAGTTGAGGGGTTTTTTTTTTAGATTTTTTTATGCTTTATTTTAGGCTACAATCATACAGTCATTGAAAAAATTATTAGACCACCTTTATCCTTCAATTTCTTGTTCATTTTAATGCCTGGTACAACTAAGGTACATTTGTTTGGACAAATATAATGATAACAACAATAACAGCTCATAAGAGTTTAATTTAAAATTTGATATCTAGCCATTTTCCATGGTTTTCTATATAATAACCAAAATCATTATCAAGAAAAACATGAAAAAAAGGCTAGATTTCAGCTCTTAAATTAACCTTTTATGATCTATTGTTGTTGTTATCATTATATTTGTCCAAACAAATGTACCTTTAGTTGTACCAAGCATTAAAATGAACAATAAAGTGAAGAGAGGGGTCTAATATTTTTTTCCATGACTGTATGTATCTAAGATAATAAATCAGTAGATCGATGCTGGTAGATGCTCCCTCTCTTATTTGTTGCTCATTAACAGGCATGCCCCAGCTGACCAGTAAGGAGGACATCGAGTATATCCGTGAGGCGCTGACTGTCGGCCGCAGCGAGGACGAGGCACAGCGCCACCTACTGGACCAGATCGAGATCTGCAGGGAAAAGGGCTGGATGGTTCAGATCAACTGGTTTGTTCATCTGGTGCTGGGGATCAAGCAGGGTGTGGAGAAACGCTCCACTTAGGACACTGAGCAAAGATGAAGGTTTCCTTTCTGGTTTTTATTTCATGTAAATAAGTCTTACAATATGGTTCCAACAGAAGACTAAAAAGTGTGTAAAGCTATAAAAATGGTCGCACAAAAAGTAATCTCAGATACAGTATAAAGATATTTTTATGGAGAATAATGACAGAAGATGAATAACTAAGAGATGGATGAAAGCAAACATTTCAACTATGTTAAAAGGTTTGAAAAACTGCAAAAGTGACTGATTTCAACCTGTGAAACTGCATTTATACAGACTTGGCAACGAGATGCATCAGTGCTAAATATAGCAAATATATATTATTATCATACTCTATAGTGAGGAGACTGGGAGCAGAATTTTTTTTTAATTTTTATTTTTTTACAGGAGTGACTGTTTTCATTGCACTGCCTTAACCAAGTCAAACATTTATTCAAGTTTTTTTCTCTTATGCTTAAATCAAAATTACTATGACAATCATTGCACAGGTCTTTAACTGTTCACAGTTTTCTGCACATTTTTAACTTTCTCAGATTAAAAAAAAAAAAGGTTTACTATCTGCTTAACCAACTAAAACAGTTCATGCTTATGATTTTTGTGATTAAATTAGAAACAGTGGAAACAGGAATCGGTTCTCTACGCCCTCTGGTTTCATCCTTTACAAAGTCAAACTACTTCCTCTTTCTAGTTGTCTCATTCAAAGTCATTTCCTGCTGAGGAAACACATTTCTGTAATATTTCCTTCGCATTGTTTTAACTTTAAAACATGACATGTCACGCTGTTTATTGGATTCCTGCTGAAGTAGCGCTGCAGACTGTTGGATTGAGCATCGAAGGCTCAGTCTGTTAGATAGATAGAAAATGTTTAATATTCAAAACTTTTAGTTTTATTGAATACTATGCAAGGACTAGTGAAATTAGTTGGATTCTCCCGGTCAGAGATATAAATTATGTAATATTACTGAAGTGTTCAAGGTGAGAGTTTATTATTTATATTATTAACATCTTTTTGTTTGCACTGATTGTTCAGGAATACTTCTTTAATGTCTGAAAGACTTGGTGCTTATGAAACTTAAATTCCAAAAATATATATTAAAAGTCAAATGTGATGATGATAATTTATACCTCTTGTTAGATGCTGTAGGTCCTGACCTGTTGGTGACATTTAGCACATGCTGGTCAGTGCTGTGGATTATAGGAAGGTTTTTTTGCCTTCTACCTACTGATTAGAAATATTTCCATTATATCATCAAGAGAGTGAGAATTAAAATAATTCTGTAACATGATCACTGGAGTTTAAAATCTCTGTGTGATCTCATTATGTCTTAAACTGTTTTTATGCCAGGTCACATTTTCAACAAAAAAAAACAGACATCAATACAAGCTTTCAGTCTTCAGTCTTTGACTGAAAGCATCTTTTTTAGAAATATATTTTGTAATAAAACCTTTTTGACTGTAAATGCTTTCAATCATTGAATAAAATATCTACGTAATAATATCAAGTTTTTTCATGAGTCAGATTTGCTACTTGTTTGCACTTCATAGTTCAAATAATTCACATCTCCCTCACTCATTTCTTGACAGGCAAGTGGTGGTCTATTTACTGACCTTCCAAAAATAAAATCAGGTCAAACTGTCTTCCTCACAGTGACTTTGACTGGACACTAATGACACTCTTAGACTTGAACTTTTATCGCCTTAAACAGACTAAACATCTGATCTTGTTTTGATGTTCTTTTGAACTTCATTACCTTTATTTTGTTTAGTTTAGGTGTTTTGGCCATGTCGTGAAGGGAAGCCCCGAGAGGCAAGTGAAAAAAAAAAAATCTAATGAACCATTTTCAGATCTAAATAGTTTTCTCTTATTTGGGATGTTTTTTAATAGTCATGAGGAACTTTTCCGGATTAACTTTCTTAAATTCCTTATATAAGTTTAAAAGTTTTGCCGGGACCATTTTTCCAAATTCCTTTTTTTTAACCGGTGGAAACAGGTGCAGGAAAAGTTTTGTCGGAATCATCACTATAGCCGTGTTTCCACTAGGGGGAAATGTGGCCACTGGGAAAGTCTCAGGCCACACCCTCTCAAAAGTCTGCTCACTCTGTGTGTCTCCACTACAAAAAGGCCCCCAGAGGGATTTAGAGACTCTGGAGGTGACGTATGGTTTTCGACCGTCGCATAATCACTTAGCGTCGCTAACTGTGCACAACGTCAGCAGCTGATAATAAACAAAGCAGTATGGCTTTGCGTCTCCGCTGATCATAAACATAGTGATCTTGAATTAACCGGCATCGCTAACTGTGCAGAAAGTGTCCGGTGCTTGTTGTAGACAAACAGAGATCGCTAAGTGAACACCTCCTGCAGCAGCAGCACATACACACGGTACTGCTAACTGTTAGCCTATTAGCAATTTGCAGACTGGATGCTAAAGGGTTAACATCCCCTCCGGCTCTCCAGCTGGGAGAGACTGCTGCAGGAGGACTGTGCCGATTCGACTCCTTCTTACTCTTCCTAACGAGCCACTGGCCCACGGCTTGCTAAGAAGAGTAAGAACGAGTCTCCAAAAGTCTCCAATAACTCCAGAAAAAGTCGCTGGATTTGTCTACAGTCGTTTTCTGGAAAAATAGTTGCTAAGGGGGTCTGAAAAGTCACTATATGTAGCAACAAAGTCGTTAAGTTGCCAACACTGCTTCGCCGGCTTTTACAAATGGTGCGTGTTGTTGTGGCGTTGAGTACTACGTCACATCCTGCTTAGTGTTCTATCCAATCAGTAGCCGGGCTTTTTTCAGGGGAGAAAAAACGAAAAAATTCCCAACAAAAGTCAGCTCTCAAATAAGGGGTGTTTCAGCAAGTGAGACCCACCAAGTGTTTGTTGTTGTAATACTTATTTCGGCCATAAAAAGGCTGAAGTGCACCACTACCCATGTTCTAAATAAGACTAAATGCATTCATGCTTAAATTTTTCCATGCACTTTGAATACAATGTCTTGTTGCCTAAATGAGTATTACAACATCATACCTTTTCCCACCAGTTTGACAGAAACAACTTAGAAAATTAGAAAGATTTCCTGGCAAAACCTTTTTTTTAAAAATTGTTCTAAAGGTATAAACGCTGCAGCAAAAGCAATTTAGATCAGACTTACAAAATGGATCATCAGAATTTTTTTTCTCACTTGCCTCTCAGGGCTTCCATAAACATCATTACATGCTTGTCTTGAAAAGTCTGCCAATAAGAAGGATTATTCTGACCCTGAACCAGATCCAATTTGAAACTTATAAGCTGTATAAACTGACTTTATCCACAAGATGGGGATACACCACAAGCCTTTCCCCAGTAACAAGTTCAACACTGACACCTATTGAGTGTTTCATTCTCTCCTCTTCTCTTTTGCCTCCTATTTCTCGACCTCTCATAGTGCCCTCCTTCCCTCCTGTCAGTTTCCCATTCATCTCTTCATCCTGCTCCTCTTCCTCTCCCTTTTTTCCGGCATTATTTGAAGACAAAAGTATGAGTGGGTGTAAATGCACTGCACGAAGAATGCATCTCTTTCATGTTAGTCTGTTCTGTGGCTGTGAACTGCTGTATATGTTTTGATGTACAGGATGTTGAGGGTCTAAATGGATTAGACAGATAAGCCTCCTCATTCCCCACAGCTGTAAGGCATCTTTCTATACTGTTACTCTGCTTAATGTAAGCTTTTTAACATGCATGTGAACTGTGTGGAGGCTTATCCAGGAAGTGATGGGAGTGCATAGAGCCAAATGTGAATGAATGGCAGAACCTCCCTTTGTTTCTCTTCAGCATTCTGATTGTTGCAGCTGCATTTGTTTGTGATTTTACGTATGGTACCTCTGAATGCCAACCACACATAAAAAATAATCATACATCTTCAAGGATTTAGATTATATGAAAAATTAAGAGAGAACGCTTCATTTTTTAACCAGCCACAAGTCCATCGAAGAAATTACACAGACGGATTTTAATTTGTTTTCACTGACACCTGGGTTGTGCTGTGTGGAATATGACAAAAAACAACCAACAACAATCTTATGTATTTTTTTAAAAAAAGGAAAAAAGCACATTAAATAAAATGTAGTCAGGTCAAACAATGAAAAATCTAGTGTAAACCTTATTTACAATTCAATTAATAGTACGCAAGGGCACTAATGGAAACTGAAACATCTACTATGGAAGTCCTTAGTGGCAACCGAGAAAAAAAGTCTGAACTAAATAGTTTTCTGTCCTCTTTTTATGAGATAAGAGCAGAAAAAAGATTTTCCTGGAATATTAAGCTCCCTAATTTAAAGGTATTTATTTACCCTGGTTAATTTTTCTAACTTACTTTATTCATCTGTACATGTGCAGATTAATGTTATGATTATGATTAAGGGTTATTTTATTTTTATTTATTTATTTATTTATTTATTATTGTGTGTGTATGTGTGTGTGTGTGTGTGTGTGTGTGTGTGTGTTTGTGTTTGTTGTTGTTGTAGTTGTACTAATTTTGCCCACAAGACGCTGAAGTTCTACTCCAAATCTTTTCTTCCAGGTGAGTTATTTTCTCCATGCACTCTTAACACAAGGTACATATATTGTGTGTTAGCAAGGCATGTAACATAACTGTAATCTTACTATAACTACAGTTTTGTGACATAACTTGACAAATGATCCTGACGACACCCGTTTTGCAGTTAAAAAAACTATGGAAATTAGAAAGATAATCCTTGCAAAACATTCTTTCACCTTTTCTTAAGTCACAGACAACGGAGAGAAAGCCCTTTTTATCAGATTTAAATCTATCACAAGACTATTATTTTTTTTGCCTCTCTGAGCTTCCATACACTATACGCCCCAAGCACCGAAAAACAAAGCAAAATCAAGTTAATTAAGTTCAAAAGCACATAAAACAAGTGCTGCTGACGTAGACCAGATTAAGTCTTTTTAAAGCCATAATAGCTCGAAGTCTAAGAGACAAGTCATTACTGTACAGTCAAAGTCATTGTGAAGAAAAGAGAGTTTGACCTGATTTTATTTTGGAAGGTCAGTTTTTCTGTTTTAGACTGAAATCACTGATGCTAAAAATTTGGTGCTAGTTACACTCAGTAATTTGTCTTTTGTCAGGGTGAAAAATTCTCTTCTGAATTGTAGCCTACATCTTACTGACCCATTTGCAGTTAATGATATTCAGTCGGGAGCTTAAAGGTACACTGGAGTTTTTGATAGAACATTTCATATGACAGGTGGAAACTCAATGTCCCAATAAATTAAAAGCAAAAAGGCAAATATCACACATGACAAAAACTTATAAGATAAGAAGGTTTTATATACTGCACATAAAAATAAATAAGATACTAATAAATAAGATAACCATAGTTTGTGTGGTAGAGCATTTCGAAGAACAGGAACATGATAACTGGAGGCATAGTAAGCTGATTTCATATTTATTCTATGTATAGTGAGGAGAAGCTTACTAATCCCTGGAGTCTGGCTGGTGCGTATTCAGTAGGGCTACATGACTTGGAAAACATAAAGCATTGTGATTATTTTGGCTGATATTTTAATATGCAATTGTTATATGATTCATGATATTAGATGGAATGATATTTTTTAATGAAAAAAAAAACAATTAAAATGTTAATGGTATGATCTCTATTAAACCGAAATTTGTACTTTGTAGTTTGGAGCTCCCCCTACAGCTTTGTGGTGTATATTTCAAAAAACTGTAGTAAAACAACCCACTTGCCGCACCCCTCCCCCTTCCAAATGCACATGCCCCCTGGCCATGTGCATTTGTTTTGCATTTATCTGAGGGATTATCATAGGTTATTATGTAGCACTGTAAGGCCCAAAGTGAAATGCAATCCTGAATTTGTCCCATCTAGGAGACATACAGTGAACAAATACATAACCTGTATTACCAGGTTACCATGTTACCATGCAACAGTCGATTAGCAGATTGGTAGATTAGGCTTTTGCCAAATCCTGTCGGAAGCAAGGCTACAACATCCTTTTTCGTGGTGAAACAGGAGTGTAAAGTCAAACATTGTTCTTCTTTTAAAATAAACTCTACTCTAAACTCTAAACTATCTAGAACACTGTCTACAGCTAGAACAAAAGAGAGCTTCGCGTCTGCTGCAGCCATGTTGGATCCGTAAGAAAACTACAAAACTACAAGCTTCCGTCTGTCGAGTAGTACGCGTCATCGTCTTGTCGCCCCTCCCCGTTCTGTAATTGGATCCCTAAAACAGGGCTAAGAAACGGCCTTAAACACCAGACGGTCTTGCGGATTGAAATGAAATCAACCGCGCATGGCAATATGGGTAGGCTATACCCAGGCTAACAATCGATAGCAATGTTCGATGATGGTAATGGATGGAACACAATTACAAACACCACTATAAGAAATAAGTAGAAAATAATGTGCTACTTAGAATTCCATAAGCAGAATCGCCAGGTCAGCGTCTATTTTGGATCCCTCTGCTTCCCGTAGCTCTTGGTGAACGAGGTTCACAATTGTGCACTGCAAAAAAGGGTGTGTCTAAAAACAAGATAAAAGCACTGAATCTGAGGGAAATGATTTTGCTGCATGGACAGATAATTTCATTTGACAAGATTTCTTAAATTAAGATTATTAAATCTAGAAATAAGCATGTTGTACGCTTAAAATAAGAAATTAACTCTTTTACAGCGATGAACTGGGCCGGAACAATTAGATTTAGAATTGTTAGATAATTTATTATCAATTTCTTATTTTAAGCATTCAACATTGTTATTTCTAGATTTAAAAATCAAGAAACTTTGTGTGTATGTGTGGGGGTGGGGGTGGTGGTGGTGGTGGTGGGGTGTAGAATTGCCATAAAGCATTTTGTTTTCTCACTTATTCTCCAATCCTCTAATGACGGGATGCTAGTGTGGATCTTGCAAGGCTGGTTTTCCGCGAGGGGACAGCAGGGGGGTTTACGCCGACATAAGTTATTTTACCATCACAGTGATTTCTAAGCTGTTTTATTAAGTTGAAGATGCTGTATAGTTCTGCTTAATGACCTGGACATGTAATACTTAATTCAGAAGGTATTTTGCCTGCGATTTGAATATCACACTTGTACATATTTTGTTTAATTGTGCAGTCCTAGTATTCAGTGAGCTGAGTTGTTTTACTGGTAGCCAGTGAAAATAATTTTAAAAAGAAGTGATTTGTTCATTCCATTGGTTTTAGTCAGTACTGGCTGCAGCAGTCTGAATACGCTGTAGTTTATTTCACACTTTATCAGTCCAGCAGAAAGTGCAATCTATTGGAAAAATGAATACTGCATGAACCAGCTTTTCAGAATGTGACTGTGACAGGAAGCGCCTAACTTTAGATATAATAATTTCCAAGATGATAAAAGGCAGTCTTGGAAATATTAGATATGTGCTTCTGGAAGTTAAGATCAGCATCCAAAATCACAACCAAGGTTTTGGCACGCTCATAAGCTTTTACTGACAGGGGAGTTAACAAACAGTGAATGTGGTGCCTCAAAGCTTTGGGACGTACTAAAAGAATCTCTTTTGTCCTCATTTACCTGTAAAAAAAAACAAAAAAAAAACAGTTGGCCCTTAATTATCTGAGATCAGCAGTGCATGAGATGAGGTAATGCTTTGGACCAATGTTTTTATGAGTGAGTCCATTTTTTTCATGTTACATGAAAGCTAGCAAATACATAAACTCTGCATTATTTGTTATTTGTTATTATGTAAGCGTTTCAAAAAAATTAAGGTTAAACTTTTAGCAAATTAGACACCGCTATGGCAGCAGCACGCTACAACTAGCTTACTAACTAGCCACTCAGCTTTAGCACGTATGCTGCAGACTAATCAGGCAGGGAAGTGTCTTAAGCTGCATTCTACCGAAAATTCCAGCAGGGGGCGTTAAGTTTGGCTGCAATAAAAATCTGTCCATTTATTTCAATGCAAAATTTGAAAACTTCTCACTTGATTTATTACCTCAGAATTTTTTTTAGGACAACTAGAGCTGCAACAATTAGTCGATTAATCAAACAATAATTGATTATTAAATTAATCGTCAACTATTTTGATAATAAAATAATTGGTTTGAGCAGTTTTTTAAAGACAATCAGTCCAAATTCTCTGATTTCAGCTTCTTCATAGTGAATATTTCTGGTTTCTTTGTTCCTTTATGACAATGAACTGAATATCTCTTTGGTTTGTGGACAAAACGAGAGATTTGAGGACGTCATCTCGTGGTTTGGGAAACACTGATTGATATTTTTCAACATTTTATTGACCAAATAACTAATCGATTAATCGTTTAAATAATCAACAGATTAATCTATAATGAAAAAAATCGTTAGTTGCAGCCCTAAGGACAACACTATGGTCTCAATAACAAGTAAAAGATCTTCTTCAAGACAATTTGATGTTAATAATTCAAATAATGGTGGCTACCTTTGATTGACAGGTCATTAACAAGGCGAGCCGTCATCAGGAGAGAAGCAGAGCAATGCGTATCCATGGCAACGTGTCAATAAAGTTATGTATAACGTTATATATATATATATATATATATATATATATATATATATATATATATATATATATATATATATATATAAAAGGACATTTACCGGTTTGGTCTCATAGCTTTGACCCTTTCACTGTATTTTCACTTAATGACAGTTTGTTTGAACATTTTGTTCAGTAAAAATGTCTTGTTCAGCGTTTGGTTGGACTAACAGACACTCCAAGGAGTCGCTGGTCAGTTTTCTGAGGTAAGTAACATAAGTTTTGTTTTTGTTTTTTACTAGCCAAAACTAACATCCCAGTTAATGCTAACGTGAATTAGCAGCGACTTCTCTCAGTCAGGTTGAGGTGTAGAGAGGCTGTAGTCAGTGATCAGATCCCTCTCGCTCCTCCACAGTCCAGATATGGTCTGCTCTCCGTATCAGAAACATGATGGCGACGAGTGTAACGATGAACTCGATGCTTCCGACGGGCCACAAACCAGTGGGTGACATCACGGTGACTACGCCCATTATTTATAGTCTATGAGACTAATACAGCTAGCAATGTAGCATGCTCTGAATCAGCTAGCTAAAATGCTAATGGTATTAGTGGTGCCAAATCATGACTCTTAAAATATAAACTATAATATCTTGGTGGAATAAAATGGCTATTCTCACAGGTTTCACAGTTTCAGAACATTTATTACAAAACCTGAAAATCTGTGTTTTTCTCATAGAAAATTTAAGTCAAGTGGATTACTACCAAGGTTAAAAATCACTTTAAGTTGCTTAATACAAAAATATTTTTGTGAGAGGTACTTCAACTTTTGAAATAGTGATTGAGTGATTCTCAAGAAGCACTTTTTCCTTGTGCACTGTAGCTTTTATGGAATCAGCCTCAGCTCTGACAGGTGTGTGAGGTTGGTGTGGGAGGAAACTGGAAGAAACTGGAAGAAACTGGAGCGTCGAGAATCGATTCACTCTCTTTCTCTATTATCTCTGGTTCCTCTCCAGGAAGACATGAACCAGATCAGACGACGGGGGAAATCACTCTGCCTCTGTGTGTGTGTGTGTGTGTGTGTGTGCGCGCTCATATGTACCCTGTGTGACTTTGTGTTATCATGAGAAACAATTTGAGTTTCAGATCTTCAGGGTTAGAACATCTAGCCGGTCCTCATTTCTCCAAGGGGTTATTTTCGGGTCAGGACTTGGGTTGAGGTTAATTGGAGTGAGTTAGTATATATTAAGCTATGGATCTGTCGAGCTTAGGGTCAAAAGCTAGGGACGGCACATAGAAAATCACGGTCCTCACAACTACTGAGATCATGCATGTGTATGTGAGATATTTGCATTCACGTGTGGACACATCTGTGAATACATCAGTGTAAATTCTGATATATTGTATGTACATATGATTATGATGTGTGGGTGTGATACACTTCAGTCTATTTATGGTGGCTGCCTTTCAGTGCTTTATAGAATATAAATTCAGATTGAATGCTTGCTTTTGAAATCAGTGTGTTGGTGTAACCTGCGTAGCTGTTGAAGATGTCTCCATTCATGCATTTACATCATCTTCCTTCTTATCGCAGCATGCTTTTTTTTTTTTTAAATGTTAGCAGAGAAATGCTAACAGCTAAATGCATTGGAAAAGGCATATGAGCTATTTACCAAATGATAACTAGCATATAAACTTATTTGTCCTCTATGATGCTATTTCATGTTAAAATCCCCAAACTGTTTGCCAAGTTTAGTGCTTTTAGATAGAATGCGAAATTCATACCTTACTTTATTTGTTCAGATTCACCCCTTAGATTATTTGGGGAAACTCTGTTTATAGCTAATGGGCCAACTGGCCAGGTTATAGCAGTTAAACCAAAATGTACGTTACTTACCTCAGAAAACTGACCAGCGACTCCATGGAGTGTCTGTTAGTCCAACCAAACGCTGAACAAGACATTTTTACTGAACAAAACATTCAAATAAACTGTCATTAAGTGAAGATACAGTGAAAGGGTCAAAGTTATGAGACCAAATCGGTAAATTTCCTTTTTTTCATATCTATATAACGTTATATATAACTTTATTGACACTTTGCCGTGGATATGCATTGTTCTGCTTCTCTCCTGATGACGGCTCGCCTTGTTAGTGACCTGTCAATCAAAGGTAGCCACGCCCCAAATCATACGATTCTTTATCTTCTATTTTCTTCAAAATGGGGCCATTGTTTACACTATTAACATCAAATTGTCTTGAAGAAGATTTTTTACTAGCAATTGAGACCATAGTGTTGTCCTTAAAAACATTCTGAGGTAATAAATCAACTTTTCTCATTTAGCACTGAAATGAAAGGAAATAATTGTTTTGCAGCCAAACTTAGCGCCCCCTGCTGGAATTTTTGGTAGAATGCAGCTTAAGGCACTTCCTGGTTTGCCTCCTTGCTCAGACCCGGAGGTTGCCGCCTGGTCAGAACTTACCAGGAACTCCATTGTTCATTTCTCTATTTTTTTTTTTTACCCTTTTGTGGCTGTCATTTAACCTTTTTTCAACTCACTGTGACATGACCTTTGCCCTCTACTTGCGTCCACCTCTGTTTCAGATTCAGTTCCAACCCCATCCATGGGCCTTTGCAGCATGTCATACTTCTCTCTCTGCACAATAAAGACAACAACAAAAAAATGCCCTAAAATATTTTTAAAAAAAAGGAATAGTTTGACATTTCCATTGCTTTACACTCGCCATACACTGTACAGATTAATCCCAATTTAAACTCTGAATTATTCACCCCTGACTAAGTTTAGAATCAGGCCGGATTTCTGCAATTTCCGTTGTCATTTGACTTGTAATTTCAGTGAGGTCAAGACACCTGAAAAATTGCCTGAATGATTAATGATGCAATGTAAGAAATTAGCACTGTCTTGCAGTTTGAGCAGTCCTGCTATCCAATTTCCTTAATGGCTGAGGTTGAAAAGTTTGTTATAAGGTGCAGTGAGAGCGGAGTCAGATTTTAGTCTGGAGTCTTCTCTAGGCTGCTGTGTAATATATTTGAACTCAGCTGACGCAACAGATGATATACGGTCTGCATATACAAGCTCCAGCTCGATATTTTTTTTCCACATTTTTGTTATTCTTGTTAAAATAAACATTTTTGGAACTGTCACTAGACTAAACTATAGACCTAACATGCGTGCTTATGCTCAGTGTGCTTCACAGTTGGTCAGTTGATCCGTACAATGAGATTTTGTAACCAGGCCAGTCTAGCCCTTGCCCAGTTTCCAGTCTTTGTACTAAGTTAACCACCTTATGGCTGTAGACTTGTTCTTACACGAGCGTGGTATCAATCTTTGCATCTAGGCACATTTCCCACAACCAGTGCATGAGAGAGCAAATGTAAAACAAAACATTAAATCACAGATCTACGTCAGAAAATTTTGCTCAGTGTGGTGATTCCTGCTTTTGCCATCTTGGCAGTGTCTGACTCCTTGTAACTCCCGACGAATCCAGAAATGGGCTCACACTGGTAGAGCATGTACTATTTAGGCTGAATCCTTGCTGCAGCGGACCCGGGTTTGAATCCCACCTGAGATCCCTTTGCCGCATGTCTTCCCCTCTGTCTCCCCCTTTCTATCTGACACCATCTAATAAAGCAGTAAAATGCCAAAAAATAATCTTAAAAAAAAAAAAAGAGGTTGAGCTGCAGTGAGCTGATGTGGTTCAAATATAGCTTTATTGTTAAAAGACTCCATCTGGGAGAGCACACACCTGTCAATCAAAGCAGCCACGCCGTTAATTCTGCATAACATTAAGAATTAATATAATTTAAAATTATGATTTTAAAAAATATATAAATTCACCCCTAGTACAGTTGTCATGATTTGGGAAATTATCTATAGAGACCAGAACAGTTTATTGTACCAGGCTGTAAACATGTTTATTTCTGCTGTAAAGTTGGGCATTTTAAAATGGTGCTCTATGGGGACTGACTTACTTTTGGAACCAGCCTCAAGTGGCGAGTTGAGGAACTGCAGTTTTTAGCACTTCAATGTTGGCTTCATTTTTCAAACCCAGAGGTTGCTGCTTTGTAACACTCTGGTCAGTCTAAAATATATGTATATGGTTATAGGATTAACCTGAACCCTTAATCTAATCTAATGCATCTTAAATGTAAAAACATGGCTGCTGGCATGTTTAGACATTTAAAAAAATCATTCAACAGTCATTCAATGGCTTATTATTTTCTTTTATCTTTTTTATTTAATGGAGTGTTTCTAAGTGTGCCTCTGTGAAGCTGGACTGCAGATCTAAGAAAGCAAAGTGAGCAACAATACGGCAGATACGATCGATTGAGCCAGAAATAATCCTACATCCCTTCTTTGATCTTGAGAGACACGTCCCATCATCCACCTGTGTCTTCCCAGATCTATTCTACCCACAGGGGCTTACTTTGATCATGAAGCTATGTCTCCAATTGAGTAAACATTGAACTTAACCCCAACAAGTCCACATTAAAGCAGTGCTAGCTGGGAAAGCTTTATAAAGTGGTCAGCACATGACCACAGAGCAGCCTGTAGTCTGAACTTGACCTTTTAGCGGTTTCCTCGATTACAACACTTAGCCGTTAATATTACAGCCTTTAATATTTAACACCGTGAGCGTATCTGTACCCGCTGTAACTGGACACTGAAAGTGAAGGTGTGTTTGGGTGTGTGTGTGTGTGTGTGTGTGTGTGTGTGTGGCCGCTGTCGGTCCGTGTGCCACATCAGATACCCTTACTGACAGAATAAGAGGGTGTATGGTAGTGTGTATTAGAGTGGCACGCTTGTGTGTGTGCAACCTGACACTGCCTCTCACACTCTATCTGTATTTAGCATCAGTTACCATCAGGTAGAACAATTAGCTGCTGAGGAGGTTGTCCAAGCAATTAGACTGGGAGGAAGTAGAATGTGCAACACACAACCCTGCAGCAAATGTGATCATTTATTTCATTAATTACTTTCCTTATAGTGCTGGAAAAGAAACTAATGACTTGGCAGTCAGATGGAAGGTAGCACACATTAATTAATATGCAAATGACACGAAATTCGCCTTGCTTCATGCTAAATGCTAATGCTAGTGTTACACTCGTGCACAGTATGTCAGACATGGTAACTTTATTTTAATAGTACATTTATTTCACAGATAAAATAGTGTAACTGATTAAAATGTTTTTACTTTGATTTCAAAGTAATAAGCATCAAAGTAAGATTTTCTGAACATATATCATGTTCTTTGATAAAAAGATGGTACAAGCCTGTTTTCAGTCTACATTACTCGACAAACTCAACTCGCAATGTGCATTTCAGCAACAAATGTCAGCCATGCCCAAATGGAAGCCACAACATGGTTTCTCAGAAACAAAGTTGAGAACATTAAAACTTGCTAGGAGAGTCCTGAGTTTCTATGTTAACTAAAATTGAGATTATTGCTTCAAGAAAAGTTTGAAATGGTAAGACAGCATGGGGAAAAAAACTTTAAATAGGAAAATAACCTGTGACTCATCAGTCCTCTCCTTTCTTTTCTTTCACTGGAGAGTTGCTACGTTTCTTGGTGCAAAACTGCAACCATTTGTTAATCAGTACAATGGTGTTTAATGTGTTACCTATGTGCTTTCGGCTGTTGTCATCTTCTTCTTTTTTTAAGCCACAATGACCATAATGGGAGAAGAGGGTGACGTTAAGTTGTTAGCTAGTGCTCGCTAGCTAGCTTAATTAGCAAGGTGCAAACAGGAACAGGTGAGTGTCTTTTAGTACACCCGAACGCTGAACTAGACATTTTAAGGCAACCAAAATATTATAACATTGACTGTCATAAACTACAAAACACATTTTGAAAGGGTAAAGGTCAAGAGCAACAAACAGAAATGTATGACAGTGACCTGTCAATCCCAAGGTAACCACGCCCTAAAACACCCTGTTTTATCAACTATTTTACTCTTAATGGGACTATATTTAACTTTATTGAGACTTTATTGAGATAGATTATATATAAAGGTTGACGGCCCAAAGTGAAGCCAAAACATCTTGATCACCCCTGGTGGCTGGCTGCAGTATTAGTCATAAACTTCGCCCCCTCCATGTTAGCAGATGGGACTTGAGTCAAACTAAACACTCAAATAAATCTCTGATTTCTATCGTTTTAGGTAGTTCTTATCATGCTGATGTATGTTCAAGTGTTTATTTTTTTTGGAGAAGTTATGTTTTAATTTGTTTTATTTGATGCTGAAAAACTGGGGTGTAATGTGATGATTGACAGCTGTAATTGTACTCTGATTGGGTCTGGTGGATGTTTTGGGTGGGAACTCGATATTCCCACAACATACATGATCCATTTTTGACTTTTGATTGAGACCATAAACTCATTAGGAAAATGTTTACTGAGTTAATAAATGAAGTGATAAGTAGGGTCATTTTCTCATAGACTTCTATACAATTGGACGCCCTTTCACAACCAGTGAAGGCATGAGAAAAAATGCAGTGCAGCTCTGTGTGTGCTAGTAGATCATGACAAAAACAAGACAAGGACCCACCTATCAAAGCACGACACCATAGTGCCACCAGTGGTCAAAAACATTGCAGGTACCTTTAACTCTGGGATACTGAAACTAGGGCTGGGCGATATATCAATATAAAAGATATATCGATATATTTTTAAATGTGATATTAAATTTGATTCGACCATATCGCATATATCGATATAGTTCAAATTTGCACTGTGATTTTTGCTCCAGGCAAGGTTTTTATTTAAGATATTTTTTATTTCAATGTGTGCTTTATGGAGCTTTGATTATTTTTTTAAAGTTACTCCTGTTGTTATACAGTATTTATGTTCACTTAAATAAACAGTTTTAATAAAACTACTTGTAACATGTCATATTTGGCTTTGACTTTGAAATGTTCATTTGCTCTCACTTTGCGATAAAAATATCGGGATATGTATCGTATATTGATATTCAGCCTAAATATATTGGGAAATTACTTTTGGTCCATATCGCCCAGCCCTAACTGAAACTGTACTGTGCTGTTCAAGTACAAAATCATCTTTGACTCAGAATCTTTAAACTGGAGTGATCATACTGAATCATCATTGTCACTTAACAAATCAGTAGCTTTTTGTATTGGAGCAGTGGCTGAAGAGAGTGTGATGCAGGTAAAGGCTCTGAAAGAAGTGCTTCAGTGTAGAGATTATTTTGTCACACTGAAGCAGTATATTTAAAGCAATTATTTGACAGACTGGAAGCCAGTTTTGACATTTGAGAAGTTAATTACAACTTTAATAGTCTGTTAGGAGTCTAGCAGCACTGTTCTGAGTGATCTCTCTGAGAGCTTTTAGAAAAGACCTTCATTGTCCAATAATGTGAGATAAAGACACGGGTTAATTTTTCTTAGTTCTCTGATTCTCTGCTGTAATTTATTTTCCATTAAAACATATCTTGTTATATCAGAAAAACAGAGCAGTATAAAAATGTGAACAAACTTTTCAACCTCAAAAAAATGTGTCTCTTTAATTCACAAAAACGGAGCAGGATTTAAAAAAAATGAAAACTTGTTTTGTCAATTCAGAAAATAAAGAGCTTTTTAATAAAAGAAAAAAAAGAAAACAGAAACACAGAGCAGGATTTTCTTTTAATTGAGAACTTTTATCAGAAGTCTAATCTTAACAATTAACAATAATATTGTCAATTCAGATGTTGTTGTTTTTTTTTATTATGTATTTGAATGCATTATGCTCCCATAGCTCATAAGCCTTTCACTGAACACCTTATCTTGTTTACCTGGGTGAACCTCCTTATTGTATAACTTTAATTTGCACTGGGATGCCTCTTCCCTGGACCCTTAAGACCCCACAGGTTTGCAGCTAAACCTAAACAGAAGGCCCAGTAATTAATGCACATTAGAGAGCCCTATAATCCCTTCTTGTCTCTGTGTGGCTGTAATTCCTTTCCAGAACACCCAATCAGCCAGCCGGTCTGTTACCCATGAGCCCCGGTGTGCCGTGGATGAAGCGAGTGTACACAATGAGCTGAGTTGTGGAGTTTGTGCTACCCCGTCAGCCATTTGGAGGAGCGTATTATCTCAGCGGAGCTAAGCTTCTACTGAGCTGAGGATTGCACTACTGAGTCAGAGTGTTCCTCTCACCTGCTGCTGACAGCCAAACCAGCATGGCTGACTGACTGACTGACTGACTGGGAACTCAAAGAAAACAAGGCCTGCCTCTCAGCCGGAGTCGCTCAGAGTTGAGGCGAAATGGCTCTCCGTAAATCCCCCTCCTCTACCTGTGCAGGTGAGTGCTACAGTAACCTATAGGAAACCAGGCAGGACTCTCTTTTGTGTGGCCTGTCCTGCCTGTATCCTCACCCAACAAAAAGGACACACTAGACAGGACCACCGTAGAGTAACCCGCCTATTGTCCCTGCCCATGTCCCCCCAGTGTGTGTGTGTGCGTGTGTGTGTGTGTGTGTGTGTCAGCAGGCCGTGTGGGGCAGCCGTCATCCGGCAGCTCTTTACGGCAGCCGGGTGTACAGTTGCATGTGCTGTAGTTTAAATTCGATTATTCATTCAGACCCCTCGGTGCTATTGTAGGCCCCTTGTTGTTTTGTTTTTAATGATGACTTTACTTCTCAGTAAACCTCAGGCAGGGCAGTAATCCGGGTTAGTTTGCATTACTGCCTGCTGCTGTGCTTTACTGTAAGTGAGGTGAGGAAGCCGTTATCACTTTTGATTTGGTGAAACTGCAGGAGGCTGATAAACTAACATTCTTAAAAGACTAAAAGAAGCATCCCTTGCTGTTCAGAAAGTGCCCGGAGCTGAGAAGCTGACTTCAGAAGTAACAACTTATGCACTGCAGCGCATGAACATTTTATTGGGTCGCTCCAGGGGAAACATTCTGACACGATGCAGGCAGGCGATATCGACTGCAGCAGGGGAATGATTTGGCAGCTCTGTGGCGTCAGGATTTACTATCGAGCCTCCTGGAGGTTTTATGTTCCAAACTCATTATTATAACCTATCCTTGATGAGAGATGGCCGATTGATAGCCAATAATGACGCCCCAGCTGTTGCACACACTGCTTTGCTTTGGCACCCGAGCCAGGCTTCTACGTAGTTTGTTTACCCGGAATAGCACATGTGGAAAGTTCAATCAGTGGGGTTGTTGGAAAGTGAAAGACCCCCTCCAGACATGGTTGAAGACATAAAAATACCCTGCGTGGAATATCAATTTGTATCTCAAATGTTTTTTTCTTCAATTGCAAACAATCACCTTGTTAAGAATTATTAAAATGATATCATTTCCTTCCTGGTAATAAAAGAGAATCTGTGACATTATCCCAAATGTTTCTAACAATTTTCAAACCCAGAGAAATCTGTCATTTTAATCAAGGTGTCAGAGTGTTTCATTTGATCTCCTGTCAATGTCGTCTTTTCCCCTTTGTGCATGCGTCATTGCTGTCTGCCAGCAGCTGTCACAAATTGTCTTTTATCAATTTTTATTTATTTTTATGCTTCACTTTAGTCATCAGACAACTAGATATTAAGTTATCACAGAAGCAACCTGAGCAAATTTTAACAGCTGCTCGGCTCGCAGCTCCTCTGGGAGAGAAACACACATTTTTAATATTAAACTACTTTATTGAGCGTTTAAACATTTCACCATTACCTGATCTATTCGATTTGAAGAGGAGACCTCTGTTGATAATTCAGCTTCTGGTAAAAACGTCCTGAACAAACAGTGAAGGAATCCTCACCAAGAGAAACAGACTGCAATGACACTACTGCTGTTTCTTATTGATTTGATAACCTAGTGTGACCCCTAGTGCTAGATAATTACATATTGTATGTTTAAATTCAGATTTTAAAGATATCCTGTGAAGTTTTCATGTAAACAAACTAAAGTAATGTTTGCTTTCCAACACTTATTCATACCTAAACAACAGAATAGTTAAATGACTCAGAACAGCATATGGTTGTATTTAACGTTGTGAAATGATTGCATGGTCACAGTTTAAAAAAAAAACAAAAACATAACTACTTGGTTAAGGTGGCAAAATTACATGGTTAGGCTCAGGAACATATGTCCTGAGGTTGTTAATTTGCATGACAACACGTAACTAAGTGATGCCACTTAACTGCATAACCAGAGGGCAAATAAACTGTGAACTAAAGCAGTGGCAATGCGTAGCGCAAAGTTTGCAGTGACTGTAGGAGATCCCCCTAAGTGGGCCCCACCTGACTCCACTCACTCACAACAAACAAAACTAACAAACTTAATGGCCAGAACTAAAGCCAAACGAAATTTTATCCAAAGTAATTCTATTATTTAAGCTTTTATTGTTCTTCATATATATATTTTTGAATTTCAAGTTTGTATATGTTAATATTCATATTTTGAAAATGATGTTAACTTTAAGAATTTTTAAAATAATAACATTTTGCAACGTTTTTGTTGTGTCGCCCATAAAGTTGGAATAAAATACTTTTTAACTTCTTTCCATGAAATAATTGTGACAATGTGATTTATTTTTGACAGATAAAGTGTATATCTTCTCAAAATGTTATTAATCAATCTCTTTCAAACATATCACAATGGAAATGAAACCACAATTAACAGAGGATTGTGTCTGAAAACTATTTTTTTCTAACTTTATTGAAATTCATGTATAATGGTGATGTACGCTGGTTTGAGGGGCCCCCTGTGAGTTTTTGCCTTGGGCCCCAACAGACTCTAGAATCACCTCTGCGCCTAAAAAAACCTAATGATTAAGTAAAAATAATGTTTGCTGTTTCTTTGAAACGGTCTCTTGGGTTAAAATGACTGTGTTGTTTGACCCATCCACACCCTCTCCGAAACACATAAGAAAAATATTGTGGTTTTTTTAACATTAAAGCATGCAAACATGATAAAGTAGAAGCCAAAATACAAGTATAAACCTGGAAATTAGGTGCACAAAGAATCTTTACTAGGTGAGTGTGAAAACAGCTGTCTCGAGTTTTTTGAATGGCGGGAGACTTTGCGGAAAAAAACTGTGAAAGAAATCTTGTTAATCTCAGCACAACAGAGAGATCCGCTCACGCTTCTAAAACAGGTGTTGCAGATCTTGTGCATCACTTCACATTCTAGTTTAATAGAGATGGTAATATCGTGAAACCAAATGAGACAGGGTTAGGGCTTCCATACAATCAGTGAGCCAGAGCTGAGACAACATGTGATGAAAGCATCTGCATTAAGTGTTTGTGCAGTGCTGCTGCCCATTAGCTGTTCTCTGAAGGATGCCCTTTGTCTCTGCCATTAGAAATGACTGTGATAGAGAGAGTGTTTATGTTACGCAATCATTCCAAGAAACAGAGGCTGTGGGAAATTCCAAAAGCCTCTGCTATTATACCAGGGAACCTTTGGAAGAAAGTGGGGAAGTTGGGTTCACATGAGGGGACACAAAGTTCCAAGTGAGACCTAAATTTAGAATAATTTGCCTCCAGGAACACCTTGTGAAAGGAGATATTAGTCTTTACATATTCTCCCACAAATGAGGCTAAATTGAGCATTGCAACAGTTGAGTATGAGATACATTGCCTAAAGATGCAATGAGTAATATTTCCAAATTAAGATATATCCCCATATGTCCCTCCTTCTGTGCAAATCTCTGCCATTTCCAAGTGGAGAAAGTGTATTTGGTTAATCTATTTACTACTTTATTTTGAAATCCATAAACATTCAACATGTTTTTCTGTGATACCCTGCTTTATATTTATATATGAGGGATTTTCTCATTCATTTCCCCTCCTACCACATTCTAACTGGCGACCTTCCAGTTCCAGGCCTGCCTCTCTAACCTCCAGGCTACTGCGCTGCTGTCAAGTGAGCTGTAAGGAACAGAAACACAACTGTTGCCAGAAAATATCTTGTTTATATGTTGAAAATGCTTCAATAGAGAGAAATTATGAAGATAATTTCCCCTCTTGACCCGGCTCATGCTCGTGCAGCATGTTTAAAGTGCTGTACGACTGCTTGTGGATGACAGAGAGGAAGCTCGAATGAAATACAGAGAGCTGTCCGTGGTGCTGAAATGAGAGCACAGCACGTGGCCTGGTGCGTTACTATGGCTACAGCTGTCTGTATCCCTAAAATAACCATACACACACATAGTAACCTTATTACAAAAAAAAAAAAAACGGCAATCTGTTGCAGTTCCTGACAGCAAAGCATTCAGATTGACAAAGATGGAGAAATGTCTGTTTTTTGTCACTGCTGCACTTTAACTTCCAGAGAAGAACAGTCCTCAGTATAAACAGTGAGCAACAAGTCATCTGCTGGTGTTTTATTCATCTTCACAGCACAAACTGAAGACACCATTTACACTATTTTCCGTCATCTTCATTCTCCGTCCTTGTATTATATTGTGCTCTTTGTGTTTTGAGACTGATTGTTGAGAAGTTGGCTCTACGTAGGCTTGTCCTTTGTAAAGTGCTCTGAGACAGGGTTTGTGATTGACTGACACACATTAATTTGCACAATGTGAGAGAAAGCTTCGCACGGCCACTTTGCATATGTGTGGATCCAATTAACAATGAGCAGTAACTGAAAATGGTGATCGTCAAAACTCAGATGTCGTGAGGCTGTTCCATAAACAAGTGGTCCTCTACGTTTGAAAAGGAAACTGCCACAACAAATCTCCAGCCTTACTTGTGAGATGTGTGAGGAAAGCGGATGAGTAATCCTCTCCACTTTCTTAATGAGAGATGGCAAGGCACTTCTGAGCTTTGTTTTATGTCTGTATCCGTATGGCCCCTAGTCACCGCAAAGAAATGCATCTTTTTAGTGATGGACGAACTCCCCAGTGCACTTATGAACTCTCCCACTTTTATTAAACTTAGAATGAAATAGTGTCGCCTATGATTCCCATATAATTTGGCAAAGTAACGAAGATTCACAAAGTGCTAAACGAGCTGAACAAGTTTTCCTGTCATACAATTACACAATCAACATAGACAACAACTGAATTGAATGAAGTAGCCTCTTAGCATTTTCGCTAATCTACAGAAAGTTAACATTTTATGTCACTTTCTGGGGCATACAGTGCATACGATCTGTCAAATGTTTTTCCTAAGAGGACGAAAGCATATCCCACCTACTTAGTCTGTGATTGGCAAGGTTCCCAATGCTCCCCTGGAGCTGTTTCGTAGCTACAAATTCAGGATTGTGTTTATGTAGCTGACAGTCTTTCCACTATATTATTGAAAAAACCCACACAGGATCACAAACTTCAAGATGCTGAAGGAGTGTTGTGCCATGCATTGTTAAAATGTGTTTTTTTTTTATTTTTTTAGATATTTTTTTGGGCCATTTTCAAGGCTTTATTGAGAGTGACAGATTGAAAGGGGGAGACAGAAGGGAAGTCATGCAGGAACGGGCTCCGAGTTGGATTCGACTTGCTCACAAGGACAATTCCTCTATGGTACGTGCTCTACCAGGTGTGCCACTTGGGCGCCCTGTTAAAATGCGCTTTTAGTTCATTGCTGGGAGTCAGATGAGAGGGTTAGTACTACTATTATACTTTCCGAAATATATTGCTACAGCCAGCAGCTGGTTAGTTTAGCATAATCTAGCTTAGCTTAGCTTTGCTTAGTTTAAAGACTGGAAACCAGCTTCTTGAATTCTTCTTTGAATTATTTGTCTATCCACTCCAAAATTCAACTGGTTCTTCCTTGGCCAACGCTACACCCTTCCACCAAGTTTAATGAAAATTAGGCCAGTAGATTTTTTGTAATCCTGCTGACAAACAAACAAATCAAAACAGAAAACATGACCTTCTGGATGAAGCAATAAAAATGACTCATGATAAAAAGGACAGGATGCAAACAACCATTTGTAAAACTGCACCACTTCCTTTCTGAAATTTTTAATTTTAACTCATTGTTATTAAACATATGATATATAAGGTGTTAATTACTGAGCTTTAGAGGTGCTGATAGGCAGATTTTGTAACCTTTGGACAGAGCTGTTTGCTCCTGTTTCTAGGCTGGCTGTCTGTTTGATGTAATCTTGTGGGCAGATTTGAGAAAAGTACCAATCCTCTCATCTCACTTTCGGGAAGAAAGCACGAAAGCTTATCCCTCCAAATGGCAAACTGTTGGTAGAGATAAATGGGCCAGGGCAGCAGCAGCTTTCACCTCTGGCGTCCAGGGTTCACTTCACAGCTTAAGATTCAGCAACAAGTTTCTCCCAGGGGGTTTTCCTTGCAACCTCAAAGTGACCTCGGCTCTTGTTTCAGTGAGTGTCGGCGAACTGACAGCTGGCAAATATTTCCAACCAAATGTGTGAACATTACATTTATAGTCATACTGTTGGCTCAGTCATTTTATGGTCGAGGGACTTTCTATTTTTATGTTCATTTTATGACAATTTTGAAGTGCATAGCGAGCTGTGGATGTTTGGTTGACTTTCCTGGATAAACAAAAGAAAGCTGCACAGGACAAGATGTGAAAATACACCTGAGTCAATACAGCTGAATCATCCAAGAGGCTCTAGATTCACCCTGCTTCACTTTTGTGTTTGATCCCTGGTGGGAAATATTTACCCAGAGTAAACTAGACACATGCTCATGGATGTGCCTCTTCAACACCTCCGTGTCTAAAATGATGATCACAACACATCATTTCTGGCTAACAAGTTCCTTTAAACTTACAGAATTATATCTCAGCATGAAGTTCCCTTGAATCTTTAATAATATAATGTGGAACCCAGATACTGAACCATGAATTATAATTAAGTGTGCTTGAAAAAGCACACTATATACTATTCACCGGGCTTATTCTTATTCTTAAATTTCCCCCAGAGTATTGGTCGCACATACACTAAAAAGGTATCAAATCGACTGGCTCGGCCATGACAAGTGTGCTATGACTTTTCTCAGGGTTTCAAACAGTTTTCAAATTATTCGGCAAATGTAGGAAACGTAGAAAAATTCATCTTTGAATTATAGTTTGGGCGTAGGACGCACAGATGTGCCACCAACATGCACCCACAGCCATACTCAGACTCCTAAGTCTTTTTATAATAATATATTCATTCTTATAACACTTGAGGGGTGAATAGTGGACTGATTACTCTACCACTACTTACCACTACTTCAGTATTTTATAGGTCAATTGCCCTTTGGAACAGTCTTCCAGGTGAGGTTGGTGAAATTAAGGGAAAAGCTGGTTTTAAAAAAAGATTAAGAATGTATTTGATGTCAACAACTTAATTATATCGTCAATTTATTTGAGTGTGGTTGGGCTATGTGATACAAGACTGTATAATGCTTTCTTTTTCTTTTCTCATTTTTTTTCATTATTTATATATTCTTTTAATGACTTTATGTTTTATGTTTTATTAAAGGATCCCCATTAGCTTATGCCATGGCAGTTCGCTAGTCTTCCTGGGGTCCACATTCCAACAAGTAATACTCAACAGTCCTACAACAACTTTAACAGTAAAGATACATTCCAAAATACATTAGAAAAGTGCAGCACAAAAGTTCATTACAAAATGCAGCACAAATTAAAAAGACAGTTTGCAGAATCAAACCATTAAATTATAGCCATTTGGATTAAATGTTTAGGAATAATTGGTCAAGTGCATTTGATCAGAAAACAAAATAAAAAATACAAAAAAAAAATACAATACAGCTTTAACTAGTATCATTGATTGTAATCCTGGACATCATGAATCCAGGCAAACATTGCTTCTATAAAAAGTTGCGTCCTTTTAACCAAAATAAATGAATTTTTTTTTAAATAACCCCAAGAAAAATATAATAAGCCCAACACCTAACATTAACCACTGACTAAGTACATCTTTAATTTATTTTTGAAGGATATTTTGCTTTTTTCTTGACGGATATCAAGTCAAGACCACTTGAGTTTGTAATGCCTGTGGTAAAATTATTGTCTGGACCCCAGGAAGACTAGCTGTCGTCTTGGTGCTAATGGGGATCCTTCTAAATAAACAAATAAACAAATAGACCGCCATGTTAAAAAGGCGAGAAAATTTCTGGAGGAAAGCAGAGGTACCATTTTTTCTCGATCGCTCAAAAAACACCAGTTGTTCATTTTTCTTCACAAAACACATATGTAGATGTTCAGGAAGAACTCAGGATGCTCAAAGTGAAGTCGGTTCACTGATAGGAACTGCGATTTGGCCACAAATGCTTTCTGTTTGAGGGGAACTTTTACCTGTGTTTCTGTCTCTCTCAGTGGCGTCACATTCCACAGGAGCAGTTAATTGCAGTTGATTGCTCTGCTCTGATTGGTGATGATTGTATTCCACTTAATTTCCAAAATAAATGTCTTCCAGAATCATGGACCAATGGTGCAAGCATCATGCGAGTGGCCACTGCCCTCAGCGAGTCTTCCTCCATCCACAGCGACGCCTTGTTTCATCTGACTAAGGACATGTCTGGGATGGGAGTGGACCCCATGTACAGCCTCCTGGAGCCTCAACCTTATAAAGAAGAACCCTGGGCTGAGGAACCACAAATTTTGCAGCAGGTGATTAAAGGACCACAGAAAATATATGTGTCATATTAATAATGTCCTCACTGGGAACCAGTCTGCTCATGCACATTAGCAGTATCTTGTTAAAATAAGTTAATCATATAATATTTCCTGCATGGGTAATGCCTTGCATAGCATTGCATCATTCTATGATTTAGCATAAAATAGAAAAACTCTCATTAAAAAGACTTCATGACTTTTAATCTGTTATGATGATGGAGGGAGCTGTTCTCCAAGACTTATTATTGTTCTAGTCTTTCAAAATAAAGGCTGTTATTCAGCTATTTAGGTGAATCGAGCCAAATTCAACTTCAGCTTTTGAGTAAAAAGTATGACCACATGAGTTCAAGGTAAATGTTAGTTTAGGGAAAAGACGAAGGCTGATATTAGAAATAGGTTAATGGTAAAGCCTGGGGTTAGTGGTGCCTCAGAAGGGATGTGTATGTGTGTCATTTGGTGTCGGATGATTTCTTCTTATATGCTCATTCTGTAAAAGACAGAAATATAATCCTGGGACGTGTGGGACAAAAACAATGCTTCAAATACATTATTTATATATAAATATATAGTTGCCTCTGTGATTATGTTGTAGCTATTAGGAAAACACAGATCTCTCTCCAAGTTACATCAGTGGGCTGTCTAAGCAACCAAGGCTGCTCCCTCTCTCCACACTGCAAAAAATATCCATCTTGACCTGTCATTTTTCAAAATAAGAGCAGGAATATTTCTTCTGTTTTATTATAAATGACACAAGGTTTTTGGAAATGGTGAAGTAGTTCCACATTATATGGCAAATCAACTTGGGAAGGATTATTATTATTTTAGCTTTTATCTATTTCAGAATGAGCCCAACCAATTTTTCAATTAATTTACTTATTTATTTTATTAATATAGCGAAATGAAAACGTTTTTTACAATATATATAATGCATAAAATGATGCCTAGAGTAATTTAGAAATTATTTAATGTAGCTATTTCATTGATTTCTCCTTTTTTAAATTATAAATGGTCAGCAATTGACCTATATTTTCATTCTTTATATTTTTGTCATTTGTTTATAGCATTGGTTGACAATACAAGACATTAAAAGTATAATGTGCAATCATGTTTAAAGAATTTTCATGAAGTTATTTGTTTAAGAAAGCAGCCTTTTTGAGTACCTTTGTTAGTCATATTGGTGCACAATAGCTGCACAATCCACATAAAAAAGATTTTATTTTCATTCCAGATTTAAAATTCACTATATTGGCCACAATATCAGCAATTTGTGAATTGTATCTTCCTAAAATCGGTTTCAAAAATCATACATCAGGCAAAATTTATAAAAACAAGTGAAACCACTAATGAAATAGTTAGAATTTTCTAAAGATGTGTGGATTTTTTGTAATCAAAACGACATTTTTCCCCCCAGATCTTTATTAATAATGAGAGAAAAAAGGCATTCAGGATATAAACAAGACATATGAAGAAAAATGTCAGTTACAGTATCTGTAAAGTGTAGCACAGTTCACATTTGTTATTTGACATCAACTTTAAAGTCTCGATATAAAATTTCAATTCTATTGTAAAAACACTAAAGTTAGGGAGGGATTTGGAAAACTTCATCTTGTGGATGCGAAACTTACCCATCAGAAGCATAAGATGTGTTATAAAGCATACTGTTTTGTTATTAGATTCAAATTTTGAGATAATATCTTTAGGTTAAAAATGATGGGCTGTCCAGACTTATCGAGTATGAATTTTTCCATATCCCTCGAAAATATAGATGACAATTGGCAAACATAAAATAAATGTAAAGTTGTCTCTGGGTCATCTCCACAAAAAGTGCACATTTCGCTTACATCAGCAAACCTGGAAATTAATTTATTACATGGGTAAATATTATGCAACATTTTAAAATGAACTCAAAACGGCATTTTAAGACCCAGCATCAAGATCATATGACATATTGAAGACAGTCATTTTTTACAGTGTGAAAAGCTGTGTGCCAAAAGCGCCGGCGGTGCGCAGGCAGCCTCCAGATCACACAGTGGGATAGATGGGTACCACCAGCATGCGATCTGGCTGCTGACTCTTTATGCGCATGCAGCCTCTTAAATGTGACACATCTTACAATGAACCCTGGTGCAGATGAGCTGTCGCTTCTCTCGGACTGTGGACTAACTGGGGTGACCTCAGGTGTCATTTGTGGATGACTGGGATGAAGGTGGTGATGATGAATGTGGCTGTTTTTATCTGCGAAAACCGCCAACTTTCACTCCTTCTCTTCTTCTTCTACTACTACTTCTCTGTGTGTCTTTAAAGCGCAACAGCATGCAGATCTCCCAGAGTGAAGACAAGATCCCTGTAAGTACAGCGGTATCCCTCCGCTGCCACTCTGTTGCTTTTCTTCTCTTTGCCTTGAGTTTAATTAGCTTCACCTGTGACCAATATGTGTTAACGAGCTACTGTTACAGCTTTATAGTCCTTTTAACATTAAACGACATTGTTACAAACTCCGCGACGCTGTTTACGGTAAGCTCACTATAAACCACAGTTCAAAAAGTAATTACTTTACTGTTATAGTTGTACAGGATAGCTATTAGTCAGCCCAACACACGACGACACGTTAAAATAATTTACGGTTTCAACAAGTAAGGTTCAGTATGTAGAACCTTTTAAACGTTTTATTAACGTTTTACCAACTGGTTATAGAGCTAGCTAGGCTAAAAATGGGGAAATTGGGAACTTTCAGTGTTCTTTCTTAGTAGTAAATAAGTGTTAGCAAACAGAAATCCTCGAATTTGGGAAAGTTCCAGAAGTTTGAAGGTAACAGCCATTGTGTGTGCTGTGGGCATACTAGGGCTGGGCGATATGGACCAAAAGTCATATACTGATATATTTAGGCTGAATATCGATATACGATAGCCTATATATCCCGATATTTTTTATCACAAAGTGAGAGCAAATGTTCAGTCAAAGTACAAAGTCCAAATATGACATGTCATATGTAGTTTTATTGAAACTGTTTATTTAAGTGAACTTAAATACTGTATAACAACAGGAGAACCTTTTAAAAAAAAATTCAAAGCTACATAAAGTGCACATTTAAATAAAAAAAGATCTTAGGTTAAAATAGCCTATGAAATATAATAGGCCAATCTTTTTGTGGAATAAATATATTTATATGAGATAAAAATAACGAATATTACAAAAGAACTAAATATGACAAACCCTAGTAAGGGCAAGAAAGAGAAAAAAATGAGCTATATCGATATATGCAATATGGTCTAATTCCATATCACATTTAAAATATATCAATATATTTTTTATATTGATAAATCGGCAAGCCCTAAGGCATACACACATCTCAGCTGCCAAAACTTCCAATTGATGCTATTATTTACTTGACAATTATCTAATATCTCATTTTTTAATTACATAAGGAACATAGTAATGTAAGCGTTTTTCTGGGTGTACAGTTAAAGGTTTGAACCCACACAGGTGTGTGCTGATTAGACATCATTTTGGGCGGCGCTATACTTGAAATTATGTGAGGTCACCAAACTCCATAGGCACTCAATTATTCCCCGTAATACATAATCAATTATTCCCCACTCAACATGGGCAGACATGGAGGAGGACATATGGGCTGAAATATGTGCCACCAGAAACTGAATTTGAATTATTTATATTTGATTTTGAATTGCTTAACTTGAATAATTGCATTAAAAACTGAATTTGAATCACGTCATTTGAATTTGTATTGTTCAATTTGAATCATTACATTGAAAAACTGAATATGAATTGTAATTTGAAATTGAGTGTATTAGTTTGGAACTGAACATTCAGTTCTCACAATTCAAATTCAGTTCGCAAAATTCAATTTCAATTTCAAGATACACAGAGCGCCTCTTCGGCCAATCACCACCTTCGTTTTTTTGGGTAACATTTGTTGCCACCCAGTTGCCATGGCGCCTCTTCGGTCAATCAGCACTTCCATTTTGTTCCAGCCTCATCCATGGTCAAGCCAGTTTAACCTCTTCCTCCATTTCGTGGCGAGTGGCAACCAGGTGGCAACAAATGTTACAAAAGAAAACGGAGGTGCTGATTGGCAGAAGAGGCGCTATGGCAACTGGGTGGCAACAAATGTTACCCAAAAAATGGAGGTGCTGATTGGCCGGCGAGGCGATTTGTGTATCTGTGCTCGATTGCTCTGCCTCAACTACCCGCAGAAAATTGAAATAGAATTTTGCGAACTGAATTTGAATTGTGAGAACTGAATGTTCAGTTCCAAACTGATAAATTCAATTTCAAATTACAATTCAGATTTAGTTTTTCAATGCAGTGATTCAAATTGAACAATACAAATTCAAATTATATGATTAAAATTCTGTTTTTTAATGCAATTGTTCAAGTTAAGCAATACAAATTGAAATATAAATAGTTCAAATTCAGTTTCTGGTTCAGTCCATAAAGACAGTGCATTTGTAAGCCAATTGTTTTTGTTTGTATGGAATTTCTAAATAAAAGAAACAAATAATAAAATGTGATGAATTTATTTATCTAATAATATATAATTTAAAACCAGTTTTCTTATGAAATTACAGAATATTTAATGTAATGTGATAAATACCATTATGGTGATATAGGTGACAGAAGATTTTGGCCATATTGCCGACCCCTGCTGTCATGTTGCAGTAGCTTGTTTGTTGATTAGGTTATCAAATTTCATTAAAGCACCTGTAACCAATGTTTTACATAACAATTTAATCAAATGACAATGTGAAAATGATAAACCAACAGAGAATGTTTATATTCAGAATAGAATGCACAGATTTACAGAGCTCGATAGGGAGGATAAGCTGTGTTTAGCTTTCTGACGAACGACTTTGCTGTTTTGGTAAAATCTCACTGCTCTCATCGTGTCATTTTCAGCGGCAGAAGCCGGCTATTTTCAGCATAGAAACATAAAAAATAATAAATATAGAAGTCTGCTCAACACCAAAGAGCAGACAGACACAGTTAGAAATTAGCTGTTGAACATTTTAGAGTATATAGCAGCTATAGAGCCAGATATCTAAGAGAACAAAACAGATATAAATAAAGAGCTTATAAATATACAAGTTTCATTTCAATGTCAAAAGTGATGATATGTCAATGCTGGGCTCACTTGTTTCTACTGCCCCCAAGTGGCCAAAAACAGTCACTTCAAGTCTAAAGCATTTTTTGATAAATCTAGGAGATATTTTTTACAAGTGTAAAAATATTTTGGTGACATAGATAAAGCCAATTCTAGCATTTATTCTGTTTACTAAGATGCAACCAATGGCAGAGCTACAGTGGCAAAGCTAGTATGGTCTACTCTATGGGAAACATGGAAATACATTTGTGCTATGTGCCCTTCAATCTAAATCATGTAAGTGATGTTGCATTTTTATTGTTTAAACAATATATGATATATCTATATAGCAGTCACACTCACACAGACCGTTTGTGACTTGTGTAGAGTTTAATTTAGCATAGATGCACAACACCAGATTTTAAAAACCTGTCCTGATGAGAAGAAAGAAACCTGCTCCTAGGAAGTTGAAATCTCCCATCATGCCCAGAGCCTATAGAGCGTTCCCTCTTGTGTCCTCCATGTTTAGTCTCCCTCTCTACTTTCCCTCTGTCTAAATAAAGAATAAAACTGCCAAAGGTGAGCTGACTGCCCACTCTGCTGCTGAAGGTTCTCACTTCAGTGTTTTTGAGAACCTGCCAAAAGCCACTTCTGTTTGCGTGTGCTGACAGTGCAGTAGATGTTTAAGTTCATTCAAACAGTTATTACATAACTCCACTGCTGCGTAAAGGTTCTGTGTATCCGGTCTTTAAACAAAGTAGATTTGTTAAATGGATTGTGATACATTGCAGTGATTATTGTAAACTAATGAGAGTATAATGGAGATAGTTTCCTCTATCTAACAGCTGTTTCAGTGGTTGTGCTACTGCTTACTGATGTATATTTTACATTTCCTTTTTATTATTCTTCCTTCAGGTTGTGGGTTCATCTTCAATCCCTCAGGGCAATGGAGAAGGCCTTTACTTCTCTGATGGCAGACGGAAAGTCGACTACGTTCTGGTCTTCCATCAGCGGCGGCATGGCTCCATACGCTCTCGCGCCAGCACCTCAGTTTCACACGACCGGTTATCCATTGTTTCCAATGGCAACTTTCCTCCTTCGGTGGGCCCTGACGCGGAGCGAGCAAGAGCAGCTAGCTTACCAGGAGGGGAGGCTATGGGCGAGGTGTTCATGGAACTTGGAAGTCCTGGAGGGAATGAGCTGACGGAGCCTGCTGACCATGAGATGCGTCTCATCAGACAGGAATTTGAGGCCAATCTGCTGGAGGCCGGCCTGGAGATAGAGAGAGACAGAGAGGTGAGTGTGCTAAAGTCCTATCCTCATCTTCCTCTCTTCCCCAGGGCACTGTATTATAGCTGCAACAACTAATCAGTTTAATTGATTGAAGTCAATTATTAAAATGGTTGGCAATGAATTTCATCATCGATTTGTTGGGTCTATGGTGTGATGCACAGCAACACGTTATACTTCAGTAGCTCCCAGATTAATTTCAGCAAATTAGCATTACCTAAATGTGCTTTAAACCATGACAAACAGAAATACCTTCATTCTGTTTTCTTTCTGTTTTTTGATGGTTCAGTGTCGAAGGGCTTCTGATAACGCTTGATCACAAAACTGAGAAAATAGATGAAAGGTATTTCCATCTGCTTTATTTGTTGTTGTTTTTTAAATTAACTAGCTGGTTATAAATTAATTATTGTGAGTTTGTCCGTTAAAATGGATTCAGATCTGTTAGGGAAGGCATATTAAACTTTAACTTTGATGTTTACTTCCTGTCATCTGACATCATTCACATAGTGCAAAAGGAAAAATTATGCAGTTTCGAAATATTTCATGCCACAAGTCGATGGCTGTTTTATAGTACAGGGGACAAAAATGTTTCATATTGGAAAATAAAATAGATTTAAAAATCTGTGATGTCATCACAATGCAAAAGTGATGGACTGACAGGAAACCAGTGTTTGTAGCCAGCAGGAGAAATACTACTGCACATATTTAGTGTCCATTTATTTGATTTAATTTTTTATTGTAGTGGCCTTGTCTGTACTTGCCTTTAACATCAGAAAGTATTTACTAAAAGATCAAGGTGTGTATTGAGTTACATGTTACTGTAAATGTATAGAAGAGAAATGTAAAAGAAGATGAGGAATATGTTTTGTTGGTAATAATTCCGTGTTGCTTTTTAAACCAGAGTAAAAGTTAACAGATCAATTGATCATCAAATAGTTTTCAGTGGCAGCCCTGCACTGCACTGACACCTAAAATAGTGTTGCATTATTATTTTTTTATGGAGTTTAGAGTGATGACTTGAGCAGTGAGACACACGGAAGTATTTGGCTTCAGGCAGATGCAATTTGTAACAGTCAAATAAAAAGAAAAACCATGAGGAGAATAAGATTAAATTGAAAAATAATAAAATATGCAATTAAAATAAGCAATATAAATAACATCTTGACATCAGGCATTAGAGCTTATAGCCAACAATTAAACCTGCTTTCATTTATTTTATTTTTTGGGCGATTTAGTGGCAGAATAACAGGCTGTTTTATCACAGTGACAATTAAAACAGCAGACTCCAGCAGACACGGAACAATATTAGCATTTATGTGAAGTGTTGTTTCTTGCCATCTTACGAATGTAAGTCTATTTCTCACTTTTCTTATAGCTCTGTTTTGTTCTCCACCAACTCTTTTAACTGCTAAATGCTCCTCTAAGGTCACAGGCTAGTTACTAACTGCTCTGCCTTCTGTTTGGGGCTGAGGTTACAGCAGAGCGTTGGTTTATTAGAGCTTTTTCACAGCTGTGTGCAGCTGGTGGATAGTGATGAAAGCTTTAACACTAAGCTGTGGTCATGCTATCCCCAGTTAAAAAATCAATTGCTTGTCTACATCTCTTGTATGGTAAAGCGTGTGGGCTGACATTGACTTCATGTTGCATTCAGGTGCACCTTGTAACTGCAGAAGAATACATATTTTAAAGCAATACAGAATGCCTGATGGTCTTACTGCCTTTGGCTATATTCCATCATATTTTTTTATATATATATTTTTTTTATACATGAAATTGTTACCTGCTGCCTGGACATTTTGTTTTCCTTTACGTAAATATGGACATTCTCATATAAATTGATGTAAAAAAGGCACAAATTAGCTAAACAAAACATGGAGGAACCTAGAGGAAACACTGAGGATGTTTTTTCACTAGTCTTTTAGCAGATGAAATGTGTTTGGTATTTGGAAGAAGCATTGTTGTTTCATCAAGATGAACAGTTGGGGTTCATCTTTTTGACTAAAATATCTTGAGAAATAATCAGGAGTAAAAATGTATCCTGCTACAGTCTGTATTAAGTTTACTGTGTGTGTTTTTTTAAGATAAACCTTGACACAGGATCTGATGTAACTGTCTTGAGCTATTTGAGGTGAGCGCCTACATAGGAACCTGGCTCAGATGGTTGAGGAAAGAAGTGGGTGAGACTCGATGTCTTGTTAAGGACATAAGGTGACTATTACACCTGCAAGAGCCTAGTGCCATGAGGAGGTTTCTATGAAATGTATCTTATAGTTTCTTTGTACACGGTACCTTGTTGTTGTGCCCTCCTTTGGTTGCTTTTGGACAAAATAACAGAAAACCACATTAAAGTGTGTGTCAGCTTCAGAGCAAGGCAGGCACAATCATGACCAAAGGCAAGGTAAATCCTTCTGTATCTTCTGTAGCTACGGGTGAGTGGTGCAGGTACACTCATTCAAATAAACAAAATACAATCATGATTCCAAAACGCTTTAAAATTTGTATTATTATATTTTAACAGAATACAGTTTAGGTATTTGTTGAATGTAGGTTGCAAAGACATGATATCTAATGCTCAAACTGACAAACTTTCTTAAATATGTACACTTACTTTGACATTGATGCATTAGTTTCTTTAATTTAATTTAATTTAATTTAAACAGCATTCCAACTTTTTTGGAATTGGGGTTGTACTTCCAACTGCACTGTATATTAGCGTAACTGTATCCCAAATCGGACACCGTTTGGCTAAGATTCTATCAAAATTTCACATAAATTACTAATATAAATGATCATGTTATGCTTCTAATTAATTAAATGGTGTGAAACTAAAGTCTAACTTCTTATCTTTCGATCAGTATATTGTTTTTAACTGTATACGTTAGCCTCAGGTTTACCGGAATCGGCTAAAGGACGCTAATGCCGGTGAATTAGCCATGAGCTCACTGTATCCCAAATCAGACACTTTGATCTCCTCGCTGTTAAAACAATGAGCTGCTGAGTTTTTCAGGGGAAATTGGATGTTACTGGGGAAGCCAAATAAATATCACCGTTATCAACCAGAAAAGGGCATAGCATATCCATGACCTCTTTCTTGCAAGTGTATTGACATTCATTAGTGGGCGCTTTTAACTGTTGTTGTTAACAGACACTATGCACAGAAACTCAGGTTTAAACCTCTTGGGTTGCTGGGGTGGAGCCTCAAAAATAAGTGACAAACTGCACCAGCAAAACATAGATAGAAACATGATGTTCTTTTTTTTTTATAACACCCATGAATGGTTAAATCAAATTCAAACATTTTCCTATTCAAATTTAAATAATGGCATTCAATGGAGTTCTGTGTCAGAAACGGCTTGTATCCAGGGCAACACACAAAAATACACAAGTTTGTGCAGGCAGCACCAAACCTGCAAACCTGAGCAATGAGTCATTCAGCCTTGTTCTGCCACCCAGAACACTTGCTGGAAGGACAAAGGAAACCTTTAACCAACAATGTTTACAGCCAATAGTGTGAATCTGTATTGATCGTATAGAAACTGTAAAGACTGGGAATTGTTCTGCACGCTCAAAACGCATCGAGCTAAGCATTTTACAGGACAAGATCAAGTCAAGTCAATGATATTATAGCCGAATATCTCAAAGCATTCTTCAAATGGCTGTACATATAATAAAAACAGCAATAAGCAACATTAGCAAAACACACAAATGCCTCACACAAAAGTGAGATAAACTACATACAAAGCATTACAAACTAAATATTTGACATATTCTATACATAAAATTTAAACAGTAATGAGTAGCATTAGCGAAAAAATATAAAAGCCTACAGAACACATTTTGCTTCATATGCACTTTTGAATAGAGCCAGACTAATATGGGATTCTTGAGATGGATCTCACTAGTACGGACTAGTACGGATGCTTTGCTAAAACAAATACTTTTTTTTTTTTTTTTACAGTGTACTACCTCATTAAACCAGAGAAAACAAAGAATAAATTAGATTTAAATAAATGGTTAAATAAACATCAGAGCTGTATGTTCAGTATCAGTCAATTGCTGACCATTTAAATAGAGGAAAAAATGATGAATAACATAAAAAGCTAACACCATGTGTTGTTATCTACAGTATATGTTTGACAACAACTAATTTCTGCATATACCATAAACCTTAGAGCCATAGATACCGATATGTCAGCTCTACTGAATGAGTCCACTGAGCTAGCCTCTCGGATTTGGGTAGGAAGACGTTTCCAAAGAAAAGATGCTTGGTAAAAGCAGGCACTACCACCTACTGATGTAACCGACTTTATTTATTTTAGAAATAGACAGAAGACCGCTTAGTTGCAGCCAAAGTTGTGATGCTCAGAGCATTTGAACTATTCTAATTGTATCTTGTCAAAAGATCTTCTCAAGATACTCCTTCTCACATAATGGAAATACATTTTGGTCTAATCTCTGAGCTCTTCAAAGTGTTGATTCTTCCAATATAAACCTATCTATTTTCGGTTCTACCCCTATGTATATATGCCTGTGATTCTGTTTATTTTGGTGTTGGAATCCACACGAGGCCTGACGATTTCATGTGCACTGGCAGACTTAAACTCTAGTCGCTGTAGCCAACACAGCTGCTGGGCTGACCTCTTTGTATCGATTTGCTAATTTAGCCTGAAACGGGTAATTTTGTTTTGACATGTACAAATCGCTTTCCTGTGAACGTACGTTACATAGCAACCAGCATTTGTGTGTGACAGTGTGTAGTTTAGTCCTGCTTTTGTTTTCCATGTGTACATGTGTGCGGTAGGGGCTCAGTGTTTTTGTGATTGGGCTGTAGACTTAGGCTCATGGTTACAGAGTTGTACAAATCTAGTTATTGTTAAAGTTACACTACTGCTGCACTTTTGCTCCAACACAAATTTGGGAAAGTACGTGTCTCTTACGTCAGCTGTTGGAAGCTGCAAGTGGTGGTCTGGAAGTTTTTTGAATTGTTACAACTCTTATACTACGTACTAGAAACTGGAGTGATAGACTCACAATGTTAATGGTATACTTATCTGCATGTTCACTCCTACACATGCAGGATAGCAGACTTTTACAGCATCATACCAATGTACAGTATTAGGGTTTCCTATGTGTGTGTGATACCTATTTTGCTAAATACATGTGACTGTGCGGACATGTGTGTGCGCTGGCTGGCAGCCAGCTGGCCGTGTGTGCGGTCTGCAGGCTAGTATTAATCAGATTGTTGACAGTGTGGCCACAGAGCCTAAGCCAGAATGAGATTAGCTGACTGACTGATAGCTTCTTATCTCATCTGATGGAATGAGGGGTAGATCGAATCTGCAGCCGAGAGCGCCCGATATAAAGAGGAAGACCTGCATTTCAATATCCCTCATTTGAATGTGGTGAGGGGTAGTCTTACAAAATGACTGACAAACATAATTACACTCCTTCCATCAGCTAGATGTAGTTGTAGGAGGCGCTGGCAGAGAGAAGGAACATTGTCTGATAATAACTGCAGGTTTGCTGCTCACTTAATCACTCATATAAATTCAATCAGAAATCAGTAATGCATCAACGCTGTTTAACTTTGATTAGAATCCATGAAGAAGAAAAAAAGAACCGATACACACCAGATCGATGCAGTAGAAACAGACTCTTTCTAAGTGAATGAACTTACATCAAACAGAAAGAGCACTAACTTCTGACCTGCTGGATTCAGGGACATTAAACATGTGCCAAAAGGTTGTAATGGACATTGTAGTACTTGTTGAGGGATTATGGTCAATTTAATTGCTCTGTTGAGATTGTTTTTGTGCCTGGTATCGAATTTTAAAAAATGAAGCATTTCACTTTACTCCAAAACTGCTATTTTGCATTTCTAAATATTTAGCATGTTTAATTGGGGCTCCTCAGTTTGGCTTTGTTTCACACAGCAGGTTTGAAAATGTCCCACTGAATGAATGTATGAGTCACTGAATGAACCAACCATTCAGCAAAGCAACAAAATGATCTGAGGTGTTATTCATGTCCAGGTCAACAAACATCATGACAGTGTGATTTTGTAAATGCACCTCGGCCAGTGCTGCAGCAGGAAATAACCGTGTGATCATTCAAACAGTTTGAGGGACTTTTCATGAATATTAAATATTTCAAAATGACCCCTGTAAATTGATTTTGTTTCTTCCTTTTTTGCACATCGCATGGCCCAGGGCAAAGTGAATTTTTCTAAAGTCATTCTCACTGCTTAACCAGTGTTAGCTTAACAACAGGAATGCAATGCAAAGAGAAGTTAAATTCACTATGTATAATTAGGTCATCTTAATTAACTTGAATAAAAACATATTTAACATCTTAAACAAGGGGTGTTCAGATAAAAATCAAAGTATATTTGTAATTAATGTGCACATTGTATCGAACTGAATGCTCCTGCTTGTGTCCAACCTGTTTGACTTCAGATTAATTGGATCCTGGAAGAAAAAAAAGAGTGCATGAATGTCAAACTTGTTGACTGTGTCTGAGGATTATTGAGTTGACCTTCGATCTCTGAGGGACATCCTCTCACAGAGCATTTTTAATTAAGGTAGAGTGAGATGTTAATTCAAGGAGTGGAGCTGGGAAGAGTGCAGTCTGTGGGGGCTTGGGAAACAGAATGAGCAGGATTAGGTGTTTGGTAAGACTTCCCTCAGGTAGAGAATTATTCTCTCCCAACAAGTTGCTTAACAGGCGGCCGGGAATGAGCAGGAGCACACTCCTCTGTACTATAATCTACCTGCTCGTGTCCTGCAGAATTGCTTTTTGGTCTGACATTGTCCCATATTAAAGGGTATGTGGATTTTAGTTTTTGGCCAAATGAAAGTGAAATTATTTGTAGGCTATTGATTGTTCAGGCTATTATCTGTCATAAATTCCAGTCGATATTTTCTAATCACTGTTAAATTAGCTGAAATAGCAGCAGTGTAAAACGGACATAAGCTAACCATAATCAGGCATATTAACATAATCCAAAATTGTAACTTTATGGTTTGAAGGAATTATGCTCCAGTTCATATGTAAGTAAACTAAATGTCATACTGATTAATGATATAGATGCCTTGCAGTCACGTGACTTTAGACGCTGTTTGTTGTTGTTGCCGCCATATTGGGTACCCAACATAGCCAGGTAATGCTAGCGATGTTAATGTCACTCATTTCAAACCCTAAATAGCTAGATGGAATCTCTCCTGAGCTAAGAAATATACTAAGCCGCCACTGCTATCCTACTCTGTTAAGGTTAGCAGTTAGCAGCTAGCCAGTTTGTACAATATTTAATTAATGTCAAAGTACAGCTTGCTATGAAATGGCTTGTCCAATGAACGGTGATTCACTGGTTGCTTTATTGTTTGGAAAGTCTCAAGACCCACTTAACTTCCATGTCAATGATGAAAAAAATCCAAGATATTTAATGGGTCAATAAAGTCATATAAAACCTTATGTACATATAAAAAGGATGATTACCGGTTTGGTCTCATAACTTTGACCCTTTCACACTGTATTTTCACTTAATGACAGTTTATTTGAATGTTTTGGTCATCAATAATGTCTTGTTCAGCATATGGTTGGACTAACAGACACTCCAATGAGTCGCTGCTCAACAGTAAGTAACAAGTTTTTTGTTTTTATTTTTTGCTAGCCAAAACTAACATCCCAGTTAATCCTCCAGTTTATGCTAACATGAATTAGCAGCGACTTCTCTCAGTCAGGTTGAGGTGTAGTCAGTGATCAGCGTGTAGTCAGTGATGTTGTAACTACGCACCGGGGGTCAACTATGTTGGGGTATCTGTTTACAGATACCAATTGCCTTCATCAAGGATCACCAATATGGTGTTGGTTATAAGAATTATTAATAAATATAATAAATAATTATTAATTATAAGAAATTATATGACTTGATTTACTCTAAGTCAGCTCGTTAGGGTCACCATCTGTAAAACAGAAAAATATAGCCAATTCACCTAAATCAGTCTCATAAAGTTATTAAACTATCAATTTGGAACACTGATTATTAGTTATGAATATAATTATAATCAAATTACCATATTAATATTTAATAGTGGTTGAAGGAATCGTGAATTCTTGATACAGCAGAGGCCAGCATATCGTTCATGTACAACAAAAAATAGACAGCATTCGTAATCAAAAGGTATTTATTCTAAACAAGTAAAGCAAATAAAAGAACGCATCTATAAACTAAATAGAGAAGTACATTACAAAAGAGAGGGAACGTGTGTGTGTGTGTGTGTGTGTGTGTGTGTGAGGGGGGGGTTGGCGCTCCTCACACAATGAGTCGTAAAACTTCCAGCTGTGAAGAGCCAGGTGACGGGCCAGGCCTTGCCCTGGTCATGTGAACTGTTATAAATTGTGTCCTTTTAACAGTGATGTGAAAATCAGTGTATGAGCAGGTCAAAGGTTAGTATAGTTAGCTGCATATAAGACTGACTGTCTGTATAAAGCAAGATTAACATACAACTTTGATTGTAACATAAATATCACATAAATATACTTAAAACACACATATAAACCAAATCATTAATTACAGGTCAAATCCTTGCTGCTAAAGTCTTTGCTGATTACTTATCTAAGCCCAGTTACATTACTCACGAATCCAGTTGAAAAGGGGGAGATCCTTTTTAGTGGCAGGCGTGGAAGGAAGGAAGTTGAGTTCAATAATTTGCCTTCTTGCAAGTTAAGTTGCTGGTTGTCCTTGTTGTTGAATTAGAGCTTTCGCTGGCAGTTGCAATGAACTTTGTGTCCATTAATGCAACTTTGGTGTGCAGAGAAGGTCAGAGTTGCAGTTGTTCAGAATTCCTTATGGAAAGGAGATTCCCTTGAAGTCTCAGAAGAGAAGAGGTCTCACCTCAGCAGGACTCTGCAGGGGGTGAGAGGGGTAGGGCTGGTGGATCCAGGCCTCTGGATCTGCTCCCCAAGCAGGAGCGGTGAAAAAAGAAGAGAGAAGGAAGGGAGAACTGTCTCCTTTATAGCAGACCAGTGGACCTCCTGTGGGTCAAGAGTGCCTTGACCAATGACATGACCTGGAAGGTGTCGTAAAATGCCAAGCATTCTGGGAGATGGAGTGCTTGAGAGGAGACAAAATGGAGGTGACCTGCCATTTTGTTGAGTTGAGATCAAGAAAAATGTTCCATTTAGTCCACAAATGTTAAAGTCCACAAATGAACCCAAAATTCACCTGTGGTAGAATCCCAACAGTGATCAGATCCCTCTTGCTCCTCCACAGTCCAGATATGGTCTGTGTCGGAAACAAGATGGCGACACAAGATCGTGACGAGTGTAACGCTGACACACTAACACAAATTGTGAGCTACACAGGTGACTACTTTTGGTTGGCGTCCACTCTGCCCTCTTAATCGCTGCTATCCATTTTCTTCTTTACATAGTCTGTAGAATGACATATAAGAGTCTCCTTTTTTTAAAACTTGCTATTCTATAGAAGGGTTCTTTTAGAGCCAACATGGGCAAATGTTCAGAGTTCTCTACAAACATTTTTAGTAGTTAGTAGTAGCGTTGAGAACGAAAACAACCTTGCAAATAAAATTAAAGGTTCTTGCTCAGATTGTTGGCATCACCAACTGAATGCTTATTGGTTTTCATGTGAATCTTTCCTCATAGATTGACTCTTCACCACAGAGTCAAGCTGTTTCCAAAGGAAAATGAACTGTGCTTTTTGCTGATTTCAAGCTGAAACCTGGAACAAAGTCTGGTCCTGACCAGGTTAATAATGCAGAATAAGTTCCAATGGTGATCTAGCAAAGTTCAGAGAGCCACATTCGAGACAGAAAACTCACAATACTTCACTAACCCCCTAATCTCACTCTGTGGTACAGCCCTCAGGTAGTCCCTAGAAAAAATGTGAGTCCATCATAAAACTAACACAGATTTACATCTCCAGTGCAGCTTCCCACTTGTGTTTTTACTTCAATTACTAAAAGGCAACTGAACAACAACTTCTGAGGCTTCTTTTTAATGAGATGATTGTCTGAGCACAGCAATTGGGTCATAAAAACTCAAAATGAAGTGTATCCATGACTGTTACTGTGGCAACTAAACTCCATGTATTAGGAATGAGTCCAGTCTACATTTTGGGACTCCGTGGTAGACGAAAGGAGTTATACTGTCATTTCTTTTTCACTGTGTTCTGCAACCGATATTACAGCTCTGCAGCAGAAACCTGTAGCTGCTCCCAGTATGAATGTACTAAAAAGAAATGCTTTCAGTAATATTGTGAGTCAGCTTAAATGACCAGTTCAGATATGTGTTTATTTGTGAGATGCGACAGGTGTCTTGTAGTTGTATGATATTTCAGGACTCAGTGTATCCAGGTTAATCCCATACATCCGACCACCTGATGGTCTGGAGGAGCTCCTGTAATGTCAATCTCCCACAGCCTTTAACCCAGTTCAACGGCTTCCACTAATAAACTCTCCCTATGCTGTTTGTCTTTGTGTTGCTTTGCCTCTCACTGTCTTTGTCTTAATTAGTCTCTGTAAGATCCATTTAGTCTCCGTCTCACTCACCCCCGTCACTGTCTTTATTTTTGTCCCACTCTCGCCGTCCACACTCATCTCTGCTCACCACTTCCCTCTCTACTCAGCCATCCCATCACCCAACTGATCACCTTCTCATATTCGATGCCCCCCCCCCACACACACACACATCCAAAGACGCCCCCGGCTGCGTCCTAGTTAGCCCCCCAACAGAGATAAAAAGCTAATTGGAAATCCCTCTACTAATTAACCTTCTCCAGGCTGAAAGGTATTTATATCCCCAGCTTTTTGATGGAGCGATAAAAAAGAAAGGCAGGGGAGGGTGAGGAGGGGGAGAGGAAGGCAAGGAGGAGGAAGAAAAAGAGAAATGAATGCGAGCAAGTGGGTAGAACATAATGGATGTTGGTAGGGGGTGGGCACAAGTAAGTGAGAAAGGAAAGCCAGATGTAGATGCGAAAGTAAAAGGTTGAGGTAGCTATGGCATTTAGAGTCACCAGGTCAGATTCTCAGGGGAAAAAAAATGTTTTTGGTGATTGCAAATGGTGGAAGGAGTAAGAGGCTGATATAAGAAGTTCTTCAAAAGTGATGAGTCCTCCAGGTAGAGAGAGGAGGAATGGCAAGCGACAGGGCTTATAGGAAAAAAACTCTAACAATATCACTTGTTTATAATACAGTTGTGCAGTTGTATTTACCTTTGGCTACAACACAAAGTAAAATCATCTGGCAATGTGCTCCGTTGCTCTTTTTCACTTTTTCATTTTTCCACTGCATTGTGCTCCATTTTGTTTTTTCCATTAGCAAAAGATGTGGATAGTACCTGGTACTTTTTTGGTACCGCCTTGGCTGTGGTTCCAAGACAGCTGTTACCAGTTGATACCAGAAGGTGGAATGAAAACACTCATTTGTAATGTGAGGGGTGTATTTCTACTGCTTAACCTGCAATAGTCCTATGAAAGATAAATGGTTTCTGCTGTGATAACTTCCAGAAACTTTAAAACTTTCAACTTAAATGCTGTTTGACCAAGCTGCTTCAAATCCACGCCCCTGCCAGAACACTGAGATCCTCCAATCAGCTGCTACTGGCCACCCCTAAAACTAGACTCAAAACCAAAGGTGACCGTGCCTTTGTGGCTCTGGAATAACCTGCCCTGGAATATCCCATCTGCAGGATCTTTAGAGGTTTTTAAATCCTCCTTAAAAATTAACTTTTTCTCCCTGGCTTTTAATCAAGTTTAAGTGGATCTGGCAAAAAAATGTATTTTTTTAATATTCTATTTTATTTTTATTCTATTGTATTGCATTGTGTTTATGTATTTTAGTATTTTAGTAAAAAAAAAAAAGTTTTTATTATTTTATTTCCTGCAACTGTGATATCTGTACAGCACTTTGGATGAAGGGAAGTTAAGGTGCACTGTGGGTTGAAAGGAGTAAGCATGTTGAACATGCTCTGTTTGTGACCACACCCATGGTACTATATCAACAGGAGTTATATGTATGCATTTAGATATAAGTCTTCAAATAATGTCATATTTGTCAAATATTATGGAGGATCTAGATTTAAACATGTCCGCAAGCAATTTAACTAACTAATGAAAATAGTGTGACTAATATCAGCCCAAAAAAAAGGATTAATAAATAAAGCATGTGAAAAAGCAAGTGGGCAAAGCTCATTTGAAAATAAAGTAACTATGAGGTCTGCTTTCACTTTGGTTGAGCCGGGAGGAGGGGCCAAGTTTGGTAGTTTACAAACAGTTATCAACAATACCTGTATAGGGTGCTTTTAAAATTAGGCACTGGACACAACATGAACACAATGTCAATAACGTCAGAGTTAATTAAGAAGTGAATAAATAGCAGTTTAGTGATTATCACATGGCAAGAAACGTGTGTCTAAAAACAAGATAAAAACACTAAATCTGAGGGAAATGATCTTGCTGCATGGACAGATAATTTCGCTTGATAAGATTTCTTAAATTAAGATTATATCTAGAAACTGCACTGCAAATTATTTGTTTCTTATCAAGATAAAAAAAACCTTTAGTGTAAGATATTTATATTTTTTTAAGAGTTATTTTCTTATTTCAAGCATTCAACATGCTTATTTCTAGATTTAATAATCTTAATTTAATAAATCTTGTCAAGTGAAATTATATGTCCATGCAGCACGATCATTTCCCTCAGATTTAGTGTTTTTATCTTGTTTTTAGACACACCTTTTTTGCAGTGCAGGCCATATCTCCAACGCATAATTGAATTTCATTGGTTGATTTAGAAAGTAATTAATAATTTTAAAACAAACCTACAACTTGCCTGCAAACATATGTCTTTTGGAAAAAACAAAACTATATAAATATAATTGAAGAGTGCTGAGGCTGATGTGGCTTTACGCTCCACTGTGTCCCTGAGTAGGACAAAGGGCAGAGGGGATGTGAGTGAGGGAGAAGATAATGAAATATAAGAGGAGTCAGAGTGACAGTTAGTGAGTCAGCCAGTCAGTCAATCAGTCAGTGAAACAGTGTCTAGCGGGTAGCAGAAGGTACAGTAATATATGTGAGGAGGAGGGGTGGTGAGGGGGAGTGAAAGATCTCAGGAGAGTAGGAGTCGAGAGAGGAGAAAGGGAATCGTTTCAGGTTTCCATCATTTGCCATGCCACCTTTCTCTTTTCACTCCCCCCTCTCGCAGAAGCTGATGGGGGGTCTGAGGAGGGTAAGGTTACCTGGCTGTCGTCCCCTGCTGGCTCTCTTTCATTTCTGGTTACACTCTCACTCACATCGCAAACAAGCTCCATAATAGCTGCCACATAGATTTGGGAAAAAGTTTTTACTGCTTCTCAGTTATTGTTTGTCTATTGCTGTTCTCCTGAGTTAACTACAGAGCGGCAGAAGTGGGTTTGTTAATGCACCAATATTCATAATTCAATCACGTACCTTTTTCATGCAATTCAGCACCGCTAATTATCAGATTTTGCTAATGCATCTTAATGTTAAATAATAATATTGTGTGGGCACTGGAACATGATTCATTATCGGAACAAGCTAAGTGAGTCAGGATTTTATCTTCCATACAGTAAATACATTACATGTGTTTGGTGGCGATGATGATGGGAACACAAAAAACATCCAATGTGTCAGGAACAGGCTGCACCAACAAAACAGCTCCAGGCTTTGCTTCAGGAACAGAGGATACATCTATCTTTTATAAATACCAGTCATGCTGCTGGCCAAACTTGTTAGCCAAAGTGTTTCAGTGGGTCAGGCTGATGGCAGGGATTGGCTGTGTCTGGTTCAGACGTAGTGTTTTTGTTGTAGTGTGGAATACTTTGCAGTCTGTAATGCTGAGTTGCAGCTCCAGAGGCCAGGTTTTGAGGTCTGGAGGCAGCTGAGAGGCTGAGCTGAGGTCTCTCAACTATATTGGATTGGCCAGCAGTGCTGACAGATGGTCTGGTGGGCCAGCAGGTACTTTCATCCAAGCAATCTGGTAATCTATTTCCCCAAAATTAAATTCACAGTATAAAAAAATGTTTAAAGAAAAACAAAAAACTTTTGCCAAGTGATTGCCTTGTATCGTGTTTGGAGAATAGTTTTAATAACTATCCTATTTGCAGCTATCAAGTATCTATATATACATATAACATGAACTTTTTCCCACTGAGTCTGTCAAGATGATTGGGAAGACATGTTTCTTTTCTCTTCCTGGAGGTTTCACACTAGGGATGTTCTGATCAAGTATTTTGGCCCCAATCCAGATCCAAGTCATTTAATACTGATAATCCTCCAATACGAGTGAATTTCTCTCTTTCCTCCAGTGTTCGTTGCTCCGGTACAGTTATCTGATTAAACTGTACTCCATTGAGGGTTTATTTTTGTCGTCTCTAAATCTTTTGCGATCTTTTGCTCACAGGCTGTCGTGTGTCTGTTTCTTCCCCCCGAGCCCAGCAGGGGTTGGGGCACAGCAGCCGTAGAACACCATGCACCATACAGTAGACAGACACTGATCTGAAATTAAATGAGGTCATATAAATAACAACATAAATAAACAGTGTTATACTGCATTTTGCTGCTATTCATTGCTTGTTGTGTTTCACAGCTTTAGCCCTGTGTTCTTACACACAGACAGAGCTCAGTGGAGGAGAGTTGAGTTGTTTGTACATTAAAGCTTCACAGGTATAAACACCTGTGACAGCTGACGGAGGATCAGAAGGACTCAATATCGCTCAATAACCAATACTAATCAGTTAAAAATCCCTAAATACATTTGGCATTTAGCAGAGGCTTACATTTAGCAGAGGCTTTTATCTAAAGCGGGCTGCAAGGTGGTGTAGTGGTTAGCACTTTTGCCTCACAGCAAGAGGGTCGCTGGTTCGACTCCAGCCTAAGGCTCTTCTGTGTGGAGTTTGCATGTTCTCTCTGTGTCAGTGTGGGTTCTCACCTGGTACCCCGGTTTCCTCCCACAGTCCAAAAACATGCACTTAGGTTTAATTGGTGACTCTAAATTGCCCGTAGGTGTGAATGAGAGCGTGATTGTCTGTCTCTATGTGTCAGCCCTGTGATAGTCTGGAGACCTGTCCAGGGTGTACCCCGACTCTCACCCAATGTCCGCTCCAGCCCCCCACGACCCGAGTGCGGATAAGCTGTTAGAGATAATAAAAAAAGCAATGTTTTACAGTCGATACAGACACAAAGAAGTGCATGAGGTTACATTGAGTCCAACTGGATGTAGGTGCCATCAAGCAGTGCACTGCAAATGATTCTTACCAAGATAAAAAAACTTTAGATTTAGAAGTGTTAGATCATTTATCTTGTTTTAAGAGTTAATTTCTTATTTTAAGTGTTCAACATGCTTATTTCTAGATTTAGCAATTGTAATTCAAGAAATCTTGTCAGGTGAAATTATCTGTCTATGCAGCAAGATCATTTCCCTCATATTGAGTGTTTTTATCTTGTTTTTAGACACACCCTTTTTGCAGTGTGTACAAGGACAATGCAAATAGTGCATAGAAGTTTTATTTTTTTGTTGTTGTCATTTTTCATTTCTGTTCACAATGGAGCTGGGTCTTAAGTCTCTTCTTAAAGACTCAACTGATCGAATGGAGCTTGGTAAGTAGTTCTACCACCGGGGAACTACAGAGAGAGTCCACCTTGTGATTTGGGCCCCTGTAGCAGTGGAAGAGCCAGGTGCCTTTCATTGGAAGAGCAAAGTTATATAAACATTATATATATGCTTACGTTCAATTTTCCTTGTGTTTCAGTTAAAGACCCACGGCCCAACCTTCACTCGTCTCCATGCACCCTGGCCAGTACTGTGTCGAGAGGCTGAGTTTCTCAAGATTAAAGTCCCTACCAAGACGGTGAGATCTCAGTACATGTTTTCATTTTATTAAAGTCAGTGGATCCATGGCTGTAGCTGTCTGTGTAGTCTTATGTCTGTGGTCAAAGATAGACAAGATGAGAGGGCAAGACAGCAGAGGACTGAGAGGAGTCCTACTGTATGTGCCTCAGTATTTCTACAGGGCCACTCACTGCTAGATAAGTATATTTTCATTTGAGATGTAAGGCACTTTGGCCTTGAGTGAAGTTATTCTGAGTTGTGTGTTTCATCAGGTTTACGAACTGAAAGAGGAAAGTGGTTTTGGGTCCAGTATGAGCACAGTGTGGAGGAAAATGAACCAGCCTTTCCAGCCTAAAGTACCACATCAGGACCAAGAATGCGTCAAATATCTCACACACTGCTTCTCCAGGGACAAACTCCACCTGTAAGACACACACACACACACACACACACACACACACACACACACACACACACACACACACTCACACTCCTTTGCTGTTAGAAACCAGACTTTCAATTAGGGCTGCACGATTATGGCCAAAATGATAATCATGATTATTTTGATCAATATTGTAATCATGATTATTCATCATGTTAGGGAAAACATCTGTATTTTTATTGCACTACTTTTAAACAAACAATAGGAACAGTTTTTAGTGTGTGCACAGAGTATCTGGTGCTTGTTGTAAACAAACAGAGATTGCTAAGGGAACACCTCCTGCAGCAGCAGCAGCACATACAGACTGTACTGCTACAGAGCTAACTGTTAGCCTATTAGCAGACTGGATGCTAAGGGATTAACATCCCCTCCGGCTCTGCAGCTGGGAGAGACTGCTGCAGGAGGACTGTGCCGATTCGACTCATTCTCACTCTTCTTAACAAGCTGCCGACCCCGCGGCTCGTTAAGAAGAGTAAGAACGAGTCACCAAAAGTCTCCAATAACACCAGAAAAAGTCGCTGGATTTGTCGCCATTCGCTTTTTTGAAAAATAGTCGCTTTAGTCACAAATGGTGCGTGTTGTTGTGTTGTCGAGTACTACATCACATCCTGCTTAGCGTTCTATCCAATCAGCAACCAGGCTTTTTTCAGGGGTGAAAATAACCCTGCCCCCTGGTGGTTGGTGGTATACTGGTATAGAAAGTGCTTGATTAGATATGCAGGAGAGCTGCATTTTAAAATGGAAATATCGCCAACAGTCAGGTTAATTTAATCGTGGCGGCCAAATTCGTGATCAGGATTAAAATTTGATTAATTGTGCAGCCCTACTTTCATTTCAGAAGTGAAATCATGACACAACTATTAAAACTACTAAACAATAAAAGAATTGAATAAGTGGTTTCATAAAATGCCTAGCACACTTAATATGGTTACATTAGGAAAAAGGAGCTAATGGTAGTAAACTCAAGATAGATAGTTTTTCAGTCTTCTCTACTTAAACAAAATTTCAGCAATTACAGTTATCCTGTAGTCATCTGTACATATAACCTGAGTGTAAGTCACCATCCCAAACTTGTATCCTAAAACATACTGAGTGATACTGAGTCTGCAACCTGTATTATTTGAGAAAATGAGATCTAAGCTACATTGTTTTTATCCATTGTGTCTTTCAGGTATAACATCACATCTAAAGACACATTCTTCGACAACGCCACAAGGGGCCGAATAGTAAGTGTTTATTGAGCTTTTAGTCTGATGTCCAGGATGAGCTGGTATCTCCAGTCTGATGTTTTTAAATCTGTTTTAGGTATACGAGATCCTGAGACGGACGGTCTGTGTACGAACCTGTCAAACCATAGGTAAGGACACCAAACACTTCATGGGTCAAACAGTGTGTGTCTGTGTGTGTGTGTGTGTGTGTGTGGGGGGGGGGATGCAGCTCAGCACTGTGTGTCATGTTCTACTGGTCATAAAAGCTGTAATAATAATTAATTAATAATTAATTAATTAATTAAAACCATTAAAGTGTGACAGGTTTTAGAACATTATGAAGGTAATTTCCATGCTCAATTATGTCTCGTAAGTTGTCAATTTCTGAGTTGAAACCATTTATTACACAGATATGGTTCTAAATTGGACCTTTTTCTTACTTGAAAATTAATAAAAATGAGTCAAAAATACCTCCAAAACACAACATAGAGACAAAGAACACATAGAACACATAGAAAAATCAATTTGGAGATTTCTGTACTTTCAGCGATTGGATCGCAAGCACTTCTGTTCTGGAAAATGCTGGGAAACCTTGTTATTGTCAATATACCTAGGAAAGCTTTACATCCTCTCAGTGCTCTAGTGTCTCTAGTTTGTGGTTGTAGGTAGCAGGTTTCATGAGACTGTAATAATCCTAGAGGTCACAACAGGACATTTTATACAGCAAAGTTTAAAAAATGCTCTCATTACCATTACATGCTACTATGGAGACTCACAACATCACACATCAATACAATTGAGCTCATTGAATCCACAGGAGTCTCACCTTTCCAATCATATCACATTTATGCAATTCCAACACTATTTAGAGACCCCAGTATGCAGAAATATTCAAATACTATAAGAGATGAGAACATATTTTTATTGCATGTTGGATTCCTTTGATCTTCTAGTTTCATATGGTAAAAGTGTCTTACCAGTAGCCCACTACAGCCCCGGGTCTCCTCTATATTCACTTAGTAGTGCTGCTTCGTTCAGGTCCCCCCATCATAGTCTCCTAAAATCCTGTGGGACACAAATTGTTCTAAAGCTTGTTTTGCTGTCAAGTGTCATTTTTTATTCTTTCTAGATTGCTGATTGATATTTACATGCACACAACATCCAGAGGATAAATAACCCTTTCGCCCAGAGAAACACTGCAGCCTCTAACAGAAACCTCAGTCAAGCCCCAGCAGATATAGGGTGAGATTAAAAAGTAAATCCAGAACACTTGTGTAACAAGTTTGTCTGTGACACTGCAGGGTGAAGTCAGCTGTCAGTCCGAGGTTGTGTTGTGACTCTCAGACACGAATGGACTTTGATGGACTACAGGTGAACTGGGAGGTGATACTGATATGCCTGCTGGGAGTTCTTTGGGGAGGTGAAGTGTAGTGCAGCTGGTGACCCAAAAAAAGGAGCGAGATGATGGGATAATTGGATGAGACCAACATTTTTTTAACTCTAATTTATTTTGTTTGGGCACCGTAGCAACACTTTGGTCTCATTAGAGTGTTCCTCGAAAGTGGCTTTGCTCATTAACAATTTCTACTGCATACTAGGAGTGGAAGCAATTAATTTTAGCAGCGATTAAAAGCAAAATTATCTGTGGAGTTGCCAAAAACAGCGACAAAAGCCTCCAAATATGTGAGAAAACCAAAAACTGATCAGTGACACTTCACCCTGCTTGAGAAATAGGTCCACCACAGTTTTTGGTGAACTGAACATATCTGTCTGCTACTAATGAACGCAAATGTGACACTAACGCGCTGCTTTTTACGGCACCCAAGGATTTACAATGCCCTGCATGCTGGTGCTGAGTTGAAGTCTGTTCCCCTGTTTGTTGAAGGAGATTTATAAACAAATCAGTACAGACTCCAGTTCAAAAATTCTCACGTGCTTATGCAAATTGTGCCAACCGGGTCTGAAAAAAACAAGTCAAAATGTCAGGCACATCAGCAACAAACTAGAAATGCATTATCAAACATTAAAAAAATAAAAATAAAACAAACAGGATGAATAAAGGTGAACTTGTTAATCGTCTGGGACTGTTAACATACTTCAGAAATAAAAATTAACCATGATTGTGATCTAGGTAATTTTAATCTGTGTGAGCTGGACTTTGAGCTCACGCTTGTGAAGTGTGAACTTGCACTTGCAACATTGTAAGAGACTAAATAATGAAGCACTTTCTGCATTCAAATTACATCGGCCTTGACATATATATATATATATATATATATATATATATATATATATATATATATATATATATATATATATACATATATATAATATATATATATACATGTATACAGTCATGGAAAAAAATATTAGACCAACCTTGTTTTCTTCAATTTCTTGTTCATTTTAATGCCTGGTACAACTAAAGGCACATATATTTGTATCTACCTCATATATAGCTCATAAGAGTTTAATTTAAGAGCTGATATCTAGACATTTCCCATGGTTTTCTTGATAGTGATTGGTTATGATCAAGAAAACCATGGAAAATGTCTAGATATCAGCTCTTAAATTAAACTCTTATTAACTATTTTTGTCGTTATCATTATATTTGTCCAAGTAAACGACGTTTAGTTGTACCAGGCATTAAAACGAACAAGAAATAAAAGAAAACAAGGGTCTAATATTTTTTTCCATGACTGTATATATATGTATACGTCGTATTTTTTATAATGTGCACATAAAAGCTGCCTATGCTTCATATGAGACCCATCAGTCCCCTATAGAAATGAGCTGACACCTGTTATATTTCCAGTGTCCACCATATGTCTGGTTGGCTCCCCCGTCACAGCAGAAGGTCCCAGCCAGAGGGTACTGATGGAGCTGCAGGGGAAGAATGGAGAGAAATGAGATTTGCATCTCTTTAACCTCTATTCTATCTTTCCTCTTTATTATTATGGTATACATTTTGTCTCCTGAACCCGTGCTTCTGTTCCCCTCCTCCATCGGCTCTACAAGTGGGTCATACTTCCTGGGTCAGGCAGAGATTGAAGCAGGGCCCTCTGGGAGTTGTGGTTGACTCTAGCTGGTCAAGCAACCATTCGTGCATTTGTATGTGTGTGTGTGCATGTTGTTTGTGAGTTTCATTAATAGCACATCTAATCACTGCATAGTTGCCAGTCCCCTTTGAGCCACTGATAATTAATTGATTAATGACTTTGATGGAAGAGCCAGTTGTGTGTGCCAGGTCATCTGATGTGTCAGTGTGGCTCCTGACACCCACAGGTCAGGCCATCGCTTCCCACATGAACATTTCCAAAGTCTAAAAGTGGCACCTACGTAACCTAATCCCAGTCTGCCTGACACTGAAAAGCAGAGTTAAAACGATGCAGGCGCAGGGTGTGGCCTAGTGTCTGCACCACAGACAGCTAGATTAGCCTCCGTGCTCGTGTGAATACAAGAAAAATAGCTTTTGGAACTGGTCTATAATTGAGGAAAATTGGAGCATAATATCAATGATGACTGAGTTCTGAAATCTGTGGACCGACTACTCAAGGACCTTTGAGAAAAACACTGAGTCTGAACTGGAGATGAGTTTATTTTTCACAAATCACTAAAATATGGAAACAATAGAACAGTGTGCAGCAATACTTGTAGGATAAATAACAGAAGGTGCTCTTTTACAACGGCTACGACTTGATTTCGCACCACATCTTGGCGCACATTTGGTGTAAACTCACTTCTCAAAGCCACTGACTCAACTATTACTTCACTAGCTGCTGATTTGTTGATTTGATCCACTGCCCAAACTATTACTGAAATTTCAAGACAAATAAAGTTTTTGTGACTTCTCTCCAGTGGCTACAGTACATGATTTGCATAAAAGCTACATTAACGATTCAATGATGATTCGGATGACAAGGCTGGAGGATAAAAGCACCTGAGAGTGATGTTAAAATACTCCCCTGGGGTTGTTTTTATGTCTCTGCTCTCTTTTTCTCTCTTTTCCAGGCATCAGCACATTGATAGCTAAAGGAGTGTATGACGCATCCTTCCCTCTACACGATGTAAGTGTGAGGTTTGGAATTCCCAGTAGATGGACAATAGATTCAATTTGTGTCCCTGCAGTAATCATCTTTTTCAGAGAATAAAAACTTGAAAAAGGAATCAGTAAAATGCTTTGTTGCATCTTGCCTATTATATTTTTGTAACATGGTGCTAGCAGGTACATAAATATGTTTATATATTTTTGTTTTTGGGGCTGTGTGGCCAAAAAAAAGATTGGAGCAGAGGCCAAATTCAACAATCACATCAGTCTAAGGGTATACTATTTTTAGAATATTTTCACTGCTTTACCTGGCTATCAGATGGCCCTTTACGATGGAGAAGTGCACTTCAACATGCTTATCTCTAGATTTAATAATCTTAATTTAAGAAATCTTGTCAAGTGAAATTATCTGTCCATGCAGCAAGATCATTTCCCTCAGATTTAGAGTTTTTATCTTGTTCTTAGACACACCTTTTTTGCAGTGTGAGGCTGTTATCGATACTTTCTTCAAAGCCACAAGACTCTTTGGACAAAAAGAGTAATTCTACCTTACAAAACACAGGAGTTGCAGATCTACTAATGTCTTAAACAGTTAGTTTGTATGTGTTATTGTGCGACATTGATGAATCCAAACTAACCCTTTAAAACACCCAAGTTAAACAATAACACAAAAAAACCTGCCGATTGACTCAATGGTAGACCAGACGATTCTGCACCACCCTTTAATCTCTGGGTTATCAGTGCTGAAAGTGAGTTCAGAATACATACGTTAAAGTTAATAAGCTAAAAACAAGAGCACCGTGTTCTGTTCATTACAGTTTGTGTTTGAATGCCTGTGTGCATTCATGTTTTCGGCCTTAGTTAATCAGAACTGTCTACTTACTTCATCCACACCTTATATACTAATACATTGGGCCAGTACATATGCCTCCAGCCTCCATAGTATTTATCAAGTTCAGAAAAGATTTGTTAGAACTGCCACATCTTCAAAACGACTTGATCCTTCTGCTCCCCTTTTCCAAAAACTCAAGACAATGACAGTTTTTCAGTTCAATATATAACAAATATGCATTTATCTTTAAGTATATGTAAAGTCCAAATTCCATTACTAAAGATTTCAGATAATATTTCCATGTCAACTCACAATTACATAGGTAAAATACTAGACCATTGAGAAGATTACACCTCCTCACTATCGTACAAGCCTCGGTCAATTTTCCTTAAAATACAGAGGATCAATACTCTGGAATGATCAATTTAATAGTTCAATACAGTTTTCCTCTCTGAACACATACAAGAGCAGTTTAGTGGCTCTGATGCTCAGCTCACTCAGTAGTACACACACACACACACACACACACACACATACACAGACGCATGCACACACACATTTCTACACTTTTGTTTTATTTTACTTTTTTATATTATTAACATTTTTCTTTATTTTTATGGTGATTATTTTTTTCTATTTCTTAATTACTTCTTTTTGATTTCACTTGTGAAGTTGAATATAGGTAGAGGCCTGTAGAAGCCCTTTTGGGTTTCTTGCTGCTACCTTGCACCTTCCTTTTGTTGTTGTTTCTTTCTTTTTGTCTTATTATTGTACAAATTATTTTTTTTTTCAAAACTTTAAACCCTCTCTTGTCACTCTTCAGGGTGACTATAAGGTCATCGGCCAGGCTGAGGAGAGGAACGACAGACAGGTAGACGTCTCCTCATTTCTCTCTCTCTTAATCTCCTCTCCTTTCTTCCCTCTGTTTCTCTTCCTCCTCCTCTCCATTTTTCTGCATATCAAATCTACAAAAAGACCACTGCTCTAGTTTTTTAGAAAGTGACCTTGCTAATGTGATAGAGCGCTCTGGGCCATTTAGTGTGTTGTGAGACAAAATGTCATCTAAAAGTCCGCTGTACCTTTTGACTTGCTTAAAAGCAGCGGAACCTCCCATTTTCTCCCCAAAGTTTGTAAACAACTATTTCATCTATATAATCTTCATGTCTTATCTTTTCTGCCTCCTTTCCTGAGATCGTTCCTCCTTCCCATCTGTGTAACACTGTCACAGATTGGACTTTAAGTTCAATAAACAGAGGCAGAGCTGCGCTTAAGGCACAATAACTAAATCCATTGATTGACTTGAATCTCAAAGGACTGAGCAAAACAAAAACTATTTTTGGTTTTTATGTAAGCAAAAAACAACTGCAAATAAATAATATATGAGAATAAGTATAAATAGCAACTTCTTATTTTCTATTCACTAATGATCATGGTATTCTTTCCACACAAGCATTATAACATCACCGTCCTCCTGCTTTCCCTTTGTCTCTGTGCTTTGGCATAATGTTACTCAAACTGCAGCACTTTGATCCACTGGAGTTTAACTCAGCCAATCAGATTATTTCTGCCTCCAGATCATTTATGCCTCTGAGGATTGTTTGTTTGTTTTCAACTTCCTACAACTAGTAAACATACAGCATGACAATACACACCCACACTGACTCTCTCCTGTCTGTTGTCAGCTTCTGCACGACGAGTGGGCCCGATACTCAGCCTTTTACAAGTACCAGCCCATTGATCTCGTCAGGTAATGTGACCACAGCGTGAAAATCACATCAGCAACTCATCGTTTTTTTTACCAGGCATATCTGTTTAAAAAAAAAATCTTCTCACGTCTGATTATGTTGCAGTGCATCATGGTTGTTATAGTCACTGACAGACTTTTGATATTTGGCAGGATATACCCTTTGAAATCTACAGCTTGTCTGAAATCCCTGAGCAGAATCACCAACTCTGTGCATCACACAGTATACAGTCATGGAAAAAATGATTAGACCACCCTTGTTTTCTTTAATTTCTTGATCATTTTAATGCCTGATAACTAAAGGTACATTTGTTTGCACAAATATAATAATAACAACAAAAATAGCTCATAAGAGTTTAATTTAAGAGCTGATATCTAGACATTTTCAATGGTTTTCTTGATAATAACCAAAATCAATATCAAGAAAACCATGGAAAATGTCTAGATATCAGCTCTTAAATTAAACTCTTATGAGCTATTTTTGTTGTTATTATTATATTTGTACAAACAAATGTACATTTAGTTCTACCAGGCATCGAAATGAACAAGAAATTGAAGAAAAAGGGTGGTCTAATCATTTTTTTCAATGACATGAGCATACCTTTCAGAGAGTACAGTTACAGCACCATTCGTCTTCTCCATACTGCTGTAAAGCTATCCATTTTTTAGCTCATTTCCACTGTATTAGCATCACCATCCACTGTCCTTGTTCATCTCAAGATAATGACAGGCTTTAGCAGACTGAGTTAGCCATATCAAATGTTTAGGAACTACCGTTTGAAGCCTCACGTTTGTCATTTTGGTTGTCACCATCTTTTTTTTAAGGTAGAAGTCACCATATTTGGACGAGAGGGTAGTTGCCAGCCCGCGGGGCCAGGTACCATTGGGATGACAAGTGTTAAATCACAGCTAATGCTAGCTTGGTTAGCAAGGTGCATCCATAACTTGCGCTATCTGCTTAGATTCTAATTTTGGCTGGAAAAAGCAGGCTTAAAACAAAATTTACATACTGGGGTAAAGCAATAGCTGACTCATTAGAGTGTTTTTAAGCATAACTGAATGCTGAACAAGACATTTTTAGGTGACCAAAATCTTACAATTAACTTTGAAAAGAGATAAGATAAGATATTCCTTTATTGATCACCAATGGGGGAAATTCAGGTGTTGCAGCAAGTACAGAGTAAAACAGATAAGGTAAAAAAACAAACAAAAAAACCCAAATAGAATAATAAAATGGAATAGATAAATGGGAATCAAGATCAAAAATAAGTAAATACTTTAAAATAAAATTACAAAGAAACAACCACGATGAACTGAAAACATGTTGTGAAAGGGTCAAAGTTTCATCACAAATTCACAGCCAACACCAAATAAACAGTTAACACAGTGCCATGGATACGTATTGCTCTGGCTCTATCCTGATTGACAGGTTACTGTAATATCAACATGCCAATAACAAGGTAGTTCCGCTGTAAAACTCTGCTTTGTTGCCTATTTTACACTTATTTTTAGACCACTTAATTTGCCTACTATAAGGATATTAAACCCAGTGGATTAAGGTTAAATCATGAAACTTTTAGGATAGACATTAAAAAAGAGCCTGTCCTGTACAAGTTAATGGGCTCAGATTTGAGTGTAGTCTAGATTGAATATCAAATGATTGTGCTAGGAATAGTAGAGGACCAAGAAGAACCTCTAACTATGAGACATTGAGTCCTACATAATCTCTAAACTCTTCCTTTGAGAAGTTTTCTTTTTGTTGTTTCAGTCTGTGCTCTTCTCATTTACCTAAAATTGAGAAAAACATGATATCATGTATTTCTGTGAACCAGTCAGGATATACTGACATTTCAATCATCATGTTCCCTTCTGTTGCCAGGCCGCTGTCAATCAAATCAGCTCCAATCACACCCACACAGTCCTGATGAAACAGATTAGTTTGGCTATCAAAACTTTAACTTTTGATTGTTGCACATTTTGTAATGCATATTTAATGCTGCGTGTGGGTTTTAATGTTCGATTTAGGTCTTTGTTTAGGTCTGTCAGTCCTACCATAGCAGGAAAAATCAATGAAAACCCTATATAAACATTGGCATGCTTCTTATCCTATTTTAAGGACTCACACACCTGTGTTGCGTGCTGCTTAAGTCTACAGAGTCTTTTCTATCATGACCATGACCATCACTGTTACTTTCACCTCTTAATCCCTGACCCTTGACCCCACAGGAAGTACTTTGGGGAGAAGATCGGTCTGTACTTCGCATGGCTCGGTGTTTACACTCAGCTGCTGATACCAGCCTCCATAGTAGGAATCATTGTGTTTGGCTACGGGGTGGCAACAGTGGACACTAACATACCCAGGTACTACCAATGCACTGCAGCTTCATCTTTGGAAGAAATCTGTCATAAAATGCCATGTTTCAGTTCAATTAAAGCCTAGGTAAAGTAAAATCAGAGCAAACTGACAAATAGTAACATTGGTCTGTTATGATGCCCCAAATGATTCTTTGATCATCAGGTGAAATTTTACTTTGAAGGTGTTCAGAGATAAAGACAACATGGTGCCAGATAAGATACAGACATAGAAGGACAGAGAAAATAAGCATTTCTTCCGAGCACAATTTAAATATATGCACACATTCTCCTACACACACACACAGCAGACAGGGATTGCCCAGATACCTGCTGAATCTGGCTTTAGACAGGGTTGTGTGGGAGGAACACAGAAGGCACGGCTGGCAGTGTGTGTGTGTGTGTGTGTGTGTGTGTGTGTGTGTGTGTGTGTGTGTGTGTGTGTGTGTCATGAAGCAAAAGGTTGATAATTCAGCCTACACTGACTATGAATAGGGTCAGAGCAGAGAGGATCGTATTGTGGTTATGTGTTAAAAGTTCCATTCATTTCTAGTGGTGGAATTTTACAGACACAATGATCTCGGAGTCTTCGTACCTCTACTGAATCCTTAGATGCAGAACTTCAGGTCATTTTATCATGTTTTTAGGTGCAAGTGGCTAACATGTAAAAGGGGACATATCTAGTTTTCATTTTTTGGAGCTTGTGCAGATCGGTTTGGTATCTGGAGTGCTAGCTACATCTGTGAAATAAGACCACCCAATCAGTTTTTGTTCTTAAGCAGTAGTAGTAGTAGTAGTAGTAATAGTGATATAAAGATACACTGAATGCAGGGAAGGTTGTGGTGGATGAACAGCTCAAACACAGGGCATTCACCCAGGAGACTGAGGTGAATGTGGGGTTTTCCAGTTTTTAATTGCAGTTTGGTTAAATGGGTACTTGGTTCAGTTTAGGAAATATCGTGTATGAGCTTCAATTTTAAAATAACATTGATTTAAAGGATCAGGGTTAGGATTTGATGGCATCTAGCAGTGAGGCTTCAGGTAATGTAAATGCAAAAAGCCTCTCCCGAGAGCCAGTGTTTGTTCTGAGCTACTGAAACATGGCGGTGCAATATGTTTGACTCTGTGGAAGAAGGCCTGCTCCGCATGTAGATATGCAGAACTCATTCTGAGCTGACAGACAAACAATGACTCTTAGTTTCAGGTGATTAAATGCAAATAAAAAACATAGTTATGATTAGCAAATGTTGATTTCTGCCAATAGAACCTCCTAAATCCTAAAGTTAGATTGAGGTGCTTTGTGACATACCCCTTGATTTTCTCCCCCTCAGTCTGGAGATGTGTGACGAGCGTCTCAATTTCACCATGTGTCCTCTGTGTGACGGAGCCTGCGACTTCTGGCAGCTCAGCACCGCCTGCGGCACCGCCAGAGCTTCACACCTCTTCGACAACCCCGCCACCGTCTTCTTCGCCATCTTCATGTCTCTGTGGGGTGAGGTTGTGTGTGTGTGTGTGTGTGTGTGTGAGAGAGAGAGAGAGAGAGAGAGAGAGAGAGAGAGAGAGAGAGAGAGAGAGAGAGAGAGAGAGAGAGAGAGAGAGAGAGTGCATATGTGTTTGTTTGAAGAGGTGGGCTGAATGTTAAGTTGTACATTGATTCGGTATCATGTATCTGTATAACCTGCTTCACCTCAAGATCAAGTTTTTCTGAGAGCAACAGGTTAAAATAACACTCAGGATATAAACTTTTGATTTGCAGCACAAACACTGTAGTCTAACAGTAGATTAATAAAAATGTTCTGCCTTCCGCAATCTAGCTAGTAAGTAGTTCTGAGAAAAGCTCAGGTGAACTATGAGTTAAAAAATGATGAGCTTGCAGATAACAGAAAGCCAGTGATTCTCAAATCAAAAAATCAAATCAAAATGACTTTATTTTTCCCCGAGGGTAAATTCAGTTCGTCTGGTAGAATCTTTGTTAGAATGAGACAGTCTGATGGCTGTAGGAGAGAAGGATCTTTTGTATCTCTCCGTCCTGCAACAGAGAGAGAGGAGCCGTCCACTGCTGTTTTTTTGGTCCATAAAGGTTTGTAGCAGATGATCTTGACAGGTCATCTCTCCACCACCTCCTCCAGTGTGTCCAACCTGGCTCCAACCACAGAACCAGCTCTTTAGACCAGTCTGTCCAACTGCCTTGCATCTCTGTGTCTGATGCTGCCTCCCCAGCAGACTGCAGCATTAAACAACACACTACCACCACACACTGATAAAACATCTGCAGCATCTTACTACACATGTCCAGAGATCTGAGCTTCAAGAAGAAAAAGAGGCGGCTAGTAAATTAATGGATTTTTAAGTTTGAGTAAATAATGTTTGCAAAAGCTTTGCACATAATGTGACTGCTACCTTACCAGTTCATGTGCTGAATCGCAGATCCAAAACAAACCTGAGCATGTTGACATAGCTACCCATCACATGCTGTTTATATGTTGGCTGTGTTGTCTCCACTTGTCTTGTTGTTGTGTTGCTTTATCTTATGGTGTGTTAGGTGTTATACTGGAGGACCACAATGGAAATAAGGCTTTGGGTTTTCATCCTTGGTGATATTTAACTTTATGTAATGACTGCAGGGCATTATTTATATTGTTTTTTTATTGTCAAAATTAATCAAAAAATGCATCTGGAGATGATGCCAATTCTGAAAACTTTTTTCAAAAGTGAACATCTTTGTGTGTTTGTGTAGCGGTGCTGTTCCTGGAGCACTGGAAGCGTCGGCAGATCAGTTTGAGCTTCAGTTGGGATCTGACTGGCATCGAGGATGATGAGGTATGTACAGCACGCACATATGCATACACACACATATACATACACACACACACACACACTTAAAGAATCTCACTCATATTTAGATACTAATACTGCAAAAATAATGTACAAACATGAATATGCCTCCTGTTCGTCTCTTCAGGAACATCCCAGGCCAAAATACGAGACCATCCTCCTTCAGAAGAGACAGAGGAAGCAGAAAAATAAAAAGAAGAAGAAAAAGAATGAGGTAGGGAAGAAAATAAACCATTATTTAAATGCTTAGGACCACATTTCCCATAAAGCCTGTTTGCAAAAGACATGTCGAACACACAAGTGTTATATAATTAAATATAAACAATGTATGAATTCCATTCTCATAGCGGGACCTGACTGTCAACAGTTCCAATAGAAAGGTATTTTAAAGTTAAACTCATTTATTTTGATAAAATGTGCAGCAGACTGTGACATTCATCTGAATTACAGCAGGTTTTAAAACACTCATGCCTCACGATTACCATAAGTACACTGTAGTGCATTCTGTGGGGGAAACAGTGTACTGTAATCAGCTGATCATCTTCCACCTGGCTCAGTCTTCACAGTTGGAATCAGATGGTTCTTGATGATCCAGATGGATGCTGATAGATCTCCAAAGCGTGTGGCAGACATTAGTGTGATGATCTAATGATTAGGAATGATCTAGATTCCCTCTGTAAATTGGGTCAATCACAGTCCTGTTGGCCCACATACACTTTGCTTGGGGAACAGATGGCTTCCTGCCACAACCCGATTGAGGCAGGAACTAATTGACACGGTACATGACACCCACCACACCATCCCAAAACCTGATCTGGGGGTAACAGTAGGAAACCTCAAGGATTCCACTGGTGTTTTTTAGTTGTGGTGAAAGTGTCAACACACGCCACCTGCTGGCTGTCTTTAAGAAAAATAAAAAGCATCACACAGTCCCCCCACAAGGACTAGAAATGGTTGATTATGTACAATTATACCATGGCCTCTAATTAGCAGCTGCAACAGCTTGTGGCAGTATTTCTACCTTGTGAGTCTGTGTGAGTGTGGTCTTGACGACATCTACTGCAGAAACAGCCACAGAAGCTTTTATGAGCGCTTTCCAGGTATTTTCCTGAGTGTCTGTCTGTAAAGATTTTCTCAACACTATGGTAAACGTACAGATGCAGTCACAAAACTTTACAAGTGTATAGTTGAGATCAAAATAAAGGTCAAGCTTGAAGTTGGGTGTGGTCTTAGCAAGGGTGCTGGAGGCAGGGTGGTCTAAAGCAGGGAAGCAGCCTTGGCCTCCCGCTTTACGTCCCTGACCCATTTAGTGCTGCAACTGGTGTGATCCCATTACAAGAGGTCTCTTGTTGGCTTTGAGTTGGGTGGTGTTTGCCTCTTTTTTATCTCTTATAATCATGGAACGTATAACTTGTTGGGTATTACCAGACATTTGCAAAATTAAGATACAAGACAAGTCATAAAAGTTAACTGAATTTCATATTTCACTGTGGCTTGGAATTCACACCAGAATACACTGTCTTTTTACATATAACCATATTAGGTATGCTGTTGTAATACGGTGATAAATGCTCCAGTTATTTTGCAGTTCATAGTTCCAAATGGCATGATTTCTGTCATTAGTGAGACTTGTAGTGTGATACTTAATAATGAAATAATATAACTATATTCAAATAAAATGAGATCAAGATAGGGTAGTGTCTGTACAGTGGACAGAAAATGACACAATTGAGATTGTGCATGCTTTTGTATTCCATTTGTGCTTGTGTGTGTGTGTGTGTGTGTGTGTGTGTTTGCGCACTTGTGCATGTCCGTTTGTGACCTGTTCCTCTGTCTTGCAGCCAGAGAAGCAGGAGGACGGGACAGTGACAGGGAAGGACAGATGGAGACAAAAACTTCTGTCTGCCATGGCTGCAGGAATACCGGTAACCCCTCCTCTCCTCTCCTCTCCTCTCCTCTCTTCTCCTCTCCTCTCCTCTCCTCTCCTCTCCTCTCCTCTCCTCTCCTCTCCTCTCCTCTCCTCTCCTCTTACCTTCCTTCTACTCTCACTCTCACTCTCCTTTCCCTCTTTTTTCCTCTTCCCCCTCACCTCCCTCTACTCCTCCTTTTCACTTCCCTTTCCCTCTCCTTTGGCCTCTTCTCCTCTCCTGCAGGCTGCTGTCTATCTGTTCTTCTCTTCCTGTCCCATCCTCTGGCTTCTACAGTCTCAACTTCTCAGGTATTTGTTTGTGAAACTTACTATGCATTGTTACGTTAATACATATATCAAATACTCTTCACATCTCTTTATGGGACTCAAAGCATGACTGAACTGTTTTTTTCCCTGAGCTTCAACTATTAAGATCTATTAACTATTAACATCCATAATAATTGAAGTTTTTATTCAAAGCAGCCTGCTGGATATCTGTATTAGCAAGTATTTTGCTTCCTCAATTCAATATTTCCAGTGACTGATCACTTTTGTAAGTAGGTACTGTAACACCACCTGTTTTTGTTAGAGGAAGTGTCAATATTCTCAGTGATGGACATCTCATTTTTGGAGTGAAACCTCTCAGTTATTCTAAATCTGTTTATTTACCAGCAGTGTGAGGGAACAGAATGTACTTACCTTCAGCTGAAGAGGAGACAAACCTGTTATTTTGCTGTCGGTATCAACAAAAACAGGCAGTTGTCTAGAAACTCGCAACAGGTGAAGTGTTCCAAAGCAGAGGGAAAGGTCAAAAAGTGAGTAGGAAAGCTGGAACTTTGACCAATGTACAGGCAAGTAACTATATAGTTACAATATTTAATGGCATGTTGAGGAAGGACAAGATGGACAAGAGCTGATGCTGATGAAAGATTTACAGTCTCTTTGGTTCCTCCTTTTCCCCGTTGGATAATGTTTGAGAACTCCTACATACACACCAACAAAACACACACATACACTGGCTTCAAGAAGACTGACAGAGAGTGTGACTGCCTTATTAAATATTAACGGATAAGGCTGGAGACATTTTTGTTGTCAACAAATCCCTCAAAGACTAAATGCAAAACTTCCTCTGTACCATAGAGCTCCATTATTGTACAATAACTTAAATAACAATAAGGGAGTCACACAGTTGCACTCATCATCACAAACATACCGACTATAGTTTATTTTGAGCCTTAATTACTAACTTGTAACCTAATGTGTCTTAATCTGCATCATAAAATAAACCCCAACAAATACACAGGTTAAAGGATTATAAAGCTGACTGCAGGAGAGCGGTTATCCTAATCTTTATTATCCCACGTTAAGCTGGCATTTGGACCGACCGTGTAACTAATAACACTAATGATAGTTTATTATGCTTGGTGGCTCACTGATATGGCTTACTCAAATACCTCAATGAAACTGAGTTGTCAGTAATTAATGTCAATAATTTATGCCTGTGCTTTTCCTCCAATGACAAGTCAACAGAACTGCTGCTTGAATTCTGTAATGATAATTCTGCACCTGCAACCAATTGTCTGTGCAACTGAATTAAAAAAGACAAAGAGCACAAGACATGAAGGAAGACAAAGAGGAAAAACACAATGAGAGAGAGAGAGAGAGAGAGACTTAGAGAAGTAGAGGGATGGAGAGAAGTGGAGGGAGGGCCGCTGAGTGGGAGTGAGGCATGCTGGGCAGGAAGCCAGGGGTAAGATTAGGGAACGTCACTATGGCGACACAAAAATCGCTTTCTCTCTCACACACATGAACCATTTTAGTTGTTGCCTGTGTTGCCTCAAATCAGGCAATTTGGCACATTAAAGTGCTTTTTCATCATGTGACGGACATCCAGTTCTATTTACTTTTTAAAATTACTTGCTGGTTAATTTATTATCTGAAGCAAAGTCTGTTCTTCAATGCCAGACAGTTCTCTGTCAAAACTTATCACATCATTTCTTAAATGTAGAGCTGTCACTGCTGATAATGTGAGACATGTCCAAAGAGCTAAAATAAGATTATATAGACAGGACCATTATTAATTTTTTAGCAATGGAGAGCCAGCACAAGCACTTATGCATCTGGCTTACGACCATTCTTTGCTGGTTATTACAATGGCAGCACTAGATGTATAATAATATGCACCTGCCAGTTAAAGACAGCAGTCAGAGTACAAGAGCTGCTCCTATCGGTCACTGCTGCAGCTTACAGCATGTAACAATGAGCTTGACCAAACAAGTGTGTGAAACTTTCACATAGACGTCTGTAACGCCTGGGAATGTAAGAATGCCCACAAACGTAATAAACCATAAAAGTAATACAAATCTGCAGTTTTTAATTTATTAATCCGACAAACGTAATACATTTCCCACAAAAGTAATAGCTGCTGGCTTCTACAAACTTAACACGCGATTTATCACAAATGTAATAACTATTACGTTTGCAGGGACTTATTTCGTATGTGGGGGAGTGAAAATCTTCAACTTTCAATATTGTAATAAGTTCCCACAAATGTAATAAGGCAAAGAATAATGGTCGTTGTTGTCTGTTTGTTTGCCTATACACACACTACTAATAGGCTACTACCTGTGGGTGAAAAATCCAGCTGCTGGCTCTCCTCTCCGCTATCACACAACAGACCCTCCCTGAACGTACGCACGCAAGCAGCGTTCTCATTTATTTAGTTCACAAAATTATTTTGTGTTTAAACAGATTTATGTATTGCATAGGCATTAATCAATGAGCTTATTTATATTTTTTATATTCAAATGTACTGGTATGAATGCCACAACAACAATATTGCCAAAGTGTGTGTGTGTAGTGTGTTTATCTGTTTGTGTTTACAGATGAGTTTAATATGTCCATACCCATGGTCAGTATGGGTAGTATATGTATAGGCAAACAAACAAACAACAACAACCACAACGACCATTATTCATTGTGTTATTAGATTTGTAGGAACTTATATATATACACCATACTATATTGAAAGTTGAATTTTTTCACTTCCCCACAAATGTAATAGCCTAAGTCCCTGTGGGAAATCGTGTGTTACGTTTATAGTAGGCAGCGGCTATTACGTTTGCGGAAAATGTATTACGTTTTTGGGATTATTGCATTAAAAGCTGCAGATTTTTTATTACGTTAGTGGGCATTATTACATTCACGGGCGTTACAGACATCCATTCAGAGTTTTAAAAACTACTCCACCCAGAGCTTTATTTACTTGCATTTCTTAATTGGATGACTGTAAGTCAAGAATTCCGCCAAGATCATATCAGCCGGGAACCACAGGAGGGCTCTGAACTGTTACTTCAGCAACTTTACATACATACATATATATATATATATATATATATATATATATATATATATATATATGGCCCTATATATATATAAAATGAAGCATTTCATTCACTTGTTTAATCCTTTACTAGTCCCTATATAGAAGATACTCAGAAGTGTTCAGTAAATTGAGATTTCTGACACCTATGACTAATCAACATTTTGTGGATACAGAGTGTGAATTGATGATAGTACGGTGTGTGTCTGTGTGTGTGTGTGTGTGTGTGTGTGTGTGTGTGTGTGTGTGTGTGTAAATCTTGGTCAGTTTTGCACCTTTATTATTGTATTATATGATTGCACACAGGTTTGCATGTTGTATGCACTGCATGCTTGTCTCTTTAATTATTTATTATTTATTCATTTATGTGACAAAGAACATACCACCCAGAACACTCCTATTAGGGCACACACGGTTTGGAGAAATAGAGCGAGATACAGAGAGAGGGAGGAGGACGAACAGAGGGAGCGAGTGACAGAGAAATAAAGATTGTCTCTGTCACGAGATGAAGGCTTTTGCTGGGCTTTCCTCAATGGAGGTAACAAGCCAAATATAACACCTGACCCATTTACTACTACCAACACACACACACACACACACACACACACAAACATAGATACACACACTCACACTTCCACTCTGAAGGTCTTTTTGTCCTCCAAAATTTGAATCACAAATTTATAAACCTGTATGTGTGTATGAAATATACAAAAAATAATGAAAACCTCTTTAGTCTTTAATCTTGTGTTATTTAAGGCTCGTGCCCAAAAATCCATTACCATAATAGAGCTTCGATTACCAAACAAGCTCAGATTAACAAACAAGTGGCTGGACATAAAAACGTGTTAACAGCCTGTACTGTCCTGTTGAATCTGCTTCAGTGTTTCTATTTATCTAGTTTATATATTGTCTCTTTGCCTTGTTCTGTTGTTTTACTTAATCATTTTCTTTTTCTATACTAATTTTAAGTACTGTTCCATCAACCTGCCCTGGGACTACAGGTGGAAACAGCAATCTGGTAGAACCTGGCACGAGCATATTCTCTTGTTGTACAAGATTAATGTTTCATTGTGCGCTGTCCCTGTCTGAAATAAATAAATTACAATTACAATTACAACAACTAGTTGTGAACTTTAATCTAAAACCCTTGCTCAGAGACTGATTAATTTTACTGTCTCAGCCTGAGTGGAAGATACAATTATAGACCATGAGCATATATAAATACGCATAAAGTTGGAATCATTTAGTTTTCAGACACAATCCTCTGTTAATTGTGGTTTCATTTTTATTGTGATATGTTTGAAAGAGATTGATTAATTAATAACGTTTTGAGAAGATATACACTTTATCTGTCAAGAATAAATCACATTGTCACAATCATTTCATGGAAAGAAATGAAAAATGTTTATTTCCAACTTCATGAGCAACAGTACGGTGTACATTTTATGGTGACAAATGTTCTATCGTTTTTGAAGAAAACAGTCCATTATTTATCATTATGAGACATTTTTGATATGGGGAAATTCCAGATTTACAACTCTTAAAGGTGTTTCTTTGATATTTATATTCAATAAAGATGCATACATTGAGTTTTTATGTAGTTGTGACTATGTGAGTGGTTTTATTCCAAGTGACTATTATAAATCAAACAACTTTGATATAATAATTATATTTTATAAGTCTAAGCTGGAGTGAGCATGTTGTACCGAAGGTTTTATCCACCCTTATGACACCACAGCGGTTCAAGAAGGTCTAGAGAAAGCTTGAGGTTCATTTATCATTTAATTCCCTCACACTTCAAGTGCAGATGCATTGAGACTGACAGTCCTCACATTTTCAACTTGAACAGTTTTAAGCGAAATCTTCAGCAAAGATGTTTGGAACAAGCTTCAACACCTTGCAGAGGCCAAATGATCCCATGGTAAGTTGATTAAATGTGTTTTAATTGTGTCCTTTCACAGATAGAAAATTGTCTCCCATTAGCCATTTCTCCATGGCTATAAAAGGTAGTTTAATTTATCAGTCTACTTATTTATTTACTAAAATGTCTTATTATGTTTTGAAGTTGCTTGACAAGCAGTAATGTCATCAGGAATTTTAACAAAATTAATATTATAATCAAGTTGATTATAAGATAAATTATGTGATGATTTGATTATTCTTTGATTAAACTCAATGTGACTTATTTATTCATGTAATTTAGCTTTACATTTCTTGTTTTCAGCAGTTTAAGTTTAAATAAGAGATGGTCTAAACGTGTCCATTGTATTCTCTTTTTTTCTAGCATTACAAAGGTCACAAAGATCCTCTCAAGGGTGCCACCAGGACCAAGAGTTTAATGGAAGATGACAAACTCTGGTGGGAAACAGTCGTGGAGGCTCGTAGAAAGCCAGATGCCCCAGTTGCTGGTTGCTTCAGGGACACTGAAAGAGAATCCGTCAAAGTTAAGCTGACTTTGCCACTGGGGATTCCACCTGAGGGTCAAGAGAAGATGGCTATCTCAAAGAGGAGTCCAAGTCCCACCAGATGATGCAAGAGCAAAGTTGGAGAGTCTGACAGAGATTCCAGACTCCAGTGTACCACAGTCATGGGCACAAAAAGAAAGCCTGAGATCCACCAAAAACCCTCCAAAAGGACATGGGAAGATGTTTATCCAGCTGGGGTTAGAAAGCAAGTGTTTTATCCCTTTTTTGTATCGGTGATCTACTATTATTCTGAAGATTCAAAAATGACTTTTCACCCAGTCGCGGTCCAGGTGGGAAGAGGAGAAGAGTGGATGAACAGCAGGCAAACAAGAAGGATCCTGGGATGAGTACTTCAGATTCTTTTTGTTCCAGGGCCACTGAAGGGAAATCCTTCAGAGTCCAGAAGACTTTGATGGTGCGGATTCCATCTGAGGCCCAAAAGAAGATGGATACCTGCACAAGGAGTCCCAGCCCTGCCAAATGCTCCACAAGTGCTGATGGAGAGTCCACCAGAGTCAAGTGGACTCTGAAAGATGGCTTGGAGGCCCAACAACGACCTTTCCAAAAAAGGAAATGGGAGCCTGGTAATCCAGCCGACAACAGAAGGTGTTTCATCATTTCCCTGTATTGAAGATGTACTATAGCTGTTAAGATTCTGGAGATTCAAACGACTTTTCATCTTTGTCTGACAGGCACAGGTACATTACTTTATAGCAAACTACAAACACTTGGCACTTGTATTTGATTGTTTACAGTTTCAAGTTTGAATTTGTTGAATCAATTCTTTATTCTTGGACAAAAGGGGAAATCCTGGTCTAAATACAACCAGCACGCCAGCTGTCCTTTGCTCTACGCCTTCAAACCAAAGGGGACAAAGAGGACCACAACTCACCTGTCGATCCACACCTTCGGACCAAAGGAGACAAAATGGGCTCATGCCAGAAGACGGAGAAACCCACAGAACAAGCTTCATGGTCAATAATTAAATGACTGAAAATATATTTAATTTGTTGATATTCACTTAACAATGTGACCTCCTATTTTACAATTCACATGTGTCTTGCTCTTTTACAGTTTGAAGTATGTCCACTTTTTAAAAACACTTTGATTCAAAGATACCTCTCTGTTATTTAAAATGTATTGAAAATGAACCACACTAAAATTAAACCCACTCACACAGAAATAAAAGTGCTCCTTTCCTCTCAGCCCTTCAAGTCTCCTCCGTAATGTGAACTTCACTGCTTCAATGTGTCTGAAAAGGTTTCATTTGGATCTCAAGGTTGTACAGCAAGTGGTTTAGGTTTAGGTGCCATCACACCCTTGAGCTTATACTATCTACTAAGTCACTATTATTTCACTCTTTTTATTTCTATGCCCATCTTAAGATATGTCAGATAGATATATTTATTGGTTTTATATGGTATTGTTATGGTATTAGAGCTGAGTGAGTTTGAGTGTTTTTATCTGTTGGACAACACAGAGGGAGCAACATGTCTGAGCTCAGATGGAAGAGAATCACTGAACCAGACGGTCGAAAGACTGTGTCATTCTGATCGTCTGGCACCAATCTGCATACAGTGAGTGGATATTAGCTAAATATTGGTCAAAGAAAGAAGCATTAAGAGCACTTTTACTTTTTCACACTTTATTGTTTTTTACACATTAACAATACAAAACACAGAAACAGAACTATTAGGAACAACTCGTCCCTACCCTTTAGGGCAGCTTGTAACCTTTCATGAGGGAGGATATCAAAGATCTCCCTGTCAAAGGGTGACACGAGGTGGAAGAGTTTTGATCCAGTTTTTTAATATACACTTTCAAGCAACTAGAAGGAGTTTATCAAGGAGCTTATGATGTGATCTTTTACTTTTTCATTTGGTATAAACTTTTTTATTTAGAGCTGTTTAATGGCCAAAGTACAACAGCAATGCCACACAGAGCACAAAACATTGAGGTTAAAACAGTTAAAGTCAAATATTCCAACCTTTCCAATCAATAATCAATGTGTCATTAGCGACAGCCTCCTTTTCTTGGAGATGTCAAAGTCCTCTGTAAACACCTGTCGGCTGCATACTATCACAAACTTTAGGTCTGCATATACTACATGTTTTAATTACTATTATTTAAAATACATTATTTAGAGGTGTAACAAAACAGTGTTAAAGTAGAGAGCAGTGTGTTGGATTAAGTCAAGGTTGTGTTTATTGTATATGTCTGTGAATAGATTCAGCACACACTGCAGGTTGCACTGTGCTCGTGTTTCCACTAGATGGTGCTGTTGTGTTGCTAATTAGCATATATTGGGTCTTTGAATGTACTCTCTCTGGTCTGTACACTGCAAAACAGGGTCTAAAAACAAGATAAAAACACTAAATCTGATTATCTCTTTTTTTTAAATTATCTTGCTGCATGGACAGATAATTTCACTTGACAAGATTTCTTAAATTAAGATTATTAATCTAGAAATAATATGTTGAATGCTTAAAATAAGGAATGAACTCTTAAAACAAGATAAATTATCTAACACTTCTAAATCTAAAGTTTTATTATCTTGGTAAGAACCAACTAATTGTCAGTGCACTCTGCTCGGGCCAGTTCATCTCTGCTTGCAGCTTTAATTTATCTTGTTTTAAGAGTTAATTTCTTATTTTAAGCGTTCAACATGCTTATTTCTAGATTTAATGATCTTATTTATGAAATCTTGTCAAGTGAAATCATCTGTCCATGCAGCAAGATGATTTCCCTCAGAAAAAGAGTGTTTTTACCCTGTTTTTAGACACACCTTTTGAGTGAGTATGAGAGAGGAGTCAGCAGGTTAGAGGGCACCAATAAAGAATGATGGAAGGATTTTTACCCTACTTTTTAAAAACCCACTATTCAGAACTTTGGGAATTGAGCCCACTTTTCGAAACATTCTCTTTGGAAGACTAAAAGATGCAGAACAGATCAGAGTTACTGGTCTCACATGTTGCCCACTGATGAAATGAATGTTGATAGAATGAAAGGTTTTAGTCCCACCCTGACAATACCGGTGGATGTATCATGAACATGAACACATAATACAAATACAGTCTTATCTTTTGTTACGACTCAGGGCCTTCCTCTAAAGGGAGATCAGCAAATAAGTTTATTTCCCTAAAATGTCTAAATATCTAACTATTCCTTTGAGTCGAGATCATGGACTTTGTCAAATGTTCTGCATAAAGTTGTCCAGAAATGCTGTATAACGCCAAACACACAAGTGCAGCTTGCCACAATAATTGCATTTTTTTTAGCCTGGAGTAGTGTTCATGTTTATCATGTGGGAAGAAATTATTTCTAACATAGGTCAACGCATCAAAGGAGTCACAGGACTGTGTTTACTAATCGGCTGTGGATATTCTCTGTCCACAGCTAGTTCAGCTTGGAGCAGTTGTTGTACTATTCCATAGACATTACATGGCACTATGCTGCTGCATAATGGTTGATGCCCACTATAAGCAGTGAGCCTGGTGACAAAATTTGCATCCATTCATTGTGTATTGGGAGCGGGTAATTTGCTGCACACAGCATGTTGGGAAACCTGGTGATAAGGGTCAAGCTGAACAAGTAGGGCATGACACAGTAGCTATATGTTACTATAAAGTTAATACTTTATCCATATATTCTCAAATACATGCCTTTTAGCTTTTAATATACAACTTATTCTTTTAAGCCTTGGCTTGTTAACTTTTGTACTGTCTGAAAATCAATGTCCCTTTCTTATCTACAGAATCAATATTATTTCATTTCAATACTAAAACGCCTCAAACAATAATTCCTATATTAATGTCTGGGCACATGGATAAACTACTCCATGGGACAAAAACATTTGGTCAACCTGGTTTCTAAATGTAGGATGCAGACTGTAAAACGGGCCATTGTGCTGCGTTATGTGTCTCTGATGAGATGTGGTAACACTTCCTGTGGAGGCGGTGAATTACTGATGCTGCTGCTGCTTCAACTCTCCATTCAGCTTTGACAAAACATTGGAAAGCAGGAGAGCAAACAGTGACAAAGCTTTTCACATGAGGACATGAAAGAGATGTTTTCAATCAATGCAGATTTGCGAAAAAGCTTTTTTCTTCCTTCTCTTTTATGATGTCTCATTAGGCCGATCTTTGTTCTGCATCACAGATCCCCCAACAAAAAATAATGAAGCATTGGACATTATATGAGTGATGCTAACTTTACATCACCTTTCCTCTCTTGTCCCCCTGTCCTTCCTCTCAGGCTGCCATAGAGAAGTTGACCTGGAAAGACCGTCTTCCTGGATACTTCATCAACGTTTCCTCCATCCTCTTTATGGTTAGTACATAGAAATCAGGTTAATGCTCTCCTTAGGATCATACATTCCTTTCTATATGGATGAAAGCACTTTAGATAGAATAATAAACATGTGTATGATACAGCTAATGTACTTAAATGGATATATGACTGACCTACATTGATGTGTTCTTTGAAATATTAATTCCAACCTCTACACTGTGAATATCGGATAAATACGGTCGAGCAATTACTTATTTATTTCCTTTCTTTTTTTTCTCCTTTCTGCTCCCAGTTTGGTTTGACGTTTTCAGCAGTTTTCGGCGTCATCATCTACCGCATCACGGTATCGGCCCTGATGGCGATGAGCCCCGACCCGGAGACCAAGTCAAACGTCCGGGTGACGGTGACAGCCACCGCGGTCATCATCAACCTGGTGGTCATTCTGATCCTCGATGAAATCTACGGCGCCGTGGCACTGTGGCTGACCGAGCTAGGTACAGAAACACGTACAGTAGAAGTTACATACAGCAGTGGTGTAGGACTCGAGATCGGTCTTGGTCTCGGAAAACGGTCTCAAGACCTTTTTTAGAAGGTCTCGGTCTCTTTTTGGAATCGACTGCAGTTTTACTCTGTCTTGTCTCGGTCTCGGACAAAGCGGACTCTGAATTTTATTTCAAGACCAGTCAAGACCACATCTGGGCATTTTTGGATTTACTTGTTAATATCGTTACTGTGATTTTGCGTAAATCGTATTGCTTCGACTACAACCAATTCACATGACTCATATATCATTTGAAATTGTTGTCACCGTTAACGGCTGTCACCCCTCCCGCCTCCTTTCACACTAGTGATGGGAATTTGGTCTCTTTTTAGTGAGCCAGATCATTTGTCTCAGCTCACCAAGAAGAGCAAATGGCTCTTCATTTTACCACTTACACCTTTTATAATACAGCCAAATTTAGCGCTGTTTTGATTGTGATTTGTATTTGAACACATATATCACTTACATTTCAATAAATTGCTGTAGCCAGTTGCATTTATAGTTGTAAAATCCCTTGTAACTCTCTAACTAGAACCACTCTGCTACACAAAGCAGATAGAAAATGCCTATAAAAACCTGAGCATAAAAATTAAAAAAGGACAGCTATTGACATTTTAATTTTTTTAAATTTAAACTAACACGTAACAAAACAAGTAACGTACTGAATAAATAGAAATTAAATACAGCAATCAAGTAAAAGTGCTTTGTTAATGCCAACAAAAAACTAAATATTTTTGGTATAGAGTAAAAATAATAATAAATAAACAACATAAAAATAAATATAATACAATGAAAAACAGCAGCGTCCAACAGTTTTAGGTGTCTCAGCGCTGCCACCCCCCCTCCCTGCTTGGTGGTATGATCCTTGTCAATCCTCACATGATTGGTTCACACAGCATGCACGTGACACCTGTAGTCAGCGTCCGCACCACCCACTGGTACTTTTCCTAACGAGTAAAAAGAAAAAAAAAAGAACGGCTTGCTGACGGACGTGAGCCAGCTCCCATTGTTCACTTAAAAGAGAGGTTCACTCTGAACCGGCTCATTCGCAACCAAGACATCACTATTTCACACGCCCCCCCCACAGAAGAACATGTGAGTGACAGGAGAAGACGCCATGACAAGATGTCAGCCAACTCATCTGTAATGAAATTTGGTGACCTGAACCACAAAAGATTTTTTGTGCACATCTACAAAAAAAAACAAAGAAAACACAGCGAAACTTAAATTAAATTAAATTCTGCAAAGCAACGCTAACGGAGACGGCTGGGACTGGTCCTGGTCCTGGTCCTGGTCTTGGTCTTGGTCTTGGTCTTGGTCTTGACTCGATCTCGACCCCTCAAGAGTCTTGGTCTTGTCTTGGTCTCTATACACCGTGGTCTTGGTAATGACTTGGTCTCGGTTTAGGTGGTCTTGACTACAACACTGATATACAGTAATCATCAAAAGTCAAAAAGATCTAATGAAGTAACACAAAACACTACACAATGAGTAAGATTTTATAAAAGAGCGTCGTATTTACTGTACAGTACACAGACACAGAGGTAGGCTTCCGTTATGTGTTTCCTTTTCCCTATAATGTGGCAGTTTTGAGGCCGTAACTTTTGACAACAAACAACAAAAATGAGCAAATAACAAACACTGCTAAAATAAACTGTATCTGAATTATATAATTATATATAAATACATTTTTTGCGGGAAAAACATTAATTTTCTCGCTTGTCAAGAGTAAGATGAGATACAGAAGCAGATTGGGACCAGGTAGGAGAAAAAATTATGAGATGAAGATTTTTTTGGTCATTATGCAGTACGAGAAAAAAGTTGAAAATAATGTTGAAATACAATTCAGAGAAAAAAAGTCTTAATGACAAGAATAAAGTCAACTTTTTGAGCTCAGTAAAGTTGGAAAGATATTCACAGATTGGTTGTTCCCGTGTCAGTAAGTCATCAGTTTGAACAGTTAGGTAGACTGCAAGCTACAGCCTGATGTTCATCGATGTCCTAAAATGAGCAATAAGGACACTATTTAAGGGTGTAGTAGTACTACAATCCCCCTGCACATAATTGAGATATTCCTGGCAGTATAGTTACTCCAACTATTGTTTTGGGAAAATCTTCTTTTATGTTATTTATGTGAATCTATTAAACGTATTGAAAAAAATCAAGTTGTAGCTTGCAGGCCGCTTTTCCAAACTCAAAAAGTTGACTTTATTGTCATATTTTCCACTTTTTTCTTGAAAGGTTTAATGAACCCCCCCCCCCCCCTCATTATTTTCTTCTCCTACCTGGCCCTAATCCTGTTCCGTAGATTGATACCACTCTCGCTATGAGAGAAGGCATCAACTTCTAATTTTGCCTGACTCTCAGCAAGAAGACCAATAAGGTATTTCCTAAGAAGTCTTTGTCTTTAAAAACTATCAATCAGCTTATCCACGTGACATTTTTCCCCCACATAAAGTAAAATAGTCTGCAGCATTTATGGGCAGTTTTGCTTTACTTTTACCATCTAAGTTAATCAGTAGAGCCATCAGAAATATGGTATTTATCAGGTTTTTAGTAATCTGTCCCACTTACATTGTCCAGATAAATTCTGTCAGCACTTTTACTTGTAATCACCATCATCTGTTTTCTGTGTGTGTGTTCGTGCGCGCATGTGTGCCAAACAGAAAGACTCTTTCTGGCTCTTGGTGGACAGTTTGATGAAACTTTGATGTTTTCATGCTCCAGTCGTCCCATCAGTCATCCCAGGAGGTTTCAAGCACATTTATATTCATATTCAAAACCTCTGAAATAGAGGAAAAGAATGGGAAGAAGTGTGAGAAAGAGGGAATGTGTGTGTGTGTGTGTGTGTGTGTGTGTGTGAGAGAGAGAGAGAAAGCGAGAGGGAGGCTGTGCCATGTGAAAAGTGCTAGATTTTAACCTACTTCCAGCACAGTGATCATGTTATGACTCAAATTCAAGAGTCAGACTGACAGAATCACCTCTTTAAACTCAGTGTTCAGTCACCATCACCATGGATTAGAGACATACTGTAGAAACATCCAACATCCATTTAAAAATACATGATAGATAGCCAAACCAGGTGTTTCAACATTTTGTTTATTTCATTCAATCTCCTCACCAAACAGTACCATGCCATGTCTTTCTTATAGTTTTACTTCACCTGTTTTTCAGAGATTCCTAAAACAGAAACCAACTTTGAGGAGCGTCTCATCCTGAAAGCCTTCTTGCTCAAGTTTATGAACGCATATGCACCCATCTTTTACGTCGCTTTCTTCAAGGGACGGTAAGTTCTGCATTCCTAAACTAGAGCCCAACTGATTTGGGATTTTTGAGACCAATACCAATACAAATTGCAAAGAGGAAAAATGTTCAGATAACCGATATGGCAGCTGAATGTAAAATTACCTTTTCTAAGTGGATTGGGGACCAATTTTGTACCCATGTGACTCTGCAAAGATATTCAGAAGGTTTCTTCCTTAAACAAATAACTTTATTCAAGTATATCTAACATTAAGGGTGTTTCCACTACCGCCTAATACCCGGAATGAGGCGTGTCTCACTTGCCGAAACGCCCCTAATTTGAATATGAGCAGCCCTGACCGGTCTTTTGTCCGGCCTTTGTTTGACCCTGTCAAAGTTAAATGGTAAATTGAGTGCACTTATAAAGTGCTTTTATCCAAAGCCCTTTACACTGCACACTATGCACTACAATCATTCACCCATTCACACACACATTCATACTGGTAGCCGAGGCCTCTACCAATTGAGCCACAGCCGCCTTGAAGAGCAGGGCCATTTTTCTCCCCTGAAAAAAGCCTGGTTGCTAATTGGATAGAATGCTAAGCAGGATGTGACATAGTACTCTACACGACAACAACACACGCCATTTGTAAAAGCCGGCAAAGCAGTGTTGCCAACCTAGTGACTTTGTTGCTATATTTAGCAACTTTTCAGACCCCCTTAGCGACTATTTTTCAGAGCGACAGGCGACAAATCCAGCGACTTTTTCTGGTGTTGTTGGAGACTTTTGGAGACTCATTCTTACTCTTCTTAACGAGCTGCGGGGGCCAGCGGCTCGTTAAGAAGAGTAAGAACAAGTTGAAGCAGCACATTCCTCCTGCAGCAGTCTCTCCCAGCTGCAGAGCCGGAGGGGATGTTAACCCCTTAGCGTCCGGTCTGCAAATTTCTGATAGCACAATGTGTATGTGCTGCTGCTGCAGGAGGTGTTCACTTAGCAATTTACCATCACTATGTTTATGATCAGCGGAGACGCTGTGCATAATTAGCCATGCTGCTTTGTTTATGATCAGCGCCTGACGTTGTGCACAGTTAGCGACGGTGGCCACAGTTCATCTCCCGTGTTTAATCCGTTGCGTATGTAATCACGGATCATGGTCGAAACTGTCGCTAAGCGATTATGCGACGATGGAGAACCATACGTCACCTCTGGAGTCTCATAAATCCCTCTGGGGGCCTTTTTGTAATGAGACACGCAGAGTGACCGGACTTTTAGGAGGGTGTGGCCTGAGACTTTCCCCGTGGACACTCTTCCCCCTAAAGGAAACACAGCTAATATTATACATTAGATGTAGATCATCGTCAACCAATCCTATAAATAATACTGAGAAAGTAGTTATTATAAAATAAAAAGCTTAATAGACATCGGTATTCATTTATATTTGTTTATTTGTATAGAGACAAGTATGTAGCATTAATCAGTGCCACACTCTCTCTCGAATGAATGAACCAACAACAAATGCACATGAGACCTTACAAACACAAGCTCAGAACTATATGATATGTGTCTTCAATTGCTGACCATTTAAAAACAGAATAAATTAAAAATAAATGGTATACACCATTTTTAAATCACCCTAAGCATTGTTTTCTGCATTTAATGTTCTGTAAAAACAGTTTTCAAATCAGCACACACTAGGCGATATATATTCCGATACCTATAGATATCGATATGCCTTTGATAGGCCAATATCAGACGATATTCAGTCAATAGATATATCTGTCAGGCTCTGTCCAGAACATCAGTTTTACATGTGTTTGTTAGCTAAACACTGAAGATTTTCCTAAACAATACAGGAACATTTGCAGGCCAATACCAGCTTTCTGAAGCATTTTGTGCGTCTCCCGAACACAACACGGAATGCATGCATTGAATTTCAATCCATGCTGTCTATTTCAGTACTTTCACTTTCAAGAGCTTACTTTTGATACACTACTCTGATACTGTGTCAAACTACGGGTCTGTGAAGTTAGGAATAACTACTTAGAGAAAGCTACTGGTTGCATGGGAACTATGTTACCTGTTAACAATTTTGGTGGAAAACTTCCATCATATGCTGCTCCCTAAATTGTCATCAAAACCTTGAGCACTGCTACCAGAGCATTGCTATCCAAGTAACGCTTCTCAGTCCTTATCGTGTGTCTGTGTGCTTTTGCAGGTTTGCTGGTCGACCTGGAAATTATGTATACGTCTTTAATGATTATCGAATGGAAGAGGTTTGTTTTTCCAACTTTGTATCTATGTTTCTCCTCATCCAGCTAAATAAGTGAAACATAAAGTGACATAAAGTGTACAAATGAAGTGTGTGTCTCCCTCAGTGTGCGCCAGGAGGCTGCCTCATTGAGTTGTGCATTCAGCTCAGCATCATCATGCTGGGGAAGCAGCTGATCCAGAACAACATCTTTGAGATCGGCATCCCGTAAGTAGACTATTCACTATGGGAGTTTTTGTACCCCGATCTGGAGACATGAAATGCAGGAGAGCAAGTAACAGGTTATATTTTTTACTCAGGTGTCAGAGGTGAGGCAGGTCACTGGTTCTTTAGACATAACACACATACCTACAAACATGCATGTTTGCTCACAAGCACTTAAAAGATTCCCTCTCCTCTTTCTTGTTCTAATAACATTCCTTCCCATGCTTGTACAGTGGTACTTCATCTTGTGCAACAGCTCCGCTTTTACATGCAAATCCCAAAGGTCAGAGGTCAGCTCTGTTTATAACAACTGTCACACAACAGAGGTGCCTTTTGGCTTCAGGCTGCACTGTTACTGTTGCTGTAAGCTCAGTTTTACCTCCAGCCCTGTTGGTTCAGTCTCATCAAACACTGCGGTTCTTGTGGACGTCCTGAGGGATCAGCGAGCTACGGCATACACCATCCTACTATCTACATACCATCTGCTCATCTGTTTCACATTCATCCACTTTAAAGCTTTCTCCACCAGTCAAACCACAGTCTTGGTGTGTCGGCCAGTGTGTACTTTGATAAGGAATCTCAGTTGAGTGAAGGCAGTACATGAAAGGTTTAGAAAAATGTACCTGTCCCTGAAAGCTCCTGTCTAAAGATGGAAAAGATGGACCCATTTAAAAAACATGGTCCAGCCAATGTCCTCCCACTGAGGATTCAGGTCTAGGAAGACTTCACCGCCGCGTCATTCTGAGCTCACACCCATGAGACCAAAGCAAGGGACTGACCCACAACAGTCACAGCCTGTTTGAATTATAAAAGAAGGGTGTGTTTTTGGTGCATGTGGATGAGCCTTGGACAGGCTTGTTGACTCATTGTGACATATTGAGGTTTGGAAATGTGGACTTCAAATTATACAGCCCCCGAATTGGGCCACAGTTTGTGAGCACACAAGACAGAGACCTGAGGCTTAAGGAGAAGACAGTGCATGATGCACATATTCTGAGAAAAGAGATGCTTGATATAACTGGAGAACTTGCCTGAGAGTCATCACGTTTTTCCATCTTTGTCTGTATATACAAAAGTACATTATCAGACTTAGAAAACACTTACTGATCCCTGGGGGGGAAGGATTCCTGATGCAGTTTATCCCCTTCTAGAATATAAATGTGTATCATCAGAAATACAAGAATCATAGAAATACAAAAGTATGAAAAAAGTGGTTTGGGCATCTGGTAAGGATGCCTCCCGGGCGCCTCCCGTTAGAGGTGTTCCGGGCACGTCCAAGTGGTAGGAGGCCCCGGGGAAGACCCAGAACACGGTGGAGGGATTATATCTCTCTCCTGGCCTGGGAACGCCTCGAGGTCCCCCCAGGAGGAGCTGGACGTTGTGGCTGGGGAGAGGGGAATGCCCTGCTTAGCCTGCTGCTGCCCCGGCCCCGGATAAGGGGAAGAGAATCGATGGATGGATGGATGGATGGATGGATGGATGGATGAAAAAAGTGCATTATACTGACTATATAATAAAAATAAATAGTCAAATAGAAATAAGAAATATGTTTAAAAAATATAAAAGGATTATATATATAGAAAGTTTGGAAGCAACCTAAATTTTGTTCACAATGGCTTTCTTAAGTACCAGTCTGGATTCTTTGGATTTTTGGATGTGTTTACTGCATGATCAGACTTTACCTTTATTGAATTGAACCATTTTCCTCAATTTATCTTTAGGGATGCATTGATGTAACCAGAACATTGCTGAATAAATGTTAAGAAAAGAAAAGAGGGGCTTAGTTTTAGGGTTGAGAAGATTTGGAAGAGTCACAACTTCAGTGTAAAGGTAAAAAACAAATCACAGTTTGCATTATTCACTTTAGACTTTTGAGAGTTTGGCTACAAAAATCCCAATAAAATCTCAACTGTGTTTATATCTCTGACAAGTAAGTATGAGTAAAGAAACAAGAGTTCAGATGTATACATTGAGGAAAGAAGGATACAAAACAGTGATGTTGTAAGTTGCAAGTAATTTTAGGTCATGGGCAACATGCAGCCAAATTTGTTCTCAAGTTGGCTGGCAATACTGAATCCAAAGCCAAAATCTCCTAATATTAGAATTTAATGATTTAAAGCTGTATTACTTGATTTTGACCACTAGAGGGCAGAAAACACACAGATTCACAAAAACACAGCCACAAAGTGCGTCATAAATTGTAGTAGTTATGGTTTACTGTACCCGCTGAACAAATGCTGAATAAATACTCACACATACAGACACCCGCTGTCACAGTATGATCCCCATTTAAGGTCATGTTTCTGGCCACCTGATGTATGTTAAAGTCCACTATTGAGTGCCATTAGAAACACAAACTCATAAGAAAATATCGAGGCCTTTATCTGATCAAATGCTCAGTTTAACACGCAGCTAAAAAGCTGTAGTTAAATAATAATTATCTGAATTGTCTGACACATTCATATGAAGATATTTCTTAATGCAGGTGGAATGAAAAAAACTAATGTTTTTATATTAACTGGCCTCACATTTTTCAATATATGACTTTGCAGTAAAACAGTGTAATGGCTGCAAGAGGGGAGAAAAGGCAAACATACATTAAACATTCACAGGGAAAGTCTTGACCCACATCAGAAAACTCTTATCTCCATTCAGACCAACAGCACTAACATGACTGTGTGGAGAGTGTGTGTGTATGTAGTCAGATGGTTTGTGTGTGTTTGTGTGTGGACCTGTGTGTCTACATCTACTTTATATGAATGTGGATGTGTTTAAAGAAAAGTATACTTTAATGTGCCTTATAAACTGGAAATCTCTAGTGTGTGTGTGTGTGTGTGTGTGTGTGTGTGCATGCGTGCACATGTGCAATAAACACAAATAATGCCAAACAATGTCAAGCATCGAGTTGCTTTTATTAGTTTCTATTAGAGCAGTACACACAACCATATGCATACACAATGATACGTTCGCACACTGTGGCACAGAGAATGCATATACTGTGTGTATTGACCATAGACTATATAAAATAAATATATTTATATATTATAAATATACATATATTGTACAACAGAGACAGACAGTCACTGCTCATGAAACTTAATGTGCATGTGCAGGTAAAGTTATGCTACATATTTAGTTGCATACCAACCCGAACAGCAGCCAGACTGTTTTAAAAGACATATACTATATACACACACACACACACACACACACACACACACACACACACACACACACATACATACACACACACAGTTGGAACCACACCAAGGCATGTACTTACAGAAACACACACAGAACAGTATTTTGTACCTGGCTCTATCTGCTCTCCCGCTGTGTTTTCCAGCAGCAATTTATATGAATCACACAGTGATTTCACCTCAGTTTTCGGTTGAAAGACAATCTGCTGGCTACTTTTTCCTCAGCGTCCATATTTCTTAGAAAACAGTCAGCTTCTGGCCGTGAATCCAGATGCAATAAAATGTTGATTTAGCTGTGTCAATAGTTGTTTGTGTTTTATGTTTCACAAGCAAAGAATGCGTCTGTCTTTATTGTTCCAGGGAAAGTTTACTGGGTGCACGTCCAGACACCAGCATAGGACCACCCTGCTTCACATTTATGGATAATAATGCTTTGGTTCAGTTCCTTCTAAAGTAAATACGGGTTTATTTGTTCGGGTCAATTTTATTTATACAGTACAGCCCAGTATCAAAAATCACAAATGTTATGGTCTGTACAGCATTTGAAATCCTCTGCCCTTTGACCCTCGTGTCAGATAAAGAAGTGAACATAGTCCTGGTGACATCACCCATTGTTTTACAGTTTTGGCATTTTGGCCATCTTATCTTATTTTTTTTATCCAGAAGTGAAAATATTTTGACGATAGGGTGGATCTGACTGAGAACCTGAGGACACTATGATGTAATATCGTCTTGTCGATCAGAAGTTAGCTATGCCCTAAAGCATACCCTGCTTTATCGTCTATTTTACTCTAAATGGGACCATAATTTACTAAATGAACATAATGCTGTTTTGAAGAAGACTTAGAACTAGTGAGACCATAAACTCATTTGGAAAATGTTTACGGAGGTACTAAATCAAGTTAGAAGTGGAATCATTCTCTTGTAGACTGTGAAGTCAGTGACGTCGCCCCCTGTTGGCCATTAGAAAGAATGCAGGTTTAAGGCACTTCCACATTGACTTAACTTTTAAGACTCTGATCTCCAAGTCCGCTTTTTTTATACAGGCTATGGTGCATACTCAACCAATAAAAATATAGAAGTCTTACCTTGAATCATTTTCCCTCTCACCACCTTCTCCTCTGCCCTGACAGGAAGTTGAAGAAGCTGGTGCGTGCCATAAAGAATAAAGGATCAGCGGAGGAAGAGTTGGAGGGGGAGAGACCTCCACAGCAGTGGAACCTGGACTACGCACTGGCTCCCTTTGAAGGCCTCACGCCTGAATACATGGAGATGAGTGAGTCTAAACACACTTAGCTTAAAGGGACAAAGTAGCCATTTAGACCCCAACATACATTTAAAATGAATGCCCCTGGAATCACTGAGAGAGGTGTATGTACTCTGTATCTGCGAGGACATTATCAGGTAATAGTTCACACCTGGACTGAAGAACAAATGGATATTTGTGCTGGCTAATTATTGATACACTCATCAAGACTGTCCCTTATTAACAGCATTCATCAAATGTTGCTGAAACTCCTACGTTGACCTGACAACAAGGAACTTTACCGGAGACGTGAAATATGACTCCATCAAAACAAACAACATTTTTTTTCATGAACTTTGAAGGACTTTATTCCAGATGCAAAAGTGCACACAGGCTGTGTATGCAACAGTTAATTAACATGAATGTTCATCACAAACCAAAGCACATAAACACTGGAGATTAAAGCCGTTTCCTCCCTCAATTATAATCAGTTTAAGCTGTGTATTTAAATCGACATGTTTGCCGGCAAGTAATTAGCAAGTGACACATTATTTTGAATGGGTTTCAGTTTCATTCACTGTGGCCCCTCGTCTTCCCAGTGCTCTGGTTATATTAGAATGTCAGAATTATATTTGCTTTCCCTTTTTCAGGAATTTTTTTAGTTATTCAAACAGAAAATGGAAAGCTTCCGTTGTTGTTTCTCAGTTGTTCCAATTTATTGCAACACCATGTTTATACAGTACAGGCCAGCTATTGGAAGAAAGTTTGCAAATGCAGGGCTTGAAGACCTCCGGCACGGTGCCGGAAATCCGGCTCGGGATTTATTTAAAAAATTTTTTTTAATCATGTTTAAAAAAAAAAAAAAAAAGAACCCACTAAAAACCCTTAGTTAGTTAGATCTGGATATAACCGGGGAGGGTGGCATTACGGTGGATAGCTTATAGCCTGCCGGAGAAGAAGAAGGCGGCTCTCTGGTTTGGATAATGAGCAATTGCTCTGGTCATCCAGAATTACATAGGCTTTGATGGCCATGTCCTTATTATCCTTTGGGAAAATCTTTGCTAGGCAGATCTTAGAACATGAGCGGCTCCACTGACCCAGACCACAAACTTCTGTGCAGCTTGTTCCAATGACCCCTGGGTTAGAATTTACGTCTTCCTCCCCGCCGTTCTCTTGTGGCGGTGAAGGAGCCTTGACATATTTTGGTGATGGGCCAGGATGCACGGCTGCTTCATGATTGGTGCTATTGCATTCAAAACATTTCACAAATGACTTACAATCTTTAGCAAGGTGAGAAACTGAAGAACAGCATCTGAAACATATTCCTTTCTGCTTGAGAAAGGCCTTTCTGTCGTCAAGGAGTTTATTCCTGAATGTTCTGCATCTTTTCAGAGGATGAGGTCTGTTGTGAATAGGGCAATTCTTGTTAGGGTCGTTGTCGAGTGTAGAAACATCTGTTTTGTGTACCGAGATAGGTTTATTTGTGTTGACATTCTTCACAAAGTATTTATCTGGTTTTGTGGGTGTTGTGGTGCTGCCTTGATGAAAGAAACTAGGGTCATTTCGCTTCCTTGCCTCGTAGCACACAAAGTTGCAAAAATACTCAAATGGAGGAAAGCGACCATGGTTCTCTTCTTTGTACCTTGATTCAGAACTCATCCACTTTTCTTGAAGTCCATAAGGAAGCTTGTCTACAATTGGTCCAATTCCACGATAGGTGTCCAGATATGACTGGCCAGTGAGGTATCCGTCTTCTTTGGCACCTTGAATTTCCATAAGCAAATCCCCTAGCTCATGTAATTTAGCTCGTGGCAGAAATCTTAGGGAAGTTGTCCAACCATTGAAACAGTGACCTTTCGATGATTTCAGGGGCAGCATAGCACTCACGTAATCTCTCCCATGCTTTCTCTAAAGCCAAACTGGGGTTGCTCACACGTACTGAGCGCATACGTCTCACCTGTTCGCCAGATTCCTTTCCCAACCATTTCATCATGAGATCCAGTTCTTGGGTGGCTGCAAGGTGAACTTCGCCAGCAGCACCAATGAATGAGGAGTACCATGCACGATAATTCTCTGGTTTATCGTCAAATTGGTACAGTCCTGAACTGACAAGGTCTCGTCGTGCCAAATACTGCGCCAAGGGCTCCGCCATAGGTGGTATGTTGGATGGTGGAATAGGCTGGGGAGAATAGGACTGAGCATGTACATTCATGATGGAGTTTGTCCTTCCGACTTCATACTCTTTTCTTACTTTGGTCTTATCGGGAAAGTTTGGTGAAGGTGATTGCATATTCTCTGACTTAGGCCTCTTGATAGGTTGCGAATGTGTACTGTCCTTCGCAGGTGGATGCCATGTAACATAGCTGTCAGGTGATTCTGCATGCCGGGGGGGGGGGCCTCAGGATGGCCTGACAGGAGAGGATTGGGAGAATACCTGCGAAGATTGATTTGAGATTGCACATATTCACTGGTTCGATCGATTTTAACCCTTTCCGCTTCGGATATTGCACTTCCGACTGCAGCATCCATTGCTTCAGCATTTTCTAGCACTTGTGCTTCAACCACAGCCGCATCAGCTTCACGTTGTAACGTTAATACTTCCAACTCTGTGTCTATTCTTGCTGCTTCCAACTGGCTTTGAGCGTCCTTTGCGATCCTTTCTGCCTTTCTGGCAGCCTTTTCCATTTTCAGTTTAGCCTCTTGGCTAGCATATGATGCTCTCACTTTAGCAGCTTCTGCTCTAGCCCGGGCGCGGGCTGCACTTGCAGATGATGATGATGATGATGATGATGCCGATGCATTGCTCCTAGTGTTGGATACATGTGACTTGCCACTTGATGCCATCTTGCCCACTTCAAAGCGTCAGATTGTGCCTTTTCACTGTAATGTTCTCGTGCAGAGTGTTGCAACTCTGACTAAACACCAAGTTAAACCATTGCCAATGAAGACAGAGCCGTAGTAAGTTTGATCGTTTACTGTCACACTTCTTCATTAACATGTTGGTGAAAACTGCAAATAAAGCGATACAAAACGTATTTTAACTTAAACATTACAACAAACACAGCTGTAAACATGATACACATTGCTGCCTGCTTGTATATAATTGTAAATGAAAACACTTTTAACTTAATTTATCAAATACATTAATTTAGGAAATCACTGCTTATATATAAACAATGCAAATCAAACTTACGGCATTGCCTCTATGATGCTTCAGAGTGGATGTGCAGATTCATGCAACACATGTCTGCCTTCCTTTGTCCCAGTCAAACAGGAAGTGACTAAATAGGGGTTGATCCCAGAGGAAGTGACTAAACAGGATGTGACATCATAATATTAAGTAAACAAATAATATATTTACAAAATAAATTAGTAAATTAAACAATTACAATAAAATAAAATAAAATAATTAAATTATTTAAATTTAGTCATGCCACGCCCCCTTAAAATTTTGCCCCCCAGGACCGCTGCTGTAGAATGTGTTAGCCTACAAAACATTATTATTCATCATTAAGGTCGTTCACAGGTAAAATAGTTTAAAGGAGGGACAGCTATGCGCCAATAAAAGTTGACTGATTCACTGCCTGTCAGGGGAAAGTTACTATGTGGAGCTGGTAAAGAGCTACAGGTGTTGGATTATTATGTCTGAGGGTACACACACACAGACAGACACACACACACACACACACACACACACACACACACACATACACACACAGCTGTAGGCATGCCTCTTATACTATTATAACCAACTGCAGTCATAACAAACTAACACCTGCTCTGTCATAACGTTTCTCGGGGTAACAATAAAGCCTTAAAGTGTGATGAGTACAGAGCTGTTAAGAGTACAAAGGGGAGAAAAAAATAGATTTCAAGCAAAAAAGATAAACACAGCTGCATCCTTTCAAGAAATGTTTGTTTTTTCTCTTATTTACTGTGGTGATCATCTTTTTTTAGACTTTTCCTCTACAGCCACCATGAGGTTGACATCTGCAGTTTTAAGTGACATTTTTCGGCAAACTACTGCATGGATTGATGCTTTCAAAAAAAACTTTTGTTCTCTAGTAATTATAAATATTTAGGCCTTTCAGGAGTAGTGTGAGCTGCCAATTGAGGAACCGCGGAGAGCCGCCGGCGGAATTTTGTTCTAAAGCAGTGCAAGGATAAGGATGGCCTCTTGTTTCATGTAATACCCATAGAAAAACATGGATAAATCATTGTGTAGCTTAATGTGGAGTCACATCCTGACTAAGGCTAATGGGCAAATATGTGGAGTGTGGGTGGAGCTAAGGCAGGCTGAATGAACTCTGGTTGCTGAAACACACCACCTGTGACAGTTGAGTTATATCAAATTTCACCCCATGTACAGTTGGAATGAATCAATCAATTTGGAAATTAGCTTTAGAGACCAAAACTTTTTTGTACCAGGTAGTGAACATGTTTTTTTTCTGTTGTAAAGTTGGGCATTTAAACATAGGGGTCTATGGGGATTGAACATAGACTGTATATAAATAATGGACGTAGTCACCGTGTCGTCACCCATTGGTGTGTGGCCCGTTGGAAGCCTCGAGTTCAGTGTTACACTCGTCGCCATCTTGCGTCGCCATCTTGTTTCCGATACGCGGAGCAGACCATATTTGGACTGTGGAGGAGCGAGAGGGAGCTGACAACACTGCACTACACGCCTCTCTACACCGGCAACCCGACTGAGAGAAGCCGCAGCTAATCCATGTTAGCATTAATTGGAGCATTAACTGGGATGTTAGTTTTGGCGAGCAAAAAACAAAAACAAAATGTATCTTTCTTACCTCAGAAAACTGAGCAGCGACTCCTTGGAGTGTCTGTTAGTCCAACCAAACACTGAACAAGACATTTTTACTGAACAAAACGTTCAAATAAACTGTCATTAAGTAAAAATACAGTGTGAAAGGGTCAAAGTTATGAGACCAAATCGGTAAACGTCCTCTTTTATATCTATATAACATTATATATAACTTTATTGATTCGTTGCCGTGGATACACATTGTTCTGCCTCTCTCCTGATGACGGCTCGCATTGTCAGTGACCTGTCAATCAAAGCTAGAAACGCCCCAAATCATACGATTCTTTATTTTCTATTTTCTTCTAAATGGGGCCATTATTAGAACTATTGATATCAAATTGTCTTGAAGATCATTTTTAACTAGCGATTGAGACCATAGTGTTGTCCTGAAAAAAAATTCTGAGGTAATAAATAAAGTGAGAATTTTTCAAATTTTGCACTGAAATGAATGGGCAGATTTTTTTTGCAGCCAAACTTAGCACCCCCTACTGGAATGTTTGGTGGATTGCAGGCTTAATGCACTTCCTGGTTGGCCTCCATGCTCAGACACGGAGATTGCCGCCTGGTTTAAGTACAGTGTGCTGAGAACAGACAAATTTTGTTTCTCACAATTTTTTTTCACAATTTATCTTCATGTACGGTATGTGTAAGTGCTTATTGAATCAACTGCCTCTTTACCATGATAACTTGACTGGAATGTCCATGAACAACCAAGGTTCCCGAAATGATCGATTTGTTGATAAATGCACTTTACCAGATATGTGAAATTAGCTTCTTTCAGGTTTTACTGAATACATAAATTGATGTCTAAATCTGTAAAAAGAGTATAAAAATGTGCTTAGGAGAGATACACACAACAGGTAAATCCATAGATGACAGATTGTGATGAGGCCACCCGGCGTGATATTTTCTGATTTCCTCCAGGTCGATGGAGTTGAAATGCAGCAGCAGTTAAGCAAACATGCAGCAACAAGCTTGACTTTAGAAATTGGCAACATCTGTAGGTGAATTGTCAACCCATAAAACAGGCTATGGGCCTGTTTACGTCAAAGCCACAAAAAGCATGAAGATTTTGTTGAAATTGTAAAAAGCAAGTGAAGTTTTGATGCGTTTTCTGTGGGTAATGTCCGTGTAAATGTAGGGTCCAATGTAAGCTGAAAAATGTCTATACTATACTACTATAGTATATAAAAATGATATCACTATAATATATTTAGAAAAGTTAAATGGCATTTACATGTAGCTGCTACTTGCATCTTTTGGTGGAATCAAGTTAATTTCTTCCAGAGTTCAGTCTTTAGAGAAGTGTTTTGGTTTTTGATCGTGTGGTGATAATGTGGAGATTTCATGTGATATGGAGCGAGGGAGGAGGGAGAGAAAAAAACAGAAAGAAGAGCGGACTGATGTCGCTGCAGGGCACAGAGAGGAATGTAAGAAATGTCTGTGCTCGACATGCAAACATTCACACATAGCTGTTAGATATATGAATGAGTAGTCCTGGGTTTGTGTTAACTCTTATTATTTATGTGTGCTTGTCTGTCTGTGTGTTGTATTTGTGTGTGTCCGTGAGGCGTGTGTGTCTTGTTTGAGTGCGCCCGGGCCAGCCTCGAACCCGTCAACCTCGGCTCAGGTAGATAGCGAGGTTATTCTAAGCTTGCCCTCTAGCACTCGCCTCTCCGCTGTCGTATTTTCTTCCTCGCCGCTCTTTGTCTCGGCGTGGCATCCCGAGGTGAAGCCGTCAGTCTCCGGCTCGCTGGAAATCCCCGTTCCCACACTGCTAGAGTTCCACTGCTCCGACCAGAGCCGTACATCAGCTAGAAGTCAGACAACCTGCCTTGTCTTTCTCATGTTTCCTCCCCGCATTCTTAGGAAGCAGGTGAATGTCGTTTTGAGCATATATTGAAGGTCCATAACAGCAATAATGTGATCAAGCTTACATCTCTAAATCTTGCTCTTTGGCCTGGATCAACCCTGGGAAACTTTAGTGTATTTACCTCTGTGGAGTGTCCTCAAATAAAACCCTGATTCTCCACCAGTTCCAGAGCAGCCTTAGTGCAACTGATCTCTGACCCTCCAGTGGCCGAGGGGAAGCTGGTGTGGCAAGCCTGGACAAGTCTTTTAGGCCCCTTATGTTCTGCTTATTGAACTATTATTTCAGTTGGCTGTGCTGAGGAAGGCAGCAGCTGCCAACCACCCTTCAGCAGTGATATCCAGCATCGGTGTGCAATTGTTATGTACTTTATAATAAATTCCCATCAACTTTGGTTTTAATTATTAGTCATGGGTGTTGTGACTCTAGGTTATCTAATCAGACCAACTTACATAACACACACATAGTTCCGCACACTGCTTATTCATAAAAAGTCCCACTTTAGCTGGTGCAGTGGAGTATTTAACCTTAAAAGGCATCATCTGAACTGCAGAGCGAGCCTGGACAGACAGTGTGACTCCTGACCAGACAAATGGCCGTTGACCAACGTCAATCAGACGGCGTCTTAGTGACGGCTTGAAATGTGTGTGTGCAGCATTGTAGATTCCTTTCTCACATGTTAGCCTCTCTTGTGCTGGCAAATAGGAGAAATGGTAAATATCACTGGTTCTTTTTAAACTAACTTCACCATAGTATGGTGAATGGACAGACATGGACATGGACAGATAATTTCACTTGACAAGATTTCTTAAATTGAGATAATTAAATCTAGAAATAAGAATTTTGAACACTTAAAATAAGGAATTAACTCTTAAAACAAGATTAATTAAAGCTGCAAGCAGCGATGAACTGGCACGAGCAGAGTGCACTGACAATTATTTGTTTCTTACCAAGATAAAAAAAACTTTAGATTTAGAAGTTTTAGATAATTTATCTTGTTTTAAGGGTTAATTTCTTCAACAATTCTTCAACAACTTCAAGTGTTCAACAATTAATAATATTAAGAATCTTGTCAAGTGAAATTATCTGTCCATGCAGCAAGATCATTTCCCTCAGATTTAGTATTTTATCTAGTTTTAGACACCCTTTTTTTTTTTTACAGTGTGCTGACTTTATGTCAGGGTTGTCGGTTCGTCTGTATGTTTGTCCCACTGTCGTGAACGCCATATCTCAGGAACACCAAGAGGGAAAAGGTCATTGTGACAACATGACATTCTCCAAAAACACATCTGGTTAGATATTGAATTGGTGGCACCAATCTTGAAACTGTGGTGATTGTACAGGTCTTCTGTGTTGCTGAGTTTTCACTTCATACATTTTATAGACTTGGACAGACATGAATGCAAACTGCAACCTGACTGGTTAAGGCAAGAGGGGATTTTCATGTCCTAAACATATGTCTGTTTATGTAATCAAGCTTCCTCTGACCATAGATAATCACATACAATTTTGGGGGGGGGAAAATACAGCCTTTTATCACATAATGATTTGTATGTTGGTTTAGAAAATGTAGCCAGTGGTAAATACTGGAAGGCAACTTCACGATCAGTAAATCATCCATTGATCTTTGCTACTGAAAGCTTTACAGCCTGTGATTTCTCACCCTCAACACTTTTAATGGACACTATTGTTGACTGTAACGTATCTTACATCATATGATATCTTCCATTTTGTAAACATGGAAAATATTGCAAGATTCCTTCATTATTATATAATTCTCTTCATTGTGATAGCATCTCAGTACTATTTTCACCATAACAGACGGAAGAGTTATTTTAAAAATGATTTAACAACAAATATGCATATTAGGTATTTTTAAACACCATTTTGAGGTCTTTTTTTGCTTCCAATGTCAGATTGGTATTGTTCCAGCACAAGAGAAACCTCGATAGTATTGTATATATTGATTGGTTGAACACATGAGCCAATGTAGGACCAATTGCAATTGCCATTTTTTGAAGTCCTTTAGCCATGGAAATGACACAAGACAAAAAAAATGGAAGAAAACATGAGCTAAACGTGCCACAGCTAAATATATGATAACATAAAAGACAGTATTTGGTCCAACTTAGAGGGGTGACTCCCTCACCTGGTTGTGTCTGTAAGTAGACGTTACCCTAAAGTGAACTTCCATTTTGAGGTGTAACTAAAGTTGTTTTTCTGAACTGTGTTGAGGCTAGAAAAATTGATTTGTCTCTCAACAATTTCCCTTTTAACAAAACTGAGAGTACTGAACAACCTTTTCAGTTGGCCTGAAGTCTGTGATGCGCTTTGAGACTTTGAGATGGACAAAGAATAAAGTGATAATCAATCACTGCCATGGTCTGCGAACTCTGCTGCAAGGCAGTCACGCAGATGGGAAAATATTTAGTAATATTTGGAACAGGACATTCGTACATACAGTACTAGACCCCCATGATGCTATGACGTAAACTTGAACCTCACAAGACTCTGATTTTATTCTTCCATCAAACTGCTGTAAGAAACTTGAAGAAAGGCTTTGTTGAAACTGTGCCCTGCAGTAGAAAAGTGTCATTTGGGTTGTCTTTATGTCTCTCATAAAGCCAGTTACATAAACTTAAGCAATGGAATATTTCACAATTGATGTCGTAAACTTTCTGAATGTATTCGAGGACTTCAGCTGCAGCTTTGGGTTATGGGAACACATCTCATATGTCTAGATATTTTGCTGTTCTACTACTTACATTCCTGTGCTAGTTAATTGTTTGTACAGGGGCCATGGAGCAATGGGAAACATGGCCTGCAATTCAAGACACACACATGCTAATACCATGTTCCCACCATGATCTCCTTTTACATATTTCCTTTCAAAATGGTTGTAACGATCTTCAAAGAGAACTCACTGAAGATGAGAGGAAAAAGCTTGTTATAAAGCACAAACATTATCTATTAATAGCAGATTGAAATTGATCCAATATAATTGGTTTATGAGAATGTGTATAATGCCTGAAAAACTCAGTAAATTCAATGCTAATATCCCTGATAGTTGTATAAAATGCAGAACGGAGAAGGGAACCCTATTTCACTGTTTTTGGAAATGCAAACATTTACAAGAATTTTGGAAAAAAATAATTGAGACAATCTCCACCATAGTACATAAAAAGATGCCCGGAGATCTGAGAGTAAGCTGCGTAATCTCTGTTTAATACATGCCAAACGTCTTGTTGCCAGACATTGGAAAAGTACTAATTGTTCTTCTTTGAATATGTGGATTAATGAACTTTCTTCTTGCCAAATGATTGAAAGACTCACATATATAATCAAACAAAAAAGCCATATTTTTAATGATAAATGGAATTAATTTATCATATTTTTGGAATCAAGACCTGATCTCCTAACTCCTTAAATCTAACCTTTTTATTTTAATTGAACTGAATCTAATTTATGTTGGTTATATTTTAATATTTGTTTCTGTGTGTTTTTTTATTTATTTGCTTTTTCTCAAAAATACTCTCTTTTTCTTATTTTTTTTTTTATATAAGGTACATACTATATGTATATATATTCTGAGCATAGGTATGTTTCTTTTTTTTTCTTTTTTTCTTTTTTCTTTTTTCTTTTCCAAAGGATCGAAGTGTCATTGTTCTCATAAACTGATGGCTCCAGGGTTGGGGGTAGGGAGGGAAGTTGTTTAAAGACTTGAAAGATGTAACAGAATATTTTCGTACAAATTTTGAAGTTCAAAAATCAATAAAGATATGTGTTTTTAAAAAAAATTGTAACGCTATATGTTGATGTTTACTAACATTACATCGACTGCAGCATGTGTAATGATTGTTTCTGTGTTTTCTCCAGTCATCCAGTTTGGTTTCGTTTCTCTGTTCGTGGCTTCGTTCCCGCTTGCTCCGCTCTTTGCTCTGCTCAACAACGTCATCGAGATCCGACTGGATGCCAAGAAGTTTGTTACGGAGCTACGCAGACCAGTCGCCGTACGCGCTAAAGACATTGGTAAGTTGGTGTGACACACATGAACAGGAAAAACAAACACACAGACACAGAAGTAACGGGAATGTGTGCAGTTAGACTATTTGATTCAATCTTGCTACCATCTCTAGTTGGCACAAAAAATACTAGTTAGTCAAAGTAATTATTATATTCAGTGTTTGTGTAATAATTACAGGTGCATCTCAATCAGTTAGAATATGATGGAAAAGTACATTTCCAGTAGTTCAAGTCAAACAGCCCCAACCAAGTATTGAGTCATATAGATGGACATACTTTTCAGAGGCCAACATTTACATATTAAACATACTGTTTAAAATTGGTCTTTTGTAATATTACAGTTTTTGAGACACTGAATTTTAGGTCTTCATTAAATGTAAGTCATAATCGTTATAATTAGAAGAAATTAAATAAATTAAGACATGAAATGGTTCATTCTGTGGATAATGGATCGATATAATGTCTTATTTCCACCTTTTATTTGAATTACTGAAATCAATAAACTTTTTATGATCTTCTAATTTATTGAGATGTACCAGTATATGCACATATTCGGTGGGGGGTTTGTTTTTTAATTAGAAATATGTAGTTTCACATAATTAATATTATCATAACTGAGTACAAGAATTTGTAAAGCTAGAGTAGATAATAATTAATACCCAAAAAGCTTGAAAAATAAAAGACAGTTAAAAAGTCCACTGGGGACCACCTAGCCCCACCTGCCTCCACCTTCTCTTTCCCCCAGAATTTCCTTCATATCAGAGTGAAGCAGCATTGAAACATCATGGGATTCCTAAACTTCCCGCTGAAACCACTCAACTGTTTAGTTTACTCATGTTGATACTGTTGGCTAAAAATCCCGATCTTGGTAAAAATTAAATGATCTGGGTAATTTCAAAACTGCCTTTTCATTAAGTAAAAAAAGACCATTCTGACTGTGAGGAAGGCAATGCCGGTCTACCACTCCATTCACCACTTTGGTCCAGAGCGAATCTAGCTAACTACTGGAGGATGAATCCTAATATTTGTGGTGATCCACTGACTTTTCCATGAATCCACCATGAGGTTGATATTTGTTGTTTTGAGTGAAATGTCTCGGCAAATATCAGCTGGAGTGCCATGAAATTTGGCACAATCATTCATGACCCCCTCAGGATGAATTGGAATTACTTTGGTAGTCACCCTGGCTTCTCACCTAGCATCATTATCAGACCAACATTTATATTTGTCAGATACTTTGGTTTATGACTAAAATGACCTGCAAAACTAATGACATTACCACCAGCCTCAGCTGTAGTTGTTCAGTGTGAATTAGAAAATATTAGCCTGCTAACACACTAAATTACGATGATGAACATGGTAAAAAATTGCTAAACTGCTAAGCCTCAGAGCGTTGGCATGCTGATGTAAATATTACAACTAGCTTGGCTGTAGACTCTCTGACTCTTATGCTTGATAAAGATTTCTGTCTTCCCTACTTCTACCTCTTCTCACTTGAACCATTCTCTCTCTCTCTCTTGCTCTTCTCTCTATAGGTATATGGTACAACATACTGAGTGGAATGGGGAAATTCTCAGTCATTATAAATGTAAGTATTAATGCAATGTCCCCCTTTCCACTATCTTCTCATTGAATTAGTGATGAAGGCAGATGTATGCACAAGAAATGCATATATTTTGCTGTAAGTACTCTACACAATGTGACTGCTTTTAAGGGGCCAGCACTTTCACACTAGCCAGCATTCAATACATTTTGAGATTAATGTGAACAAATAGGAAATTCACTGAGACGACAGTCAGTCTCTTGCAGCCTGTCCAGTGCTTTTCAAATTGGCAATCAACAGGCCAGATTTGGAGGGAAATCAAAATTAATTTATTTACAGCAAAGAACAGATTAGTCGTTATGAAGAGTACTACTCAGTTGGTGGAAATGGTGGAAACCCTGGGATTTATCTATGTTGTACATTCTATCTACATAAATTTGCAGAATCTGTAGGCAATGGGACAAGATGTTGGTACCAGAAGTGTTCTGGGTTTTCGTTTGTAGTCAGAGAAATATTGTTGTAGAATCAACTTTGAGCAGGCTTTGGTTGCATGCAGGTCCAACAACTGGTCTAGCAACCTTGTAACCCATGAGCTATTGTCTAACAATGATTTAGCTTTTTATTAGCTTTTAAAAAATGGATTCAAAAAAGACAGAAGAAGTGGTGGTTGGTACTCCACCAGTATTGCTTCTTCCTGTTGCAGTTCAAGGTGAACATATAAAACAAGTATCCTCCTATAAATATCTAGATGTAACAGTCGACCACCTGCTGACATGGAAAGATAGAGTCTGTGTGCAACAAAACAAAACAGAGAATTTATTTTCTCAGACGCCTTCGCTCCTTTGGAATAAGCAAACAAATTTTGCTTTTATTCTTTACCTCTACCATCTTGAGTGTCCTAAGCCTGATTTCCACCGGGTGCGTAACGGCTGCGCCGCGGTCGCCGTGCTGATCTCTGCCACTCTAATCAATGAGACCGTTTCCACCGATCAATCCGTAGCACTGCTATTTTTATTGCAAGCTGTTGCTAAACCATGTAAATCTCAACAGAGCAGATCGCACCAGACAGGAAATCCGACTCAGAATCAGTGTAATACACTTCCGTCCCCTTTCAAAATAAAACACAATACGCAGTTCATGCAGCCTAAAACTACTTCACATCAACATTACGTCTTGACCGGGGGCAACAGATCAGCAATCAATCAATCAAAGGGTCTCAGAGGGTCGGAGACATGGACGATGGGAGACTGATTGTTGAAGTGAAACAACATATATTCATTTATGACATAACACTTTTTTTTATAAGGATAGATCAACAGATTTTCCACACTGGAGAAGCAAAGTAAGCTGTTTGTTGTTGTTTTTTACTTTATTCACACAGTTTATCACGGGATCTCGCGGTCTCCCATACGTTCAGGATTATCGCATGTTCTCGTTATCTCGCGTGTATACAGCTGGCTCGCTACGCGGCCGTTCCACACCCGGTGGAAATCCCCAGTTACAGTTCTGCAATACTGCCTGGTACGGATGTCTGTTTGTTGCGTCAAAATCAAAACTGTTTAACCAACTGAATATATGTTCAAAAATTGTTGGCCAGCCTCTTGTAAAAATGTACGACTCACCTATCAAAACAGCCTGCTGAGACTTGGCAGGAACATTGCATCCAACACAGGCCACGTTCTGAATGGGGAATATGTCCTGCTGCCTCTCGGAGGAGATATGCTGTTCCCTGTTTTAGGAAGATCAAACTCAAGGGATCCTTCGTACACCAGTCCATTCTAAAATTGAACAAAAACTGATCTAAGGACTCTGAATGACAACGCAAACGACCTGACTCACTGATCAATTAATGGATTGACACTGTATTGTCTCTGTGTTTGTCTTTTCTGTCATGCAATCAGGTGGCTGTGCCTCACAATGAATTTCGGCGAAGGCTGGCAATAAAGTATCTAATCGAATCTATTCATATGCAGAGAAACAGTCTGGTCGTAAAAGTCATCTCTCAAGTCTAACTCTCAAGTTGCTATAAACAATGACCGGAAATCCATTATCCGGATATCCGCTAGCTACACCTGAACCCCTGAAATATTTGCTGCTGAAAATGATAATATACTGTTAATCCATTTGACTCATTTAGAATAATACTGTTACTTAACGCTACAGTCACGATATAGAAACAAGGGCAGTTCAAAGACATCATGGACAGAAATAACGGTCAAAGTTTTCAAAGATTACACAATACAACAGTGCCACTGATCTCCCGTTTCTCTGCTGGAACATTTTAACTTGTAAGTTAATATTTGGAAACCAGTTAATATTCAAAATAGATTTAACGTCTCTGTTTGCTTTGGGATGTCACCCCTCATGACCCTGTGAGATCCCAGAGCCTTGTTTCAAACACCTTTACATGCTGATCTGTGGAGGTCAAGGTGTGTGTGTCTTTGTGAAGTCGGGAAAGTTCTGCTTGGGATTTGTCCTTGGTCAGCTAACCAAATCCTGTTCCGTTTACTTTTAATACTAAGGAGATTTAAGAAGGATTGAGAGAAAACAAGCAGCAGGAGTTTTTATTTATTCTAGAGCTATGGGGCATTGGACACATATACAAACACTTAAGCTGCCCCAGAAGCTTCACGGCAGTGGAAAACTGGGAGCACATTTCCCCTTTTGTACATTTGGGATTACATCAGTTCTATAGACATCTTTTAATAATACTAAACTTTGACAAATCACAAGTTTTACAGGATAAAATTTGCTCCGTGGTTTATGTTATATGAATGTTCATGATAGAAAAATGTTTCACTCTCTCATTCTCTCTCTCTTCCTCTGGAGGCCTTTGTGATCTCCTTCACATCAGACTTCATCCCTCGGCTCGTCTACCAGTACATGTTCAGTCAGACCGGCACCATGCACGGCTTCATTGACCACACGCTCTCCTTCTTCAATGTGTCCAATTTTAAACCTGGCACCGCACCGCACAGCTCACTGCAAGGAGACATCACCGTCTGCCGGTAAAAACACACAAACACACAAACACGCATGCATGATAAGATACAGACAGTGGAAGCAATACCTCACTTATAATTTGCTTAAATTACCTTTGTGATGCACATTAAATACAAAGGACAAGTTTTAGACATGGATGTAAACTGTAATAGACTGGTTGGCAACGCCATACAACAGCGAGGAATTACTTCTAGTTAGGGCTGGGCGATATGGACCAAAAGTCATATCCCGATATATTTAGGCTTAATATCAATATATGATATATCTCCCAATATTTTTTATCAGGAGAGCAAAGTCAAAGCCAAATATGACATGTTACAAGTAGTTTTATTGAAACCATTTATTTAAGTGTACATAAATACTGTATAACAGGAGTACCTTTTTTTTTTTTTAAAAAAAGCAAAGCTCCAAAAAGTGCACATTTAAATCTAATAAAAAATCTTAAATAAAAATAGCCTATGAAATAAAATAGGCCAATCTTTTTCTGAAATAAATATATTTATATGAGAAAAGAATAACAAACATTACAAATATGATAAACCCTAGTAAGGGCAGCATTTATATATAAAGAAAGAAAAAAATGAACTATATAGATATCCAATATGGTGTAATTCCATATCACATTTAAAAATATATTGATATATCTTTTATATACCGATATATAAAAGCCCTAATTCTAGTTCTTATTTTTTTATATAGTTTTCTCTTGGCTGCCAATGAAGTAGTTGCATTCAAGAAACAGTCAAGTCAGTTCATCTATTTTTACATAACACAGATTTAGTTTTGGGTATTTTGTAAATAGTGAATCAACATCAAAAAAACAAACTCTGTTTTGTCAGCTTGACAGTTTGTAGGCTGTAACTTTGACCTTAACAAATACTTAAACACTCTCCTTCAGTGTCTGTATCAACAATAAATAGATACAATTACCATGCGTATTTCAAGGCTAGTATCCATTTAATCTGATAGGAGGGTGTCTGTTTCTCCTTTAGTTCATTGAGTAGAAGTCTGTGTCAATCCCTCCAATTGAGTCCTTGTTTTTAAACCTTATTCACATCGAGAAACCTTTTGGTAACACCCTGGATAACCTTTGCACTTTGTGACATTCACACTGGATGCAATATATGGAACAATCACAGCCCTTTACTGTTCAATATTTGCTTTCAAAAGAAACTCACACTTTACATTCTGTTTCCACCTCAGAGAAGCAGAGTGAGATATGAGAATTTTATATGTATAACAATATGTCATCTGCATAAAGCGGCATATAGTGTTTTGTTTAACGACATGGATGAGGAATGATGCATTTTATGAGAGATAATTGCTACTTTTAATTGCTTGACTCCAAACAATTACGGAGTGGGGACTTGTGTGGTGGACTGGGATGACATTTATTCAGGAAACTTGTACAGTTTGGTTGAACATTTCGGGTCATAAAGAATATGTATACACTTTTAAAAGCCAAAATAAAAATACATAATTGCCACATATACGATAATTTCTACGTTAGGCTCGGCATTTATCAATTTGGACATGAGCGGAGGGTACGATCAGATCACAGTCTGCTCTCAGCTCGTGTACGCAGGTTTGAGTCAGTGTGAAGTCCGAGGCTGAGAATTGATCTTAGACTATAGTATCGATGCCTGGAGCTGATAAAACTCTGCCATGTTTTGTTTTTAATGATGACAAACCAAAGCATGTTTAGACTACATAATTTATCACTAAAACCTGATTAAAAATAAATACACCCTGCGACCGTGAAATTCTTTAACCAGAATACTAGCCGAGGCTATTAAATGTTGTTGTCTTCTGCTATTTACTGTTATCCTGCTGGACACCGGAGCGTCAGTGTCTCCTCCACCACCAGTGGTCCCCGAATAGAAACATTTCTCTTACTAAACGTAAAGAAGTGAATAATATCTCTCAATCATAATAATAACAAAAAAATTAAAGATTAAATAAAAAATTTCCAAAAACCAGTTTGTTCTATTGCATCTATTGAACGTCAGCATTTCACTTTACACTCAACATTGTTTACCTTCGGCTGCAACCAAAAATTTGTGAAAACTTTAAGTCTGCAAATGTAAAATATTCAGTGAACTTGTTTAAGTACATAACTATAAGTACTTTCATTTCATAAACCTCCGTTGCTGCAAATTTCTGTAAAATCTCTATTTTGCTCCTGTTGTTATTTGTGACAATGCACCTTGCTAATAAAAGTGAGTAAAAAAAAAAAAGAAAAGGAAAAAAAATCCTCTTTTTGGCCGTATTGCGTCCTTCGTAAACTCTGGAGGCCAGCCATCTGAATCAGGTATATATTAGGGCATGAAATGTAAATGACGTGTTTCGAGCCGCCACATTTATCAACAGCTGACCATTCTTACTCTCTGATTGGTGAGATACGAACGTATTTCAGATCTGCGCTCGTTGCTACATTCATTTGATAAATGAAGGCCTATGTGTTTAAAAATATTTCGATTTGGGAATTAATTTGAGCACACTTTCAATACCACACTGCAGCTACTTCTCCTTTAATGTCAAGTCAGTTCAATTTCCATGGTTCAATGTGAGGAGATGACAGTAGCAATATAACTAAACAACTTATGTAAATTAATTGATGTGCAGCTTACCTATCGTTTTAGTCTTCCTAAATTGATATTGTTTGAATTTAGCTTCAGTTTGTTCATTTCTTTTTTAAGAGCCTTGGTCTGAGATGGGGTGAAGTTGATGCTTTTTCAGATTTAGAAATACAGTAAACTATTGTGTCATCCTTGCATTTTTTACTTATGCCAGTGGCAAGCATCCCTTTCATAAGATCAATATAAAGCGCTGTAGAAGAAAAGGTCATGGATGCCGGCGCCCACAGACAGAGGTCAGCCTGCTGTTACATAAGACACCAAATAATTACTATGCAAGAATACAGTCTTTGTGCCAATGTAGTGTGGTACGTCACGCCCGAAACACGACGAGATACTGAACGCCCTTGAATGCTTATAGGCATGAAATTGGCTGGAGGATGTTAAAAGAAGGGTGTGTGTGTCTGCAGGGATTCAACTCAGTTTGTAATTCAAAGTATGTCTGTTAATTTCTCTCTTTTCTTTCTCTCTTCTTGACCCAGTTCATTTTGGGATTCTAGTTGTTTGGATGGAAATATGTAAGCAGGAGGGAGGAAAAGAGGAAAATTATGGATAAGTTGAAGGATCACCAGAAAAAGTGAGAGAAAGGGATTCCATGATTGAATAGGATAAAGCTGGGGATAGGGAGACATGGAAAGATGTAGAGATAAGGAAGGAAACGAAGGAAGGGGAGAGGCACTGTAGTTGGACGGATGGATAAATAGATGGATGGTGTGACAGAGGCCAACCACTAAGGTATTAAATCTTTAATTACATTTAAAAACAGCAGTGTGAGGAAGTTGAAGGCAGTTTCTGCGTCAGTGGGCAGAGCATCACCGCACATATCTGCAGACATGTTTTCTCCTACTGTATTCCCACTGCTGGATGAGGGCTAAATAAAAATGTGGGTAAACTATGAATTCTGCTTGGTGCTTAAAACTTTGCCAATGTCAGAAAAATCTGTTTTTACTTTTTCTAAAAAAGACTAATCTTTTACTCTTGAAAGACCTAATGCCAATACAGCCTAAATCAATTTTACACTTAATTGGTATCAGACACAAATGATGGTTCATCAGTTCTTTGCAAAAAAATGTTTGGGTAACAAATTGGAAACTGACACAGCAGAAATAGGATTTCAATGAAAACAGATGCAGGGTTGAACAAATTATGATCTAGAAATTTAGAAACCACCGTTGATTTTTAAAACATGAGCCAATCAATATGACAATCACTTCCATCCGTCCCGTAGTGTTTAGCAGCTGCTAGTATTGTAAACCCCTTGATTGGATATAAAGAGATTTTGTAATCATACTAACTTGTCAAAGACATGCGACTCTATGCCAGCTTCACATAACCATAAATCAAATACAGATTTCAATCGATGGGTGGAAAGGTTGGTTGATAGGTAGGTGGGTAGATGAAAAGATAAATTGACGGATAAATGGATGGATGGATGGATACCTTAATTTAGACAGGGATGACCAATTGACAGCAGAGCTCTTTTTTTACAGTGGTGGCCTGCATACACAATCAAAATACAGTCATGGAAAAAATAATTAGATCACCTTTGTTTTCTTCAATTTCTTGTTCATTTTGATGCCTGGTACAACTAAAGGTACATTTGTTTGGAGTAATATAATGATAACAACAAAAATAGCTGATAAGAGTTTAATTTAAGAGCTGATATCTAGACATTTTCAATGGTTTTCTTGATTATGATTTTGGTGATTATCAAGAAAACCATGGAAAACCACATTTCTATACAAAGCAAAGATACAACATTGTTGGAAACATTTTAGAAAATGGATAACTCAAAATATATGCCATAGGTATGTTCCTTTTTTTTAAAAAAAAAGACATTTGAATTAGCCTGGCTAACACCAGACTAATCTCAAATGAGATCTAGTCTGGAAACCAGCCATTCATTTCTCCGTAGAGGAGGTGCGGCTTATGATCCTCCGGAGCCGTTTATTGGACGCCAAGAATGTCTATCAAAAGCGTCTGGTAGGTAGCTCTTAGCCAATCGTATCAGTTATACCAGATGACGTATGTAGAGCGACAGAAATGGATGTTTGTTGTGTGTGTGTCTGTGAGAGAGTGTTGCTTGCTGCGTTGCTTCTCCAGTTCTCGCTTTCTGCAAGATTATTTATTTTCACGCTTTATTCCCCCTCATGTCATTCAGCCACACACATCCACTGATTTTATGGGCAATAAACAAGCTGCTGCGGGTCTCTCGGCGGCTTCGCTGTCCCCCGGCTCGTAGCGAGATTAGCGCCGCTAGTGGAGCCGCCGAGAGACCTTTTGCCTTTCAACTTTCGCTCTAAACTATTTAAAACACCATCTACAGCTAAAGAGAGGTTCGCGTCTGCTGCAGCCATGTTGGATCCGTATGAAAACTACAAAACTACAAGCTTCCGTCTGCCGAGTAGTACGCGTCATCGTCTTGCCGTTCCTCCCCGCTCTGTGATTGGATCCCTAAAACAGGGCTAAGAAACGGCCCTGGTTGCCAGACTGCCTGGAGGTTCGAAATTAAATTCGAGCGCGCAAGGCAGTATGGGTATACCCAGGCTACATTTGAATGTGCAAATGTTACAAATTATACATTCAAAGGTGATTCAGGTCCTTAGCCTTGTTGAGGTACTACTGAGCTAATATTAAGCCCTACCAGCCCCTATAGATGTTTGGCTCATGTCCATGTGGAGGAGGAGGAGGAGGGAGGGAAGCCAATTCCCCTACAGGGATACACTTTTTCTCTATATTCCTGACATGTACTGACATCAGTTAGTTTAAATCAAATCATATTAGCGAGACTACTTTTCAGTGATTTACAGGACACAAAGAACATGGGGAATAAGGACAAAGAGAGGACGAGATAACCACAAACTGCTGCGATAAAAGGATTTTTATGGTGAAAATCATTGTCTCTTCCTCGATAAGACTTCAAAAAGTATATTGATAGCAGGACTTTTAGGCTTCTCCTGCTTAATGTCAAGACAGCACTTATTCCTGTGCCAGCAGGAACTAAGCTGCAGTTACACTGTTATCACCTGGAAGTCAAGTGCTGGTCAAGAACTCATGGGATGGATTATGTCATTTCTGATAGGATGTTCCTCTCAGTTCATCAATGGAAAGTGTTATAGTTGCAATTCTTTATTCAGTGTTCCTGAGTTCAGTAATAAATCTAAATGTACAAATATCAGAGACATGTTGGAACAACGCAGCAGAAAGCATGTCATCTTACATGAATTATGAATATGTCTCATGGGTATAGTACATAATGTGTTCCTTCAGTTTGAAGCTTTACATCAAGTTTCCTTTTTGTCTGTTTTGAAGACTAAATCAAAGAGGTGTGATGTTTCTTTTGCCCTTGAGCGATCAAAACCAGTTCTACAGGGTCAGAGAATTTACACCTGAAACATAAGTAGTAAACAAATAACAAAACAAATCATCAACACTTGGCTGCCAACATTTCAATATGGACAACTCCAAAGTGCTAAATTTTAGCCTTTATGTTTATCATGTTCATCATCTTAGTTTTGCAAGTTAGAATGCCTACAGTACATGATTAACATACTCTACAGTTGAATGTGATAGTCATTAGTTTTGCAGGTATTTGTTAAGAAACCAAGCATTGGATACATTTGCTTGGTCAAAAAAAAGTCAAAAAAAAGTTTGGTGATCACCAAAGTTATTTGGGAAATAAAAATGAAAGAATTTAGTAGTTGTCAAGGAATTTCACTAAAAGTCCAAAATGTTAACCCCATGGTGAAGTTAAGGATCACCCAACACAATAATATTAATCCTCTGGGGATAAATGCATGTAAAAAGTTCATGGCAATCCATTTAAAAGTTGGATGAAACTTTCATTCTGGACCAAAGTTGTTGACTGACAAGTGTTTCCATCCCAAGAGCTAGCACAGCTAAAAAATAAGGAGAAGTAGGTTAACCATTCCATGTCAGAACGGATATTTGACACACAAAAAACTCAAAGTCAGTGACAGAAACGTGTCTTTGCCAAACACTGCATCTGTGAGATAGCTGTGTTCTTGTTTGGGTGCATGTGAGCACCAGAAATGACTATATGGCTACAGCAGCTGAGGTCAATGGTTTGATACCTTGTGACTAGAAAGTCCGACTGAAACAATTAAATTGTAATTTCTCCCATATAAAACTTTAATTAAACGTATTTGTCCTTGACCATTACCTTTCAAAGACCAATCTGGAACATGTTGGAAGGGAATTTAGGACTTAAGTGTTTTTCTCCTCTCATTCCTCTCTTTATCCAGACAGGAGGAAGTCATAAACTAAAGAGGGATGGAAGTGGTTTTGGATCAAAGTAAGCAGGATGCCAGACCTGTTGTCACATTCTCTGCTCTTAACAATTGTGGGAAAGGACAAACTCAGAGATAGAAATGAGAAGGAAAAACAGAATACTGGCAAAGAATTACAGCATGTCTGAAAAACATCACAGACAACTGGAAGGCAGAGGCATAGACTTATGAAAGGCACATGTTCTTGCTACGGATAGAAAAATATACTTTTGTTGGCAGTTCAGGTTGGGTGATGTTACATTGCATCCCATGCAATGGTAGCAGTGTGTCCACTGGTAGAGAATTGGCAATACCTTTTTCTACCCGTGGATGTACAAAAAGAATTGGATACACTGTTGTAGGCAGCACCCTGTTCATTCCTATGAAAGTTGCTCAGTGGCGTATGAAGGCAAAAGAGTTTGACTTCGGTATAACTAGGCCTGTCACAATAACCAATATATTGGCTTATCGTTCGATAAACAAAAATGGACACGATAGTTTTTCAGGAGAAATTGTCGTTTACATGGATGTTTGTTTACATAAGTCATCAACATTCAGCCACGCTGCTGCTTTCCCTCTCCTGTCAGTCAACTTGTGGGGAGGTGGGGCTCACACACACACATAGACACACACACACACACACACACACACACACACACACAGACGGTGTGGACAGCGTTGAAGCAGGTGAAGCAGAGAGAAAAAAAGAATCAGCATACTCAAGGCTAAGTTTTGCAGTGTGGGAACATTTTGGATTTGAGCCAGATGAACGCGGAGAGCCCGATAACATCAACGAGCCAGTATGTCAAATTTGTATGAAGATAGTCGCAACAAAAAGTGGCAAAACAACAAACCTCAAAGTCCGTTTAAAACACAAACATCAATCCAATTTATCCAGCTGGGAACAGAAAACAGGGCGGAGCTGCGGGACATGGAGCGCCCTCCATTTCCCGACAACTTGCAATTAAGGATATCTTTGCCAAAAAATGCAAAATATAAACATGACAGCACAAAATAGCGCAGGTTCACAGATAGCTTTACTCACTTCATAGAGAAAGAGATGCAGCCACTCAACACTGTGAGAAGCTTGAATAGGGGATTAGATAATTTAATCGTGCGGCTCTTCTAGACTTTTCAAATGTTATGTATCCTTAATGTATCCTTGAGCAAGATACTGAACCCCAAATTGCTCCCGATGCTGCGTTCATCGTGTGAGAATTAATTCCCAAGGGTGGCACCAGTGTGCCCTGGTAGCCTCGGCCACCAGTATGAATGTGTGTGTTAATGGGTGAATGAGCATAGAGTGTAGTGTAAAGCGCTTTGGATAAAAGTGCTATATAAGTGCACCCCAAGTTATCGGACCGAATTAATCAAATGAGTCATTCCTCTGGGATTTACAGATGTATATTTCCCAATGTAAGTCTATAAATCTTGTTCGGGCCCCATGCCACCACGTGACAGACCTGGGAGTTGAAATTCCACGGCTTGGCCTCAAATTAGCTTTTAATCCTGCCGATCTTCCTGGGGCCTTGTTTCTACCACGTTTCTCGCAGCGAGTCTTGTGATTCTCGCACGATCTTGTGATCTCGAAATCCAGCTGGCTGTAAGGTAACGTGATTTAGACATGAAACATGGAGGAGGGGAGTGAAGTTGGAAATTTTTTATTTATTTTTAACTGTTGTCTCGTGTCATGCAGCTGTTTTAGTTGGTAACCTAAAAAAGTTTGAAAAACAAGAATAAAATCAACTGTCATGAAGTACAATTTGGTTATTTTATTTTGATATACATATAAGAATTTAGCTACATCGACCACCCATATTTAGGGTTATTGATCCGAACCATATTATTACCTGACATCAGCCACGTTCTGTGATAAAGGCTTAGTGTTTGTGTGTGTGTGTGTGTGTGTGTTTTAAGGATGGGAAAGGTCTGACCCCTGTCTGTAAATATGATCCTGGATCCCAAGGGGGCATTGTATTGGCGGCAGGAACTCTCAGGAACACACAGACACGTTTTTCTAACTATAATCTCATTGGTCTTATGAAAGAATATGGAGTTAGATGCTCCAGTTGTTGCCGAGCTGCCCTATTATAACCAAACATGGAGTGTCTACAAAACACACACACACACACACACACACACACACACGCATGCACACAAGAAGGGGTAGAAGCCTTTCTTTAATAATAACATTTCAAATTTGGTTCCACCCTGGCAAGTTGAGTTAAATTGACTGAATCTTGACAGGCGGCGAGGTTTTTGTCTTGCTTTTTAGTTCATTTTGAAAGTTGATCTAAAACAAAATACTGTAAAATATTGGCAAGCAAGTGAGAGAAAGATGAACAGATCAAAGAAAAAAGAGAAGGAGAGAAGAGCTGACTCTCACGGGCAGCATTCCTCACTTATGACTGTATAAGGAGAAGGAATCAGACACCATAAGACCCTGCTGACACACACACACAATGCACACACACATTTTGCGTTCCTCACTATTATTTCTATATGACTAGTCAAGTAGTTAGTGAGACAATCAGGCCATTTTATCTATTCTGGCTTCAGAGGAATTTTTCATGACAGAGTGTGTTTGTGTGTGCATATCCGTTGTCTCAATTTAAAACTTTTATCTATCACATAAATCATGTTAAACTGCTCTGTGTTTAGTGTAAAGGACAGCTTCCAGTGTGCTGAATGTCTCCTGCAGCCACAGTTGGAATTTATTTTTAAGAAAGACTTTAGGGTCTGACAAGTTAAGTCAATGTGGAAGTGCCTAAAACCTGCATTCTTTCTAATGGCCAGCAGGGGGCAACTCCACCGGTTGCAAAAAGAAGGCTGATTGTATAGAAGTCTATGAAAAAATGCCCCTACTTCTTATGTGATTTATTAGCTCAGTAAACATTTTCCTATTTAGTTTATGCTCTCAATCGCTAGTTTCAAGTTTTCTTCAATACAGCATGATGTTCATTTTGTAAATTATGCTCCCATTTAGATTAAAATAGACAAGCTTGGATGGCTGTACTTGGTGATTGAAGTCACTATAATTTATGCAAGATAGGAATAAAGCCTCCAAATCTACCACTTTACATATCATTTGTTGTTTTTTTGTGAACAGCTGAATCTTGCACTGCTTTAAATGTCCCGGCTGCATATAATGTGGGGAGGCACTATCACCGTTTCTTTGGATGGAGCAGTGTATCCTATGATAAGCAGATATGAAAGGAGCCACTGAAGCACCTTTCCTGAGCATTTCAGGCGCTTGTACCAGCTCTTATGGCTGCCACTGCTGATACTTCTGGGTCATTTCACTCAGCTGGAAACCTTCCTAAGCAAAAAAAAAGTATTCCACTGCACCCTATCTCTTGGCTGCGGCGGGGATTTCCTGCAGTTTTTGCCGATTGCCTGGCAACCTCACGATGACAACAGAACTTAAGGAAGTCCCTGCTCCTGGGCCAAGAAATAGTCTGGCACATGACTCCCGCATAAAATCACATAATTTGCCTTGTGTGACATGGCAGTTTGTAGGTGAAAACAAGAACAGACACAAAATGACGGTTAAGAGCATATTAGTCCACCAGTTCTTAATTTTAGAGACGGAACATCTTTTCTCAGTTAAACAACATTTTAAGCTGTGGTTGCAAGCCTTTATTTGAAATTGGAATTGCTCTATAATGGAAGTCATATGAAACAAAGTTTTGCTTTGGGGGTAGACTGTGTTAGTGTTTTTTCACACCTGTTTTGTTTGGTTTGGGTGAATCAAACCCTGGTTCAGCTGGACAGTGTCATTGCTGTTATTGTTAAGAATTTAAATAGGCCTTTAAATCAGACTCCGCCTCAAAATTTCACCTGACAACATTACTTTGGCTACATTGCTTTGCTTTCCAGTGCATCAACACAATGCAAACTATGTGATAAACAATGAGCCAAGATCAAACCTGTATAATTGGTCCTTCATTGTGAATATGAAAAGTGGACCATCTGCTCTTCCTTTACACTTTGTTTATGCCAGGAAGTTTCCCGCATGGAAATTTCATCCAATTAGGGAGCTCACGCATCACAAATTTTGATCCGCTTGTAAATGCTTCCTGTGTGAACACACACAATGCCTATGAAAAGTATTCACCCCCCTTGGATGTTTCACCCTTTTGTTGCTTATACACATTAAATCATGGTCAATATATTATCATTTTTTGACAACGAAAAAAACCTCTTTAATATCAAAGTGAAAACAGATTTTTACAAAACAATGAATTGTAACAATGAAACAATTAATTGTAAATATATAAGGTAAAGAAAATGATTGCATAAGTATTCATCCCCTTTAAAGTAACTTACCTGATTCAACAGAGTTCCAGGTAGTTGATGCAGCAGTGTCACAGTTAGTGAAAGAGATCACCTGAGAGCAGTTGATTGATTTTAGTATCAAAACACCTGTGTCTGGGAGCTCCAGCCTCTGGTTCATCAGTATTGCTGCTACAATTGAAACATGAAGATAAAAGAACACGTCATTTTTTCACTTTGACATCAAAGAGGGTTTTTTTTTTTGCAAATTCTTGTCAAAAAGCCAAATTATATTGACCATGATTTCATGTGTAAAAGCAACAAAATGGTGAAACACCCAAGGAGGGTGAATACTTGTATAGGCATTGTACAAAACTCCAGGCAATATGTACAATTTGGTCCCTGATTCGCAATAACAGGCATTTTTGTGATATGGGAATGTCAGTTTTAGTAGACAGGGTTGGTAGTAGACATGTCATGGCTTAATTACATCTTCTGGATCCTCTTTCTATTGTGATAAATGTGTTTACTCATACTTTCTTAGCTTGATTTTGTGGCTGGAACACTACTCTTTATATAGCTATGGCTCCACATGACGCTGCTCTTTGTCTATAAATCTCTTTTATCTCTTCTGTACATTCAGTGGTTTGAGAGGATGCATTTTTCTGCCTCAAGATTGTACCGAGATTAACAATGAAATGGGTTGTCTCCCTGCTATTGCCATGAAAGGAGTGTTATATGTTGCATCCCACAGGGAAAAGGCAGACTCTTAAAGTAGCTGCTGTGAAAATGGAGCCCATAAGTACTGTAACATAAAGTCTCGACCCCACTTCCTACTCCCCGCCCTTCCCTCTACACTCCTTTTTCAAGAAATATTTCAATGTAAAGCCATTAATAAAGTGTCTTATGGCCCATGATGTATGTGGAGATGGTCAGATTAGTAATTGCTGTTGAAATATAATCTGGCCTGCACTCAGCAAAACCAGGGCATTCAACCAGGAGACTGGTGTTTATGGCCTGTTGGTGGAGGTTATGGTAGGAAAAAACATTTTTTCCAATAACATCTCCAACCTAAACGACAGAATTGACTGTTTTCAATACCGCCCACAGTGACACATTTGTCAAAAGTTTCTCGCAGTACAGAGCCAAGCGTTCTAAAAATAACACACGTAAGTATACAGACAAGTACGGATCGCAGTTGTAAAAAAACAAAGTTTGGTTGAATTGATGCGACAGAACCACTGACCTAGGTTTAGGGCAAAAAAATTCCTGGTTAGGTCTCATTAAAGAAAGTTTAAACAGTACAGGTGCATCTCAAAAAATTAGAATATCACGGAAAAGTTTATTTATGTCAGTAATTCAATTTCAAAAAGTGGAAATAACATATTATATAGATCCATTACACACAGAATGAAATATTTCATATCTTAATTTATTTAATTTCTTCTCATTATAATGATTATGGCTTACATTTAATGAAGACCTAAAATTAGTGTCTCAAAAAAAATGTAATATTACAAAAGACCAATTTTAAAAAGTATGCTTAATATGAAATGTTGGCCTCTGAAAAGTATGTCCATCTATATGACTCAATACTTGGTTGGGGCTGTTTGACTTGAATGACTGGAAATGGACTTTTCCATTATATTCTAATGTATTCAGATGCACCTTTAGATAAATGTACGTAAATGCCGAAAGTAGTTATGAGGGAGACGTGGCGACCGTAAGTAAAAAATGTGATTCGCAAAACGTGAGCCATAGAAGTTTCATTAAAAAAATAAAGGCATGTTACATTAAAAATTACTTACTTTTGTTAGGAAACCCATCACTATCCCTCCCACCCGCCATGAGTGTGACATCCGCCATATAAACTCCACACCTCCGTCAATCATTACTACTACATAAGCAGTAGACAGTCCAAAACGGGTCATATTTTGCTAACTGTACAAAACGCCCTATATTGACGTTTTTGAGGGGAGATCAGTCTGGATTAAGCCTTAATGTGTAAACTGTGCAGATTCAGTCTCCTCAGCCATGGCTTCATTCACAGCTTTTTTTCTCTCTATTTTTTTTCTTTTTTCGATGAAAAACAGAGTTGACAATCATTGGCCGGCACCATGTTCTCTTTCTTATGAGAATATCTCTCCACTACAAATAGAATATATGTTATGGGATGTGGAGAGATATTCTCTATACTCAGAGAACCAGGGTTACCCTGTAACTCAACGTTTATTTTTTATCAGAAATCTGAGTTTCTGTGAGTTCCAAAGCACCTGAAATTGCATCGTCTGTTTAAATGCCAAGTGTGTGGTCCTGTGTCTTGACTGAATTGCCTGGTTTGTGTGTTCTACAGATTAATTTTATGATGTCCTGATGTCTGTGGTCTCACACGTTTTTAAAGCATTTAAAACAGCGATCACGTCTGTTATGGTCGTAGCATGTTTAAAACAGCAAGTGTCACGTTTTGTAGGATCATATAATCATGCTGCACTAGTTTTCAGAAGAAATCATACAAACACTGTTCTGCTCTGATTAGCTGCTCAAATTCGCTTTGAAATTGTCTAATATTGCTGCATGTGTTGCATGTATTCACCTTCACTGTTTGGCAAAATAATGTACCTAGTTCACAGTCATCACAATTATCTTCTTGCTCCTCTGATTGCAGTCCAGACTGATAGTTTTACTTCCCTCAGCTGTCATCACAGTTGGCTGCTTTGCTGAAGAGTTGATTTTGATTGAATCCTGCTGTGTTCCTATATATTTCCATATGTGAATGACTGACAGCATCCAAATAGTTATATCATAAATAAACTCTGAGGATGAACATAAAGAGGGTGAGACCCTCTTTATGTTAAGAGTGACTACGTCCAACAGGAAACAGCTTCTCCATCAACTTGGCTTTGTATTCCAGGAATTGACTGAAATAAATGTACACATTATGTACCTCCTCCAAACTATCAGTGCATGTATCTTAATCCATTAGGTTTTAAAAAAAAAACTTCTGTTGTTTGTATTAATTTTTTAGACATAGATCACCACCACAGTTTTTCTCCATCATACTTTGCAGTTATGATATGCTCCTTAGACTGAAGGGCCACTGACACTGTTTTCTTTACTCGACTGCATCTCTAACAGCAGGATACATTTTAGCAGCCTGCCATTGGCAAATTTTATTTAAAGTAATGCTGAGCCATCATTTTTTAGTGAGACAATGAAGCATAACCAAAATGTGACTGAATAAATTACTAACAAAGACTGGCTCATGAATGTTTTTATTTATGCGTGTTAAATTGGAATTCAAGTTCCTCTTATGATCAAATAAGATAAGCAGCTGTCTCTTGCTGTCTGTGTGATGCACTTCCTCCACATTCCCAACCTGCCCACTCACATAAATTGTTTAAGTCTTTAATCTGACACGCCAGCTTTAAACAAAACACATCTTCTTTGTCTTCCTCTCCTTATGTCTGTTCTTGTTTTCTTATTTTCCTCCCTCGCTTCCATCCCTTGTCCTCGTTTTAAGCCGTCAGTCGTTGCCTCAACATGTGGTTTGAGTTTTCTGCTGTTTGTTTTGCCAGCACAATAAAGAGTGTTTACTACAAAGAAAACAAAGGAAAGGAATCCTCATACAGTTTATTGCACTTTGAGTCGGGTCCCAACTGAGCGGAGGAGTGGGATGGTTTAATGAGAGCTGTGCTCAGCCAGGTAAAGATAAATCAGAGTGGAAGGAGGAGGAAAGTTTGGCTGAGACAGATTCTCAGCACTGCATCTCCCTGTCACTCAAAATGATTACGTTTGTTTCTGTTGGTGGGGATCCTGTTAAAGGGTTTAACCACACTGCTGCTAATGCTAACTACACAAAAGCATCCAAACAGCTCACCAGCCATGAAACAATAAAACTGAAGAAATTTGAGCTGTTCCGTTTTTGGCATCCACACTAAATACGTTGTTTTTTTCACTTTCTTTAGGTACAAAGACTACAGAGAGCCTCCCTGGTCTCCAGACGCATACACCTTCTCCAAACAGTACTGGTGTGTCCTGGCTGCAAGACTGGCTTTCGTCATACTGTTCCAGGTATGAGCTCATTGTGTTTGTTGATACAGCGAGATATTTAAGACTGTTTAAACAAACAATGAAAGACAGAGAGAGAAAGACAGAATATGAAGAGAAAGCAAACTAAATACATCCAGAAATTAGACCCGTTTTACAGGTGCATACATACACATAGACTTGGAAAAATTATTAGACCACCCTTGTTTTCTCCTTACTTTCTTGCTCATTTGTTTAGACAAATATAATAATAATAACCACAAAAATAGCTCATAAGAGGTTAATTTAAGAGCTGATGTCTGGACATTTTCCATGTTTTTCTTGGTAATTATTTTGGGTATTATTCAAGAAAACCATGGAAAATGTCTAGATATCAGCTCTTAAATTAAACTCTTATCAGCTATTTTTGTTGTCATCATTATATTTGTCTAAACAAATGTGCCTTTAGTTGTACCAGGCATTAAAATGAACAAGAAACTGAAGAAAACAAGGGTGGTCTAATATTTTTTTTCCATGACTGTGATTCGGTACTTTTCCACTAGATCACTCACATTACTCTGCAGTGTAATTAATAGCATCCACGCTGTGTTCTACATTTGCATTTTTGTGATGTTCGTCAGTGAAGCTGAATGGATCTGTAGCCCATAAAGAGACATTTTAAAAAGTAATAGTGTATGTGTGGGCTATTATACACTGATTAGATGGATCAGAATGTAAAATGTAGTGAATTTTAACAGGAATATAACCAGATGTCTCATTTAGTCGGCCCATATGATAAACATCCGTGTGTCTGCACGCTTCACTTACATCTGTCTACCAAATGTCTTTCAACAGCTAAGCTGCCCGACAAGTTTCTCTCCATTTTGTCAAGTCAGTTTTAAGCAAACTTTTGACACGTCACAAAAACAAATACAAATATGCACACTGGGGGGAAAATAAATCGCATTGGCCATTTGGCCAATCTAACAGTGAAAAATGAAGGCATGTGGTGAAATTGGATACGTTTTAGCCATGTTTCATGCTGGGGATGAAGAAATATCAATATAGTATTCAAGAAGACACAAACTGATGATCAGTCATCTAAGTTAAAAAACTTATTTGGCAAAGACCTGTTTATATCCAATGTAATGCTTCAATTCTTTTTCGTCAAAGGCAAAAAATACCTCACGCTGTTGCACATAAAAAGGAATGGGATTGATTGGAAACTCAGGAGGGTTGCAGGGACGGCACGGAGGTAGAGATGATGCAAAAATAGTGTGTGGGGTGGAAGGGACAGGTGCATGGTGGTGTTCTAAAATAAAGACAGGAAACTAGAAGGAGAGAGCACAGACCTCTGCCAAGACCAGGCTGTACCTCGCAATGCAAGTAAAAGATAATTGGTGTATCAGTAAGATGATTTAAATCTTTAATATCTATCTACCATAGAGGCATTGTCCTCGTAAGCAGGCGGCCCAGGTTCGAATCCGACTCGGAGCCCTTTCCCTCTATCTCCCCCTTCACTCTGTCTCTATCAATAAAGCCCAAAAATGACCAAAAAATATCTTTGAAAAAAATAATGTCTTTCTTGGCCCATGCTTCATTCTTCCACCCTTCCAAGTTTCATGAAAATTCATACAGCCGTTATTCCACAGCAACCGGTCACTTTTGGCCATCCACCTCTCCTTTTTCTTCCCTTTCTCGTCTTCTCTCCCTCCCCCAGAACCTGGTGATGTTCCTCAGCCTGGTGGTGGCCTGGGGGATCCCTGACGTTCCCAAAACCATTGTGGAGCAGCTGAAACGGGAGAAGAAGCTCCTGGTCGACGTCTTCTTACGGGAAGAGAAGGAAAAATTCCAACTCATCCAGAGCCTCTTCTCCAAGGACAGCAGCCTCCACCCGGGCAGCCACACGCTGAGCCCGACCCAGGGCCTGTCCATCCCAGGCCGCTTCAGTACTCTACCCCCTGGTCTGACGCAGGCCTTGACTGGAGAAGGAGTGCCCAGGGCCAGGTGTAGGGCCGCCAGCTTCAGCCTGTTCAACAGGAATATCCCGCCAAGAAATGAAAATGAGAATTCGAGACACACGGCCGTGTGACATGAAACACACACATCTGTGGGGATGCTTCAGCTGGAGGACACGTTGCTCGGGTGATTCAGTCCGTGAATGTCTTTGCCTGTGTCTTTTGTGTCCTGGAGTGTCTGACACAGTAATGCTGTGATTAAAACAAATCGCAGCAACATTCTGAACTAATTTGAAATCATTGTTGTCAGTGTGGTTGAATGTGTAATGTCCACACTGTCTGAATGAGTGTCTGTGTGTTGTTCCTACTTGCACCGACTGTTCACCTGATAAAGTGTTATAATTTTTACTTTTTGGTAAAAAATTAATAATTTAGCGAGGCTCACTTGCTTCATAGCGTAGACAAGCAATAATTACAGTATTAGGCTGAACAAGTGAATATTACAAGAACCTGGAAGAGACAAAGAACTACAAACACATGGACATATTCAGTGATGAACACTTGACAGGTTGATGAACATGGACTCATTACTGGGGCTGAGGACTGTCACAGTTTTCCTGCTTTATGTGCTTATGCTCTTTATGTATTTTTGTTTTTAACAGAATTTGTAGCAGCGACAACATTCCATATTTCCTGTACTTTTTAATACATGAAAACAAACAGGAGCCTCCCAGAAGAGCAAATCATTTTCTTTACACCACTTGTTCTGTTACAACTGATTTTTCTCTGTAGAATTCAGGAATAATTTTATTTAATCTTACTCAAATTGTAATGGTAGTCAAAACACAGCTGCTGGTTATTGTTCCTCTGGTCATTCTGCTCTGTGTATTTATTGGACGGATGCCCATGCCAATGTGGCACAGTGTTGCATGCCACTCATAGATCATAGACAGTCCAAGCTGTTGTTTTAGAAATAGATTATCTGTGAAGCGAAATGCTTTTCCTGTTAGCCATATGGACTTTACAGCTGTCACCTGAGTACAGAATGACTTAATGAGTACACTTTGTGCTGAGAGAAAGCTAACTCTTTGCAGACTGGAGATGGCAGTGAGCAAGGAATGATGTCACTGTTGTTATTTTCATGGGTACAAATACATTCCTGCAGGTAAGTTATAAATCTGGATTACTGCTGCCCTAATAAAGGAGCTGTGTCACTCCTAAGAACTGTCACACAACCTCTGGCAGCCATGTTTGAAGTCTCACTGTCAATATATTTTAATTTGTACAACTGGGCCATCTGTTTCTGACTGCCAACCAGTCATTTCATCACTGATATTTATTGACTTTATTTATATGATAGATAATAGCTTGTTAGCTAGCTAACCTAGGCCAATTGCAGTATCTGGTCCAACTGTTGCTGTATAGTTGTTAGCAACTTATTAGCATTCTAATTGAATTAGCTGTTACATGTTAAAGTCAAACTGAAATTTAAATTCACCTCGCTTTTTGTCCAAGGAAATACAGTATAAGCCATAATCATACTGCTGGTAATGGTGGTGCTAGGGGACACGTTGTCAACTTATCAGAGCTTGTCATAGCCCAGTAGCTATGAACATTAATACAGGACGTTTCTTTACCAACACAAGCACACAGTGTTGATTATCTAATGCTAATGATTCATTTATAACGTTCAATATTTAAGATGACTCATCATGCTACTAAACTAACTAGATTTTTCCTCAGGAAGTGGAAGCTAATTAGCTTAGCGTGCCAACTTTAGCCACAGCTCTCACGCATTATAAAAAGAAGGAGGTCTACACTGCAAAAAAGGTGTGTCTAATAACAAGATAAAAACACTCAATCTGAGGGAAATGATCTTGCTGCATGCACAGATAATTTGACTTGACAAGATTTCTTAAATTAAGTAAGCATGTTGAACGCTTGAAATAAGAAATTAACTCTTAAAACAAGATAAATTAAAGCTGCAAGCAGCGATGAACTTGCCCGAGCAGAGTGCACTGACAATTATTTGTTTCTTAGATAAAAAAAAACTTACGATTTAGAAGTGTTAGATAATTTATCTTGTTTTAAGAGTTAATTTCTTATTTTAAGTGTTAAACATGCTTATTTCTAGATTTAACATTCTTAATTTAAGAAATCTTGTCAAGTGAAATTATCTGTCCATGCAGCAAGATCATTTCCCTCAGATTTAGTGCTTTTATCTTGTTTTTAGACACACCTTTTCTGCAGTGTGGCTAGTACCGACGGTCTCTCTTCAGGCTGTTGTCAACCACTCTTCCTAGTTATACGTTTGAAAGTAACACACTCTTATTTAAATACAACTCCGATAATTGTTAGCCAGAAGGCAGCTTAGTACAAGTCTTATTGAAGTTTGTTATTTGGCGGTGACCTCTAGTGGTGAGACAAGTAAGAAGTGAAGTATAAAGACTGAGAAAGTCCCTTTGGGCATGCAGGAGGTGTGGTGGATGGGCCAATCAAACTCAGGACTTTGACCCAGGATACCACTGCTCGTGTTCCCTGTGAACCAAAAGTGAACATTGTTATTTAAGGTGAGCTGTTAATTAGCTTCAGTCCGCAAATGCGTCACATTCTACGTCACCTGCGTAACTGCTACCAGTAGTTACACATGGAAGTTGTTCACTCCATCACTGATCTTTTTCCAGATGCTTGTTTTGCTGCCTAAACCTAACAAAATAGTTCACGCCTCAACTTTAACCACATGTTAGTGACCGTCACATGTTTAAAAACGGCAATCACAAGACTGTTTCATGACTTTGAATTATAAGTAATTTATTTGCTCATATCTCCTAAGATATACAAACCATTTTGTATAGGTTTACCGTTCATGTAGAACCTTTACTCTTTTATAAATGGTCCAGTGGAACAGGTAGCCTGACAACGCTAACTGATGAATCACAATATAATGTAATGACCAGTACAAGTAATGACATTGTTTAGTGGATCCAAAAATCAGTGTCCCCCGTGTTGGGGAACATTAATCCAGGAGATGCTAAAAAAAAAAAAAGCTTAAACTTAAAAGTTATTTTTGGTAATTACAGTTAAGACCAATTGGATACACAAGTCAGAACAAAAAAACAATGATATATGCTGATATCTCAGCAAATATGAATTTTAATTTCAGTTCAACTTTAACCATGGATGTGTTTCGAGACCTGGTTATGGTGTTAAGGGTGAGTCATGCTGCCATCCTGTTGGCCAACAAGCCAAGAAGGCTTTTAAGGTGTGCACTGGGGAGCAACTTTCTTCAGATGAATGGGCTCCATCTTGAAACACGATATCCAGTTCTGGTTTTGATGTTACTGTACCATGCCGACATGCTGTAAACCTTCAGTACTGTTTCAGAGGCCTTGTAACTGCTCTTGTATTTGCAATACAACACAAAACACAACATCTGTCTGCTCAGTTGGGACTCAGTCACATGTTCACTTTCAATGCATTCACACAGACTTTAAGACAAGGAAGTTGTGATAATAGTGAGAAATGTTCATCTTCACGTGATCCTTACCTTACTTAAACTGGTGTAGAAGTTCTTAAATACATGATTGTTAGATGGATTATGAAATAATTTTTACATGTTGTGTGATCTGTTTGCTTTTATCTCATTGGTCTGTTCTTTTTTATTTTGTATTTTTGGCCTTCTTGTGACCAGTAGTCCTTGTGAGATTACCTGGCCAAAAGAAAAATCCTCAGAAAAAAATAAACATACAAGGCTGAAGCAGGTTTCTGTGCGTGTTAGAATGTGGCATTGCAACCAATATGAGGCAATATATTCAGATTATCCTACATGTACTGATATACATTTAAATGCTTTTTAAATAAGCAACATATTTGTCATTATTTCAGATGCCTATTTCCTCTTGTAGACTTTCCCCCGCTATCTGTTGGCACCAGATGAGGCGAGAGTAAAGAAAGAACTGTCTGAGCTTGGTTGGTCTTGCCTGGAAGTTCTTTGGCAATCACTATATCAAGTGCATAAAAATTGCCACAGGGATTGATGGAATTCTGCCAAAACATTCTATTGTTTCCTTCTGCCTTTTTCCATCTCAACGTTTTCACTGGTGGTCCTGATACATGAAAAAAAAACAAGAGCAAGTGATCATTCTGTGTTAAAAATTGCTAAATGAATCGTAAAAATACAATAGGATTTAGCCAACACAATATTAAATTTATAGTCTTATAGTTTATTTATAGTCCCTTAACCATCTGGGCCCACTGCGGACATTTTCAGCCATTTCAGTCATTTTTCCAAGGCTGTGATAAAAACCAATGCCCCTGCCAAAAATAATTTGTTATATGGAAAATAACTACATTTTTGTGTTGTTTTTTTCCATAAAAAACATCAGTGACATTGTGCAATCAAACTGTCATTTAAAGGGTTAAAATGCCAAAAATGTTTAAACATTTGGTAGTTTTGAGCAGGGCGGAAGTTGTCTAAGAGATATATGCAGAAAAAAGTAGAAAAAAATATTAATCTGTAAAGTTTTTATCATGTTTTTTTAAAGTGGACATTTTCAGTTTAAAAACTTTAAAAAAAATAAAAAAAAAAACTTTTTAAGTTTAAAAACTGACACAACACAAAAACTAAAAATGCATCATAATCAATTTTGTTGCTAATCTGTGACATATCCAAGGCTGTGATAAAAACCAATGTCCCAGCCAAAAATTATTTATTATATGGAAAATAACCAAATTTTTGTGTTTGTTTCTTTTTCCATTGTGCAATCAAACTGGCATTTAAAGGTTAAAATAGTCAAACTATTTGAATGTTTGGTAGTTTTGAGCAGGGCAGAAGTTGTTTAAGAGGTTTATGCAGAAACAAGTAGAAAAAAATATTAATCTGTAAAGTTTTTATAGCGTTTTTTTGGAAGTGGACATTTTCAGCTCGAAGGGTCTGAAAGGGTAGTAAATCAAAGTGGGCCCAGAGGGTTAATAATGTAAAAACAACATGATGGAGACCAAAACAGAAATAAAAGAAGAAGAAATTATTTGTGATGTAGAGACACAGCTATTTCTGCCCCCTAGTGGTCACAAATTAATTAATACAGCTTTAAATGTCTCACGTTCTGACTCCCGTTCTGACTCGATGTCTTGCCAAACCTTTGCTAACTTTTTTTCCCGAGACTGTAGCAGGCTGAGTTTTAAAGTTAAAAATAAGATAAATAAGTGGTACCACATAAAACCAGAAGAAACCAGGAATCCACTGGTACCAACCACGTCTAGATATCTTTTCTGGAAGGGGGTGTTCCAAAGTTAGGCAACATTTTTGTGAGGGAAAAACTGACATGGACATTTTAAGGGGTTCCTTGGCCTCTGACCTGGAGTCCCAAAACAGTTTCAGAATGGCAGAAATTGGATATAACTGGGAAACTTGAGACTTTCATTGCATTGGCAGTATTTTTTAAACTTTCTTTAAACTCACTGTATACAATGACCTGTTGTTCCCTCTCGAGTAATCCCAGCTTCATAAAACTAGGATTATCCCCATCTAGAGACCTAGAGCATACAGAAGATATATATCTTTCCCAGGTATATTGACAATAAAAGGGTTTCTCGACAGTTTCTAAAACGATAGTGTTTGCCATCCAATCACCAAAAATGCAATTCTTGATCCCTTTTCCCCAGCCCTAATTTTTTTATAAAATGTTTAAGGGTTTTAACCTCTGACTACACCATAAAATGAACATCTTTTAACTGGTTTATAACTGTGGGTTTATAAGGATAATTTCCATTTATGTGATACTGTAGCTCTTTTCACCGTTGGGTAATATTAGATGTCAAGTTGGTTAAAGTACCTTTGCTTCCAAGAAGGGATGAATCTAGATTCAAAGAGCAAACTCTTCATACTTTTTAAAAACATTTTAAGAACTACATCTAATTGCGATTTCCAGCTTTAAATGGGTAATCCTCTTTAAATGGGTAATCAGTATTGTGCGGTTCCATATTCTAATTTTTCTAATCTGTCATGGTACATAGTGGGACAGCAGTAATGTAAAGTTGTGTTTTCTGTTTCCACACTAAGATCTTTAAGACATGAAAAGACTGATATCACAATTTAATGCAGGCTGCATTAAATGACAGTCAAGTGAGCTGGGAAAGTTTTGTTCTGATTGAGAAAAAGCACAAGGACTTAAATTAAGTAAAAGAAAATAATTTATATTATGTAACCATAGACTGTATAAAATAATACAACAAACTAACTAATAACTCCAACTAATATGATGCAAAGATGGTAAAATAGAAAAAAACCCAATATGTAAGAAACTGAATGCTTTTTTGTCATATGATGAACTATACAAATCCCTTATCTAATCTAAGTCAACAAGTGTAGGTCATGCAATTTTTTTTCTACAAAGGGGATGTGTGTTTTTTATGTTATTTAAGTTACCAAAAGGTCAAGTTTATGTCAACAATGCATTAAATAAGGTGCAGAGTAGAACTCTTGTAAATGTCACTGATGTTACTTCCTGTCTCAAGATTTGAATTTTGGAGCTTCTCACAGTTTGTTTTGGGGATGCAAATGTTTGCAGGAAATGCAAATGAAATGACAATATGGGATTTGTTTTTCATCGATGACAGTGGAGTCTTTAATTCAAGACAGGATTTGCATCACTTTGAACAGGTGCGTTTTGGTTTTTGTATGTTCTTGTGTGTTTGTTTTGAAGAGTGACTGTATGTATTTGAATCATTTTCGGTACATATTACAGGTGGTTACTAATACATGATATTTTATGCACAATGAGGTAAAAAAGAGGAAGACTTTTAAAGGTAAAAACAGACTGTGGGACAGGATAGAGGGCCTATCTGTGATTTGTTTACAGGACATTACTCTCAGGGTTTTTAGATACAAATAAGAGTTGGAAGTGTGGAAATAATGAAGATAGATATGTTCCAAGGTTACCTTAACTGGCTTGAATGGTTTGATGGTTTTGAGAGCGAGCAGCTTTCCTACTACTACAAAAACAAGACGTTTCAACCATTTATTATTTATTTTAAGCCAACTATTTCAACTTTTTTTCTTTACTTTAAGCTAACTATTTCAACCATTTAGTCTTTACTTTAAGCTAACTATTTCAACCATGTAGTCTTTACTTTAAGCTAACTATTTCAACCATTTAGTCTTTACTTTAAGCTAACTATTTCTCCCATTTATTATTTACTTTAAGACTATTTCAACCTCCTATTCTTTACTTTAAGCTAACTATTTTAACCTTTTATTCTTTACTTTAAGCTAACTATTTCAACCTTTTATTCTTTACTTTAAGCTAACTATTTCAACCTTTTATTCTTTACTTTAAGCTAACTATTTCTACCATTTATTATTTACTTTATATTAAGACTATTTCAACCTTTTATTCTTTACTTTAAGCTAATTATTTTAAACTGTTTATTCTTAAATTTTAGCAAAATATTTCAACCATTTATTCCATACTTTGAGCTAACATTTTAATGGTCAATTTTTAGCATTAAGCTAACTATTTCAACCATTTATTCTTTACTTTAATCTAATTATTTTAGGTGTTTATCAATTACTTTTAGCTAACTTTTTCAACTTTTTATCCACTACTTTTATTTAATCACTTCAACTATTTAACAGGAAACTAATTAACTTTAACGGTTTCTCTGTTACTTAAAAGGAAACTATTTCAACGGTTTATCCATAAATTTAAGCTGACGTCTTCAACCATTCCATTATATTCAGCTAACTTTTTCAACATTCTATAAGTTTGATATGTTTAACCAGTACAGTAGTACCAGATGAGCCACCAGTAATTTATTCATCACCTGTAGTTAACTGTTTGAACTTCTCTAGTCACTTGTGTAAACTATATTTTACACCATTTATTGCAAAACAATGTATTTAATCCAAATGTAAATTCCACTATTTCGAATTAAATGAGCAAAATCCCTGCTGGAATATGCAAAACTACCCTGTTAGGGTACAAGCACTCCCAATTGGGAATCACTGACACACCAACTAATTTGTGCTTTAATGTGTGTGTTTGCGTGTGTTGATATGCAACATCAAGTAGTTTTCCTTTTTGTAGTACGGTCAGTGGTTTTAAGCCTAAATTCGCAGAAACACCTGCCTTTTTTACAACTGCTAACCGTACAGGTATGTAAAATGATGTGTGCTGTTTTTAGAACACACCACTCCGCTCTGTACCGTGAGCCATAATATGCTCATATGAGTCGTTATGGGTGGTGTTGATAAATGGTCTATTCCATCATTTAGGTTGGAGATCTTGTTGGTGTTTACGGTACGAGGCAAAACAGATGATGATGAGCCATGAAATATGATAGAAAACCAATTTTTTCTGAAGATTTCAACACCAACTGAATGCAGCACGATTGCCCTAATTTGCAACGTTGACAAAAGTGAAAATGAATTAATGTATCCGCCCTGTGATTCACAGTGTGGCTGGGTCAGTGTGTGAATATGTCCTTCTATTTAATCCAATTGTAAATTCAACTATTTCAAATTAAATAAGCAATAGTCCCTGCTGGAAACTGCAAAACTACCCTGTTGGGGTACAAGCCCTCCCAATTGGGAATCACTGACACACCTACTAATTTGTGCTTTAATGTGTTTGTCTTTGTTTGTTGATATGCAACATCAGGTAGTTTTCCTTTTTGTAGTACGAAGCCAAATTGGCATGTAACCACAACATCATTTAGCTAAACCTCATAACAGAAGAATGAGCTATGGTTGGCACCCACACACTGAGCGTTGGAGAATGTGCTGCACACTGCCTGCATGTGTGTGTGTGTGTGTGTGTGTGTGTGTGTGTGTGTGTGTGTGTGTGAATAAAGCAACTTCTTACAATTGCAAACTTGTCCTTGAAGGCCAAATTGTCTGCCCAGGATGTTGTTAGAATCCATTGTTATCCTTTGAGGTCATTTTCCCTCCTCTATCAGCAAGTTTAAACAGCAGCAGGACATTTTCAGACTGTTTCATTTAACATGGACTCTGCAGAAATCCAACATATGGAACCAGCAACAAATGTGTCCAATCACAAGCTGCTTACATGGTGGTAACATTAAGATCATGATCAACACCAGCTGTTCAGTGGTGGGTGGTGCTGCTGCTGCTGGACACAGTCATGCAAATCAGCATTCTGAGTGTAACTTTATGGGATTCACATTCCTGACATGTAATGGGGATTGGGTCAACTGCTCTACAGTTGAACCACAAAGCAGCTTTATGCTGAACGCATAGTGGGAACACCATCAATTCAGTTAACTGCTCTCCAAGAAAAAGCTGCCGTGCTCTGGTGATGATGTAATAACCCACAACTTATTCAAATCCGGATGTGCAGCAGATTTTATATTTCTATATTCATATATCCGATCAGTCTGTCTCATCTGTGTGTGTGCACTTCCAAAGAGGATTATGTAAGATGATGGCTTGAATACCATCTATCGTCTAATCATTTGACAAACGGTGCTCTCAGTAACCACAGGGACATAAATATTTTGGTTTTTAGAGGCTTACAGTAGCTTTAGCGTGAGACGCTGGTCACGTGTGGGGAATTGCACAAACCTGTTAGGCTCCTTTTCCTAGGAAGGGAAGAATAGGATAATAAAAAATCTGATAATTGGTGAGTCTGCAAGTAGCAACAGATGGTATATAAGTGAGAGAGGTTATACAGCATTGAGAGAATGGATATTTAAAGGATGGGACAACCAATGAGGTCTGTTTGGGGAGTCCCACTGGTTTTCCCCGAACTAGGGAAGACCTGGGCATTTTCCAATCACTATGCAGAGCTTTGAACTGTGCCAAGAAGTCTTGTTTGACAGCTGTAGCAAGTAATATTTTAGCTCAGAGCGGTAAGACATAATGAATGCCTTGGATTTGTATTTATTCCATGAATAAGAAAAGAAAGCAACAAGTCAATATTAACTAAACATAGCCCTTCAACATAACTGAATTCACAGCAGTCATTTTGACAAGCAAAGGTGTTAATAACAGCATCAACAATATCTCCATTCCATGAAGTGTCTCAATAAGCCCATGTGAGTGGGCATGCACAGTACCATAGCCTTAGGGCGCTTTCCAGTCCATTAAGTTTGTCCGAATCAAGGTGAAATTGATACAATTGGTTTGTTTTGTATTTAGTTTGGTTTGCTATCACAGTGCAGAAATGTAAGCAGACCAAATAAAATAAAAAAAGATTTAAAGGAGGCGTGTTCAAAGGTGGAGGGCTGGAAATCTACTCATACTAGGGCTGGGCGATATGGACCAAAAGTCATATGCCGATATATTTAGGCTGGATATTGATATACGATATATACCCCGATATTTTTATCGCAAAGTGAGAGTAAATGTTCAGTCAATGTCAAATATGACATGTCACAAGTAGTTTTATTGAAACCTTTTCTTTAAGTGAACATAAATACTGTATAACAACAGGAGTACCTTTTCAAGAAAATCAAAGCTCCATAAAGTGCACATTTAAATAAAAAAAATATCTTAAATAAAAATAGCCTATGAAATAAAATAGGCCAATCTTTGTCTGAAATAAATATATTTATATGGGAAAAGAATAATGAACATTACAAAATAATTAAATATGACCAACCCTAGTAAGGGCAGCATTTATATATAAAGAAAGAAAATAAATTGAACAATATCGATATCCATATCACATTTAAAAATATATCCATATATACTTTATATTGATATATCGCCCAGCCCTAACTCACACTATTATTTCTTATTGGGTGAAAAGTTGGCAGTGAAGAATGTAACAAAGCAACATAGAATCAAGCGCAAACAGAATACCTTTTAATTATACCTGTCGTAATCTGCTCTGGTGTTAATCAGAGATCAGAGAAATTCTCTGAACGAGTTGAGTTTCCGGGTCGCCGGTCGTGTTGATCCATTATTTCCAATGTGCTGCAGCAGACAGCTGTTTAATCAGAGAAGGCGAGCCTTGATGCACTCTTACCTCCATCTGCTATTCTGAGCAATATGTTGAAAATAATGCAATGACAAATCAGCTTTAGCAAAGTGGTAGCCTACAGAGTGAAACTGAAAGACACAAATTTCATCTTTATAAGATTATTTGTGTACATCTCAATGCACAGGTAGCCCACAATCCACTGCGTTTTGGTTCATTTCCTTTAATTGGTTCTGGTCGGATTACGTTCACAGTGAATCGCTCTAGGGTCTGTTCGGAAACAGAGCTAGACCCTCTCTGCAAGTGGTCTCGGACCGGTTGTTTTGGTGCGCACCAGTACGATTGGAGCGCTCACAAGCAACCAAACGAACCGTAACAAAGATTTCTCCAGAGTTTGATTAAAACGGACTAAACTTTGGGTTGTGAAAGCACCCTTAGAACTGACTCAACTAAATGAGATGGAGCCATCATTAATGTCATTTATCTACCTGTGCTTTTCCTGCTTTGATCAGTCAAAAAGGTATTCTAAGGCTGACTGGGCTTGTTTGTATTTTTTTAGACCATTTTTAGACAAAAACATAAATATATGGCGTTTGTACAGCGGACCTAGCAGTAGTAGTGGGAGTAGCAGGAGGGAGGTTGATGTGTCGAACAAATGGTGGACTTTAACCAGGAGAACAGGATTTGTGTCCCATGTGAAAACAAAAGTTATGCCTTACCAGGAAGTTTTTTGCCTTAAACCTCAGCCAGTGGTTTTAAGCCTAAATTTGTAGAAACTGCTGCCTTTTTTACAACTGTGAACCGTACAGGTTTGTAAATTGACATGTGTGCTGTTTTTTGAACGCTCCACTCCGCTCTGTACCGTGAGCCGCAATATGGGTGGTGTTGACAAATGATCTATTCCATCATTTAGGTTAGAGATCTTGTTGGTGTATACGGTACAAGGCAAAACAGATGATGATGAGCCATGAAATATGATAGAAAACCATTTTTTCTGAAGATTTCAACACCACCTGAATGCAGCACAATTGCCCTATTTTGCAACAAAAAAACAAAGTCAAAGTCAAATTTATTTATATAGCACATTTACAGAGGGCTGAGCCGCACCAAAGTGCTTCACATAAAAGTGTAAAAAGTGCAATAAAATACAGAATTGACAAAGGTGAAAGAAACAAACAAACAAAAAATTAAATCTAAAATAAATTAAAAGAAGAAGGAATCATTTTAAAAGCACTGTGGGATTACTAGGGGACACTATTCCCTAGCACTTGCTGGAGGAAAACTTTAATTGAAGGCAAGAGAAAAGAGGTGGGTTTTAAGTGAGAACAACAGTGAAAATGAATTAATGTATCAGCCCTGTGATTCGGACCCGCTCCAAAATGTAATTGTCTCTTCCTTGGACCGTAATGTAGCCTTCCATCAAGTTTCATGAAAATGGACCAGTATTTTTTTGAAGTCATGCTGATAGGTAGAGGCATCACAATACACATTCACCATGCAAAAAAATAAACAGAGCAACTCTAATGGTAATAAAAACAAACAAAAGTGATTTTTCCCAAATAACAATGGTGACTCCTGTCTGTGGTCTTACAGCTGAATCATCCCACATAGAATCACCTCACAGATGATGTCAGACTCGACTCACATCAGCCCATGGATGTTTAATTTATGCAAAAGTGTTCTGAGCTGAGATCACCCCTGACTACTGTATACACACACACACACACACACACACACACACCTGACGAGAACATGAATTTACCTTTTTTAAAAATACTTTTTCAATATTATTCTTATATTTAACCCTCCTTTTTAACCATACATTTTTATGTTGAAATTGTGTACAATATAACATCAAATACTCATCTATAATATGCATCAGTTTGCTTCAAAATAAAACAGACATATAAAAAACGAAAAAAATTCAACATTTCTTCCTTTTTCTGTAATTTCCTGCAGCTAAAGCAGATCTACTGCAGGTAGAGCTGTTCCACATGGTGTCATGTGATGCATTTCTATCCTACATGTCTTTGAGTGTTTGTGTGTTCTCTGCCTCTGGCTAATTCCTGGCCTGCCCTGATTTGTTTCAAGTCTTCATTTACTTTGCTGCTTCTTCCACTCTTCCAGGAAAGTGCACAGACATTTTGAGAAGTAATTTAAATACCCCACAGCCCCCACAATTACGTGTGTCAATTGTGTCATATCAGGTTAAAAAGTAAATAATATAACATTACCTTGCGGTAGCAAAGCATATTGTGTGGCATTGTGTTGAAGCCTCAACCAATAGCAAAGACATGGGTGAGGTTGAATCCATTTGGATGTTGTTGGCGCCACATCCTGCTTTGACATTCAGAACAAATATGGCCTCAGCAGGCGATGCCACTGGCCTGTACTTGGATGCATGTACGTGTAGCAGTTTGATATTGAAACAAAATAATTGTAAGAAAGGCAAAACCTGTAGTTTTAAGTGTATAAAGGTGAAATACTGCAGTTATAACGTGTGCAGAGAGCTGATATGGAGAGGGAGGAAAGAGTACCAGCAGCTGATAATGATAAACAATATTCAGTGGAGGAAACTGTGAAGTTGCTTTTCAGTTCTGTTGCTAAAAAACTGGAAAAACAAACAAACAATTAATTAAGAAATGAATGCAGAGATGTTAGGGCTGGGCGACATATAGATATAAAAGATATATCGATATTTTTCAATGTGATATGGATTTAGACCATATAGCAGATATTGATATAGTTCAAATTTGCACTGTTGTCCTTGCTCCAGGCAAGCTGCTTTATATATAAATGCTGCCCTTACTAAGATTTGTCATATTTAGTTATTTTGTAATGTTTGTTATTATTTTCTCATATCAATATATTTATTTTAGAAAAAGATTGGCCTATTTTATTTCATAGGCTAGTTTTATTTAAGATATTTTTTTATTTAAAAGCGCACTTTATGGAGCTTTGATTTAAAAAAAAAAAAAAAAAAAAGGTACTCCTGTTGTTATACAGTATTTATGTTCATTTAGATAAAATAAAACTACTTGTGACATGTCATATTTGACTAAACATTTGCTCTCACTTTGCGATAAAGATATCAGGATATATATCATATATCGATATTCAGCCTGAATATATTGAGATATGACTTTTGGTCCATATCGCCCAGCCCTACATTAAGTGCAAATGCCATAAAACGGTAAATAACTTTTTTATTTATTTATTTATTTTTTACAAATATTAAAATACAAGTTGAAATTGGAAAATGAATATAAATGGACATTATATTATTTTTTTTTACACAGTATTAGTCAATTGCTTAATGTTAAATTACAGTGGATTCTATGTAAAGTACACATATGTAAAATCATCTGTTTCCTTACAGTAAAATTTAAAATTAAATGTAAAACAATGAAAAAACTTGCTTGCTAAGTGTTTGGCAGCCTGTGGCACCAGGCTGTTAAGATTTGTCTTTTATTTATTTTTAACTATTTAAAATGCAGTGTAAACCTGTTCTGGTTTAATTGGGCTGACATTGGAAAAATGGTATGTTTAAGGCTTTTAGCTGAAGTTGTCCAATGAAACATATCAGGACTTTTTTAAGGAGCAGCCCATAATAAATTGGTTATTTTCACCTGAACTTATGCATTGAATAACTCAGAAAGTGCTATAAAAAAAAGTGGGAGGCAATTTTTAAATGAATCACAATAAGTAGTAATAAATTCACAGATTTTAAAACAAGAACAAAAGTATTTTAGAGAGCTAGAGTGAGGGAGGGAGGATGACGTGCTACAGAGAAAGGTCATGTTCCTGTATGTCTGTGTCCTCGGGCAATACTATACTTTGCATTGTAAGTTATATACTTCTCCTTTTTCTTCCTGTTTTTCTCCATCTGGCACACCAGAAACTCCTGTTCCTCCTCATCTCATCTTCCTCTCCTCCTCTCTCTCTCTCTCTCTCTCTCTCTCTCTCTCTGTCTCTGTCAACAGCTTTTGTCTGTTTCCTCCTTTAAAATACAGATGAAAGACTTCTATAGAATTCTAATGTGAATCCTTTCATGTGTCACTCAGGAAAATGCCCCAGGCCACACCTTATATGCACACACACACACGCACAGACGCACACACACACACACACACACACACACACACACACACACACACACACACACCAGCAGAAGCGTGCATGTGCCCACAAACTGCACAAACCTGCAAACACACTAATATGCACACTTGTATATCTGCACACCCACAACTAAAAAATAACTAAAAACACATAACCGTACATGTGCACAATATTGTGTCTGCGTATCTGCAGAAGAGGTATGCACACAGAGCCATGCAGTAACTTTAACACACACACACACACACACACACACACCCACTGACATTAATAGGGATTGCAGCCAGGACACACCCTATTCTCTGTTCATCTGTGTAAATACATTAACATTGAAGTGTGAGAAGAGGGTGTGTATGTGTGTGTGTGTTATCTGCAAGTCTCACTTCATTTCTCGTCTCTTTTCTACTATCTCCTTTATTATAAAACTTGGAGATATTCAGAAATGTCTCCTGTGACCTTTAAAGTCTGTTATTGCATCACGTAATTGCATTGGCCAGAACATTTTTAAGGGAAATGTGTTTATTTGCAACATTTTTTGCAGTCTGTGCATTTCTTTTTCTTCACATTCACATCGTTTCTGACAACAAAAGCAGGATTCACCATGTAAAGACAAGTGAAAGAAGTAAGTTAATGTTGCATTAAAGGGCAGAGGAGCTCCAAAACAAGCAGTCAAAAAGCCATAAATCAGCTTAAGTAGTTATAGCAAACAGCTGCCAACTTAATACGCATGCAGGAACCTTATTATGAATTTGGAGTCATTTATCTGGCCTGAACCTGCTGCAGTCCAGTATTCACTCTCCTTTTCTTTTTTGCTTTATTTTGGTCTCCCCCCACTCCTGGAGGGAATATGTGGGCCTTTTCTTGCCAGATGATCAACTTTCTTCCCCAGATAACTGCTATTTGGTTCCAGACTGTAATTATTTTCCTGCAAAGTCATTTCCGCAGGTTCAAGCCCAAGTATCTAGGTGTCTACCTGGATAATAAGTTGGACTGGTCCCTAAACACTGACGCTCTCTACAAAAAGGGGCAGAGCCGCCTCTTTTTCTTCTTGAAGCTCAGATCTCTGGACATCTGTAGTAAGATGCTGCAGATGTTTTATCAGTCTGTGGTGGTAGTGTGTTGTTTTATGCTGCAGTCTGCTGGGGAGGCAGCATCAGACACAGAGATGAAGGCGGTTGGACAGACTGGTCTAAAGAGCTGGTTCTGTGGTTGGAGCCAGGTTGGACACACTGGCGGAGGTGGTGGAGAGATGAACTGTCAACATGTTCCAGGCCATCCTGAAATACCCAGATCATCTGCTACACAAAACCTTTATGGACCAAAGAAACAGCAGTGGACGGCTCCTCTCTCTCTGTTGCAGGACGGAGAGATACAAAAGATCCTTCTCTCCTACAGCCATCAGACTGTCTCATTCTAACAGAGATTCTACCAGACTAACTGAATTTACCCTCGGAGATAAATAAAGTCATTTTGATTTGATTTGATTGAGAGCTCATAGCTTCAATCTCATTTAATTCTCAACAAGAATGCAAATAAGCATATTATAAAACAGTTTTAACCCTTAATTGATATGTTTCAGAAGCCTAACCCACATCTGACACACAGGATGCAAGCCTCTGTCTCAGGTGTCAAAGTTGTGTGTTTATCGACGTAAACAATGTTTGCACCAGCTAATGCAAATGATGCGTCACGTGAATAGAAATACCTGTGATGCATGGAAAATGTCTAGATATCAGCTCTTAAATTAAACACTTATGAGCTTTTTTTTTTGTTATCATGATATTTGTCCAAACAATTGTACCTTTAGTTGTACCAGGCAACTAAAAGAACAAGAAATTGTAGAAAACAATGGTGGTCTAATAATTTAATTAATTCCATGACTGTAGTTATTTCTGCAAACTTTTGATCTGTAGATTGCAAGTAAATCACAGCAAAATCTCTTTATTTTGGGGTAACACATACTGCAAAGGGCCACACGGTGGAGTACTGGTTAGCACTCTTGCCAACAGCAAGAGGGTCATTGGTTCGACTCCGGCCTGCGTCTCTTCTGTGTGGAGTTTGCATGTTCTCCCCGTGTCAGCATGGGTTCTCACCGGTCCTCCAGCTTCCTCCCACAGTCCAAAAACATGCACTTTGGTTTAACTGGTTGTCTCTGAATTGTGTGAATGAGAGCGTGATTGTCTGTCTCTATGTTTCAGACCTGTGATAGTCTGGCGACGTGTCCAGGGTGTACCCCGTCTCTCGCCCAATGCCAGCCCCCCATGACCCCCGAGTGTGGATAAGCAGTTAGATTAGTGATGTGACGGTCACGAAAGAGCTGGTTCAAAATGGCGGCTCTTTTAAGTGAATGATGGGAGCCGGCTCACATCCAACAGTGAGCTGTTCTTTTTCTTTTTCTGTTTTTTTTTTTAAAATTTTAACTTTTCTCGTCAGGAAAAGTACCTGTGGGTGCTGCTGACACTGACTATGACCCGTCATGCTGTGTGGACCAATCATGTAAGGATGAACAAGGATCATACCACCAAGCAGGGAGGGGCGGGGTGGCAGCGCTGAGACGGTGACAAATACAGAAATAATATAATATAATTTAATATATAATATATATAATTAGTCTTCCTCAATCCCAATCTGCCCTGAAAAAGCTAATTACAGTTAGACAGATGATGGTGGTTAGTAAATAGAGACACCTTAAACTGTTAAACTGGATGCTGCTGTTTTTGCACATTGTATTAGATTTCTTTTTATTATGTTGTTTATTTATTATTATTTTTACTCTATACCTACGTATACTGTTTACTTTTTTTTTGTTTCTTTCATCTTTGTTAATTCTGTATTGTATTGCACTTTTTGCACTTTTATGTGAAGCACTTTGGTGCGGCTCAGCTGTCTGTAAATGCGCTATTTACATTTTTAATTTATCCTTTGTTTATTTCTCGAGGAATCATTGAGGGCAAGCCCTAATTTACCATTATGTCGAGAGTACAGAGAAAACACAAAACAGCACAGACAAAAACACATGCAAAAACATTAAAAACAGTTACAGTGAAAGGCAGAGTTATTGGTTATCATAGTTTTATGAATAATAAATTTGACTTTGACTTAGACACCAAAAATATGTAGTTTTTTTGTCCAGATGTCAGTAGTTGGCATTAACAAAGCACATTTACTTGATTGCTGTATTTAATTTCTATTTTTTCAGTACTTAATTGTTTTGTTCGGTGTGTTTGAATAAAAAAATAAAATGTCGATAGCTGTCCTTTTTTAATTTCTATGCTTAGGTTTTTATAGGCATTTTCTATCTGCTTTGTGGAGCAGAGTGGTTCTTTAACCCTGTAAAACCCAGATATAGAAAAACGCAAAAAAAAAAAATTTTCAACCATTAAGATGTTGTTGTAGGAGGCCTTTGGGGGTGAAAATGGAGTGTTTTCAAAAATGTTATGTTTTAGTAAGTTTTTACGGAAACGTTGTAATATTGCAACGTTGGGCTTAATGGGTAGCAGAATCTCCTGTATTTCCACTCATTGTCTGAACAACAGTACAGAACTAAGGATTCATTTGCAGGGTTTTGCTTTTCCCAAACCAGTATATAGCATGAATAATAATCTTAGTCATGTTGTTATGAAGTGTGATTTATTCAAACAAGCACTTTGACATTTATTTACATTATTTACATTTTAAGTTGCAGTCAGTTGCAGTGATAGTCCCAGAAGCAGTTCTTGTCCTCTGAAAAGCAGAGGCGGACATCACACTTGCTGCATTGGATATTTGTATACCCTTTACTGCAATGTCTGCAGCGTCCTCTTGTCGTCTTGTATGGAAAGTGTCCAGTGAGGTCTCTGCGCACATCCAGAGGGGGGTGTGCACATGTTTTTTTGGAGGAGGGACCGTTTGGACTCCCATCACCCAAGGATGGTCTCTTTACAGCATCCGAAGGGCTCCCTGCTGCGTCTGGGCTCCTGTTGTCTGCCGATGGCCGTCCTCTCTTTGGAGTTTTGGGTGCTGTGCCCACCTGATTAGGAAAAAAAATATATATATATATCAATTTATATACATCTCAAATACGCATGAAGATACCAGTCAAATATATCACAAACAAGGTAAATAGCAGGAATAGATAATTACCAGAATGAGAGAGGATGCAAGCTCTCTTTGCTGGTGGCATTCTGAAATGGAAAAAATAAAATTGAAACAAATGTACACTGTATATACAAATAGCACACATGCTTACTAGATTCCGGATGACGAGCAGGAAAGATGGGGTGGTGGGGAGACTGATTTCATTTTGAAGTGTTTACACATTGCACTGAAGTAGCCAATTCACACATTTCACAGGCAATACAATACTGTATGATTGACCTATCGTAGACTGTGATTATCATCCTAATAGGAATGCATGTAGCCTCCACCTTACAACCACACCTTACATTCCTGAACATTAGCACCTGTTCCAGAACAATGCAACAAGTGCACCAGGAGCATCCCCCACAACTGCTTTGACTATGAATTGATAGGAGCATTTTCTTATCAATAGAGACTAAGACAAAGGGCAGACATGCACAAACAGAATTTCTTTGGTAAAAAGTCATGCATTCTGTGATAAGGAGAAAATACTGAGAGTGTTGAAGGTGGGTAAAAATCATTATAAGTAAATGAAAATGTTTAGATACAGCAATATATCTTTGCACTTTAGTTTCTAATACAATAAATATGTAATTCAAAATAAGGCTCAGGCTAGAATGTGTAAATCATGTGTAGTTTAAAGTTATATTGTAAAAATTTTAATTGAAGTTCCTCTCAAGACATTCCTCTCAAAAACAGGGCTGTTTTGACTACCACTCTGACCCAACGTTGTAATATTGCAACACTTATAAAACAAGCTCTAAATAAAATGTAGGGCACATTTTCCACAAACACTACATATGTTCATGTTCTAGATACTGTAATAAACACACAAAAAAATATTCAAAGCATTTTACTTACTTGAATCAGATTAATCCAGTCCAGTAAATCGAAGGGATGTTGCTCGATCAAAAAATTGGAAGTTGTGTGACTTCTTGACCCTAGGGCGGGCCTTATATACAAATGTTGGATCCAATCGCATTGTGAGAACAAACAATAGGACCCAATGATCATGTTAATGTGGTTGAACCAAAAAAAAAAAAAATTTAGAGGTTTTTTGGGGATAACCAAAATTGTTATAATTCTGCAACACTGGGTCTTACAGGGTTAAGCAAGTTAGAGAGTTACAAGGGATTTTACAACTGTAAATGCAATTGGCTACAGCGTGTTGTGTGTTCAAATACAAATCACAAGTCAAAACGGCGCTAAATTTAAAGAGCCGGCTCTTCTTGGTGAGCTGAGACAAATGATCCAGCTCACTAAAAAGAGCCCAAATTCCCATCACTATTAAAGATAATGAATGAATGAACGTACTACAAGGCATCTAGAGGTATCTACAAGTATTGCAAGATGAAAATTTGCTTTGCATCTGGTGTGAACATACCGTAAGAATGACTTGGGAACAAAACATTGTAGGCAAACCAAGCAGCAAATACGTTGCCTGGAAAGCACATTTGCCAAAGTTGTGTCTGAACTTTGTGTGAGTAAATAATAACTTTTTTCAAAATGATAGTGAAAGACGTAAGCAACGTATCATAAATTTCTGAATGGATGGGATCTTTGACCAACAAGGATAAATGCTGCTCCACATACGTGAGTTCTAACCGCCTGACCATCTCTGGTCATGTGAACCTGTTTCTGTGTGTCTAATAGAGTGACCCTGAGGCTTTAGGTTTCATATTTATTAATGTCACTGGGCTATTTTCTGCTGTTTTCTTCCTCTTCTGCCCCTCAGTTTACCATAGAAGGCCACAGTAAGCTGAAGTCTCAGGACCTCTTAAATCTTGTTTAGACTGACAGACTTCCTTGCCACACGAATACACACATGTAGTTTCATGGCTGCAAGTGCAAATACACACACACACACACACATTCACTTAACTATTTACTGGAATCCATCAAAAAAGTATCAAAGCTCGCCATAACAGTAACATAACAGCAGTGGTATGTCTGGTCTTAAAAAGCACATGTCACTCCATTACTCATATCTCTGCACTGGCTCACAGTTGCAGCCCTCATTAAATTCAAAACCTTGTCTCTTGCCTACAAAACTACAATTTGCACAGCTCCTGCCTATCTGAACTCCTTTATTTATGTCCACATACCACACAACACAACCATATCTGGACTGTGGAGGAGTGAGAGGGATCTGATCACTGACTACACGCCTCTCTACACCTCAACCTGACTGAGAGAAGCTGCTGCTAATTCATGTTAGCATTACTGGAGCATTTACTGGGGTGTTAATGTTGGCTAGCAAAAAACTAAAACAAAATGTACGTTACTTACCTAAAAAAAAAAAGGAACAGCGACTCCTTGGAGTGTCTGTTAGTCCAACCAAACGCTGAACAAGACATTTTTACTGAACAAAATTAAGTGAAAATACAGTGAAAGGGTCAAAGTTATGAGACCAAACCACTAAACGTCCTTTTTTATATCTATATAACATGATATAAAACTTTATTGACACGTTGCAGTGGATACGCATTGTTCTTCTTCTCTCCTGATGACGGCTCGCCTTGTTAGTGACCTGTCAATCAAAGGTAGCCACGCCCCAAATCATACGATTCTTTATCTTCTATTTTCTTCTAAATGGGGCCATTATTAGAACTATAAACATCAAATTGTCTTGAAGAAGATTTTTACTAGCGATTGAGACCATAGTGTTGTCCTAAAAAATTCTGAGGTAATAAATCAAGTCAGAAGTTTTCTCATTTTGCATTGAAATGGATGGACAGGAATGTTTTTGCAGCCACACTTAGCATCCCCTGCTGGAATTGTCGGTAGAATGCAGCTTAAGGCACTTCCTGGTTTGCCCCACTGCTCAGTCCTGGAGGTTGCCGCCTGCCACAAACCTTCCTCTTCACTATGGCTCCTTCACCGCTGCAGCACCCCATGTCTTAAACTAGACTCTTCTCCTTTGTAGTTCCAAACTCCATCCGATCTGCGGAGTCCCTCTCAATCTTTAAAATGAGACTAAAGACCCACCTCTTTGCTGAACGCTTTCACACATAATCTACAAAGATTTAAAAAGAAAAAAAACAAGCACTGTTTGCACAGTCCACATGCACTACCTAATAGCCCTCAAACTTAACCCATGGCAGTTACTCATGTGTTGTCTTCTGACTTGATCTTTGCTTGTTGTATGAACTCTCAATGTACGTCACTTTGGATAAAAGCGTCTGCTAAATCACATTGTAGAATTGTAGGTTAGATGTTTCATCCTGTTTCAAGTATTTATGCTAAGCTAGGCTAACTGATATCCAGCTCTAATTGCATATATATGCGCAGATATGGGACTTTTCCCGAAAATGTAAAATTTGTTTTGAACACTTTCAGCCAGAACCAAAATCTAATGCAGCGGGAAATCAAAATAACTTTTTTCGCAATTAGGTAGATTTTCCTGAGCTTTCACAGCTGATAGAAAGGCATCAGCCAATCACATGCAGAATGGACATTATCAAAACATCCACTAGGGTTAAGAAGATTATCAAACAAGAAGAAGATCTGTTGTCTAAACTAATACAGCAAACTCCGACTTCCTCCCACAGTCCAAAGACATTCTCTATGTGTCAGTCCTGTCTGGCGACCTGTCCAGGGCGTACCCCGCCTTCACCCGATGTCAGCTGGGATCGGCTCCAGTTCGGATAAGCAGTTCAGGATAATGGATGGATGTAGCAATTCCTCATGCTGCCATTCCTAGAGCTTCTGTCTCATGAAAACATCCTGTATTCCATCACGATCTCATTCATTTACATCAATCACACCAATATCTCAGTTGACACAGTGATCATTTATTGATGCCAGAGTGCAACAAAAAGCACATTTATCATGAGTGCATCTACATCCTGGTGAGGAGCTGGTTGACTGTGATGCTGGCCCCCCCGCCCTGCGTCCCAGACTCCTCCACTAAGACCTTCCTCTGAAACTCCTGCAGGACGACAAGAGTGTGAAGAAGAGGTCTCCGTTAAAGTCCAAAGCCAAACAAAAAAGAAAGCAATGATTACTTTTACAGCAGAGGTACATGAAGTCCATGATGACAGCTTGGTGCTATTTATTTTACCAAACATATTAGTCAGGCAGCTTAAGACCAGATAGTTAATAAGTTTCAATTTTTGATGGGAGCCACTTCATTAAGAGTGCGGATCGGAGATGGCAGCCATATAAAATCTATGAGAACGATTATATCTTCCAAACCACTTCGAAGGTCAATTTTAGCGTCAAAATATACATTTTTGAGGCGAAGGAATCATTTAAAGCTATTGAAAATATCAAATAGATATGTTCAGTTTGGCCATGTATTAACTTAATTTCCAACTCAGTTCCTAAGTGGTCTGACATATATTAATATAGGTCGTATACAGTGCATGTATCCTGAAAAATTTATAAGATGAATACATTTAATTAAACTTAATTAGCTTCAATTTGATCATTTATTACATTTACAACCAGAAAGATCTTTGCAATTCCAGTGTGCCTTCACGCATGAGCACCTTGCACCACAGACACTTGCACCTTTAGTGCATGTTATCAATTTTTCAGAATACATGCACTCTATATGACCTATTATAATAATTATCTAGTGATATTCTCAATAGTTTTAAATGATTCTTTGACCCAGAAAATGTATATTTTGACACCAAGATTGACCTTTTAAGTGGCTTGGAAGATATATTGGTTCTCATAGATTTTATATGGCTGCTATCTCCGATCCGCAATCTTGATGAAGTGGCTCCCATCAAAAATTGAAACTTATGGCGATGGACAGCATGTGGAAAAAAATTGGTGCTTTTGTCCGGCGTGTCCCCTTTATTTATCTAAGCTGCCTGACTATATCCATTTGAAGAGCTACTGACAAGGCTGTTCAACTAGCGTCTAATCGATGGCCTTGAACTGTGACTGCCTGTAACTTGATGATGACGTCCATGAACGCTGTGTTTGATCAATAGCTCGTCTCAGATCTTTAAAGGCTTTTCTGTTCTGCAGGTGCTTTGAAACATTAGAAGTCTTGTGGCTGCTGAAGCCGTCACACTGCGGTGTTGAATCTCACACTGTTACAGTAAGCAGTAGCATGTCAAAATGTTAATGTGAAATGTAAATGTTAAATGAAGGCAGCTGGTCGATCTGTCAGCTGCAGACCAACTGTAGATGTCCAACACGCGGCTAAGTTTCAGATGATGATGTCTGTGTGTGTGTTGAGTGTTCTCACCCTGAATCTCCTGAGTCTTGCCAGTCTGTCTTGCAGGGTCTTCTCTTGGCTGGATGTCAACTTTTCAACATGAGTCCGCCACTGCTGCTCTTTCTCCTGACACATAGGGGATATACACAAGGCAGTCTGCTAGAAAAGTCAACATCAAAAGCATTTTTAATGATGCATGAATCATGCATTGGGGGGGGGGGGGGGGGGGGAAAGAAAGTGGTGAATCTGCGAGAAAAAACATGCTTTTTTCCCCGCACTTTCTTCTCGTCAATCTGCAACTTTTTTCAAGCAGATTTGCCACTTTAATCTCGTAAATTTGCTTTTTTTTCTTGAAATATTACCTCCCCAACCCTGCGTTCGTATTTTTATTTTTTATTCATACTTGGCCCTAATATGCCATCATAGTCAAGTTCTCCTGGTACAAGTCACTGAAGAACAACTCTGTTTGTAGGACTGTTTCTTGCAGATTTTTTTTTCTAAATTTTTCATTTTTACATTGGAGGTCAAGGTCAATAAAGTTAATATTATTATATTGTGACGTAGCCTGATCTTTGCTGATTAGCTGGAAGAAATCCATGTGGTTCTACCACCAAACAGAGAGACATGGAGACCCCAGTTTGATATCAACTGAAGTTACCAAAAATAGTTTTCTTCGCCCGATAAAGGGTTAACAATGGATCAAAAGACTGTAATGTTGATGGAATCGTTTACAGCGAGTCTACAAAGTGTTTCAGATTTAATTTCACTGTACCAATGAGTCCTCTAACTTGAAATTGCCTGTAGGGGTGAATGAGAGTGTGTCTGTCTCTATATGTCAGCCCTATGATAGTCGGGAGACCTGTCCAGGGTGTACCCTGCCTCTCGCCCTGCGACCCGGGATAGTGAATGAATGAATAGGTGTTAAAGCATCTTTATTGTGAGTTCTTACGAATGGGTTTAAGAGATGAAGAATCAGTTTTACTGTGCTTGGGGGGAAGGTACTGCTCTGGTATATAGTGGCACATATTCAGCTAATTTGTGCTAGTTGATTAAAAAAAAAAAATCCATCCACAGCTGTAAGTGCAGACTTTTTATCCTGTAAACTATGTGGTTAATGTGTCTGATGATGGGTGAGGTTTTGATGATGCTATTTTTAAGGTTTAGTTTGTGCATTTGCCACATGTAATGTGACTGGCAGCTCTGAAGGTTTTTTAGGTTGAGCTAAATGCATTGTTTGTGGGAGACTTAGGTACACATTTTTAGGGTTCAGGAGATTGGGGGTCATTTCCCCAATTTTTTTGAGACTGGTCTCCCCTGAAAAATGTCATTTACATTTGTACAGGCAGCAAAATTTGACTCATATTTACGTAGTAAGTAGTAATGATTGAGGGTGATTGGCATATGTCACAGTTGTGGAAGGAGTGAGGGGAGGGGAGATGGACAGGTCGAACAACTAGCAGGCTTTCACCCAGGACAAAGGGGTCCATGTGAACACAAGAGTAAACGACTATTTACGTAACTTCCGTTTTTTATGTAACTTCCATGGCCCCGCGGCTTGTGAATCACGCTTTGTTACGTAACTTATTTTTATGGAAATTACTTGGCTCACATCACCCTTGTAACTACTTCATTTCTGGCATTTGTGTAATTTATATACTTTTTAGGCTATACATCATGATGCCTAACCAGGTTTTTTGCCCTTAACCTAGGTCAGTGGTTTTGTAGCATAAATTCACAGAAACTGCTGCCTTTTTACAAACGGAAACCGTACCTGTATGTATAATGACGTGTGTGCTATTTTAGGAAGCTACGCTCTGTAATGCAAGCTGCTAAACGATCATATGTGTCGTTACCTTGGGTGGTATTGACAAACGATCTTTTCTGTCGTTTAGGTTGGAGATTGTTGATTTAAAAAAAAAAATTTTTTTTTTTAAATATTCAATGTTTCCATATTACCATATTCATACTCATAAATCTGGAAAAGCATGAGCAGATAAATAAACAACATCAAAACTTGCTAAAGAAGTCCACTGAGGACCAGCTACAGTCATGAACTATTTCTGGAAAAAGCAATTTAATTAGTTTTAATACTCAATATTGCTTTTATATTCATTCCACTTAGGTGGTGTACAAATTGGCCTGGCTGTTGCTTCTCGTATAATGGCAAGGATAACCCTGGCTAAATACTTCATGTGTGAATTACAAATCTCTCTCTTCTTTAAAAAAAACAACAACAACTATATATTTGACTATTTACTGTAATAAACTCATATTAAAGCTCAAACAATGACAGGCCTAAAACATTTATAATGCTCCATATTAATATAAAAACATATCAGGAAACAATTTGGATAAAAACAACAACTTGACAAAGAAAAATGTACAGTCCCTCACACAGAATCCTCTGTAATATCTTAAAGCTCTGTAGGATCATTTGAAGGTTACAGAGTTCCCCTGTTACAACAGTAAATACATCCTGCTGGGGCTGCACCTCAGAGACTCAAGTAGGAGTGCTCATGAGTGTCTAGAGGTGTGTGTGTGTGTGTGTGTGGCTGTGTGTGTGTGTGTGTGTGTGAGAGAAAGAGAGATGAAAAGTGCTGGCTGTGTATCCCTGACCTCAAATTGGACTCAGAATGACTCCGTAGGATCCAGTATCCTGCTGTGTGTTTGTATGTATAATTCCACGTGTGTGTGAGAGAGAACATGATAAATCTGGTGTATGCAAGAATTTAAACAGTTCAGATGGGATACATGTGAGATGGCCGAGGCCAGTGACTCCCAACGGACAGCGCCTGTCATCAATTAACATTTCTGTCATGCTGTGTGTGTGTGTGTGGGGTGTGTGTGTGTGTGTGGGTGGAGCAGAAATGTGCAGAGGAAGTTGAGGTAAGCTAGGGAGGCATGTAGTTTAACGTCAGTTTAATGCTGACACATATGGAGTGAAGGTGAAAGCAGTTAAACCGTTACCTCCCTAATTACATGCTGAACACACACACACACACACACACACATACTTTAAGCCGAACAATCAGGACATTCTTTCCAAAAACGCCTTGAGTTGAAAATTATCATTTGGACATTAGAGTGATTACTTCACGGTATATACACACTGTGGTTCGTCTTCATGGTGTTTAAAGAGGGAGTAGTAGACTTTGAACAAATTGCCTTAAATTGGCAATCACTGACAAATTGACAAATTGCATTAAAACTGATCTAATCACTGCTTCATGGTGGCAATTTGCCATCTGGCCATTGGTGTTAGTTGTGGAGTGTCAGTGTGCAGAGCAGTCAGAGAAATAAAACGGTTTGCAGGGGTACAAAACGTCACTCCAGAGCCTAATAGGAATCCCTTGTCTCATAATGTGAACATTCCTACACTTTTAGAGCTTTTTGAGGGATATTTACTTGCCTACTGCATGTTTTTGATATAGCAAGTTATTTACTAAGACTAAAAATCCAATGAGTCCAACTCATAGACTGTATATAAATAATGGGTGTAGTCAACGTGACGTCACCCATTAATTTGATTTGTGATTTGCAATTTTTTTTAAAAACCGGAAAAGACCATATTTGGACTGCGGTAGCACAAGTATGGGTTTATCTAAAAATAAACAGTACAAAATGTTCATTTTACATACCGGAAAAATTTAACAGGATTGGATTCAGCAGGTTTATTGTACTCTAACTGACTGGTCCAATGCAGTTGAAGGTTACACCTGGACTGGACATTTTGAGGACATTGGACATTCTCTAACCTTGTTGACTTGCTCCCTCTGCCCTCCGGGAGTGGATCTCACCACTTTACTTTTTCACTCATGATGGCGAAGGGAATTCCCACAAGAGCAAACTGCTGTGGGGAAGTCAATGAGGGCATGTTGAACACAGCACAGTTTGGATGCTACAGTCACATGACAGTGGTTATAGAGCATCACTTTCTGTCTTTTATTTTTATGGCCCAGGATCGGCCCATCTCCATCCCACAGATGCCCACTTATCACAAAGTAATAAAAGTCGGATGTTAAGGTGATTTAATATGGACTAACTTGCATGTTATGAGCTACTTCTTTATGTAACTACTACACACAAATAAAACAATTGTTTTTCTTTTTCTCTGAGGGGCAGCTTAGCAGAAAAGAACAGATTGGCTGTAGAGTGGCCTTGTGCATGTCCCTGATGAGATGGATGGATAGATGGATAGATGGATGGATGGCTGGATAGATGGATGTGTGGATGGATGGATGGATGGATGGATGGATGGATGGATGGATGGATGGATGTGTGGATGGATGGATGGATGGATGGATGGATGGATGGATGGATGGATGGATAGATAGATAGATAGATAGATAGATAGATAGATAGATAGATAGATAGATAGATAGATAGATAGATAGATAGATAGATAGATAGATAGATAGATAGATAGATAGATCTCAAACTGGGAAATTACTGTTGTAGTAGTGAGGCTGCCCAGAGGGCTATACATTTAGCTCTAAAAGAGTCTGCAATCCCGCTGGGATCCCTTTGGGATTTGAGGCATCACTTGCAGTTATTAACTGTACTCTCTGAATTCAGTTGGCACATTTGCAAAGAAAAAAACCCAGGTTGGCTGGAAACCCATCCACACATTCACAACTCTAACCAAAGCTGTTAAACAAAAATCCAATCCAACCAATATGGGTTGGTTCAGTTTTTGGAGAACATTTTTGGAAAGCAACTAAGAATTTTAATACATTTGGCCTCACTGTCTTTACTGCATTGGAAATTGCATGAAAATGGACTTTGGTTATATAATGAGATGTTATTTTCTGAATAGTTTCAACTCAGCAGTTGTTCCTGAACCTGAATGTTAAGTTAGAAACATTACAGTGTGTTTCTGGAATCCCTTTGGCCCGACTGTGGCGTTCCATCGCTCAGTGTGTGTCTACATGAGATTGTAACCAGAGTAACGGTGCTCCAAAGGTGACTCCTTGTGTGTGTATTCATGTGTAGACTGCTTGTGTGCATCTACGATACGTGCATGTTTGCATTCGGATATGTGAGTGCACATGTCGAGGGTCAGACTTGTTTGTGTTTGTGCGTGTCTGAGGTTAAGTTAGGCTTCATCGGAAAGAACATTCCATACTGAGGTGAGAGTGACTGTCCTCTCTATCCGGGTAAATGTTGTCATCACCAGCTTCCTTCCTTTTTGTGTGTGTGTGTGTGTGCAGCGGAAACACTGACAACACAAACAGCCCTTGTCCCTTGTTGACCTCACACACTTGTCCGAAACGGGGCGGCTACATCCACAGCTGCGTTGTGTCTTTTTTTGTGCATTCCATGTTCATGAGGATGTCCATCTGTTTTGACAACTGTGTGTGTTTTGAATGACCGTACAGTATGATCACTCCTGCTTTTTAAAATGCCAAAATTGATTTTGTGTGTGTGTTTAAAGCCGTGAAGTCAAAGTGAGCTTCGGAGCGACTGATAAGCCCGGCAGCCTTGACAGAGGGCCAGAGTTGTGCTTCATTGTCTGTCGTTTCCATGGAAGTGAATCTGATTTTGCCGTGAGCGATGCGAGTGAACCTCTGCGGTAAATTAACACTCATCGATTCAGCGTCACACGGCTGCCCTGCTGTCTGTCTGATCATTCAGCCCGCTGTTTCCATTAGGCTGATTATAACAGCACGCTCTCATGAAATGTTAAGCGCAGCGTCTTAAAATGTGAATAACGAGCTCCGTTAATGGAAAGGATTAACTGGAGGAAATGCAAACAGACAGAAAACTCTGTTTGACAGCTCATTGCTAATAGATTAATCAGAACATAATATGTGAAACTGCTGGCAAGGTTTAGGAGCAGGATCCTTCAAACAAATATGATGTCAAAAGAAAAATATATCAAGTAGAAATAAAGGACTGGAATCCAAAATATCATTTTCCTCTCATCAGGGCTTGACATCCAATTAATATTGCTGACAGGCAGGGCGAGCTGCCCGTCAGCCCAGTCTACTGGCACATTGACGCCAGATGCAACCTGTGTCTGTGCTTGTGTATGGGTAAGAGTGTGTCCTCAGGAGAATCAAAGGAGAGCTGTTGAGGCTGAGGTGGTGTCATTTAGCATAAACTTTCATGCTGTGCCAGTGCTGAAAGTACAGACTTGTGGAGTGTGTATGAATCATCAGTGAGTTTGTTTATTCACCTTCTTGCTCTCCTCTATTTCCTGAAGTCTCTCTCTTTCCAGCTGCTCCCTTTCCAGTCGCCTGCGAACCTGAAACACATGTACATGATTAGATCCTTCATTCATATTTTTTAGCTAATGGAGTGCAAAAATTGAGTCAAAATATCCCAGATACAAGCTCTACTTTTAATCACTTTTAACATCCAGTAACTAATTAAACAAAACTTATTAAAAATGTGAAGACTTTACATGATCAGTAAGATGTAATTTGTTAATTTTATCTGTAATGACTACATTATTAATATGGACTGTGGGCTTGGCAATAGTTCAATATTATGTTTTAATCCACTTATTATTCTATTTCAGTAGAATCCAGATACACAGTTAGGTTGTCGAAAGTCAAATTTCACAGCTTATCTGATCTTTAAGCCCCATTACCCAGAATACAATAGTGAATTAGTGAATACAGCTCAGGACAGGGTTGAAAAATAGTTGCTAAGGGGGTCTGTAAAGTTGCTAAATTTAGCAACAAAGTTGGGAGCACTGCTTCGAAGATAGATAAGATCGCTAGATAAGATCGGTTTGACGTAAAAGAATTGGCCGATCGCTGATCCCGCAAAATTAAGGAAATCGGTGCTGATCGATCAGTGCACCCCTAGTTAGACCCCATGGCGCTAAAATGCTAACTTACTTCTGGTTTAAGAGCTCATTCCTGTGGCGCTCTATATATCTTCTGAGCTACAAGGTTGAAGAAGCGTTAGCATTTTTAGCTTCTTTGCAGCAACATACATATTTTTCAGCATTGTCTGTTTAAATGGCAATACTGTATATATGAGTCTAGACTGACATGGATGTAAACTGCAGCTTGACTTGTTCGTGGTGGCATACAACTATGAAGCAGCAATTATAGTTTCTCTATAATTTATTGTAACAAACTGTTGTTGTGTATTACTCTTGCACTAAAGTTCCTAATTAAATGATAAAACTCAACTCAATACTTTTCATTTGTCAATTACTTATTATTTATTGAATTACTACAAAACATGCTACCATGCTACCTAACATGATATAATGTTATCAACAAAAGAAATAGATTGAATAATTTGGCCATATTGCCCAACCCTACTTTGGTGAGAACCTTATTGGTTTAACAAGACAGTGAAAATGTTTCCAGGTACCAGACATGGTTTTATAATTGTTTTAATTTGTTTCTGTAGTCTGTGTACTGTGCTTCAAACTAAAAAACAAGTAACTTTGAAAAAAAAATTCTCTCTCTCTCTCTCTCTCTCTATATATATATATATATAAATATATATACGCATATGTATATATAAAATATATACACACTCGAACAAACCACAGCAGAAAATCTAGATGTTTGGGCTGTCATATAGTCCATCTTTATATACAGTATTTGGTTTTGTAATATTCCCAGACTGCCTCTTCATTATCTCTTACCCTCTCCTCCTTTTTGTCTCTCCAGTCGTCCTTCAAATCTCTGGCTTCTTCCGATGTTACTTTTGTCGTCTTTTCTGACAATCCCAGAAATGCATAGTCCTCTTCTTTACACAATCCTCGCATTGACTAGAACCAGAAAAACAGCCAATCATCAAATGTGATAACATCTTCTTACGAGATTCAAATTGCCTTGAGCTCTTGTCATAACTGCATGTAATTATACTGGCTATTCTGATTTTAATGAAACTACAGTAGCTAATAAAAAGTATTTGCCAAATGTCAATTGAAAATTTAAAAATACGTGATTGCATAAGTATTAATGCCTTAAAGTGGACACGCTTAAATTACCATCAAATCATTTTTTAAATGGAGCTCAGCTGAGTGTAGTCAAGGGTTTCAGCTGATTGTCATATAAATACAACTGTAGCTTTTGATGTGCCAAAACCTTCACCATTAAGATAAGGAACACTCAAGGAGATGGATACAAGCAACAAGATCTCCTAAACTAAAGAATAGGTTGTCTATTAATACCACCCGAACATCCTATAGGAGCATTTTGCGGTATGGAGCGGAGCACTTCTAAAAAATAGCACACACGTCCTTATACATACATGTAAGGTTTTCAAAAAAGGCTGCAGTTTCGTTGAATTTAGGCGACAAAACCACGTCTCTAAGTTTAGGGCAAATAAAGGTCCATGTTAGGCTTTATAAAAGAAAGTTTAAACAGTAAATAAATGCATATAAATAACAGAAGTGAAGCAGTTACTGGGATTTCCACCGGACGCATAGCTGCTCCGCTGCGGTTTGGCTCCGTCCTCTGCCTGGTGTCAATTCCCACCGGGCCCGGAATGGCATCGTATCGAGCCAGCTGTAGACAGGCGAAGTAACGTCAACATGCGATAATCCTGAACGTACGGGAGACCGCGAAGTCCCGTGATAAACTGTGTATCCTTATAAAATAAATGTGTTATGTCATAAATGATTGTATGCTGTTTCACTTCAACAATCAGTCTCTTGTCGTCCATGTCTCCGACCCTCTGAGACTCTTGGACTGATTGATTGCTGACTTGGTGCCCCGTTCATAACATGTTGACGTGAAGTAGTTTTATGCTGCATGAACGGCGTATTGTGATTTATTTTGAAAGGAGGCGGAAGTGTATTACGTTGAGTCGGTTTTCCTGTCTGGTGCAATCTGCTCTGTTGAGCTTGAAGCGGTTTAGCAACGGCTCGTGATAAAAATGGAAGTGCTACAGATTGAAAGTGCTGCAGAGCGGAGAGCTGCAGCTGGGACGTTGCTGAGACGTTACGCGGCTGCCCGCTGGAAATGGTCTCATTGATTAGAGAGGCAGCGGTCAGCAACTACTGGAAGTGACATAGTTACGTAAAAACGTGATGCACAACGTACTTTTGTTTTCATGCGGGACATGAACGGCGTTTTCCTGGGTGAATATTCGGCGTCTGTTCATGGGGTCAGGGAGGACAGTCTCAAATGTAAATATGGGTTGTATTTTGCTGCTTGTACAAAGGAAAATTGGGTGTTGTTTTTGAGGGGAGAATCTGATAAAAGAACACTATAAGGCTAATGAACATCCCTTGGAGAAAATGTAAAAAATGTAATTTCAAATAAACCTGGCTATAGCAAGCCATTCTCAAAAACCCAATAAGTATGCAAGTGGATTAGTGAAAGAGGCCGTCGCACTTCTGAAGGATGTACAAGAGAGCTGGTGTGACAACTGATGGCCTGCTGCTTCAACACTTTGTGGCAAAGAGAAAGCAACTCACATGACTCATGACATCTCAGCTACAGCTTGCCTGAAGGCCTGACTCTTAAATCAGCTGGAAGAAGCGACCAAGATTGAGCCTGTTTTGCGTGGCGCATTATCATAAATGTACTGAAGTATTCTCAGCATAAAGCATTGTGGCAACAGCATCATGCCATGAGAATGATTCTCTGCAGCAGGCCTAGGATGGCTTTCCCAAGGATCAAGTTACACAACAATGGCTTCAGATCAACAAATGTTAATATCTGAGAGTGGCTGAGTCCAAATCTTAATCCAATCTAGAATATGGGGCTGTTCACTTAAAGAGGAACAGAGAAAATTACAGTGTCTACATGTGCTAAGGTGTTGAAATCCTATCCACAGAGACTTGGAAGAAGTGAAAGAAGTAAATACTTGTGCAAATTTAGATCACTTTGTCGAGATAAAAACATCCAAGCGTTAAAAGTTACTGTATATAAGAAGGAGGCCTGAATATCAACCACTTTCTAATGGAAAGATTTTGGTTTCTGGTTTGTGTTAAGATCACAATGCCCGCATCCGCAGAGCGAAAAGGGGTCAGTGAATAGTTCAATGGATTCAAAATGATGCGAATCATGCATCTACAGTCACCAGATCACAGCTTAAATATCAAAATACAGATGTGGAACAAATCCACTGTGGAAATGAAAGCTGTTTACTTGACTGCTGCCACTTTATCACATCTTCTTGGAAAATCGGTTTGGTTCCACTGAAGAATATTAGTGGAAGAGTCATCTGCTGGGTCTATGTTTTATCGATAAGGAATGAGCACAAGAAGGAACTTGCTTAACTATGCTTGGGTGGTTTTAATAACTGCAACGCTATTCCTGTGAATTGTGTTGATATTCAAAATGGTTCCCATGGTTTCAGCAGTTCATAACCTACCTTTGACATGGGAATACCTTGAAACTGCCTCAAGTGACTCATCTTGATCCAGGAAAGGTCTGCTGTTCATGACACATAGATATTTACAGTTTAATTTGTGACATCTGATTGACTTTTATGCATTTACATCACAGTTTCCACAAATCCCAGTGTCACACTGTAAAAAAAACAACTGTTGTTATTACGGTAAAAAAATGGCAGCTGTGGTAGCCAGAACTTATACGGTAGAACTTTTTTTTTTTTAGAACACATTTTTACCGTATAAATAAAACGTTTTTCCATCAAAAGAAACGCTGTTTTGCCATATAATTGAAAAGAAAATACTTTATAAATGCTGCATAAATGAATAAATAAAAAAGATTTTACCATTAAATGTTACAGTGTCTTTCTGTTAGAGATATGGTGTTTAGTACCTTTAACAGTGAGAAAAAGTATTTTTTACAAAAGATAAATGCAAAAATTACAGTTGTGGCTTGTATATATATTACATTAAATACATATTACAGTGTATTTTACAGTGGAGTAATGTATTTTTTCCAAAAAAACAAAACAAATAAATACTGTTTTGGCTGATATATACATTTACGGTGTTTCATTGTTACTGAAACTGTATTAACCCAGTTATCATTTGACGGTCTTTTACTGTCATAGTTTAGCAGTTTTAACACCGTAAAATCTATAGACATATTTGAAAGATGGGGGGGGGGGGAAGATCCAATAATCTAAAATATTCCAGTCAGTATCAGTTACTCACCTGTAGGTCAACACTGACTGGTCTCAAACCTGTCAAACCAGCGTCCACTGTGCTGATCGATACCGGCTGTTTATGCCCTCTCTTTAATCTCTCAAAATAATCACAGGTCCGTTCTGCGTAGTTCTCCAGCTTCGAATCCCAACAGAAAGTTTCAGATCAGAGTTATAAACGTTTTTATACAGTGACTTTGTGCAGCCTGCATGCTAGTTATTTCCACAGTGCAGTGACAGAAATGCCACTGTCCCACTAATAGAGTCGAGAAGCCAGAAGAGCATAATGGATAGTTCGGAGGCTTTTTCTTAATTGAGATCCGTACTGGACTTCAAGTCAATATATCTCATCCTTAACACCATAAGGCCACACAGGTGTCATGTAGCTGTTGAGATGCTAACCTTGAAATAATTTTACCAGCCCTTTTTAGTATTGTAGTTTCATGCTTTATTCTAGAAGCTGTAAAAATGAATCCTTTGAACTAAAAGTTGACCTTATTAGCTTTCCTTCTTAGAGTTAGATGAGAAGACTGATTCTACAGCTATAGCTATCGGCCATTTAGCATAGCTTAGCCTTAAAGCTTACTAATAAATGTGGCTTGAACAAACAAAGGATAAATGTTTTTGTTGAGCTTTAGAATAACTGGTATGCAGATTTTTATTAGCTCTGTTAAACTAGGTTAGCTGTTTCTCCAGGTTTTCACCCTGTATGCTAAGCTAAGCTAACTGTCTACTGGTAATCTGTTGACACACATTAACCCTCCTGTTCTGTTTGGGTCAAACTTCACCTGTTTAAAGTTTAAGAAATTTCCAAATACTATCAAGCTGAACCCTTACCAATTTCATGTTAGACTAATACACATTATGTGCTGTATAGATCTGGAGAACATGGGATGCTGGGGGGGAAAAGACCCTAGGAACATGACCCTGGGAACATAGAACCCGTAATATAGAGGCCCTTTTGGATTACAGGACCCCAGGAACAGGGGGCCCTGGAAACATAGGTCTCCTGGAACATAGCACCCTTGGAACATACGACTCTAGAACCATGACTCTGGCAACATAAGACCCTGAGAACATAGGAATCTAGAACCATGACCCTGGGAACATAGGACCATGGAAACAGGACTCTGGGAACAGAGGACCCTGGAACAGTGGACCCTAGAAAATATAGGAACCATAGAACACAGAACCCTTAATACACAGGACTCTGGAAACACAGGACCCTGGGAACATATGGCTCTAGAACCATGACCCTCGAAACACAGGACCCTTGGAACATATGGCTCTAGAACCATGACCCTGGGAACATAGGACCCTGGAAAAATATAAGCCGCTAGAACCATGACCCTGGGAACATAGAACCCTTAATACATAGGACTCTGGAAACATAGCACCCTTGGAACAGGACCCTAAGAATAAAGGATATGGAAGCACGATAGAAACATAAGACTCTTGGACACAGGACCATGGAAACATAGGACTCCTGGAAACTTAGGACCTTCAAATAAATAACAGACTCTTGGACAGAGGACCCTGTAACCAAAGTACTCGGAGAAAATAGCTACCTGGGAACAGGACCCTAGAAAGCATGCTGGTAACATAAGACTCCTTGAAACATGAGGCCCAAGAAAAATATAGGACCCTAAGAACATGACCAAACAGATAGAAGACCCTGGAAACATTGGACTCTGAGAACAAAGGACCCCAAAAAATGTAGGGTCCTGTTTCTACAGGACCCTACATTTTTTGGGAACACAGGGCTCTGAAAACATTTAGTGTAAAGACTATCAATCATCTCTCCTAAATCCAAAGGTATAATGAGGTTGATGTATAAAGTATGGGTTTAAAAAAAAGAAGCATTTTGTTTATTTACGTAATGTGCTTGTGTATTTTAAACACATCAACACAGCCCCCATGCAGAGTTGCATCAATCCTAGCTAGCATTCTACTGAAACAGCTTCAGCTTTATTTACAGCCAGCTTTCTGCTGCCGTATTTCCCTTTTGGGATCAATATAGTTCATCATGTCCTCTTATCTTAATTAATAGCACTTTCAGCAGGATGCTAATAAGACTCCTGGAAGCCACACCAGCTGAAGCGATGACGGATATGCAATAGATGTTCCAGTGAACTCACTCTGTCAGAGCTTTGACACATTTATTAAAAACAGATCTGGGTGCAGTTACAGTGCTGCTGGATCACATCAGTTCACCAGGCCTGGCCGTGAGTTGTCAAAGGAGAGTGAACCATCTGAGTGTGTTGACAGTTCTACGCAGTATTACATTCACGATAGCGAGCAGACCTTATCGATTTTGACTGGATTCTGTCATAAAACAATATATACAAAACATACTTAAAGCACATGAAGCACTCATTTCTGACATGGCAAGATTGCACATATACAAAATATATATTTATGAAACATAGTCTGCATGATATTAATCACGAAACAAGATTAAAACTCAACAAAATTTATGTCTGTAACAAATCAGTAATATTACAAAAACTCTTTTTATTTATTGTGTTCATTTCAAACTGAGTATAATGTACAGTGCAGTGATATTCATTTACTTACTGTAGAATGACACATGTACTCACAGGATATTGTTTTAAACCAACAAGTGCAGCTTAATGTCAAAATGAATTACATGGATTAATCAGTAAAATATCCCATGTAATAATTCGATAAAACTTTATGTCAGACCATTACTTATGTGAATTTATTGCAAGTAATTTTACAAAAATACTACCACAGAGCTTCAATAGTCTCTCAGATGCACAGTGGTTTGAAAAATAAAATAGCAAAAAAGAGAGGGAAAAACAAATTGTTTTTCATGAAATTAATCATAAAAAAATATTGGCATGTAACTGTGCCATTATGCAACCTGCTGAAACAAAATATGAAAAGGAGTTAGTTCATGAGCCAGAACGTTGCAGGAGTTCAGCTCCTGTCCTGAGGCAATGGTGAGGTTAATAACTGCTGTTGTTGTTGGAGGAAGTGAGAGCAGAGTGTGAATGAGAAAACACAGTATAAAGTATGGCTGTGAATGTGCATACTATGTCCAGTATCTGGTCTTTATGAGGTGTGGCCTTTTTCATCCTCCCACTATAGAGTGATGTTTGTAATCTCACTGTAGCTATAAATAGGTTTTTATAGGTTGTTAACACCAGAAGAAAGGGCCTGGAAACCATATGAATAGTCTCCTCTTGACTGTGTGTGTGTGTGTGTGTGTGTGTGTGTGTGTGTATGTGTGAGTGTGTGTGTGTGTGTGTATTTCTGTATGTCTGTCTGTCTGTATGTGTGTGTGTTTGTGTATGTATCTTTGTGAATGTCTTTGTGAAGTCTTTGTGCTTGTGTGTCTTCATGTCTGTGTGTGTTTCTGTGTGTGTGTCTTTGTGTGTGTGTGTGTGTGTGTGTGTGTGTGTGTCTATGTGTGTGTCTGTGTGTGTGCGTGTGTGTCTGTCTTTGTGTTTGTGTGTCTGTGTCTGTATGTGTGTGTCTTTGTGCATGTGTCTTTGTGTCTGTTTCTGTGTGTGTATGTCTTTGTGCTTGTGTGTCTTTATGTCTGTGTGTGTGTGTGTGTGTGTGTGAGTGCGCACACGTGAGCCCTACACACAAGATCCATAAATTAAAATTATACTTTGACATTCACAACATGATCAAAACATTTGGTTAGTAAAACAAAGATGTAAAAATGTTGCAGTACTAACAGTCAAACATGCATCTTGGTCTTAATTAGATTAAAGATTAAACAGCTCATTATGTAAAAGGTCTGAAGTTCTACCAACATTCCCACTGGTTTGATCACAACATAAGGATACAATAAGCAGGAAATCATAAATGTGACATTACATCTTAGAATGTAGTTACACTTGAAGTCAAAAACCACAAAAATCACTTCTGGCGCCCACATGTTCTCAAAAACAGACGGGAACACACAACCTCCTATCCCACATCACTTCACACAACCTCTGTACATTCAACGCCCTGAAGGAGAGCAGTGAGCTGTGACCTTTGACCTATGGTCCCTGAACATCTCTGACATCCTGACATAACTCATCAGCCTGCACATAACAGGAAACGGCTTGAGCAATTAAATGATTCCCACAGCGAAATACATGAAATTTTAGAAAAATCTAAACATTTATTGTACATGTCACTTTGATTTTATAAAAACACACGTACTGTAAATTGGAATGATTCATTAGAGGTTGTCCAAATATGGTGTTGGGCTTCATATTTGGGCTTTTTTATTTAGTCGCTGTCATTGCTGTCCCCCTGGACACATTAATACAACCCTTACTAATTACACAGCTCTGCACCTGGGCTACAGTGATATTTTGGTTTTGATTTAATCTCTAAACCTTTGCTGCATTGATGGACTTTAGTCTTGTGTTCCTGCTACTGTCTCCAGAATGTATGCCCATATTAACTCAATACTGATATACATGTGAGTACCACAGTTTGAAAGTTCTTAGATCAGCCACCATCTTCATGGTCATTAGATTGCTTGTGTATTTTTGAAGGATATTTTGACAGAAATTACTGCAAGTCAGGACCTTAAAGTCCCGCTGGGCAAAAGTTCCAGTTTCCTTTCATCCTTTTCACGTGACAGTGGTCGCAAGCTAAGCAAGGTACCAGATGATGTCACATCTTTCAGATTTTCCTTGGGGATCTCAAAACTCCAGTACTTCAAACCAACTTCTTCTCGTGAAGGGGTTCATGTTATTTTACTTATGAAAAGTTTTGCTGTGCATTTCGTTTGATATCCTACAAAGTATGACATGTGCCTATTGCTGTTTTCAGCACATTGACAGTTATTTTAAACATGTGAACACACAAACGGTTGCTTCAAACACATAACAATCATTGTTTTAAACCCATTGTTAATGTTGTGAAACAGGTTTAGGCACCAAAAACACTTGGCTCAGGTTAGTGAAAGAACGCGGTTATGCTTTAAAAAAACACAACTTCCAGACCTAATTTCCAACAACTTCCAACATGACTACTGGTCTCCTAGTTGAAAGTCTAAAGGTCCTTAATCACAGTGTTGTCACATCGTAAAAGGAATGTACTTTGCAACAGTGATTTGTAAGGATTTTGTCACAGATACATTTTTTAAGAAGAAGAGAAACTGCTTCTGTTGTTCAGTTACAAACAAAATGTTTTACTGTTCAATTAAGTGGACTTGATCAAATGTGTTAAAATGAGCAGACCTTAGTTCTTAAAGGAGCAGTGTTGAGGATTTTGTGGCCTTTAGTAGGTAAGTTGCAAACTGCAACCAACTGAACACCCCGCCACTCACCCCTCCATTTCCAAGCCTGTAGGAGAACCTATGGTGGTCTTCAGGTGATGTAAAAAGGTAAAAGGCCCTCAGTAGAGCCAGTGTTTAGTTTGTCTGTTTTGGGCTACTGTAGAAACATGGCAGACGCAATAGAGTAGAAGAGGGCCTACTCCCTATGTAGATATGAAAGGCTCATTCTAAGCTATTGAAAATGCAACGATTCCAGTGATAATACACACTAAGAAAACATAGTTGTGAATATTATGTTCCAATTCTGCCAATGGTTCTCCTAATAAAGTCAGACTCAACATGGATATATCTTCAGTTTGTTCTTTTATTGAGTGTGATCTGATGCCTCCTGTTCCATCGTCATCTTATAAAAATTAAGGCCTGAAGAAATTTTATATACCATAAATTGTCATACACAACTTTGGCCCAACTTCAAGACTCAGACACAGAATTTTAAGTTTAAGTTTCTCTTTGAGGGCCCCGCACAGCTGCGGACTAACTTTGACAGCTGTGTTATAGATCAGACCAAGAGCTTTGTAAAACCTCGCTAAGTTCGGAGGTCAACTGAAAAGATCCCCAGAGCCAGTTCATGACGGCTGTGGCATGGTGCCTGCGTGACATCATTCCCTCTTTTTTTTCCAAAGATCTTATTCGTTGCCTGAAATCAGATGTGAGCGGGCTGCTGTGTGGTGACCTGGAGTGACTCTGTAAAAGCTCTTGTCATGAAGAATTCCTAGCAAGCCTTGTGTCTTAATGCCTGATCCCTCGGCCACTAAGTCGTGCACGGAAGAGGCTTAACTCCTCCTCAGTACCCATTGTCCATCATGGTTCCAGGCCTTCAGGGGACCCGGCTCCACCCGCGGGACACTCATTGTAGTGCAGGTGTACATACTGTATGTGTTTGGGTGTGTGAGCCCAAAGATGGGGCCGTAAGGGTCTCAAACTTTCGTCTTTGTCTTATTACTGTGCATGGATGTGTGTGTTCAAGTGTGTTTGTGTTTGCAGATCCTGTTATGTTAGAGACACTTCAGTGTTGTGACCGTTGCAGGCAGTGACACTGTTTGGACAGTCCCCTGACCTCAATCTCCCTGAGGCCAGGACTGTGCATGTGGATTTGGATGTAGTTGTATGTTTTCTGAATACACAAGGCTGTGTTGAACATTATCCCAATCCCTGCAGAAAAGTAGGACATATTTTTTTATTCAAGACATTTTATGACTGTCAGAGAGTATGATATGTGCCTTCACAAGACTAAACATACCTGAACATGTCTAATTTGTCTGCCAGCTCAATAATTTTTTCAGGTTATGATCTTACTTCAGAGGCACGTGGCACTTTTGACAACGCTTTAGGAGGAATACCTCTGGCACAGCAACCCTGCTACAATTTAGGGGGTTCCTGCTATGTTCCCTGCATGGGGTGCTATGTTTCCAGGGTTCTATGTTCCGGAGATTTATATGGCACATATTGGGAACATAACAAAGGGTCCTATGTTCCCCAGTTCTACATATGTGTTCTCCCAGAGTTTTTACAGGGCCCTGTGTTCCCAAGGTAAAAGGTAGAAAAAAGATAAAGTAATTTCTGCAGCATTTATAGAGTATTTTCTTGTCAATTATATGGCAGAACAGCATTTCTTTTGATGGAAAAACTTTTTTTTTTACAGTAAAATATCTTAAACATGAAATCAACAGTGCTAATATAATTTTACCGTAATATTAGAAAAAATTGCACCGTATTTATTACGGTTAAGTTCTGACAACCACAGCTGCCGGTATTTTACAGTAAAAACAACAGTTTTTTTTTTTTTTTTTTACAGTGTACTGTATGTTCCCCAGCTCTAATTAGTACATAATGTAAACCTGAAAAAATATGTTTCCCGGCTCTGTGTTTGCTGAACATGATGTGTGTGAGGTAGTGGTCAGGGTCAGAGGTTAATTAGATAGCTTTGGAATTAAAGCTATTTTTAAAATTTTTTAGAACGATTCTACCATTATTACCGAGTTAGAGAAAGGACTGGAAATTAGAAGAGAATGAAATAGATGGGGAATTATGTGTAATACAAATCCAAGGCCAGATTCTAACCAACAATGTTGTAGTTCATAGTTGGTATCCTGACGCCCGAGGGCCCCTTAGTTTCACTTAACACAAAGTGCAGCCGAGGCTGATGGGAGTGTCATCAACCATTGGGTATTTAGTCAAAAATGAAGTGTTTAAGAAGAAAATGACCTGATGAGGGTACTAATGGATGGCAAGTGACAACCTCATTTTAGTGCTGAAAGAAAGATTTGTGGTTCACCAAAGTCAATAGGATTCATCCTCTGAGGACCATGAAAGTCTGTTCCAAATTTCCTGCCAATCAATCTGACAGTTGATGAGACATTACAGTCTGGACCAAGGTGGTGGACCAATGGCCCAAAAAAGAAATTGACATTATTAAAGCCCCATTGCTGGCATTGGTACAATTTCAACAATAACAAGTGTTCACAGTGGTAACCTGGTGACTCTGGAAAACCCACAGACCTGGCTATGAACAGGTGTCATTGAAACGGCTTTCTACCAAGGAAATGTTCCGTTGTGTTCTATGGAATATCTAGAGTTACTGAAACTCTCTAAAAACATGTTGTTGATGAGTTGTAGCTAGTATATTTATCCTTCCCAGAAGTGTTTGACCAAAGTATAAATTTTCCACTTGCATGTAAGAGGAAAAACTGTACATTTGAATCAAGTTTGTCTGGTAGCCAGACTCTGTGATTAATGACACCATCCCTCTGTGAACCGCAGTAGAATTAATGATATTTCTTGCGGTGATCCATCTGCTTTAGAGACCGGACTTGCCATTTTTTGGTACTTTGAAAGATAAACACAAGGTTTTATGACCAAAACTGGGGCACTCAAGCTGTGAGAGAAACCGACGAGGTATTATTTAGAGTGACCGGGTTATGACTCCATTTCAACAGGGACTAAAATAACATTATGTCAGAGAGTTATGGGAACAGGAGTACTGTGGAGAGTATCTCGTCTCTCACATATCGTCTTATGTCCTCTGCTAGACATGGGAAACAGACCAGTCATGTAGGACATGCCACACTGCAAAAACACCTCAAGGTTTTTCTTTGTCAAATCCTAATCTGGAACTGTAAAGATTTTAAAATAACAAGCACACAAAAAAGATTCCTTAGAGGGCAAAATATATCATAACAAGCGTGAAATTGCATGAAATCTTTGCTGTAATAACAATTAGAAGTGTTTAAGTAATTTTTCAAGGTAATTTGAGATCCTGGAGGAATCAGCACTTTATTTTTCACAGATTTATGAAAACAATAGTGATAGCCACTAAATTCCCTATGAAGCCTGAAGTAGCAGCTATTACGGAAATCTATGTTGATGTGTTGGCTGCGTTTATCCTGCATTGGGGCCGTCAGACAGTCTGTCCTCTCTGTAGTGTTGCACGCAGGCTTTTTCACATGTCTCATTAAAAATATTTGTTTTTCTTCTTAAAACCTCCCCATTGGCTCAAAGTTGATATCATATATCCTACATATTGCCACCAGCTTAATCCATCTCACTTCCACTGAGAAATAATTTAGAGATTATCCTGGCAAACCGTTTTATATAAACACAGGAAAGGTTTAGTTAGTTTTTATCACTTGGCTCTCAGTTTCCACATGTCTGGACACTACGGAAGCCCTAAGTTCCCAAAAAATGTGTATTTTGAAAAGAAATGGCTGAATAGTTGCATGCCACATATTCTCATCCCAACTTGTCAGATACATAGACTGTATAAAACACTTCTGTATTACTTATGACTTCAATCACAATACCTGTTTACTGTTCTTTAATTCACTTCCGCATAGGCTTCACAGCTCAGGACCGGAGGTTGCCGCTTGGTCAGATACCGACACACTGGGCAGCCCTTTGCCTTGAGCAGTCGGGGGCCAAGACGTTAGAGAATTGGACTTGTTGCCGGTTCAAACCCAGAATACCTTAATTTCCCCATGATCAATAAAGGAATATCTTATCTTAGGACTTTCAGGTCAAGGCACCTAAACTCCACTGCTAGTGTGTGTTCACTGCTGTGTAAAGGGATGGGTTAAATGGAGAGGTTGAAAATATTCCCTGTAGAGGGACTAATAAGGCAATCTACTTCTGTGTTCAAAGAAAACATTACATTACATTTTTTTTTTTTTAACATTACATCTCATTTGGCTGACGCTTTTGTCCAAAGCGACTTACAATAATGGCATTCAACCTGAGGGTACTAGCCTTAGACCACAGGAATCAAGTAATTCATAAATTTAAGAGCCAACTTTAATCGCTACAGGAGTGCTTTTACGTTAAAGAAGAAGAGCATTTTTTTTTTTTTTTTTTTTAAGGCGACCATGACTTAACCGAGGTATTGTTGAAGAGGTACAGGCTGTCTGAGGTCCTGATGTCGGTGGGGAGCTCGTTCCACCATTTGGGAGCCAAGACAGAGAAAAGTCTGGAGGTGGTTTTGAGGCGAGTTGACCCACGCAGGGTGGGGGTTGCCAGCTGTTTGGCTGAATGTTCCTGGATGTAAGCAGGACCTGAACCATTAGCAGCAGAGTATGCCAGAGCTAGAGTCTTGAATCGTATCAGCCACCGGTAACCAGTGGAGGGATGGAGGAGGGGTGTTGTGTGTGAAAATTTGGGAAGATCAGAAGACCAATCGAGCAGCTGCATTCTGGATGAGTTGCAGAGTTCGAAGGACGGTTAACTTTATGCTATTTAACCCCTTGACTAAGGTTAGAGTAAAAGAACAGGGTTGGATTAAAAACAATTAATTCCACACTTAATTTAATCAGACTTGCAATTAGGTTACAGTTGTACAAACCATAAAAATAAAATGTTTCTTAGCAGGTCTGTAGAAAATGTATATTTACTTATGACACCAATTGAATTTGATCCTGTTAATGCTGTAAGGGAGAATGTTTTCTCAGAAAATGGGGTTCTTTCAAGTTTCCATTGCATGACTCCTCATAAAGAGGTCATTTATGGCGCTTTTACTGGCACTCCTTTGCTGTTGTTCTTATTCCTTTTGTGGAAATCAGAATATTGCATATCATCAGAAATTGTCAAAAGCTCTGCCATGCAAACACAACTGAAATCAGACACGGGGCGCTTTCCATTTTAAAGTGTGGATTCAGCCACGTTATATCCCAGTCATGCCCAGCAGGGTGAGTGGAGCCCACCTTGAACTCTTTGCCAGAGGAAAACAAAAGCATACAATCTGTATGCTCTGAAGGATTTCAAACCATAACATGACCCCGAACATTCAACACATACAAGGATTTGGACAGGTGTAAATCAGCAGTCAGCAGACTACTGAAACAAACAGGCCAGCTTTACTGAATAACAAACACCACACAGACTAATGACCTTTATTAAAATAGAAACCTGTCACAATAATTTAATTCCCCTTAAATTTATATTGGCTAAGGGGTGGAAAGAGAGGGGTGAAGAGGGGAGCACACAAAGACTCCTTTGATTATTCTTTTTTACATTTGGCTCATTCCTCTAATTCTGAAGGTCTTGGAGACATGTTTCGTTAGATGAAGCAGTAGACGGATCTTGTGGTGTGACTGATCACTTGGTATTAGGCGCCAAATAGTTAGTTAAGCTGCAGGGCGTAACGAAAAATCAATTGAAGATGGAAAACAAGGGAACTGTGATCGCTTTGCTGACCTTTGTCATCAACCTGACATTCATTTAGACTGTGAACTGGTTTTTATTCTGTTAATTTGTGTCCTGTGACTACCGTAGTGGTTTAGGTTGTGTCGCCCATCTATGATGACACAGATTTTCCGCTTCTGGTTCTGTAGCTTTGAGTTTGATATTTTGACCAACTTGGAAGTTGATGTCACCAGCTTGTATTTCAGCAACCAGTGTAGGGTTGGGTGATATGGACCAAAAGTCATCCTGATATATTTAGGTTGAATATCGAAATAAGTGAGAGAAAATGTTCAGTCAAAGCCAAATATGACAATGAAGATGTCACAAGTAGTTTTTTTGGAACCATTTTAGAACCATAAGTGAACATACATACTGTATAACAACAGGAGTAACTTTGTTTAAAATCAAAGCTCCATAGAGTGCACATTTAAATAAAAAAATATCTTAAATAAAAAAAAGCCTATGAAATAAAATGGGCCAATCTTTTTCTGAAATAAAAATATTTATATGAGAAAAGAATGACGAACATTACAAAATAACTAAATATGACAAACCCTAGTAAGGGCAGCATTTATATATAAAGAAAGAAAGAACATCTGCTATATCAATATATGCGATATGGTCTAATTCCATATCACACTTAAAGATATATCGATATATCTTTGATATCAATATATCGCCCAGCCCAACAGTGCATGCACAGGACATATCTGGAGCTGGAACAACACTGTTAGGGAAGTCAGCCCCGCCCCCTCCACTGCCCACATTAAGGGGGCGGGGGAAGATTTTGGCTTCATTTTTGGGGAGCTATCATGCCTTATCTTTATAAAGGCTATTTTCAAATTTTCAATATTTGCTGTACTTGATTGCGATAATTTAAAGCAAAAGAATGTGTAAGGAATAGTGTTTTGCCCCTTTAAGTTGCACTTTTGAATGTTGGGTAAGTTGGAGTTGCATCATGGATTTAAGGTGATTCGAACTCAAATCAAGTCCATTGTTCAGTTGTGTTGTTTCAGTGTCAAGCTGATTATTGCGGTTCTGTCCATGTAAATTAGACTTGACAGCTCACAATTGCAACATGTTGGCCAAAATTGTGAAGGAGACCTTAGGGGCTGTGTGTGTGTGTGTGTGTGTGTTCACATCCCGTCCAATAGGAAACCATTTCAGAGAAATCAACACTCCCTATGGACTCTATGTTCTCTAAAAAGCCCCATACATTGCTATACAAAGCAATGCTTTTCACCCACGTGATCTCAGTCTCTCTCGACACACACAGCCCACTTACTCATGCACTTATCGACCCAGTGGGTGGTCAATGCTACATTTAACTCCAGATGTTCACACTGCAGCTCAGAGCGGCCTCACAGTGCACCACATTTCACCTGCCAATCATCTTAGGGAAAAGCACCTTCTCATTTCCTCTACTTCCTCTTTTCTTGTCCCCTGAGTGTGTGTGCATGTGTGTGTGCGTACATACAGCCTTTACCGTGTACACAGTCCTCCCATTGTCACCCAATTAAATGTCTCCATGTGGGACAGCCTCTCTCAAACGCTGCCAGTGTCAATACTAAATGTACTATAGCTTAAAAATCCCTTAAGACTTTGAGTGTTTTCTTTTCCTTCCTGATCAAGCATCTGGCAATGCCTCTGTTTTTCTTTTGCCTTATAATCAAGGTCAAGGACCTCTGCCAGCAGTAATGCTGTGCGACACGCTGATAGAGAAGAAAGCATATTACAGGGAAATTATTGTGTACACTCTAGTTCCAGAAACATGGTTCAAGTTTTGTTTGACAGTATAAAAGCCCATTTGTGGTAACTTCTACTTTATGACTCTGGGAAGGCATTGGAAATTGACCATTGACTAATAATTGGTTAACTAGGTCAAGATTAGATGTTCCAAATACAAAGCAGTAAATCAGAAGCAAGAAATGTCACTTCAAATCTGCTGTTGTACAGCTTTGTAAACTCAATTTGTAAATGCAATTGTGTCCCCTGTTTAAAAACTGCTCATGACTGCAGCCTTCAGATGACCTGAGGACTAAATTTAATAAACTCGAATCTGTTTTGCAGCGTAATGGGAGACTTCCCACCATTAAAAAGAAGAACATTTGAAGAATGGCTCATCATACATAGATTCAAAACATATTGCAGAACATACCTATTTTGGGCAATACTGCAAGTTGGCCCCCCTGAGGACCATATTAGGACACGCGTCTTGGAATATGGCGTGTTTGAAAAAATGGTATTAGTGGATGCCTCAAAGCCGTTTTGTGGAATGTCTGATGTTGAAGGAAGCACTTGCTCTGGGTACGACCTGGCCCCCGAAAGTACTGTCTAATCCTCAGAAAGTCAGGGCTTTTGGCATGAGAGCTTGGTGAATGTATGTTTGACAGGGCTCCCACACGCAACCGATATTCTTGTATGTTTGTAGGTCTGACGACTGTTAAGTGCTACAAGTGTTATTATAATTATTTGATGGCCTCTCTTATTATGTTAAGACACAAAGCCCTAATTGCATAAACTGTTTTGTTTAACAGGCCCAAAGTGTCAGGGCCCCGTGGCCTTCATCTACAGAATGCCACTCAAAAAGACACAAGACTCAAAACAACTACAAAGAGACACAAAAAACTTCAAAGAGACACAAAAGAACTACAAAGAGACACAAAACAACTTCAAAGAGACACAAAAGAATTTCAAGAGACACAAATGAACTACAAAGAGACACAAAATAACTTCAAACCGATACAAAGAGACGCAACATGACTACTAAGAGACACAAAACAACTACAAAGAGACACAAAACAATTACAAAGCGACACAAAATAACTTCAAAGAGACACAAAATAACTTCAAAGAGACACAAAGGAACTACAAAAAGACGCAAAATAACTTCAAACTGATACAAAGAGACACAACATGACTACTAAGAGACACAAAACAACTACTAAGAGACACAAAATGACTTCCATGAGACAAAAAACGACTTCAAAGAGACATAAAATTACTTTAAAGAGATAGAAAAAGGAACAAAAACACTACAAAGGGGGCAAAACCTCCACAGACTCAAAATAACTACGAAATGATCAAAACAACTACAAAGTGACACAAAACAACTTACCAAAAAAATGACACAAAACAACTACAAAGTGACACAAAACAATTACAAAGACACACAAGACAACTACAAAGAGACACAGAAAAACTACAAAGGGACAAATAACGGCTACGATGAGACACAAAACAACTACAAAGGGGGCAAGACAACAACAGACTTAAAAAATAACTATAAAAGACCAAAACAACTACAAAGAGACACTAGAAGATACAGAAGCTAAACAGCTATAAAGTCTGCGTATCTTGATCCTGTGTCGAAAACATTGTGGGTTTGTATGTCTGTGCCCAGCGGCCTCTGTCTCAAAATGCGACCATGTGATTAACCCGCAATAGGAAAAGGAAACATAACTTTGAACATAGTGGCTGTCTACATGACAGGCAATACTGCAAGCATCCACAGCCACACTCAATACATAGAGCTGTGAGATAAATGCTCACATCAGCATGGTAACATGCTTGTAACGTTAATGCGAGAATGTTGATGTTTTACAGGTATATTTGTTACATTTGCTCATTAGCACTAACACAAAGTACAGCTGAGGCTGATGGGAAGGTCATGTATTTGGATATGAACTAAAAAAAAAGTATTGTCATTACACAATTTTGACTGCTAGATGAAAGAATGGGGGGGGGGGGGGGGTCCGGGGGTCCTTCTAATAATGTCACTCATTTTGTGAACTGAACTGAACTGAACTGAACTGAAGTGAGTAGAATCCAGAATCAGTAGGATGATTCATTCTCTGGGGACATGTAATATACATGTCCCCAGAGAATGAATTTAATGGCAATCCATGTAGACATGCTACTTTGAACTATTGCTTATTTCTAAGAAAATGTCCTTTCATGAGGCTGATACAAAAAGGGAATGTTTATTCCTCAAAGCTTCGTGGTGTAGGATCCCTTGGCAGACTGACTCGTGGTTATGTATTCAGAACATTTAGATTAATCACTTGATCACTCACCAGCTTACACACAATGAACATGGAGCCCCTAAGAGTTAAAGGCCTTGGGGCGGTTGCTCACTTCTCCCGTTTGATAATACAGCCCAACACATGCTCGATTTGAGTGAAGTCATCAAAGGAGCCAGTTTGTGTGTGTCAGTCCTGATTTAACTAAATGTTCTGTAAGAGCAAAAATAACAGCAGCTTCTGTGTCTCTGATGCATTCAGTTATGCAATATAATGCTATAATGTTTTCAAACTAAATTTCCTTCAAAAGGTGATGGCAGTTTTTGAAAAATCCAAAGAGGATACAAGGTGTATTTAACTCTTTATTAACCTGTATTAACTTGCTGCTGGCAGGAGTACCAGAAACAAATGGCAACCTCCGGGTCTGAGCAAGGAGCTAAACCAAAAAGTGCCTTAAGCTGCATTCTACTGAAAATTCCAGCAGGGGGTGCTGACGGTGGCTGCAGAAGCATTTGGGTCCATTCATTTCAATACAAAATGAGAAAACTTCTCCCTTGATTTATTACCTCAGAAATGTTTTGGTCACTATGGTCTAAATCACTAGTAAAACTATTCTTCAAGACAATTTGATGTTAATAGTGTAAATATTGCTCCCATTTAGAAGAAAATAGAAGATGAAGAATCATATGATTTGGGGCGTGACTACCTTTGATAACATGTCAATAACAAGGTGGAAGAAAGAGAAGAGAAGAGAAGAAAAGCAATGCATATCCACGGCAACGTGTCAATAAAGCTATTTATATATATATATATATATATATATATACCGTTTACTGGTTTGTTCTCGACCCACTCACACTGTATTTTCACTTAATGACTTTAAAATATAAAAAATGAATTTGAAAATAATTTTTTAAAAGTCTTGTTCAGCGTTCGTTAGGATTTATAGACACTCCTGCGTCAGTGCCGTCAGTTCCCTCTCGCTCCTCCACAGTCCAAGTATGGTCTGCTCCCCGTTTCAGAAACAAGATGGCGGCACAAGATGGTAACAAGAGTGTAACAATGAACTTGATGTCTCAAACAGGCAGTCCACAAACCAATGGGTGACATCACGGTCACTACATCCATTATTCATACAGTTTATGGTCAGAACTTAGCAATATGCTTCTATGGACGGGTGCAGTAAAAAATATTCATTATCAGTTTAAGTGTATGCTTAAGAAGTGAAGCCATTCTTTTCTCTTTTCAAAATCACCAAACCTCTTTGACAAATATAGTAATTTTACCTGGCAGAATGCAGGAGTTGCTGGTCTACTGCTGCCTCGATCCATTACACAAACGAACTGGCTTTGATGAGAGCTTCATTTCCCCTCGTGTAAACTTTTCCTGTGCCAATATACTAAATATAGCATGCAATTAAACTATTGATTTTTTTCTTTTTAAAGGTGGGTAAAACATGTTTAGCTGCTACAGTACATTGCATAGCTTCCTTGCCAGCTCTTCTTCCTGCTTGTCCAAACTGGGGGGGGTGCCCACTTAACGCCATCTACTGAAGGTAATACTATACTACTATGCTACGACTATGGATAAGTACTTCATACAACCTCACTTCAAAAAAGTCTACACTGTCCCTTTAAGATAAGTCATTAATCTATTTCAGCCTAATACTTTTCTTAACCTAAAGCTGAAAACTTCTCACAGGCCTACATAATGCTTCATGTTTGTTGTTTATTGTTTGATTCCTGATAAAAAAAAAACCCCTAACATTCACACTTGACTTGCTACAATCACACCCCGGCTGCTGCGGCTTGATAATGACAGCCTAGAAGAAAAATGTTTTATTTTGGAAATCACTTCCATCTTATCACCTGATGTCTGGAATTCCAGCCAAATCACTTCAGAAATCTTTGAGATATCTAGAGAACAAACACATAAATATGGGTGGAAACAAAAACTCTTTTGAACTTTGTTTGAAGTTTGATGGCTTAGAAGCAGTTTACTATGATTTAGACCTAATGGTCTCCCGACAGAAATACGGTAACAACAATAAGCTTGATTGACAGCTGCAAAATCTCGTTGACACCTCTTATCCCTGTTGTGATCCTGCCATCTGTATTCACTCGTGACCTCTGACCCTCAGAATGTCAGCAGGCTCTAGGATTGTAAAAAAAAACAGTTTTCAGTGGTGTAGTTCAACATAGGGCTCTCACGCAATGCTCAGGTATCAGGATTGAGAAGAAAAACCTCTTGAAGTTCATCTTTACATCTGTCAAGTTGGTTTTATTCAACGCTGAAAGAATCCTATTTCCTCATTATAATCCAGAGTCTTTTCTTGCTTGTCAAGCATGCAACAAGGATATAAGTTAAGACCCAAACACCCAGGACAGCTATGCTATCTATTGCCATATTTGTCATAGGGTGTGTACGTAAGCATGGAATTCTCTTTCAATGGATCTTTTCCTTTTGAGGTCTGGTAGCATGACTCGTGGAGCTGAGAAGGAATGTCACAAAAAGTTATAGAATCCTTCTTTTATGGCTAGAAAACCATTAAGGAATCTAGTTAAAGATGTTCATCTAAGCTTTTACCTTCATATGATCCTTATTTTATAGCAATGCTGTAAACCAGAACATGTAAGGGGAAGGTTTAGGAGTGGTTCTCTCTTGCTACAAGCTCTGTGCAACTACATAACCGTTCTGGCTGCTCTTACAATAACCTTTGCCATGTCCCCTTTCTAATACTGTCTGGAGCTGCATGTTGGTGTGACATCACAGATTAGACTAATTGGCTGTGTCTGCACGTTTAGCTCTGGCTGTAGGACAAGTGACAAAAAAAGGCAATAGGAGACAGGAGGCTATAATCAGAGCCTGATTTTATTGGCTGATATTGGCCTAATGAAAGAGATTGCAGTATTTATTAGATAGGTGTCAGTATTTATGTTGGCAATGTGAAAGCTTTTTAAAAAAAAATTAAATGCAGAAATGGTGCCTTGTTGCTATTTATTATTTATTTATGTATTCATTTATTATTTATTTAAATGGTCAGCAATTATCTGATACTGGACATACAGTACAGATGTATATTTAGCTCTTTTTTTTAAATTAATTCAAATGTTCAACAATTGACTGATACTGAACACACTGTACTGATGTATAATTGGTTATTAATTTATTAAACATATTCCTTATTTAAATGGGCAGCAATTGACTGAACATGCAGTACTGATTTTATTTTCAGCATTTTTAATGTTTTTTTTATTTAATCGTTATTTAAATAGTCAGCATTTATACTGCACATACAGTACTGATGTTTATTTAGCTATTCATTTATTAAATGTATTATTTATTTATAAATGGTCAGCAATTGACTGAAACTGAACATGCAGTCCAGATTTTTTCCTCAGCATTTTATTTTATTTTTTATTTCATCTTTATTTAAATAGTCAGGAATTTATACTGAACATACAGTACTGATGTTATTTAGTTATTTTAAGGCATAATTTTGCAGGAAGAAATGCATGTTTTTGGAGGGCATTTATGAATTCAATGTCAATTTTGCAGTCCTAAAACCCCAACATTTGGTAGAATAAACAGTTTGGGCAACACCAAACCATGTGGATAATTTAAATTTGTGACGGGAAATAATCATATCAAAAGTATTTTTGAGCATCAGTATTTTTTGTCAGTAATTACAGAGATGTTTACTGCTGCTAAGGTGCACTCAGAGAGCACCAGTCTGCCTGAGGGTTAGGTTTCTTTAATTCGTTAAAATTTGCCCTTTAAACCTAAAGCACTTTAAATGTAAGCACACATTCAGTCAGCACATTGAAGGTGTTGCAGATCTGCTCTCCTCTGCAGCCTGACAAGTGGTAAGCTCCTCTTGGAATAAGAGATTACTGCCTCAAATCCCAGCTCTGCATGTATGTACATCTCCTTAAATCAGCTTTACCCTTCTGTAAAACCCCTGGGTCATTAGAGACGAGCACATTCTGCTGCTCCCACCTATCCCTCCCCCGCCTCAAATTAATAACAAATCAAACACCCCTTATGTTCTGCATGAATGGGCTTTAGTAGTGCGTGTCTGATCACACTTCTATGTGGTGGGAAACAATGGGGAGAAAGCATCTCTTGCCTGAGGATGATGGGGTGGTGGGAGGCACAGAGGGGTGATGGATAATCATGGGAGGTCTAATTCATGTTGTCACATTTTTTGACAAGCTTTGGTGAGAAATAATCAGCAGTGAATGACCTCATGACTTGGCTGACATGTCTGACTGGCTTTGTGCCCGTTATCATTGTCGTCAAAATCTGTTGGCAACAAAATATGCAACGGTAAAACTTCAAAAGGAAATTATCTTCTGCAAGAATACAACTGTCTCATCGGCGTAAATCTTTAACAAAAGCGGCGAGGTAGAAAACAGGTTCACAGGACAGTGAGTTCTGTAGGGTACTTTTGGGTACATTGATGTGGCACCTAGAAAAGCAACTGTAGTGTCAGTGATGATACAAATCTCCTTTTGACTTCATAAGCATACAAAAGTAATACTAGCATAGTCCAAATGTTTTACTTTAAGAGCTCTTGAAGTTGAACTACTAAACTCCTGCTGTACTTTGCCTCAATTCCTGCTTGTAATACCATTTAATTTCAGATGTTACAAAAAACATGTAGAAGTCATCATTATCGAGTGTTGGTATTAGTTGATACCCCCCCCCCCCCCCCCCCCCCCATCATTTATGTTTAGCCTCGTGCCTCAAAGTGTCAAAGTGTCACAGATAGTGTTGCCTGCAGTTTAGACTGGAAGCAACGGTGGCCCAAATCCGTTTTTTTTTCTTCCAAATAAGACCTGGGCCACTTTCGTAAGTGGTCTGAAGAGTCACATTACATCTTATGGGACTTTTGCACCACTCTGGAGCAGACATTAGGTGGCCCGGGGGCCACATCCGGCCCATTGACTGTCCCTGTCCGACCCACATGAGGTTACACCGAAATAAGGAATCGATACGACTGTAGTGCTTTTATTTTGAAGGCGATTTACGTATACGCACCTGCACAGAAATGCATTCCACATCGAGTTGGTTTCTGACTGCACACTGCTGTCAGTCAGCCTCCGCTTGTTTTCCCTGTTCTTGTATTTACTAAGTGTTATGATAAGAACGCGTTAGACCCGCTTTCAAAATAAAAGCAAACATGAAGCTTTCAAAATAAGAGCACATGGATGTATTAGCAGAGTCCACCACAGAATTTTCAAGAAGACTGTCAAAATATGACGCCTTGAATAATTCAGAAGAACCTTTATTTACCTTTACAATAATTAATTAAAATATACAATGATTAAGATGGAAGAGTGGCACCAAATTTAGGCTTTTAGGGCAAAACATCTTCTCCAGGGGGGTATGCAACAGGTCTTCCCTATTTGTACAGGTCCCGCCATCATAGTCTCAAAAAATCCTGTGGGAAACACTGGTTCTAAAGCATGTTTTACAGTTGAGTGTCTTTTATACTTTCTAAATTGCTAATTGATATTTACACACCATCCAGGGGACAAATAACCCTTTGCTGAAAAAAATCCTATAGTACTGTGTTTACTGCATAACATACATGCTCTATATGGTTTTTGTGGTTTGAATATATGTTGTGTTTAAAATCAATGGAAAAGTGAGATAATGATTGGAGTTTTTACTATTTTCTTACTGCTACATTTGACTTGCTCCACATTAACATACTTATCATAACATGTATTCTTACCAGTAGCAGCTTAAAACCATATAATTTACTGCATTTTATCAAGAGAGGAAATTAATATTGAGCAGAGTTAAGTTCAGAGTTTTGGTCCGGTCCTCTGCAACCTTTACAGTATCTCATGTGGCCCCTTGGGAAAATTAATTGCCCACCTCTGCTCTACATCGATAAATCGTCACAATTCTGCGCTGGTGGGGGCAGAAGCCACTCTGACTCTGTGAGTACACAATCAATTTTCCACACACACCTCCTCAGACGTTCCATGAAAAGCCATTGTAAAAAATGTTGCTGTCTTTCTCCTCGTCCTTCTTCTCGGTATACTCGGTATGAGCAGATGATATATCATCTGCTCATAACTTCACCGACTTCCACCATAAACGCTGACTTCAGTAGCTTCCAGTCAGATCAGGACTGTGAGCAGTTCACACTAGAGTCTGATATAGACCACATTTAAATAATAATTTGCCAAACAAAAACATCGGATCTGAGCAAAAAAACAGAATTGAGCATTAAGACCTGCCGTGTGAACGCAGCATAAGGCATGAAACTGCATTGCTAGCTGGTATGTTTTGTGTTAAGTATTAAGTATTATCCCTCATTCTGTGCAATGCATTTTCTTCATGTGATTGGTGTGACCACTGATGCCCATTGGCAGCTTTAGAAAGAAGCCCTTACTTTTTCATTTTGTTTGTTTGACACCAAAGATTTATCTTGGAAATATCTGGACGTGACATTGCATGTTCACCCAGTGGTCCAAGAACCAGTTCTGTTTAACTTTTCATTGGGTTTAAAGGTGGATATTTTCTTTACAAGCCCAAAGATCAAATCTTCCCAAGACACTGGTTTAAAAACCAACATGTGCAGTATGCCTTCTTCACAGCAGCAGTAGTGCCCTGACCCTGTGAGGCAGGGGTCGGCAACCCGTGGCTCCGGGGCCACATGTGGCTCTTCAGGTCATCTGCAGTGGCTGTGACAAAGAAATTATATGAAATGAAACGAATGAATGAAATTAATTAATTAGTTACATTTTAATTTTCATTCATCATTGGTGTAGGCCCAAAGTAGTTTGTGTTCTACAATTGTAAAAATGTGTAGCTTATATAAAGCATTAAAAAAATGTTTCAATATGCATTATAGCTTTTGAAAGTCTACGGCCTGGTGTCTAAACCTCATTTGCACTCGGATCCTCGCTGCATTCTGACAAAATCATATTAATATATGCTCATTATTACCTATAGTAATGTTGGTAGCATAGGTTAGACTTAGTAGGCTGTTAAATCTTCATTGTAAGGCCCAAAATAAAGTTTGTGGCTCCATTACAACATTTTTTTTGTTCTTCTGGTAGGGGTGTGACGAGATTAAACTAAAAATCTGTGACGAGATTTGTGAGCTATTCAAACTTCTGTTTGTGACCTGTGGGGGCAGTAAAAGGAAAAGAAGAAGAAGAGTAGAAGAAGGAGGGGAAGCAGCAAGCAGCCAGAATGACGTCGCGGGGGCTGGCGGCTCGTTAAGAAGAGTAAGAACAAATCGAAGCAGCACATTCCTGCTGCAGCAGTCTCTCCCAGCTGCAGAGCCAGACTCTGCTAACAGGCTAACAGTTAGCTCTGTAGCAGTACAGTGTGTATGTGTTGCTGCAGCAGGAGGTGTTCACTTAGTGATCTCTGTTTGTTTACAACAAGCACCGGACACTCTGTGCACAGTTAGCGATGCCGGTTAATTTAACATCACAATGTTTATGATCAGCGGAGACGCTGTGCATAATTAGCCATGCTGCTTTGTTTATGATCAGCTGCTGACGTTGTGCACAGTTAGCGATGGCGGCCACAGTTGCGTCTCCCGTGTTTAATCCATCGCTTATGTGATCACGGTCGAAACTGTCGCTAAGCGGTTACGCGACGATGGAAAACCATACGTCACCTTCAGAGTCTCTAAATCCCTCTTTTTGTAATGGAGACACGCAGAGTGAGCGGACATTTGAGAGGGCGTGGCCTGAGACTTTCCCGGTGGCCACTTTTCCACCTAAAGGAAACACGGCTTATATTGTTTGCACTTGAAAAAAAAGAGAAATATTTTATTTTATTTTATTTATTTTTAAATTTTATTTTTAGTTGCAATTTGTGGAAGAAGAAGTTTATTAAAAGCTCATGCTTACATCATGCATGTAAAGAGTTGTAATAAAACATTTCAAAATGCATGTGCAACTCGGTTAAATAAAAGTCTGTTGGTCCAGTCATATATTGTGTCATTGTAGTTTCTTAAAATCTCGTCTCGTCTCGTGAGTCACACCCCTATCTTCTGGCCAACAATTGCTTTTATGTTAGTAAAGGTTCCTGACACCTGCTGTGAGGGTTTGTTTGATTAAAAAAACACACCGTATATATCTATAAAAAAATAAATAAATGAAAAGTTATTTTTTCTTGTCCATTTGAAACAACCCAGTTGAGAAACGGTAACTCACTGCTATTACCTAAGATGACTCTTACCTCATGGTGACCCGGGACATGTGCTGCTGTCACGCTATCTGTTATTTATCGCTCCTTTCACTGGAAAGTCTTCCTTGTCATCTTCTGATTGGCTGAGTCTTCCTGTCTTCTCACATACCATCCAACAGACAACATACCTTTACTCTTAACACACAGATCTGTGATCTGCAGTAACCTCTTTGGAATTTGATAATGACTGATGCATATCTTTGTCAATCACATTGCCTCTGGTCTGTTTCTGTGTCACTGCACATTCAGGGATTTGCTTAATTTGATTTTTCACGTTCTCTGTTTATTTTACGCCGCTGTTCTGTCTGATGTGTCTCTTTAAATTTCTGTTGCTCTGTCTTGGCTGATCTCCTGTTTCGATCTCAGATATGAGGACTTTTTGTGAAAGCTGCATTCTTATGTTGGCATGAAATCAGATTTGTTTCTGTTCTTTTCAAAATGTCACATTAATTGCCCTATTTTTATTTTTATTTTTTTACATTTTCTTTGTCAGTGCTTATGATGCAGTCATGGAAAAAATATTAGACCACCCTTTTTTTCTTCAATTTCTTGTTCATTTTAATGCCTGGTACAACTAATTTGTTTGGACAAATATAATGATAACAACAAAAATAGCTGATACGAGTTTAATTTAAGAACTGATATCTAGATATTTTTCATTGTTTTCTTGATAATGATTTTGGTTATTATGTTATCATCATTATATTTGTCCAAACAAATGTACCTTTAGTTGTACCAGGCATTAAAATGAACAAGAAATTGAAGAAAACAATGGTCTAATAATTTTTTCCATGACTGTATTTATGAAACATCCTTTTATCTTAGGCTGGCTTGTTCTTCTTTTTCCACATTTTAGGCTTAATAAGTGCTTATTGGTGTTTTTTTTAGCAGATAAACAATAAAGAAAGGCTGGTTTGCTCTTGTATTTTACCCTAAGTTCAGGCTTTGAATGAAAAAGGCTTCCGGGTTTTTAAACTATCTAAACAGTAATATCACAAATATTAAAAATGCTATGCTGATAACATCACTGCCTTTGACTTAATTTCACATTTAGCCTGCTGCACACAGTGGGAGCCATTGTAGAAATCCCTCGAGAACAATACTTTCTGCAGTGATAGGCTGCAGCTGCTGGACTTTCTGACTTAAGCACCACTGTAACACATGTTAATACACACACCTGCACACACCTTTTTTTTTTACATTGTCACTCCCATGTCTTTTGACTACTGACTCCATGTGATAAAGTTCAATTTGCTCTCTGTTCTCTGTCACTGGTGAGCTAACTGAAGTGTAAAACATCTGATCAGATAGCAGAGTAAATTACTATTGATCAGACCTTCAACCATCACTGATCTGACTGTGGACTCCCTCGAAGTCCCTAACACACAACTGGGAAACACCACCAGAAATATTATTTTTAAGAACGAGGGCCAATTGTGGCCCTCGTGACGATATTTTGTGGCCCCAACCTTGATATGGTACTTTACCATGTTGTGTGTGGAAGGTCCCTTTAATTACTTTTTTGGTAATTTTGTGTCTCTTTTTTTTTTGTGGTAATTTTGTGTCTTTTTTTAACAATTTTGTGTCTTTATTGGGTCAATTTGTATTTTTTTAAATAATTTTGTGTCTTTAGTTTTTTTCTAATTTAGTTTTTTTTTTTAGTAATTTTGTGTCTTTTTTGGTAATTTTGTGTCTTTTTTGTAATTGTGTCCTTTTTTGGTAATTTTGTGTCTTTTTTAAATAATTTTGTGTCTTTTTTGGTAATTCTGTGTCTTTTTTGGTCATTTTGTTTCTTTTTTAAGTAATTTAGTGTTTTTTTCAGTCATTTTGTATCATTTTTGTAATTTTGTGTCCTTTTTGGTGATTTTGTGTCTTTTTTTTGGTCATTTTGTGTCTTTTTTAAGTAATTTAGTTTTTTTTCTGTCATTTCGTCTTTTTTTTTTAGTAATTTTGCGTCTTTTTTTTTTAGTAATTTTGTGTCTTTTTTTGGTCATTTTGATACTGCCTCCAGCGGCCCCCAGGTAATTTGAGTTTGAGACCCCTGGTCTAGACGTTGTTAGTGTGGGAAATTACCATTAAAGCTGGACCATTGAAGCTGATTTTCTTATGAAATGTCTACTATATATTGTCAGCAACCACTCATGTGTTCCATGTTTATAGTGTTGAAAAGTGATTGCTCATTAAAACACCTGAGCATTATGTTAACACAGCTGAAAACTGTTTGTGCTGATTTGAGAAGCAATAAAATGATCCTTCCTTAGGCTGGTTGAGTATCTAGAGGTAAAGTTGGAGATTTGTACAGGTTAAAATTATTATGTCTACCCTTGACAATGTCTTTACTATATTTTTGATTCATTTTGTAACTAATTTCATGGATAAAACAGTGTTTTTTCATGGAAAACAACATAGACATTTACTGGGTGACCCCAAACTTTTGAGTACCCTTATATCATCTACAAATCAAAGAAAGTTTATTTACTTCATCTCAATAAATTAGAATATGACAGAAAGTCAGTTTCCAGTAGTTCAAGTCAAACAGCCCCAACCAAGTATTGAGTCATATACTTTTCAGAGGCAAACATTTACATATTAAACATGTGTAAAATTGGTCTTTTGTCTATTAACATTTTTTTTTTTTTTTGAGACACTGAATTTTAGGTCTTCATTAAATGTAAGCCATAATCATTATATTTAGAAGAAATTAAATAAATTAAGACATGAAATGTTTAATTCTGTGTGTAATGGATCTATATAATGTGTTATTTTCACTTTTTGAATTGAATTACTGACATAAATAAACGTTTCTATGATATTCTAATATATTGAGATCTACCTGTATATTTGGGATTGAATCAAAAATAAATACAGTCCCCATGTTGATTAGAATGAATGAACATATCACCTAGTGCAACAGTGCAGCACAGCAATTGAGCTTTATGGCCCTGTGGCTAATAGTGTTACATCAGCCACTGATATAAACACAACAGTCTCAGAGATCACCAGCTTTGGGTTTGAGTTCTGGTTTAACTAACAGATATCCAGATAATGCATGAGAAATATCCAGGCCAAGCCTTCCTTTTCCATGCTCCAGTCATTGTTTATAAATGACTGGACTGTTCAAGTAGCCTGCTTAAGGGGTTATCCCTCTGTTCCCTCATCTCTATGAAATGTTCCTCTCTATCAGAATGAGGCCCAATGTTCCCTCAGGTCTACATTCCCACAGCACAAGGATGGTCCTTTCCAAATACAAATGCATGTTGTATTTCATTTTTTGGATAGGGTTAGGTAAGGATAGCAGGCATTTTGGAAAGGAGGACTGGAGAATTATTTTAATTAAGAGTAATAAAAATAATTTTTCAAAGCTATTTTTTTCATCTATGAAAATGTATGAAAGAAAAATAAAATTATTTATTTTATTATCAATCTGAGGAACAAAGAGCTGAGGGAACATAGACACGCTCCCCTGTTGAGCTCCGTTAGCTAAGCTAGTAAAAAGCTAAAATTGTTGTCAGACAATAGTGGATAGATTACAAAATTGCATTTTGGCCAATGCTTTCCACCTCTTTTGCTCTACACACGGACTGCTTACCTGCAGCTGACTAAAGCATTCAAACGTGACAAACAGAAACCAGAATATTTCTGTTAGTAGAGCATTCTTGGATTGGTCGACAATATAGAAAAAATATAGAGTTTATCCCGACTATTAAACCAATTTAGTTGGTTTTATAGGGAAACTTTAGGCACGTTTCCATTAGGTACTTTTGGATCTAGTGAGCTGCTATTGGTGTGGCTTGGGAGAGAGGATCCGCCCAACTTCGCCGGTTAGTGGCTCAGAAAGTACCTACCCGAGGCAGGTACTTTCTGAGCCGCTACTCACTAGTCCACGCTGATTTGATATGGTTGATGCGGCGATTTTGCACATGCGTGCTTCATTTGCAGACTGCTGCAAACTATACACTGAGGGGTTAACATCTCCTGCTCTGCTGACTGCAGCTGGGAGAGACTGCTGCGGGAGGACTGAGCCGCTTGTGAGTGCTTTGGGACGGCGCCTGCTACTCGTTAAGTGACTAGAGTAGAGTAGAGTCTCCAAAAGTCTCCAATAACACCAGAAAAAGTCACTGGATTTGTCGCGAGTTGCTTTTTTGAAAGAGTCACTAGAGGGGTCTGAATAGTTGCAAAATATTGCAACAAAATTGCTAAGTTGGCAACATCTGTCTGTTGTCACATTCTAACTCTGTTGGTTAGCCGCTACAAAAGTACCTGTATGGGAACAGAGGCCGAGGGGACCTAACTAGTGGGCGGAGCCAAAACAATCAGCAGCTTTCCAAAAAGTACTCAGTGGAAACACGTCTCTTGTTACTCCACTTTGCTCAGTCTGAACTTCAGCTGAGGGAGTTACATGTTGCATGTGATGAAATCTCCACCTCTCTAGTGTACATTTTAAATGCAGAAGCCATCAAACGAAAAAAACACATCTTGTGGTCACAAAGCCAGGAACAAAGCTTTTTCCCATTTTAGATATTCAACTTTTGCACAAAAGCAAAATGAAGCCAACTCCATTTTATAACAGGACAGGGCACAGTGAGGGACTTCATCCTATGTTCTCCATCTTAGTAGTGATAATAAGTAGTAGCCACCAAGCAGCTGATCGAAGGACGGCTGTATTATGTGTTTAGGCAACAATATATAGTATCACCAAAACAATGTAATCTTTGCCACCATGCATCTTTTTCAAAAGTGTAAATGTGTGAATGAAATGTTTCCAACTTTAAGAAATATAGGATTTTATTTATAGGAAGAAACAAAAACATCTCATGATAACAGTTGAGAGTAAAATGTGGTGAACAGAGTCGAGGTGGTCTGATGAAAACCGAACAGCTGGATTTTCTTCTATCTCTCTCTGTCACTGCCAGCAGATTCCATAAGAGGAAGTCCTATTTTTTTTTCTCCCAGAGGAATGAATGGACCAGTGGTGTATTGCAACAAAACAGCATGGTCAATCGTGAACCCAGTGTAAATGTATATGTTTGGTCACAAATCTCAAATGGGGGTTTTATAGGATGCCTTATACCTCATTATATTAAGATTTTGGGCCCATTTTTGGTCCATGGGACACGACAGGCCCCTGTCACTTTAAGGTTCACCCCCAAAACATTTGTGGCAACTGCTGTGCATGAGTCACCATGTCCTATCTCTGCTCTGCAGCCACACTGGTCAAGGCACATGTAAAGTCTTACTGTGAAGCACCTTTGCAGCCCAGCTCCGTATTATAGTCTCACAATGAGTTCATAGCTTGTTTCATTCCTTTTTATAGACATTTTCTTCCTTTTCAAGAAGATTTTCAATAAATAACACAAATATACGTCATATATAGATAGATAAACATGTATAAACTACATGCATTTCATATAATTTAAATAATTTATATGTACAGTTCCCCCCTCACACACTCCCTCCCTCCCACCCCAGCCCCTCTCAAACGAGTTCTTCTGTAACAGCGATGCTGCACCGCCTTGTGGATTGGCAGCACATTAATGTGAAATATCTTTAAAATGGACCCGAGATTTCTTCAGTAGAAGTTTTATAGTGTTGCTTCACCACCACGACACATAATCCTGTGGTGGGTAGAAATAAAATCCTATACAGGAAGTAGATTTTCCAAACAGGTAGTCACCAGCAAGGTTTTGTTTACGTCCTGTGACGTTTCCTCGATAACGCGCAGACGCACGAAGTGTCAATGCGTATCCACCTCCAGCCCACTGAGTTGCGAACCTGCGTCAGCGCACGAACGTACGTCTGCGTTGTCTTGCACTGCGAGTTCCAGTTCTTGTCATCGATGCCCCTGCAGCCGCCTTTAAAGGGCCTGGGGGTCCGACATCGCGTCTCATAAAAGTACTGTTTGATGTCCTGTGTGGCACTGGTTTTAATTTTGCCCAGAACAGTGACGGGGTCCCCCCTGGTGTCCACCGCTTGGGTTTTATCCGTCACCCACTGGCTCTCACTGTCACACACAGAATATTCCCCACGGTAGCTCCTGTGCTCAGCGTAACGCTTCTTCCGTGTCTTGTTTCCCGATGCCCCGCCGTCCAATCCGCCACTCACGTAATCATCTGCGAGGTAGAGCGGCGGCGGCTGCAGCGGAGGCCGGTCGCTCAGCAGCACCCGAGGTGAGTTGTACCGCTTGTGCTGCCTGAGAAGGTCCGAGTTCAACAGCATCACCTGCTGGTCCACCAAGCCGTCGCTGCTCCCGCCGCTGCGACCCCCCGTCCCCCACCGCTCCACATCGCCCTGCTCCTCTACAGGGAAGTTAGCAGTGAGGAGAGGAGGCAGCGTGTCCTGGGGATCTGCCTCCCTGCTCTTCCCCTGCTGGCTCTGGTTCGCCCTGGTCTTCCCCCTCGTCAGGTCCGCCTGGAGCAGCTGGATGATAAGAGAGTTTAAGGGGTCGGGACTCGGCTGCTGCTGTTGCCCCTGGCGACTGCTGTCCATGTTGGTTGCCTGGATACCATAGAGGTACACGAGGACCATCACATACAGCAGGATGGACATCACTAGATTCACCTGTAAGATCTGCAGAGACAGAAAGAAAGACACTTTTAGGGGGTTTGCCGTAGTCCTGTTTTTTTCTTACCAAAATTAAAACTTATTTTCTTTCTTAACTAGAAAAATGCGGAATTTCCACAAGTATTTTCCCTCTGTCCCCCCAAGCAAATGGTAAAATGGGGTGCACTTGTATAGCGCTTTTATCCAAAGCGCTTTAAACTTCACATTATGCTCATTCACCCATTCACACACACATTCATACTGGTGGCAGAGGCTACCAGGGCACACTGGTGCCACCTGCCACCATTGGGAATTAATTCACACACAATGAACGCAGCATCAGGACCAATTTGGGGTTCAGTATCTTGCTCAAGGATACTTCGACATGTAGGCTGCCATGGTCCCCAAAGAAGATTTCACCCAGTTGTCCCTCACATCTTCCTTACAATTAAGATGACGGCAAAGATAACAAAAATGAGGATGTATTCATCTCCTTTTGTGCCCAGATTTAGTGGATCAGAACATATCAGGTGTAGAATTGAAACTGCGGATGCTTTGGTTCAAACTGAGACTAAACTTTTCAAAGTAGGTTGTCAGCCACAACAAAGGTGAAAATTTGGCAAGCAACAGACTAGGTAAGGCTTGTTTTAACCTTGCTGCTGACACTTGCGGTGTGTGTGTGTGTGTGTGGGAGTGTGGGAACTGATGTGTTTCTACATGCACAACATACCATGTGGCCATAAAACATCCATAATTCTGCAGTATGAAATTCATATATTCAAGTCATGCACGCACACTTTGTTGTGTGGATATATTTTCGTTTGATTTTTTGAGTGGCAACATCCTGCTTAATACTGTCAAGATGATAGGTAAGTATTTCAATAAACCAAATAACGTATGTATGAGAAACAACCAGAAAATGTATATTCAAAATATTCTTTCTTTTCTTACACTATAAAACCATGTCTTCATGACTCAAAATGAATAAAAAACCCACTTTTAACTGTATAAGTTTTGGGGATGTAGTCAAAGACTGCATCACAGCACCACGTCTTGGCATTTACCTCGCTTCTTCCAGTCAAAGCCAAAAATGTTGCGGAGACAAACCCTACCTGAAGCGTCTATTCTTTCTAAAGTATGTCATCTCTTGGCTTGGGTTATGTTCTAAGCTCCGCTGCCATCAGTGGTGACATTTACTTTTACATTTTATCCGGGCACACCCAGTCATTTGATCAAGCTTAAGCCTGAATGACTTCCAGCTTTTCATGTTTGTTTTTACAGATGATCACTCCCAGAAGAGTTTAAAACTCCCGTGGTGATCAGTAGGAGATCTGTAATTCATAGCATAACATCACGTCAGGAGAGCTTTTTTGCTTGAGTATGTCTTTGCCTGCTCACAAAAGCAGATGTTTCAGCACCACATGCTTGTTCCCAATCAGCACGGGTCAGGATGTCTTGGTGTGGAAAACCTCAGGGAAGAGGAATTAGCTGTTCCTAGTTCTCAAGCTGTTTCTTTCTTGTGTCCATTGAACTGTTTGACTTACGGGAAAGTTGTTGGGAAGGGAGTAGTTTTTTTAAATTATATCCAGGTTTCTATCTAAATGTATTGCAAATTTGTACCAAATTTCAAGAAAATGTAAAAGGAAACCGGCAAAAAAATGCTTGTTTCATCCACTACTGTCATGTGCACTGAAGTTAATTTATATAACAGTAAGTAGCACAAATTCTGCAGCAAGAAAACCTTCATACCATTGCTGAAGAAGATGGGTGCAACAAGATGGTGTAATTAATAGAGCCCTGGTTGTAACTCAAAGTAGAAAACTGGTTAGATATACAATTCTGCTTGTTTCATACGCCCTGTCGTGATCTCGTTTATCAGACCACTAATGAGACAAGAATTAACTAGCTAACACAACCCGTACTCCCTCCACCTCACTCTCTGCTGCCAGTAGACCTGCTCAGAGGACAGTAGGCTGCTAAACCTTCAGTCAGCAGCTGTGTTTGCTGGTCAAGGCTGATGACCAGGGGCAACGCTGGGTCTAACCGTCATCAAATTGCTAATAGGCTATAAATCCAATATTCATTCTCTCTTTAGCTCTGCTGTTGGTCTCAACCAACTCCATCAGGAAGTACCTGGCTCACAGTGAGTTTGTCTGAGTTTTTCCACTTGAAACCACCCCCAGGTCAGGGTACGAATATACTGATGAGAGCTGTGAGACTGAACCAAAAGAGTAAAGTTGTTGGCCGTACCAAAACAAAAAGCTGAAAGATGCTAAAATGCTACATAGAAGTCGTCACATAATTCCTTTTTTATAAAGATTCTTTTTTGGGCATTTTCATGCTTTATTGAGAGTGACAGATAGAAAGGGGGAGACAGAGGGGAGGACATGCAGCAAAGGGACGTCGGGCCAGACTCGAACCTGGTCCACCGCAGCAAGGACTCAGCCTTAATGGTACCAGTGTGAGCCACCGGGACGCCCACATAACTCCCTTTTAATATAAAATATTGAGCATAACCACTTTAAACATGAAGAGATACTGCCTCCCATAACAACATCTTGTTTTTTTGGAGCTGGAATTGACTATATTTGGAAAAGAGGATAGAGCTAAGCTATAAGCTAGCTATAGCTAAATAGCTAAAATAAATAGCTGACAACTAGAGTTTCTTCTAGACTGACTATAATTTACAAAATGAACATTGGGCTGTATTGAAGAAGACGTGAAACTAGTGATTAAGAAACAAAACTAAGGAAATGTTTACTGAAGCAATAAATTAAGTTAGAGGTAGGGCCTTTTTTCTCATAGACTTTCAAGGTTGCTGCTTGCTGTGACCCAAAGGACAAACCATTATTCACCTTAGTGTGTGCGGTTTGTAAGGACTACTTTTTGCCTCTGTCATGTTGTATAAAGTTTGTGCATTTACCTACATGCAGTCGTTGCTCTCAATCTTTCTGCATGTTTTTTTTTTTTTAAAGATCCTCCATCCTCCCATTAGAAATGTTTGGAATTCTCCTCCGCTCTCCTCATCTGACTGATACATCATGTTAAAGCAATTAAATCATGCAGCTCTTCCTTTTGACTTTTCAGGTGCTCTACAGTCCCCAAACATGAGTCATTCATGTTTTTTGTTTTGGCCAAAAAGACTGGTTGGTTTGACGCACTAGAGGGTTGTGTAACCGCAGGGGTTTCTCACAGCTGTTTATAGCAAAAGTGGGCCACCTCTGCTAATTTATCAACCGCCCCAAATTATAACACAAAAACCCTCAACTACCACAAAAATGACAGAGGCTACTTTGTTTCTTACAGCGAAGGCCATGTGAGACAGTCACATAACAACAGAATTGATCACAAAAGATTAGATTTTAATAAAGCATCAGCAGGACAGTGCTTGAACACATGCTTAAAGGACCAATCTTTTTTAAAATGTCTTTATGGGCCGTCAATCCTAGTTTGATGTTACCTGTGGCCAGTTCCATATGGCAAGTTTACCAATTAAGCCAGGCTTTGGTTAGCCTAAATTATTTTCAGTTTATTTGGCTCCATGAAGTAGATTCAGCATAGTTTAAGCTAAGTTACAATGGGAAACTTGTTGAATATGCATTATGGAGCAGAATCAATTGAAAATGAGTAAGACTCATTAAAATAAGCCCGTCTTATTTGGTAAAATTGCTTAATGGAACTGGCCCTAGATGTCCTGGCTAATAAACACCAGTATTCTATGACAAAGTCAAAGTCCAAAATCGGGTATGGGCATACTTTTCTCCTGTGTCACCCAGTGTAATTATAATGCTCCCAAAGAAAAGCAGATGGCGATGGGCATTTTATGTCATAGGGAGCTGTTGTTTATGTTGCAATCCAGTGCATGCATGCATGTCCACTAAAACACAGAGAGACAGCTGTGAACAAAAAGGTGATTTGTTCCCATCAGCAATGTTATAGCTGGATGATACAGCTGTTGGGTGGAGGGAGAGATAGAGAGAGAGAGAGAGGGGCATGTGTTCAGCAGCAATGTCACCTTACATTCAATGGCTTAGAAAATATATGAACACACACACACACACACACACACACACATACACACACACATACACACACACACACATCCTTGTACTTCTATCTTTGTGAGGGCCCTCATTGGAATAGTAAATCCAAATCCCCTGACCCTAACCCTTAACCTAACCTTTACCATCACAACTAAATGCCCAAAACTAACCCTGAAATAAATCAAATTGTAACCTTCACCCTAAAACAAAGTCTGAACTCTGTTGGTTAAAATCGTGTCCCGGTCCTCACTATGTAGGAAGTACAAGAACACACACACACACACACACTTCTCTGGGTTTCTGTCCAAAGAGAGAGTGGAATAGTGGAAACTCTGCACAATGTCACTTACACACACACACACACACACACACACGTTTACACTCTTAAAGACCCTCAATGTGATATTCCTACATATCTTAACCCTGAAATAACCGCCTCTTGTCACAGTCATAACACAGTCACATATGAACACACAGACTGTGACTAACATTTTTCTTTCATTCCATGCATTCTTCTTCCTCCTCAACACGATGCAACTTGGACACTGACAGTTCATAGACTCAGGTGTATTATGCTGTGCTTCCTCTTAAAAAAGTTTGTATTTTAGCTGCCTGTCACATGACATTAATGGACTAAACACATGAAGCACTGATTAGTTATACAGCCCAGACAAAGATACTGTCACAGTGGTAACATTAGTGCTAAAACATACTACGTGATTTTACTGAAAAAAATACTGCATCTGCTCTTAAAATGCAAATGTGCATCATAGGTGCAAGTCACACTATTTAAGATCTGCCATACTTATTTATTTTTATTCTTCATCTTCCACCCTAGAAGGTTGACGTGCCTTAACCCATTTAAGCATTACCGCATTTCTACCATTAAAACCGGGAGCGAGTTGCGTTATTCTACCATTAAAGTCGGGAAAGCCGATACGTCGTTTTGTAGTATTTGTAGTTTTTGCCACCTATTTTCGGTCTCTGTCACAATTCAATATTTTGATTTTTAAAAAAACTTTATTGAAGGTTTGGACAAATAAACTCAACTTCTTATGAAAGCCACAGGTATATGCTCTCAAATCATTTTTGAATTTCAATTCTATCTGCTCCAGAGGTTGAAGAATCTATTATTTAGTAGGCGTTGACACTTCTGTTGAATTTCCAGAAAAACTTCAGGTTTTAGGGGCTTATTTTAAAATCGCCCAGAGGTTTTACAGGCATTTTTTTACAGGCATTTTAGGACTAAATGGGTTAACAGGTACTTGTTGCAATTCAATGATCAGTTGGACTCAAAGAGTGCCCAAAACAACGAGTAGCTTAGTAGAATAAAAGCTTTAGAGGTAACTCGTGTCTTAACAGGAAACCAGGACAGGGCTGTTTTTCAAAATAAACCCCCCACAAAGTAACTTAACCTTACTTCTTATCAAATAAAAGCTTCATAAGGGAGGCCTAACTGTATCTTATTTGCCATTTCCAGCGCCATAAACAACTCATTGCCAATGTCACACAAACAATGTAATGATACAACCTAGTTAGTATTGGTAATATTAGCACTTGGAACAACACAAAGCTTCATTGATGTATTGGAAAACTCAGGCACACTGCTGAAATTTTCAAATAAATATTTGGCTATGTTTTGCTCCTGGCGACTCCAACAGACCAACAGAGCACCTCATGACATTTTCATAAAGTGACTTATTGTAACATTGACACAATCTTTGTTTTTACTCAGTTTATTTTCCTCTGGTTTATTAATGAAATCCAATTGTATGAATAACCATCTCTTTGTAAAATCAGGTGCCTGCTCTGTGAAAACTGCATTATGTGGGACAAATTAATTTTGCCATCATCACTCAGGCTGTTCTCATTCACTGTTCAGACTGTAATCCATATAAAACTAATGTGATCACGGGGCGTTCCCGGTGGGACACCTGGTAAAGTGCGTACCATAGAGGCATTGTCCTCGTAAGTGGACGGCCCGAGTTCGAATCCGACTCGGAGCCCTTTCCCGCATGTCTTCCCCTCTGTCTCCACCTTCACGTTGTCCTATCAATAAAGCCCAAAAATGGCCACACAAAAAAAATTATAATAATAAAAAAAACTAATGTAACACACACAAAGTAACTCAACCTTACTTCTTATCAAATAAAAGCTTCATAAAGGAGGCCTAACTGTATCTTATTTGCCACACACACACACACACACACACACACACACACATATATATATATTTCTCAACTTCCTTCTTATGCAGACTTTGTCACTCCTTATATATATATATATATATATATATATATATATATATATATATATAGTAAAGTAGGAATAGCAGTTATTTGTTATTTTGTTATTTCAATAACACCCTCTGTTGATTACATTCAGGCTTGTGGAGGCTACACTGCAAAAAACAAGATAAAAACCGATGATTTCACTTGACAAGATTTCTTAAATTAAGATTTTTAAATCTAGAAATATGCATGTTGAACACTTAAAATAAGAAATTAACTCTTAAAACAAGATCAATTATAGAGTTATACAGTTGTAAATCTAAAGTTTTTTTTATCTTGGTAAAAAAAAAAAATTTGCAGTCCATTCTGCTCGGGCCACTTCATCGCTGCTTGCAGCTTTAAAGTATAATTATATTTAATTTCTTATTTTAATCGTACAACATGCTTGTTTCTAGATTTAATGATCTTAATTTAAGAAATCTTGTCAAGTGAAATTATCTGTCCATGCAGCAAGATCATTTCCCTCAGATTTAGTGTTTTTATCTTGTTTTTAGACACACCTTTTTTACACTGTAACAACGCAAAGTGGGTGAGCGATAACTTTCTCAGTGGTCAGGGTGATAATGTGTGTGCTGAATGTCCTCCATGCTTATTGTAGGAACAAATGTTTGCACCAGGACAGGAAAATGAGGAAACACCTCCCCACTGAGGACACTTTGCCCGTCCTCACCTCTATGAGAAGTTATTTTAGGACAAGGACTTTAGTTCAGGGTTAGGCTTATAATTAGGTGTTGGTATAAGGTTAGTGAATACATGTAGCCATTGAAAGTCAAAGTGTGCTGTGTGTGTGTTAGAGAGATAAAGCAAAAAAGAACAAGGCTGACAGATGTTAATGCTATCGAAAGATAAAATGCAATAAAATCCATTGGTGTTCAGATAGGATATTATGAGTCCATCTGTTTCGTATATCAAGGTGAATCTATTTACAGACACAACATATTCTGTTTGTGTGACCGCAAAGCTGATAATGAATGTTTGCTTGTTTCCTTGTCTATCAGTGTGCCTTTGGATGACTGCTGGGCATCATTTATATGGATGACAACAAGACACACTGATGGAGAAACAAAGAAGTTATTTGGAAAAAACTATGCTGTGGGCTTTTTAAAATCAGTATGCTTCAATGAAGGGCTTGTTGGTGGTCTTAGAGTGCTGGAAACAGCTTCAGGTGCATGAACCGTCTGGACTCATATCAAATGAGATGAGATAAGATTTTATTCATAATTGAAGTGTAAAGTAGAAAAGAGTGCAAATATGAAAACACAAATAGAACATGTTGCCTCACAGGGTCAACTTCTAACCTATTAGTGTTGACATGCAAGTATTTTGCTGACATATTCTGTAGTTTCAGTCTCTTGTATATTGGTGAGTCTCTGAACAATCAAAATGATATATTGTGCCAGTTAGTGGCACACAGCTATTCTGTTAGTGTATGTTTTTGTTAACTCTTTGTGACCTTTTCCAGTATAACATTTAGTGATGATGACACACAGACATACACACACACACACACACACACACACACACACACACACACACACACATTCCTGTACTTCTATCTTTGATCTTTGTGAGGGCCCTCATTGGAATAGTGAATTCCCTTGCAAGGTTATAATAGATTTCAATTTTTCATTAGTTTTAGTTTTTAGTAATGGGGTATTTTTTGGCTGGGAGATTAAAAGAGGTCACAGTAAATGTTTCCTTTATTTCCTTTGCCTTATCCATCTTCATTATGTATGAAAAAAGACGAAAACGAAGGACATTTTCACGATAATTTTAGCTAGTTTTAGTTTCTTTTTGTAACCACAAAATAGAGTTTCAGTTAGTTAATGAATTATATTTTTGTAAACGTAAACCTGATGTAACCTTTACCCTTAAAACAAAGTCTGAAATTTAAAAAAAGCCTTTAAAGAAGTGGGGACCGGCCAAAATGTCCTCACTTTGCAAAAATGCCATCACTCTGCTGGTTAAAAATGTGTTGTGGTCCTCACTATGTGGGAAGTACAAGAACACGCACACACACACACACACACACACGTCGATGTTGCCGAGGTTTTTTTCATTGTTTTTTCCTTCTTTCCTCTCCTCACGTTGTGCTGTATTTCTTTTCTTTCATCTCTGTCTCCCTGTCCTGTTCCCCTCTGTCATATTATATGTGTGTTTTAAGTATACGTTCGGACGGGTTGATGGCAAATCTCTTTGTACTAGTACTTGTTACTCTGTGCAATGACAATAAAGGCTTCTGATGTGATTCTGAGACAGATCAGGTCACTGCTACTCAACTTGCAGCCTGGGGTTAGATCTGGCCCACAACTTGGTGGCCTGCCGAACATTTTCTAAAATGAACTCTAATATATATTCACAATGGGAATTATTTTATTGTAATTTAAATGTAGATCGGGTGTCAGACTGCATAGCAAGCGTCAAAACTTAACTTTTTACAAGAAAAGGGCTAAAATCCTAGAGAAAACCAATATGAAGTGCAGTCAGTTTCTGAACCTTGCTCAGAGAAGCATATACAGTGTGTGACTCAATGTAATAAGTGTTTGAATCAGATCTTGAGTTTGTTCATGGGTTTTTTTTTCCATTCTTCACAAACTAAATCCCTCAAATTATGTGGGTATGACTTTTGAGAGTATGCAGCATTTGCACAGTTCAACTGTACAAATGTCTCTATGATTACAGACTTTTTTGCCTTTAAGAACCGGTATAAACACTTTACCTTTAGACGTGTTTAAACAACCCTCCATATAAACCAGTTTGTTTCAGACATACCCTAAGTTTGATCCTCCTGTTAATGTTGATCCTGTGCTTAGTTGAAACTCATATCAAACTTGACTGTAAACATCGCTACTCCATAATATCATAATTCCTGGAAGTACTAAAAGCAGCACTGACTCTAGCTTGAGGCTTAAGCAAGTTCAAGGTTGGCTGTTGGATTTATGTGATAGTTAATGATAGGAAAATTTTCTCAGCCCGCAGCAGACCACATAATCCTTCAGCTGCAGCAACCACAAAGTAGTTAGCTTCCATGGAATCTAATTTAGAGCATGTTGATTACCTGCACAGTGTACAGACTGTAAATGACTACAGGAGCAGGTTTGAGCAAGAAGAAACATCTGAGGCCTCAGGGGATTCGGGATTCCTCACATTCATCTACAGGTCATCAGAGATTTTGTAAAGTTTCAGTATTGGGGACAGAAAATACGTAACCAGAGTTTCAGGATGAGGTCACAGTCATCATCTCTTTTCCTTAAACAACAGGAGATCAGTAAGCATGTTTACAAGAAAATTCACGGGTGGCTCTGAGCTTTGTGGTTCACACTTAAATGGGTAATAGCTCAAGGAAAATATATTTTTCATGTGACATTCAGATGGTACTGTGGCCTGAAAAGAGTCACAGAAGTGGATGAAAGTGGAATGCAGAGTTTTGGGGCTTTGTTGCCCCCACGCCACCACAACACCCCATGACTGAAGTTACTGACTCAAGTTAATTTAACATAAAAATTGGCTAAATGTTTTCTGTTGCCAGTGAACTAGACCACTTATCTTAGATGATTAATCTCAATCAGTTCTCCAGCCAAACTGCCAGAATGATGAATGGGATGATAACACATGATGAATCTTTGCATTTGTGCTAAAATAAAGGAGGGACATGTCTTTCTTTGCTGAAATCTGACACTGCATCTGTTTTAGGAACAAAGTTCTGCACATTTTATTCTTACTAGTAGTCACTTGTTCTACCACCTGGTCTGTAATTTCTCAACGACTGGATTGCCATGAAATTTGGGACCAATGTTTATGGTCCTAAGATGATAAAGCCTTCCGACTTCGGTGATCCTGTTACTTTTTTTCCATTGTGAGTATGTTAGCATGCAGATGTTAACACCTAGCTCATCTACCGCCTCAGAGCCATAAGTGTGGAGTGTCTACACAGGAGGCGTTCCAGCCAAAGTTAGTCCCTTTACATACGTCATTTATAGGCAGGACAAACAAGCATCAACCAGTTGGAGGCTTTGGGCTGGATATTAGCATAAGGATTTTATTACTGTGTAAGAGAGTGCTGCAGGGATGACATATTTTTGTCTGCTTGGGAGATAGGATCACCCCAGTTTCCCCCGACAAAAAGCCAAAGGGATTTTTTTATCGGATTATTGTAGAAAATAAACTCTGTGGCAAACTAAAGTCCCCTCTAGTCGCATAGCCACTAGCAACTGCCTTAAATTGCGTAAAAGCATCAAATTTCACAAGTGGGGTATTTACTGACATGGAACAAAATATACCTTATTTCAGGCATCCGACAAAAAAACAAACATTTAAATAACCCCACTGTATATAAGTTTGCTTATTTGTGGTATAACCAACAAAAATTGTGAAATGTGTAAGACTGTACATGCTGAATTAAATTAAAATTAAAATAAAAAAACAACAACAACCCACGACTTCAAGACAAAAGAACATGATAAGATTCTAACTAATTTCTAGGTTTTAGGACTCTGCGGCTCATTCAACACAGGAATTATTTATAATATCCATTTAATGTGCTCTTTTCACCTAACTAGAATCATGTATCATCTGCATAGTATTTCACCATAGCCAACTAGAAAAGTGCACTCAGTAGAGTGCAAATTTCCGCCAGGCGTTACGAATCCTGGATCCTGCCATCAATACAAACTGTGTTCCAACAACTAGCAAGAGTTTCCGCGATGAGAATGGAAAATGCCTTTTTAATGAAACTGAACCAGCTATTGATGATTTTTGACCCCTGCTGAAGGGAAAAGTGAGGAATCAATGACGCTATTAAACAACCAATAAAACAGATTCATCTAAAATTATGAATCACCACCATGTGAGGTTCTCCAGCATACAGTCATTCATGTGCAAAACAAATATGAGGCTCAATGGTCCAGGACATCCGGAGGGACAGACACCCACACACACACACACAGGCAAACACATGATTCCCTCCTGGCCAACGGCTAGTGGAGATAATTATAATATGTCATTTAAAAGTATTTTCAGTATTGAGTTGTGGTCTTGGCATCACATGCCCACCCAAAACCCTGCATATGAGAGCAGATAGAGCACATTTCAAATTCACACGTGTGTGAATTTGAAATGTGCTCTATCAGAGAAAACTTAAAATGAGTACCAAAAGCGGGAAAAAAGTTAGAGATTATATGAGCAAATCATTAAATTGTGAACTTCCCAGGTCACCAAGACTATGTCTCCTTGGAGGCAGAACTATGGTACCACTGTTGAACAAATACAGTTTTAGAATATTAAAAACTGGCCTAATAAAATGTTCACAGACTATTCTGAGGTGTTGGAGGGAACCCCAAGCTCCCACACTGAGTATGTGGAAAAGACAGATGATAGAGACTGTGGCGTGTGAGAAGATGTTGGGGAGATTGAATTGTGAAAATGATATGATAAAAGAAAAATGGGATAGTTTTGGTAGACAGATGTGTTAATTTGCCTGTCTTGCCTACTCACCTGCCTGTCTTATTTTTTATTTTCAGATTTTGTATTTTATTTTAATTATTTATTTTATTTCTAATTTTATGTATTTATTTATTTATTATTTACTTACTATTATTATTATTATTATTATTATTATTATTATTATTATTATTATGACCTCCATTCTGTCTGTTTTGTTCAATGTTTATTTGTCTGTTGTAATAATAGAAATATAATAAAAACTCAGAATAATATAAAAAAAAAAAAAAAAAAAAAAAACTTACCGAAAGAGAATTCAAAGGCATAAATCGGTAAGCATGGACAAGGTTTCTTTTTGGGAGCCAAATCTGAAATATCTAGTATTCATAAACCCTGGAAAAAAAACAATGTTCAGGCACTTGCATCTACCGCCTCATCCTCCGTGTCACTACCCAGAGCTCATGACCATAGAAAAGGCTTTCGATGTAATTGACTGGTACATTGAAAGATTAGCCTTAAGACTCAGCTTCATCTCTAACATAACACTCCAAATAAGGCCGTATCACTGCAGTCACTGCATCAATCCACCTTTCCCTCACTGAGACACTTTCAGAAGCAACTTGCCCTCACACTTGGAGCTGCTGATCTTCATCTCAACTAACATAAAGCAATTCTGCAGTTTTTTTCCATGCTATGACAACTCATGAGCCACCACATGACTAAGGGTGAAGTGTTTTATCTTTTTATTTACTGTCACTGGCACACAAGAGAGACATCTGAGGACAGGTCGGGGCTTGATGAGGCAGGTATTTAAGTGTCTCCTCCAACATCCTAATTATGCAAAAAGAGTTTCCTTTTTCTTTCAAATGTCACAGTCATTTGGATAAGCTTTCACCTCTGGCGGTGGCAAAGGACCGCGAAGAAGACAGGTTGGTAGGACAAAAGAGGGAGTGAAGAGCGGTGTGAAGGAAAGGATTAAAGGAGGTGAAGAAACCATAATGAGCGTAATAGGGAGAGGTCAGAGTGTTTCATCATGAGGGCAATTAATCCTCGTCATGTACCATTAGTGAAAGTGTTGCCTAATCTAGTTGAATGACTGGTTTATGATTGGGTGCATTACTGTTCAAGGTTTTTCCAGACGTGAATTCACGAGATTTTCTGCAAGCACAACTCTGTCCAAAGGTAACTCTTACCTAACAGCAACTTAAACACTCACTAATTCACGTATTATATGTAATTTATTTAATGAGATATAATGCGTTAATTAGGGGTTATGTGCCAGACTATTTCTTGCCTGACAACTGGCAAGGAACTAAAAAAAAAAAAACATTCACTTTTGGTTTCACATGGGACACTAACACTGGCCTGTTATTTAACCCATCCATCCACTCTGACCTCTTCCCTTCGCAGACTCTCTCTCTCTTTATACTCCATCACCTTACCTCTTGTTTTGCTCCTGCCATAATTTCTATAACGACTAGAGGGCACCACTTATTAAAAAAACATGTATGTGAATCATATTAGAATTATAGTGCAGTATTTTACAACAGCCTGAGCTATAACTTTTCAGCTGGGGACAGACGTTGAGTAGAGCCAGGCTAGCTGTTTCCAGTCTTGATGCTAAGCTAAGCTAAGCTAAATGGCTACTCACACTAGCTTTATATTTACCACACAGACCATGAGTGGTATCGTTCTTCTCAGCTAACTCTCGGCAAGAAAGTGAGTGCAAAACATTTTATATTCAAAGGAAACTTGCTACAACTGATGTCAGCCCTGCAAGATCTAAAGATGCATGTAATATTTGTTTTTCAATTTTGTTTTATTTGATAGGGACAATGTAGTTAACATAGATACAGGACATGCATCCGATGTGCTGCATATAGAGATATAGCTTCAGCTAATTTTCAACTCCTGTCCCTAGTTGGGCTTTTACAACTACATACAAAATCACAATACTATAAAAATCCAATAAACAATTACCCCATCTACAAAATAGAATAAAATTACAAACAATTACAATATACATTTACCCTGAGAAAAAATAGATAAATAAAAAAATAAAATAAAATAAACCCTATATAAATATAGCTTAGAGTTTAAGATCCTCATAAATCTATACAATAAGGAGAAAGAAAGAAAAGAGAGAAAAGGAAAAAAAAAAAAACAATCTTACATACCAATCCAAGGTAACTACTCAAACAAATATATACAATAATAATACAAAGGATAAAAGGAAAACATTGCAACCCAATCCAAAATAACTACTTCGACACACTTTAAGAATGGGTACAGCTCTGGTAAACTAGTATTAAGCCGATATAGAGCTGCAGATCCATGCTTTAGGGACAATCTTAGCAGATTAAAATGGTTTTGTTAATAAAATAACAAGGAGATATGAATGTATAAAAGCAGTCTGTAGCAACACAAGTAAAGACATGTCATGATGCATTCCACTAAGTAGAAATAGCAGCAGGACTATGTAACGCTATTTACCATGATCTGATGTAACTGTTCTCTGTGAATTTTAGGATGAGCACTTCCTAGAAAACCTGAAGGAGGATCCCAAACTCCATCTTACTACTTGAAACTAGAACTTTTTTTTTACTTTACTGTACCTACTAATAACACATGAAGTGAATGTGCAATATAAAAAGAGCAACCTTGGCAAATACTTTTCTAGTTTAACTACGTTTAACTTTACATATAGTGAGATAAAACACAAATGGCGACACTAGGGATAAACTGTGGTGAAACTACTTTCCACGTGAGTGTTTCTCCTACTTCAATACATCCTTGTGTTTCTTCTTGTTTCTACAACTTCTGAATATTGTTTATTTTTTCCCTCACAGAGGCCATAATTCAATAAGTTGAATCCAGTCGCCATGGAGGAATGCAATGATCTGCTAAACACATAAATAAAAAACAAAACTGCCCCCAACCCAGCATCACAAGACCTGCAAAGCTTTGTTGCCAAAATAGAAGTAGAAATGTTCATGGAGAAAATTAGATTTTATTTTTAGAAGAACAAAGTAAGCAATGTTTCATTCACCCCTTTTGCTCCCTTCATATGTCAGCTTAGGAGGCTCAAGGCCCATTAGCTCAGTGTCCGGCCCGCCTCCCCCTTCTCTCACATTATCCCCTCTTCATCCTCTCATCATCTCTCATGCCTATCTGCTCATATTCATCCTCACTTCACTCTATTCTCCTTTCACATCACCTTTCCTTTCTCTATCCACTTGTGCTTTCAGTCCTTCTCTGAAGCCCTATTCACACACAAAGCAGATTATGTAATTCATAGACAAACTTCACAAACTCTTCTTTCTTCCACAGAATCAATAGAATTTTGTTGATTTGCCTCACAGATCCTCTCAAAAATGTTTATTACTTTGAAATTTTTTTTTGGCCTAAAACAGTGATTTAAGTTGGTAAAACTTGGAAATATAAATTATTGACATTTAGGGCAATAATGTAAGTTAGCACAACAAAGGAAGCCAGTTGTATGCTCAAAAACAAGTTTGTGAGTTTTTGTTACTTATATCTTTAAGTTGGGGTTCACAACAAGGAACAATAGTTCTGCTAACTCTTATTTCTTTGTTGTGAAATGCGGGAAAGCGGTGAAATTCATTAGCGAAAGCTAGCAGCTAACTGATGCTAGCGGCGCTTGCTTGTTACAGCTACAAGAGTAGCCATTAGTGTATCAATGCTAACTCAAAATTGTGGTTGCAACATTAGCTGACATTTCATAGCGACGTGACAATCGTGCCAATTCAGCAAATTGCAGAAGTTAGCAGAAGTAAGGATTAAAAGTTATTACAATGTAAAATTATAAGGTAGTGCAACTTACAGTTGAGTTGACAAAAATCAGGATTCAGAGTTGAGCAAACTCAAAAACAAAACTTAAAATATTTAGTTTAATTGTCCATCTTAAAATTTTAATCGAAGTTTGTTGCCTTGAAATTTTGATTCACCCAACTTTTCTTTTTTTGCAGTGTATTAAGATAAGTCAGTCTGATGCAAACAGAGTTTACAGAGGTACAAGAGTATGTATGCAACTTCTTAAGCTCTTACTCCATCAGTCTCTTTTCCCATTTCCCCCTCTGTGTCTAAAATAGCGCTAATCATTCCCGAGCAAACACAGCTGGGTAAATTGCCAAGATCCTTGGCTCACCTGCTCTCCACGCTCACTGAAGCTGTTAATCTGCTTCAAGCTTGTGTTGAAGCTTAGAACAAAGTGTAAATGTACAATAAGCATGCACAAATGTGAGATGTGCTGATAGGTTACATTTGGAAATAATCTCTCCCATGCAGTGTGAGGGAGCTAGGCTCATGTCCTCTGAGCTTTGAACTGCTGAGGGATTGATGCAGATAATCATTTTGAGTTTGGTGTCTTAGCAGGAGAACGGACAGGTTTCCTCAGCAGTGAGTAACTTAATGTACTGGACGGCTGCACTGACTGGGTTTTTCATGCATGCGTGCAGGTCAAGCACCATTATATCCAACCTGTTACCAACCAAGGTCATAATAGTTTTGGATTTTTCATTAGTTTTAGTTTTAATTTCGTTGTGATTTTTTGTTTTCAAATTCAGTTAGTTTTAATTTGTTTTTAGAGAGAGTTTGCTGGTTTTAATTAGTTTTTATTTTTTGGGAAATGCTCAGTTTTAACTTAGTTTTTATTAGTTTTATAGTGTTGTATTTTTTTTGTAATGGGCTAAGTGTTGGGTGCGAGATTCAAAAAAGACACAAAATGTTGCCTTTATTTCCTTTGTCTGATCCATCTCAGCCCCAATAGGGTTATTAAGTCATAAAACCAGATAGATTAAATAGATTTGATATCAACCAAAAAGATTTATGTATGAAAAAAGTTGACAAAGCCGAAAACGAAAGACTTTTTCACTATAATCTTAGGTAGTTTTAGTTAGTTTTGTAACCGAAAAATACAGTGTCAGTTAGTTATCTTTTTTTTTTTTTTTTAAACTCTTGTTTTCAATTCTAGTTTTCGTTATTTCGTTAGTTTTCATTATAATAACCTTGTTGCCAACTTGTCACATCTGGACGCTTGGTCAGTTTCTATACCGCTAAAATACGTTCAAATTTCCTACTAGTGAGGCAAAGCTCACTATTTTACATATGGTTATGGTTAAGAAAAAGATCAGGGTTTAGATTAAAAAATGACTTCTACAGTCATGGAAAAAATTATTAGACTACCCTTGTTTTCTCTAATTTCTTGTTCATTTTAATGCCTGGTACAACTAAAGGTAAATAGCTGATAAGAGTTTAATTTAAGAGCTGGTATCTAGACATTTTCCATGGTTTTCTTGGAAATGATTTTGGTTATTATCAACAAAACCATGGAAAATGGCTAGATATCAGTTACCAGGCACTAAAATGAACAAGAAATTGAAGAAAACAATGGTCTAATGTATTTTACCATGGCTGTATGTGTAACTACTTAATGCAGTTCCAATAAATCAATTAATAATCAATAATATTTGGGAAAAAAACAACAACTACTGGATGCAGTTACGTGTCCAGAAGTCAATTTGCAGGTTAACTTAAAAAGTTTGACTAGGGCTGTTTTGAATGCACTGGGTAGCTTTATGACTCAAACTATGAAGCTTTATTGCATCTGTAGTTTTAAACATGTAAAACACATTGTGAATTCAAACAAAATGGCTTGGCTTTGTTTCAACAAAACCCCCAAATAATTTGGTTGGGTTTAAAATAAGTGCAGTTGTTACATAAATGTAAATGAAGTTTAGGTTTCAAAATCATAAGTCTGCATGACCCATCCACCCATCCACACTGTCCTCCTCTCTACTTGGATTTTCTCACTATTTTTACTAAGTCACCTGAGTGTCAAATGTTGCAATATTGCCTTTTTATGTTTTGGAAATTAAACATTTCACCACAAACCACAGAAAAAGTCATTAAAACAATCTTCTGTTCATTTTCGTTTGTGTATGTGTATATGTGACTGTTTACATGTACATATATGTATGATAACAATAAGAAAAGGATAATTGTATTTCTGTAATTGGAAATGTTTTTATTGTATTTTTCAATAAAAATATTTTGAAAAAAAAAAAAAAAAATCTTCTACACGACACACCATTACATGCAGCAAGAAAGAGTAAACGTGTGTGTGCCCATGTGATCCTGTGTTGTTTTCAGTGGAGCCCGGGGCAGCATAAGTCAGATCATGTCGAGGTTTGTTCAATTTGTGTGTGTGTCTGAATTTTTGAGTCATTTGGCCCAACATGAGGAATGTAAGCCTAAGGCACATAAAAGAGCGGCCCTCCAGCACACAATGGGGGACACTCTGAGGAAAAAACATGGGTAACTCTTAAGAGCAAGTGTATGCACCAAGGTTATAATAGTTTTGGATTTTTCATTAGTTTTAGTTTTAATTTTGTTGTGAATTTCTGTTTTCATATTCAGTTAGTGTTAATTAGTTTTTAGAGTGAGTTTGCTAGTTTTAGTTTAGTTTTTATTTTTTGAAAATGCTTAGTTTCATCCCAGTCTCAGTAAACATATTTACCAAGTGTTCCTGCATGTTCACTAACCAGCAGATATTTAGTTGGAGCTAAATAAATACATTTCATATCAACCAAAAAGGATTATGCAGTGTTTCCTCTACATGTACTCTGCGGCGGTGTGCTGCCGCTGCTGGATTTTCAGCGCTGCCGCAAAAAAAAAAGTGATTTGTTATATCATGGTTGAACTGAAGACTTTGGCTTGCACACAGTGAAAGCACAACATCCAAAGTTTACAGAGTGTTGCTCCGGCGACACTTCTACCATAATAACTAAATGGTTTGTGTAGCAGGTTCAGATGTATGAATTCCACAAAAACATTTATTTTTCGTTTATTATATTTTGATTTTATCTTCTGCCTGTATGTGAGTTTTGCCTGAGTTGTGTGTATGTGTGCGGCGTCTGTCGGCATGATGACGTAAGACTGAACATGCGGACTTCGGTCAAATCTGTCTTCTGTTTCACCGGAGGTAAGCATGAAACTAATTTTCTTCCATTAAAAGTTCATATAAACGTAATTTATGGTTGAAGCAATGTCGGATTAACATATGTAATGGATGATGATGTCACGGATGTTGCCTGTTAGTTTCGCCGTAGTCTTAATAGTTTGTCGAGTTTTTTGTGTGTAATTGTCTGCCACTAAATGCGCTAGCATTGCTTAGCTCTGTTACTAACGGCATCCGTCTTGCTTCCGGCTTCCGAGCTGTGAGAGAGTACTCCACGTCGCCGCTCATCACACTGTATGCTGTTTTGTTTCTTCTGCAGTAAAGTGCCGTGTGTGGAAATCCTGGGTCTCCTTACTCTTCATTTACCAGAACACAACGCAGAGAAAATACAGACTGGTTACATTTGCGCTTTCGAGAAAAAATTCCAATGTTTTTTGAAAGCTGAGAAGTTGCTCTTTACAGCCAACATGGTGTCATTACAGTAATTTAACTCACACTTCTCCTGGAAGCCCACAAAGCAGGAATACACAATTCAAATAGAAACACTGGGTTATGTATGAAAAAAATTTGACAACGCCCAAAAAAAACGAAGGACATTTTCACTATAATTTTAGTTAGCTTTGTAACCACAAAATACAGTTTCAGTTTGTTATCGTTTTTTTAAGAACTGTCGTTTTTATTTTTATTTCAGTTAACAACATTTTTTGTTAACTTTAGTTAATTCGTTAGTTTTTATTAACTATAATAACCTTGGCATGCACATCAACTCTCTAAATCTATGAAGTTTTACTGTTTATCAGAGCTGGTGCCAAGTTAACCATGGAGCAGTACATGAATCAAACAGCAGGTGTATGTGAGTGGCACCTCCCAATGAGGCTGAAAAACAACACTCCTGTCTGTTCATGTGTGTGTGCATGTCGGTTTGTTTTCTTTCGGTCATGAATAGAGAACTGCAGGCCAATTCAAACAAACCACAACACGGCAACAAACAAACTCTGTGCTTCCAGTTAAACACAGTCAGTTGAAATTGCTGCAATCAGATCACAAAATTATTTAGAAATGTGGTGTGGTGCTACCTAAAACATGCTGGCACAGTCTATATATGTTATGACGGGGAAAGGAGTCCTCCTTTACCTCCTTTATATATATATGAATATAAAGTGTTTAAGAAATGTATTAGACCACCGGTTTATGCCCCAGCTGTCCTAAATAAACAGCATTAGTAATTACCAAAATCATTTTTTATGTTTCTGTAATGGTTAATATACCAGTATGTAGAAGCTCTTTAACCAAAATATTTATATTATATTTTTAATGTTAAAATATCATAATTATCATTGTTATTGCTTTAAGAAAAAGTAAAGCACATTATTATTTCTTGATTAAAATGTCAAATTATAGTTATTTACTTGCATTCCTGAACAGAAAAAATAGTTTAAGTGATTGAATGTTATGCTTGATTAATTTCTGATTTATCAGAGAAGCCCAGTGAGCCGGCTGACATTTTGGTATAAAAAAAGGTAAATACAGTTCAAACTGTTTAGTTCTAAACAAGCTTTTGAAAGATTTCTAAAATAATTATGTTTATGACAGGTGGTCTAATGCATTTGTTAAACACTGTAACTACATTTTAAATCAGCAGTTGTCACAATAGGGTTATGAGGGAATGTAATAATAAAGATGGAATATAACTAAGTACATTGACTTCTATTCATGCCACTATCTGCTTCTACTCAACTATATTACAGTTTAGTACTGTTGATTGCACAATAACACAAATTGTGAAGGTGCCATTCATTTCTGGGTTATTGTGGTTTATTTACTTTATTACCTCATGATGATAAGATGATAAGGAAACAAATAACAAATCAAGCTTTTTTTTAATCTTGATGACAAGAAAATTAACTCTTATCACAACAAAATCATGTATTTTTGTTTTCAGTCAATAAATTAATATGTGAAAGGCAGTTAGTGGTACCTGACTAATCCTGACTAACAGATTATAGTGCAGATGTAATGTAACCTCATTGGGGCGTGGTGGTGATAACATGCCCCTAATTGTAAAAAAAAATAATTGAACACACACCTCACCACTACATTCTGATGACTGCAAAGGGCACGAAAAAGAAAAGTGCTGTTTCCCGGCAGTACAGGAGCAGCATGTCAGAGCAAGACAGACAGCGGCCCGTCTGTGTGATGAACATGAAGTAATGATAGAAGCAGCACAGTATATGTCTGGCAGCGAGGCAGCAGAAAGACGGCCAACCAATGGAGAGATGCCAAGATGGAGAATGAGAGGGTAGGGTGTAAGAAAAGGAAGGAAACAAGGAAAAACAGCTGCATTTTTGCATCTTTTAGTTAATTATTTTAGTTTTCTAGCCCAAAAAACTTCACTCTAATCAACCCCATTTTCAGCAGAAGCTGCCATCTGTATAAACCAGCTGCACCCTACACTGTAAAAAAAAAAAAAAAAAAACTGTTGTTTTTCGGTAAACAACAGTTGTGGTTGCCAGAACTTTACCGTAATAAATATGGTAGAACTTTTTTTAAATATTACGGTAAAAAGATATTGGCACTGTTGATTTCATGTTTAATATTGCCATTTTATTCCATTTTTTACTGTATAAATAAAAGGTTTTCCATCAAAAGAAATGCTGTTCTGCCATATAATTGACAAGAAAATAAAATGTATAAATGCCGCATAAATTAAAGATTTTACCATTAAATATTACAGTATATTTCTGTTAGAGATATGGTGTTTAGTACATTAAACAGTTATAAAAAGTACTTTTTACAAAAAAAATGCAAAAATTACAGTGATGCTTGTATATATATTGCAGTATATTTTTGTTACAAACACAGTGTATTTATACAGAGTATTTCATTGGAGTAATGTATTTTATTTATTTTTTTAACTGTAAAAAATACTGTTTTGGCTGATGTATACATTTACGGTGTTTCATTGTTACTGAAACTGAATTAACCCATTTATCCTTTTACAGTCTTTTACTGTCATAGTTTAGCAGTTTTTCCACTGTAAAATCTACAGACATTTTTTACAGGTTAACTGCTCAGCACAAAACAGGAGATAGATACAGTCAGAGGTCCAGGATAATTCCCTCAAATGCACAAACTTAATATAAATACCATAGGTTAACAAAAATGTTTTGAAGTCAGCAAAAACATTGAAAATATATCTCAAAACCTAACTGCCTCCCCATCTTCGACTCCTATCTGAGACTGTAAATTCTCAAATAGTGGCCTTTTTCTATTTTGCTTGTATACTAGAAATGGGCCTTAATTTCTCATGTTCCGCACTGAATGCAAACTCAAAACGTCTTCAATGTTTTCCTGTTTTCTTAATAACTTAATTCAAATGTCCATTTCTACATCAGTAATTCCATCAGTACAGCAACTGAGTGATGTTAGCACAGCAGTGGCGATCTTAGACTATGGGGGTGCCAGAAGCCCATTGAGGCCTAACTCACCAACCAACCAACCAACCGTAGCTAACTAACTGGGGCCCCACCTTGGGTTTTTAGATAAAGCGGTGGTGCACTGTACATGGCCTGTATGGGGTTTATGGTTATCATTGCAAAATGTGCCAATATGTGCCTTTGGAGGCCAAATGGATCATATCGAACATGATGTCAACTGTTGCGTTCTGCCTTTTTCTCTTCGGTTACATGAATGAAACGCAACACTTCCTCCAGATTTTCCAGTCTTGCAACTTTCCCTTAATATCTAGGCTTTAAATGTGAAAAAAAAACACCACCAGGTAATGTAAAGTTTTGCTGGTGCTAGCCTAAAGGCAGATTCAGTTGGATTTGTCCGTTTCAGTTTGTAAACGCGACATCCAAAGATGGCTCCTCCTCCCAAATTCAACAACACCAGAAGTGCACAGCCCCGGAACGAGCTTAGTCTTAGTTATTCTTGTCAAGACAAGACTTGGTCTTGATTGGTGTGTCCCCTTACGGTTTTTGCCACTGCGTCTGCCATTGTTGTAGCTTCCTCTTGGATACGTGCTTACGATCTGGCGTCTGGTTGCTACATTTTTACAGTCAAGCCCTGAAAACCTGCACGCTGTGGCTGGTGGCCACACACCCAGTGCCCAGAGGCTGACACTCAGAAACATCCTTTCTTTAACATTGATCAGAAGTACAGGAAGAAGAAAAATAATACTGTGTAGCAGGGAATGGAGACAGAACAAGAGTTAGAAGAGAACCATGAGAAATTTGTATATAACAGGGAGAAGCAAGAGGCTAAGGGCGAAATAAAGGTGACAGAAGATTAAGCTATTTTAAGAAGTTGGGATGAAAACGACATTGACCAGCAAATCACTGTCTAACCTCTGAACTGAACTCACTGTAATTGGAACGCCAGTCTGGTAATCTACTGGCAGTAATGCTTTATAAGGCAAGCCAATTGCTGTCACACTACAGAAGGAAAAGAAGTAAATAAACTCAGCCTTTGCACATCTAACCTCCTATATCAGTCTCCCAGACGATCTCAAAGTCCTCGTGGAAAATAAATAATGAGACATAATTTGCAGACATTATAAAAGGTCAAACTTCATCCATTTATCCTGACACCAAATTAGAAACTTGTGATATCATTCTACCGTGCACAGATCTCCAAAATCCCAGCAGTGAAATCAAACATTGAATGCTCAGTGATTGAGGCTGATGGCTTTCCGTATTCAGGTGTTCTATTGACTCAGTTACACAACAGACACTTTGAGCAAGTAATCTGATTAGTCCAGCAGGTTCCCATTGTAATTGAAGCACAGCTATATGTGTTTCATGGTGGCTCTGCCAACTCCTGTGGTAACTACAAGAAAACCATGTCCTCCTGTCCTGGGGCAGATTTACACACAAATGTTACACCTGTTACACAACACCAATCATACACACTTTACTGTATGAGCTAAACAAACAGCAGTTATTTGGGTCACTCAATCGGGACACAATCACACATCATTACCATATCATTATCACTACTGAATGGGCGTTATCAGCAGTTATCATCCCATATGTGGTGGCCTACTCTGCCTGCCACTAGGTTGTTAGGTTGTTATCAGGCCATTCAATAGCTGCTCCACCTTCTAGTAGGTACAATAGGTTTTTATCAGTCCATTCAATGGCTGCTCGCTGTTTTATTAAATTTCACTTTCTTTAGGTTTAGGCACCGAGAAAGGCCACATTTTTGTACGGTTTAGGCTTCAAAACTAATTTTAGGGCTGAAAGGTTGCAGGTTAGGCGTTATAAAAGAACACTATTAATAAGAGAAGTAATATATTTACTTATAAATATATGGTAATATAGTTATGGTAAATGGATGGCAAATGGACCTGCACTTATATAACGCTTTTCTAGTCGCTTTGCGACCACTCAAAGCGCTTTACACTACAAACTGTGCTCATTCACCCGTTCACACACACATTCATGCTGGTGGCAGAGGCTACCCTAAACGGTGCCACCTGCCACCATTGGGAAATCATTCACACACCGATGAACACAGCATCTGGAACAATTTGGGGTTCAGACATGTAGGCTATGGTCAGGGATCGAACCACCAACCCTCCGATCGACAGGCTCTTTGATGTGTACTTATGAATTATGCCTGCAGGTGAGCTAGCTGCATCTCTATTCTCATTCTTCAAGTCTTCTTGTACAAATTATTCCAAACAGGAATATTTATACCAGGCATTTCACTCGTATTTTACAAATACCAACCTGTCCAAGAGCAGTAAAAAGGTTCCAGTACACCAGCACAGGAAAGTCAGCACAGACACCAGACACTACAACTCCAGTAAACTGAGATATACAGACGGCTCTTCCTGTCAGTGATGGGCTTCACCGGCATTGGGAACTCATTTGGAAAGGGCTTGCATGGAACAGATCCATATATAAATATATATAAATGGTCAATTTATAAGTAAAAGTCCTGCACTCCAGCTTTAAGCTTGTCTACTTTAAAAATGTTGACAAAACTACCATGTTACAAACATAGAACACTAACATTTCTTAAAATAAACAAAAAAACTTGTCCTTAACTGTTAAAAGTCAGTTATTGCAAATTTGAACTTTTAGCTAAATCATAGAATAAAGCCAGTTGTTATCAAAAAAGAGTCGCTTCGCCTCTCAAAATATTGATTCTGACCCGTGTGACATTGGCCAGTGCCTGAGGTTACCAGAACACGACTTTCATAAACACACTGCACTGAAAGACACAACTCTTGCCCAGTGAAGACCACCAACAGTGTCTGACCAGTTTCACTGAAACACTTACACTTACTTATACTTATACTTACACAATACTTGAGTCGAAACTCAATGGGGCTTTAGGAAGGAATTAAAGGGGACATATTATGCAAATTTTTTAGCTTTATTGTTGTATCTTAGGTGTCTAATAGGACATATTTTCACGCTTTAAGGTTAAAAAAACTCATAATTGTCACTGACAATGTCATAATGTCGGTCTGAATATACAGGTATTCATCCTGTGTCTGAAACGTTCCGTTTTAGAAGACCCCCTCCTGAGAAAGCATGGTCTGCACCGATTGGTTTTCCGGGTCTTCCACATCTGCACTCTGCACCCTCATTGCAGCCTGAGAATGACTGTTACAGCACTGTAGCAGCATTTTCTATCTATATATAGTGTGGTTGCGACATCACAACCTGACAGAAATCCTGACGGCTCTTTTAAAGGCAGCTGTTTGCAATTCTTTGCGGTCTGATCATTTTGATGCTTTCGCAGTATACATTTTTCATACCATATTAACTTTCATAGTTTTATTGCACCTGCTTTATAATCAAAAAGGACATGTGGGAAATGGAATGACCTTAATTGGTCTTTAGAATTTGCATCAGGGAATATAAGTCAAACCCTGAATTTCACTTACAATAAATATGACCAATCCGTTGAGATCTTTGGCTCCAACCACAAACCTGCTGGCTCAGGAAACCACAACTGTATCAAATTGACAAGGTGGCAAAGGGTGATGTGCGTTGCAGTTTCCGTGGAGACCCCAGTGATGATGCGGTCAGGGCGCTTAGTGATGGGGCTTAGCGAGCAGTGTGCCAAACCAGCAAATCCTCCAGAGGGATTTTAACCCGGCGATGTCTGAGCCCTACTACTGTCCAATTGACTCCAGATGTTACAACACAGAGAGAGAGGGAACATGACAGATAGATTCAGTTTCCAGCTGAGTATTTGTTCTGGAAATTATAATTCATAAAAACTGAACAGACGTATCAACACTTTAAAGCATGTCCTGAGTGGACCAGAATCAATTTGCAGGTCAACGCAAAAAGAATAATGTGATTAACACAGCTACATCTGTTGTTTACATAGTAATATGCTTCGAATCAGTATTATCCTGAATGGCTCCTTTAATTACACAACCATTTACAAGTGGCTTTTGTGGTCCTGACATGAAATGCAAAATGGTAGAAGGCCAAAGTGTTTTCATGAAGCTCAGGAAAGCCAAACTAATGTTTATGTATAATTTCCAAAGCATACATTAAATGAACTTGGAGTTGAATTAAAATTAAACAGTATGAATATAAAATTGATTGCATGCGATAAATCAATCTGGATTTTTAACCATGTGGTGGGGGAATCAGGGAAATCATTAAAAGCCAGAGAAGTGTGCAAGTTTTCCACTGATAAATGCATTCCTTGTGCATCCTGGTGATTTCAAGCATTGGATTACATACAAGGAAAACCTGTTGTGCAAGTCCAGAGATTATCAAGGAATTTAAAAAATGATAATGTGTCTAACCACTTGGTTCACACCTCTGTTACATTGGAAATCTAACTCGAATATGATAATTATAACCCAGGCAGAGCTATAACTCATGGATGTGCTTTTATATAGATAGAAGAAAGGTGTGGCAAGGTTGTTGTGGGAACTCTGGTGTGGAATTCTGTCAACATGACAGTTTTACGCTGTGAAACACAACACTTTTGGAATAAATTTCCACTTTCTGTGGTAAAATCTTGTTCCCTCTCTCTCTTTCTGTCTTTCTCCTCTCCCTTCTTTTGTCCTCAACATTATATTGCTTTAATATTAAGGTTCTCTATTTCTAAACCACAGCGTTTAAGTTTTTTCTCCAATAATCCACCTAACCCTTAAATAGAGTGATGGGGAACACCTTTTTCAGGTTCCCATTAGAGCTGGGGAACATAAGACCCATTGTCATGTTCCCATGAAGGGTGGTATATAGTATATTTTGGGAACATAGGGCCCCTGAGTGCATATGAATGACCCCTTGCTTGTTGGAATATAGCTACTTCTACAAGTCGGTTAGCTAGGCTAACACGTTTATTTAATCTGTGTAAAGAGTGCAGCATAAAAGCAAAGCATTGTGTTTTTACAGGCGTTATTTTTTATTTTATTTTTTTTTTTACTTTCTGTTGCTTGTCTGGCACCATCACCACACTCCAGATAGTTCCTGCCCCTAGCTAAGAAGTAGGCCTATCTGCTTGTAAAACCACAATATGTCAATTTTACACTTCAGTTCTTGTACGAATTAAATTAATGAAACAAACAACATGCCACATGTTATTGCATGAGCTACAGAAGTGCTGGTTTTATAAGCATTAGCCAGATGCAATGTTTCTTTCTGTTTTAAGCCTTTGAGCTAAGCTAAGCTAACCGGCTGCTGACTGTAGCTTAAAATTTAGCGTGCAGACAAGAAAGTGGCATTGATCTTCTTATCTTACTCTAAGCAAGAAACTGAATAAGTGTATTTCCCACAGTGTTACACTATATTTTTTTAGTTGCATAGTTTTATAATTTCACTAAAGTGTGCAATTTTCCATGCCATGTGGGCAGAGAAAGTGACTATCCCTAACACACTTTTTTTTCTTCTTCTTCTTCTTTTTTTTTTTTTTTTTTTTAAAGCAAATACAGTTCATTTAAAACCCAACAGTTTGTGATTAAGGCTGGTAAGACAGGTGGCATCCTACTTGTCTTCCTTCACCTCCCACTCTGCTCTCTTTTCAGCCTTGGGGTGTTAAGGTTAGTGAAGGGAAGGGCAGAATTCCAATCATAACAGTGAATTACCCTCTGTATGTTTTGCTGTCTCCAGCCAGGTGAGTCATCTGCATTATCCATTCAGCAAACTAGTTTGTGTACGTGTGTGGCTGCAAAGCCAAGCGTCTTTGGTGTGGTGTGTATTTGACTGTGCGCGCACAGTACGGTTGTATGTTCTAACACAGATTACATGTACATACCTACAGGTACACATTCCTTCACAAGAGAAAAACAAATGAGAACACCTTGCAGCGAGTCTCATTACATAAACCAAGGAGCGAAGAGTGGGAGAATTTTCCTGTTGATTCTATAATTCCATTCCATTGCATGTACCAAAGTAGACAAATTGTAAATAATTTATACTGAAAAGGCAACCAGTCAATCAGAACCAAACATACCCCCTTTCCACCAACAGGAAAGTGGTTTCATTTTCGGTTCATGCACCTAATTTGAACCGTTTGAGTATTTCCACCAATAAATTAAGAAAAAATAGCTTCCAAAAAGTTGGAATTACAAAGTAGCAGGTTTTTCTAGACCTAAGGTGGGGAGATGCCGGGTCATTCAACAGGTTGGAATGAGAGGACTGGTCTAAAAACAAGATTTAAAAAAACCTAGATCTGAAGGATATTATCTTGCTGTATGGACAGATAATTTCACTTGACAAGATTTCTTGAATTAAGATTATTAAATCTACAAATAAGCATGTTGAACACTTAAAATAAGAAATTACCTCTTAAAACAAGATAAATTATCCAACACTTCTAAATCTAAAGTTGTTTTTTTTATCTTGGTAAGAAACAAATAATTGTCAGTGCACTCTGCTCGGGCCAGTACATCGCTGCTTGCAGCTTTAATTTATCTTGTTTTAAGAGTTAATTTCTTATTTTAAGTGTACAACATGCTTATTTCTAAATTGAATAATCTTAACTGACTCTTAAAACAAGATAAATTATCCAAAACTTCTACAACTAAGTTTTTTTATCTTGGTAAGAACCAAATAATTTGCAGTGCAAACAAAAGCTCAGAGGTAATCAATGCATTTTACCATCCAGCTGCTGGCGTGAATTCCCGTTGTGCACTGTGCTAGTGGTTCCACCTAAAACTGGTGGAAACACAGGCTAGTTTGCTAGATAGCACCAAGTTTCTGAAGAATTATGAACAGAAGTACTCGAGCTCATTTGGTGGAAAGGGGAAACTATTTGATCCTTTGTCGAGTTGGTGCAGTAATGGGCCGTTGTATGGAGTGGAGCAAGGGAAATGTACAATTAATCATTGGTATGACTTTCTGTTATTTCCGAACCTTAGAATTTAGAGTAAAGTTCCTTATGGTCTTGGTGAGCCAACCAGAGGTCTTGGCAGCACAAAGACTTTATATATTTCAGCAACTCCATCTATTTCCTAAAAACCACAATAACAAGTATCAGCCAAGCATCACTGACCCCATGAGAAACCATGCTCTTGCCCCTTTAACCAAGATAAAACAGCTATACAATAGAAAACCTTTTTTTTTAATTGCCAGTCAAAATAATTTCTGTGATTTAACTTTACAACTCCAAATGGCAAAGATCTGTAACAGAGAATTTGAACTTTAACATTTTAACTTTGACATCAGTAAACTTCACACCAACCCTGCTGGTCAGTCTCAAGTTCACCAGAGAGATAGCTTAAAGGCCCCCTGTGACATTTTTCACCTTTTGTTTTTAAAAGCAAAGTCAATGGGTCTCCATTTTGGTACCTTCACCTTGGAGATTATTTTTCAGTTGGGTTTGCTGTTTGTCCGTTTGTAAGCAGGTTTACAGAACAAGTACTGGCCCAATTTCTCATGAACGTTGGTGGAAAGGATAAGCATTGGCCAATGAAGAACCCAGTACATTTTGGAGCATATGTGAATCAGGGGCCGGATACACACATTGTTTTTCACTTAACATTGTAGGATAGGCCATGGCCTTGGCAGAGGTCTGAACTTTCTGAATACCATTGTAGTTTGTTCATGTGCATGTGCTTGAAGTTGTAAATACACAGTGCAACTCAATTTCCTGCCCACACGTTTGCATAATTCCACTGCTATGAAATAAATCGATGCACCCGCAAAATCATGGGAAAAGTGCATTGCAGGAAATTAAACATGGCTTTTAACAATGAAGGCCTCAAAATGTTAAAGATACATTATAGGAGTTAAGATATTGTCCATAAACCAAAATATCTCCTGCCTGCCCCCCCCCTCTTCTCATTTCCTGTCATTGCTTATAATGCCATAAAAATGTCGCCCAAAAAGACGTATGATATAAATGAGCTTTTCAAATGTTTTATGATGTAGGAAATTGATTCAACACGTGTGTACGATCTCAAAGATACAAATGATGTGTTTTAATGAGTTACACTGAATGTACTTCACAGGACTCCTTTAATGCTGTTTGGAATTTGCTATTATAAAACCATTTGGCTCTAGCTAAGAACAAAATATGTGACTAACAATGTATTTTACATTTAAAATTTACTTGGTGATTTGTTACTGCACTTCTATAAAGTTAGGGAACTTGGTAAAGACGGATAATGGTCTTAATTAAAGCAGGAGATGCTGAGATACACTGAGTTTTAGTTGTTATTTTCGATCCTGCAAATCACCAATGGGTTTGAAAGGCATGATTCGTTTAAAAAATTGCCAAAATTACACCATTTGTCATAGACAGAACTGATAAAAAAAAGATTATTGTCAGATTTTCAAATTTCCAATAGTTCTTTTGTCACAAAGAATTCTTTATGACAAATGCTTCAGTTTGGAAAATTCCCCAAATCTAAGCTCAAAATATTATTAGTTAATCAAAGTCATATTGTTCTACATGTCTCATTTCAAATATTTTGCACAAACTAGATCTTGTTAAAAAAAAACATCCTCCATCCCAACAGTCACTTAACAAAAAAATCAATGAAACTTCAACTGAACTGCAGGCTGTTTACACAGAACAGAGGGGAGAGGACAATAGTGGGTGGCAGTAGAGGTTTTAAATATGTAAATAATTCCATATGTATAGCATGTATAGCCACATTTCGCCCCCAATATTGGCAACAAAAATATTGTGTATATAGGTTTCATTCCAGTACATTAACATGAACCAAATTAGCTGATATACCATATTGCATATTGCAAGTATCTCATATCAAATGATTATGGGCATTACGCTAAGCAACATGAATGTCATCCCTGAATTACATATTAATGCAACATAAGAAGTGAATAAAGCTAAATCTCCGCTTAGCATGCTGCAGTACTGCTGCAGGAGTAGGTTACCATGTACCACTGAGAGGACACAGAATGCAGGGAACATCATACCAAGTACTTTGTTACTGAAACTGTTTATTGGACCATTCACACTTCAAACTGAGGAAACGATCTAAAGAGTGAAACCAGCTGCTCAACTGTTTGGGTGGCAAAGCGAACCTGCAGACTCCTGACCCTCAGTGGTACATGTCTGCCTGCTTTATTGGAAGAAAGAGTGCAGCACTGTTGACACACGTCTGTTTAGTCGTCGTGTGAAAGAGAGTGGAGGAAATGGAACAAGCAAGTCTCCATCCATCTCTTTCTCACACAACAGGCTAGACAGACACAACAGGGCTGGCTGCAGTGTTAGATATCTGCGGTCGGCTCAAAGAGTGACAGAAACAAATGCTGTATTTCTTTGATGTGGTTTTCATTATGCCCTACATCTGACAAGGCCCACTCTGACTGAGATTACACACAAACTCACGGAGCACATCTTGTGCTCTTTCTTCCAGTTCCTGCGTCTTTTATTTCCACATTTGTTCATTGAAAGCACTTCAAAGCTACATTTACTGGACTTGACATCAACATTTAAATCCACATCTTCTCCACGGAGAGTGAACAAAGACCAAACAGCGGCAGGTAGGGGCAGGTTGATAAACGAGAAGTGTGGGATCTGACCATTCTGAGAGAGATGTGCTAAATGTGTGAGAGACACAGAGCACTAATAGTACAGAATATCCAACCCAAATCAGCTGCGGAGATCAGGGAAGCTAATCCAGTGCCAAGCCTAATAGAATCACAGACACAGGAATAGACTGTAGGGCTCAGCAGTGGCTTTGACCTTGCTTCAATGTGTTTGTAAGTGTGTGTGTGTGTGTGTGTGTGTGAGATGGTGGTATTTCCTGCACTAATGGTCCAGGGTCCAGGGCTGGATTGCCAACTAAGCAACAACTCCACCCTAAGTGGGAACCCCCATAACTTCAAGTGCCCCATAGCGGTTGACTGTGTAAAAAGGACAGCACAGCACCTAAACCAATTGTGAATGAGTAGTTTTAAGGGATAGTATTGACTGACAGACTCCACAGAACCTTCTGATCTCAGGCTGGAACAGTTCTTCACACTGTTTGCCCTGCTGGAGGCTTTCACAGCCTGCACCCGAACCCGTGTCAACTAACAGTTTAGATGTAATTAAGGATAGATTTGTCCTAATTTAGCAGGCTTGCCATGCCATCAGTTTTGGTTTTTTGGTTTTTGGTTCATGTGCTTGGACCCCAGGGTACCTGCTTTTAGGTCTGGTTTAGCAGAACATTTTTAAGACGATTCTGCTTTATTAATTGATCTTTAAGGGATAGTTGTGGTTACTTGAAGTGTGGTGGTTTAAGGTACTTATCTGTTGTAGATGGCAGTCAGCAGATCTAGGACAAGATAATATTCCAGCAGTGAATAATTGTATACAATGCCCAGAAAGTGGGAGGAATGGGAGACTAATAGCAACCCAGCAGCTTATTTTTTCCCCCAAGGCCCCCTAAAGATTCATCTGGCCATGGGACCACAGAGTAACGGAGATCCCCACATATTTAGCCAGATTAATTCAGACATGAGAACTCAGGTATATTATAAATTCATGTATATTATGAAACTTCAGAATTAAGAAATTTATTTTTTCCCCCTTTTAAACTTTTATCATCATCGTCTTTGTGCATGCAGTTCTTATATAATCAAATGAACTCCGCACATCTCCTTGTGTTTACCATTAATTAGCTCTCATGCTCAATTCGATAAGGATTAAATGAGCCACTAACACAATGTGTCACATGCATTGCACATGGTCAACCCTCCCCTGAGTGACAAAAAAATGAACTGCTCTAAATTTCTAAAAGCATGTCGTCAACAACAACAGCTGACGATTGACGAAAAAGTCATGATGAGTTTCTTAACGATATGATCTGTTCTGCGGTTTTGTTCTCTCGGGCGCTACTCATCATCTGACTGCGATTCTAAAACGAGCTTTTTTCCTGCCTGTGTATCCCATGGTTGGAGAAGACGGTGGAAATAAGATCGATAACTGGAGCGATAACTATGTTTTACACTTATTTTTTCTTGTGATTGTCCGAGAGAATGCTACAAACTAGGTTTAGGTGAGTGTAAAGGTTTGGGTATGAATGCTGTCGTTGTAGGTCACTCAAACATTCATATTGGTTTGTTCCACTGGGGCTGCCGGTTCTAAAAACACCTGCACTAACGGTGTTGTCAGGCACTTTGGATAAAAGCATTCCTGAATTTATGTTACATGTCTGTGCACATGTATGTTTACACTGTAAAACGTGTACTGCCTGAAGTTCATCAATATTTCAAGATGTTTCAGGATCCCACAACAACCATTTTGGGGTCAACGTGGTTACAATGAGTCATAACTTTAATGGTAGCACCTACTTTCCTTCGGTTTTCTGCTAGTACAAAATCCAGTATGTACTCACAGGCTAGGCTGCAACCAAGCAGCAACCTTCTGGCATGAAAAGTGAAGCAAATGCTGAAGTATCTCAAACCTGCATTTTTTCTAATGACCAGCAGGGGGTGACTCCACCGATTGCAAGAATAAGTCTGATTGTACAGAAGTCTATGAGAAAATGACCATACTTCTTACCAGATTTATTACGTCAGTAAACATTTTCCAGGGTAAACTTTAGGGTGTGAGGACCTTGGTATTGACAACTGAACTGTAGTTTCAGTGTTTAAATCACATGCTAAAGAAGCATAACTGCAGAAATGAAAAGATGTGACGTTTCAAATGAAGCCTCTCTATGCATTTTGGCCAAATATTTATTTTTATTCATGTTTTGTACATCGTCTAAGCTTCTTTTGAATAGAAGTTGTAGAACTTTGACATGTGTGTTTTTGGTTCATGAAAGTTAACTATAAAATTTTGGTTGCCTGAACGTCTAGTTCAGTGTTTTGTTGTACTTAAAGACACCCATATGAGTTGCCTGTTAATTTCTGCGTTGAGTACATTTAGTTTGAAGCCAGTTTTGCAAGCCCAAAAACGCCGTAATGTGATATTAACACACCTTGCTAACTTAGCTAGCTTGCTAGCGCCAGGCGGCAACCTCCGGGTCTGAGCATGGAGGCAAACCAGGAAGTGCCTTAAGCTGCATTATACTGAAAATTCCAGCAGGGGGGGGGGCACTGACGGCGGCTGCAGAAGCATTTAGGTCCATTAATTTCAAAACAAAATAAGAAAACTTCTTACTTGATTCATTACCTCAGAGATTTTTTTAGGATAACACTATGGTCTCAATCGCTAGTAAAAAAATCTTCTTCACGACAATTTTATGTTCATTGTGTAAATAATGGCCCCATTTAGAAGAAAATAGAAGATAAAGAATTGTATGATTTGGGGCGTGGCTACCTTTGATTGACAGGTCACTAACAAGGTGAGCCATTATCAGGAAAGAAGCAGAACAATGCGTATCCACGGCAACATGTCAATAAAGTCATATGAAAATATTAAAAAAGGACGTTTACCGGTTTGGTCTCATAACTGTATTATTTTTCACTTAATGACATTTGTTCATTAAAAATTTCTTGTTCACCATTTGGTAAGTAACGAACATTTTTGTCGTCAGATCCCTCTCGCTCCTCCACAGTCCAAATATGGTCTGCTACCCGTATCGGAACAAGATGGCGACACAAGATGGCGAAGAGTGTAACACCAAACTTGGTGCCTCAAACAGGCAGTCCACAAACTAATGGGTGACGTCACAGTGACTACGTCCATTACTTATACAGTCTTTGGCTAGCGATAATAATACCTGCTGATAACTTAGCTCCATTGTGTCATCCAAATATGTTTCCTTCTGGCTCCAAATACCAACAATAATGATGACCAAAATGCCAAAATTCAGCCTTCGAAGTGATTTTTCAGAAATACCAATGGCGCCACAGTGGCTACATCCACAGAGAGGAAAGACTCCTTTCTCACCTGCTATATATCATTCTTGTTTTTCAAAATCCAATTTTGCTGTTGTTTTTGGCTCCTCTAAAATCTCCACACAGCTTTATACTGTAATTTCCCAGCTTCTGTAATTTCCCAGCTTGGGATAAATAAAGTATATCTATCTATCTATCTATCTATCTATCTATCTATCTATCTATCTATCTATCTATCTATCTATCTATCTATCTATACAAGGTGTTCAAGCTGCAGCAAGTGAGGACGCTGTGCTCTATTAACTGGCTTTTATACCTTTCATCTCTCAATCCAGAAGACAAATCCTGACCTGAACCTTATGATACAGGCAGTCAATTCCCGAAAATACACATAACTCTTTTTAGACAATAGCTTTCAGTTGTGAGCCCTCCATCATTGTGTTTAGCTTAAATCTCAAGCTGGATGGCGGATATTTGCTCTTTTTTTGGTTTGGCAAATGGTAGGCTTTTGTGAAATATCTGTTTTGCCTTTCAGCCACATTAAGTAGCATCTGTTAACAGTAAAGTCTTTCATTGTAACACAAATTGCTGTGTGGTTACTGGGAATTGTTTAAAGATATGAGTTGTTGCCTGTAAATACACTATAAATACATCACCTCACACTGTACACAGTGCGTGGAAACAGATGTTTTATTTGTCAAAAACAAACTCTTTTATGAAAAGTCTAAAAATAAACCTGTCTTCATTTTCAAGATACTTCAAAATATTTTAGTGTCGAAAACAAAGCTCCTGTTAAGCCCACAATGTGAAATAGGTATTTTCTCTAGCTCAAATGTCAGGCGCCGACTTCCCTTGACTTCACAGCCAGCAAACACTTCATAAGAGAGGATGTCTTTTTTTTTCAGATACATCTAAACCTTTGGAATGTTTTTTTTCTCTTATATAAAACAGTGCAAATGTTCTCCTTCCAAGCTAGCACTTAAGTTCTTACACAATAAAACACACATGGACTCATCATGGTCTTGCCAGGACACATCATGCCTCCTGTCACACAAGGATGAAAAATGGCCATATTAAGTTTGGATAAAAAACTGTAATTTTAGCAAAATAACCTACATACATTTTTTAAACAATAATAGCTTCCAGACTATAGTGAAGAGTCCAAAAACAATTAAATTACTTTTTTGTTTCTCTGGCTTGTCTTCTGCCCTAACACTGAACCATGACACATCCACTTATTGAAATTCCGATTCCCTTAGTTCAGGTTTCAATTTATCTGTTGACCACCATGCTGCGTCATACAGCAATGATGTGCTAACTGAATTACTAAGCTTCGAGTCACATGAAGGGCAGGATTAACAAGTCAAAGTTCGCTTTTTCCATGCACAAACCTGTTTGTTTTTTAAGCCCTAACTTTGCTTTAGATATAGAAATGTCACTGTCGATCTACCACTTTTTTTCAGACTTTTATACCTCCACATTTATTGGATAGATTGTCATGAAATTTGGTACAGACATTCATGTTCCTTGGAGGATGAACTAGGGCTGGACGACATGGACCAAAAGTCATATCCCAATATATTTAGGCTGAATGTCGATATACGATATATATCCTGATATTTTTGTCGCAAAATGAGAGCAAATGTTCAGTCAAAGTCAAATATGACATGTCACAAGTAGTATAATTGATACCATTTATTTAAGTAAACATAAATACTGTATAACAACAGTACCTTTTTTTAAATCAAAGCTCCATAAAGTGCACATCTAAATAAAAAATATCTTAAATAAAAGTAGCCTATGAAATAAAATAGGCCAATCTTTTTCTGAAATAAATATATTCATATGAGAAAAGAATAACGAACATTACAAAAGAAGTAAATATGACAAACCATAGTAAGGGCAGCATTTATATATAAAGAAATAAAAATTGTTACATCAATATGATCCATATCAAATTAAAAAATATATTGATGGGAAACACAATTGCAGATGCAGACAAAAACAGATATGTAACGGCTGTGTTTAGTAATGAATGACATAGGCTGAGTATGTACACATGCAACATAAAATTATAATTTGATGCATTCTTTATATGTAGATAGCACAAACAATGGCAAGATTTAGGATATTGAATACATAGGAAGGAAAAGTTCAATGGGAATAAACAGGATTTTAAATGGAATTAACAGGGGAAAATGGGAATAATAATGAAATGTATGGGCTGTAAATGTATATCTTGAGGATCAGGAATGGAAAAACACTGACACACATTGGAAAGAGCTGCACTACTCAGACTGTCAGGATATACACTTGCTCCTCCTATTGTTACATTTGAATGAAAGCAGCTATTTGAATTTACTATGCAGATTTATTTGCCTGTACATGATGTTACTGGAACAGTGTGTATAAGCTGCTGCTGCAGCTGTTCACTTAGCGATCTCCATTTGTTTACAACAAGCACCGGACACTCTGTGCACAGTTAGCGATGTTGGTTTGTTTATGATCAGCGGTGGACACCACATGTGCAGTTAGCATGCCGGTTTGTTTACAATAAGTGGCGAACGCTGTAGCGACGACTTGCCGGGATGGCCCATTCATAGTGGTCACGCTTCTTACAGTCCCACCAATTTTCCGCCTCTGTGACTACCTCTGGAGGCGGGAAATTGGTGGAATCATTTGATCCTGGCATCCCGCTTCGGACGCGTTCATAGTGCAGATGAGATGTTACAGAGCTGTAAATGTCCCGGCATGAAAATGCACTATGAAAGGGGCTCAGGTGTGAGGTCCCATTGAACCATTGACTACCAAAATCAAATAATTTCATCCTTGAGTCCAACTGGACATTTGTGCCAAATTTAAGGTTGATTTCTCAAGGGAGTTCCTGGGATATTGTGTTAATGAGAACTGGGGAGACAGATTGACAAGCCATAAACCTACTGCCCTCGGCCATGACTGGTGCCAGCGCTAAGGCATAGACATGTATACCCCAGGGAACCTGTGTTGCCCTATGAATAAGGAGCAATACCATTTATTATTTTGGATTTTAACGTAAATACCTTTGCAGCCATCCCATCCACCATTCCCAGACCTTCACACCAACACACAACCCAGAAGTCTCAGACATCAGAGCCTTCAACCAGCACTACATTGGCACACTTAATACATATTATAATGTCAGTTTTCATACAGAGCTTTGGCAGGATTGTATCTCAATATAGTCACAACAATAAAACCATTTTAATTTGATTTTCTACAGCAAATTTAAAGCTCTACAACGTCTCTTTCACACTGTGTATAAACATAGCTGCTGCATAATTCCACTGTCCAATTTTTCAGATAAATTGACTGATTTAGTGATTTTTAATGGTATGTTTATATCCTATACTTGAACAATAGAGCCCATTGAAAACCAATATTGTGGCGGCAATATGTGATTTACAACCCCTGAGGATATTGTTCAATTGCAATCCTCACTTCCTTAAGAACCATGTTTAGGGTTTGGTATTTGGCCTCAGGGTAGAGATTAAAGTTAGGATTAGTCTCATGTTAGGGTTAGAGTTTAGCCAAATGAGGGGACAAGTAGGGATTGGGTTTGTGTGGTGTGTGTGTGTGTGTGTGTGTGTGTGTGTGTGTGTGTGTGTGTGAGTGGGTGGTTTGGACTTTAAGCAGCAGGTTTCACCCTCAGGCCATCTGAACATCTGTCAGCTCAAATATCAAAGTTGACCACTAACCTCACACATCAGTCCACACAGGTGTCACCTGTAGGCATCTCATTCTGTAAGTGGAAAATAAAGATGGCCCCTCCATAGTATTTGAGCTTTAATTTAAACAACAGGTAGTTTCAGACAAGCTGGAGTGGGACCTCTGGTTTCAGCAGTAAGCATATTTAAAACTGGTATCACAAAGGAAGAAACATAAGCGTCTTTAAACCCAAAGCTGAATATTCCAACTTTTTTATAGAGGTGTTTTAAAAGTGGTGAAAGACAGTATGAATCAGATGTGTAAATCTCTGCCTAATCTGACAAATCTTTTATAAATTTGACTGGACTTTGGTTGTTGTTTTTTAGTTTAATTAGAAAAGTATGACCGTCTTATTGACCAAAGGTCAATAAGGCCTCCAGATCTTATTCTGATAATCACTTAATATAATCCAATTACCCGTTGGCTAAGGCTGTCACATTTACCAAATTTATTGTAAAAAAATGTGCATAAACTTTTTTAGGACTCAACAAGGACTTGTGTAGCTCTTTTGGCAGATTTAATAGTTTAGTGGATACATTCAGTATTGAATTTCAGTGATGAAAAGCACATTCACTCAAGTATTGTACTTAAGTATGATTTCAGCGACATTTAATAAATGAAAAAATATGTTCTTGCAAGATCTGTGATTTCTCTGCAGATATTGCGTGCTCTCTAACCGAGCCTGACCGATCAGCAGATCGGCCTATCACAGTCTATCTATATCAATATGTTGTCCAATATGCTCAGAAATAAACCTTTTTCTTTTTTTAAACTAATGCAGAAAAAACAATACTTGGAATGATTTAGATTTAGATTTTTTTTTATTTGTATTTATTACTCATTCAAAGTGGTCAGCAGTTGACTGATACTGAACGCACAGTTTTGATGTTTATTTAGCTATTTATTATATTTTGATTTTATCCATTTTCATTTCTAGTATTGGTTGAAATAATGTATCATAATATTAAATATTCGTAATAAAAATAGAGTTATTTGTTTGAGAAAGCAACCTTCTGAGTACATCTGCATTGTCATATTGGTTCCAAATTGGTACACAATACACATAGAAAAGGTCTATTTTCCAGTTTTAAGAATTCACAATACTATCCACCATATTGCTAGCCTGCCTAACGTCAGACTATATCACAAACGAGATATAGTCTGGAGACCACCTATTCATTTTTCCGTAGAGGAGGCGTGGTTTTACGATCCTCCAGACCCGTTTGTTGGGCGCTATCATAAGCGTCTGTACGTAGCTCTTAGCCAATCGTATCTATTATACCAGATGACGTATGTAGAGACGACAACGACCGGGGTCTCACTAAACCCCATTAGCTTAGCCACTAGCGGGGCTAGTTGGTAGATTAGGCTTTTGCCAAATCCTGTTGGAAGCAAGGCTAAAACATCCTTTTTGGTGGTGGTAAAGGAGTTTAAAGCCAAATGATGTTCTTCTTTTAAAATAAAATTTGGATCTAAACTATCTAGAACACTGTCTACAGCTAGATCCAAAGAGAGCTTTGCGTCTGCTGCAGCCGTGTTGGATCCATAAGCAAACTACAAGCTTCCATCTGTCCAATAGTACGCGTCATCATCTTACCGTCCCTCCCCGTTCTGTGATTGGATACCAAAAGCAGGGCTGAGAATCGGCCATGGACGCTTTCCCCTTCTGATATCTATATCGCTCTATAAAATCCCATGTCAGCTAAATTCTAACTGCAAACTAACAACATGTGCTTTAGGCACAATCTAGGCATGAAATGTAGGTTGACATGGGTATAAGAGATGCACACCAACATATATACATAGGGTATCACTTGGTTTTAATCTAAAAAAATAATCAATCAGTAAAGGCATGTGGTAAAAAAGGACGATAGGCTTGTACAGGAATTCATCCCAGTGGACTCTATCAGTCATCAGCTGTATCAGGACGAGGATGTTATCAGGAGGTCACTGAGTCTACCTTTTACTGTGGAAACAGAGAGAGAGGAAAGAAGAACAGACCAGGAGGGAGAATCAGAGATGAATAGGGGGATGTAAAGAGAGAGAGGGGGAAATGGGGAACATAAAGATCCAGACAGTAAATGTGAGGGAGATAAAGAAAATCTTTGAGACAAGGAGGCAGATTACCGGGTCAAAACGGACAGAAAGAGGAGGGCTGAACTGTCATATGACTGGACTGCTGGGAAGGCCGAGCCTCACCTTGAAACCACATGATCTCTATCTGTTCCGTCTCAGGGGATTGTTGGAAAGACGAGCAGAGAAACTTTTGTTTCTGCTCTAGGATTTCAGTTAAGATTTAAACTTATTTACAATAAGGTAAGTGTTTGGGTTACAGGTTAAAGGAATGAAGTCTCTAAATGAATGCCCTGACATGTATATGTGTACAGCTCCTCTGCTCTGTGCTGGCTCTGTTTCCACACAGCGCAGAGCAAATCCTTACAGTGTGTTTCTCTAACTAGCCATAAGAATGTGGAGAGTATAAACACTGGGCTAAATGTGTAAACCATGGCGCAGCAGGCCGGGCTGTGAAACTACGAGCGTATAGAATGAAGGCTTGAGCGAGGGAAGTATGCAAAGAAACTTTTTCCTAAACACAAGCTGAACATCTTTTTCATCTCTCATGGGTTTGGCATGAAACATCACAGAACTGCAGTTTACTCACATGACTTCACAGAACATCTTTCTGGTTTTAGGTTCAGATTTTAAAAGACTTCAGTACCCAGAATTCTTGTAAATGTCACTCACTAACCTGACAAAAAAAGGCCCCACAAACCCTTTAAGTGCTTGACCCCAGTCGTTTCGGAAACACCACATTTGACACAAATCTATTAGAAAAGTACTTGAGCTCCACTTGACTTTAATTTTAAACCCTTCAGTGTCTTGAAAAGCAGAAACAACGTGCAAGAAATGTTGAAGTGGTTTTAGAGTTGCAGAGGGATGGGCAGAAATGGGTTTTCAAGCATTGGATATGTTCATATAAAAAGCATTTTGAAGCACAAGTCGCTGTGCAAAAACTGCAGCTTTCCTATAATATGATAATAAATAATACAGAGCTGGTGACTGGATGATTTAGACATGTCTAGACTAGTTGTTGTTTTTTATAAATGTCACATAACTAGAAAATAAAAGTGTTTCATATGAATTTGTTCCATAATCAGATGACACTTGGGTCATGGGAGTCTGTTTGTCAACTTTAAATTAAAGGAAACTTTTTTTTCACAATAGTCACATGCCCATATGGACACTGAAACAGTTTGGCTTGCTGTAATCATTTTTCCTGCTCATACTGGACATTTAGAGATCTTTTTCAATTTGTTTTCAATGGAAGTGATGGCGGACAAATCCACATTTCTAGTTCAGTGCATGGTAAAGTTAATCCAAAGTTTCAGAGTCTCTCTTACCATCCGTTCACCGCAGCTCAGCACAAAAACACTGTCTGGAGTAACAGAGGGAGACAATGCTGTACTGAAGAGCTGATTCTGTAAGATATCCTCTTGCTTTGATTGTCCCAGACTGCTGAAACTTCATATAAAGTTCAAATAAACTTTGGAGCAAAGACTAATTTTCTGAATTCCACAGTAACAACTACCAAACACCTTCAAACTGGGTCAGTTTCACCTGTGAGGGGGCACTGGGCAATTTTACACTTGACCATTTGCAATTTTAAACATGTGGTTAACATGGTGAAACAGAACTACTTGATTAGGTTTAGGCACCAAAACTATGCGGTTAAGATTACAAAAAAGTCCTTGTTCTGATTTATAGAACTACAAAGGTGGCGTAGAACTTGATGAAGAAATCTAAGTTAACTTGAATACATTTCCTAAAATAACAACTTTGACTTGGTCTCCAGGGGACATGAACGCCAGTCTTCTGGGTAAAAGTATGTGTTTTTTGACATAGTCACAAAGGTGCCGTAGAATGTAGCTATATATGCAAATTACCTTACGTATGAATCTTAAAATAACAACTTTGGTATCACAAGGAACTCAAACACCGGCCTTCTGGGTGAAAGTCCTGTGTTTTTTGACATAAAGGGTGTTTCCACTACAACCCAATACCTGGAATGAGGCGGGTCTCACTCGCCAAAATGCCGCTAATTTGAATATGAGCTGTCCGGAGCGGTCTTTTGACAGGACTTTTTGGTCCCTGTAGAAGAGCAGGGCGGTTTTTCTCCCCTGAAAAAAGCCTGGTTGCTGATTGGATAGAACGCTAAGCAGGATTTGAGGTAGTACTCGACGCTACAACAACACACGCCATTTGTAAAAGCCGGCGAGGCAGTGTTTACCGACTTAGCGGCTTTGTTGCTATATTTAGCAACTATTTTTTTAAAAAGCAACTGGCGACAAATCCAGTGACTTTTTCTGGTATTATTGGAGACTTTTGGAGACTCGTTCTTACTCTTCTTAACGAGCCGTGGGGCCGGCAGCTCTTTAAGAAGAGTAAGAACGATACGAAGCGGCACAGTCCTCCTGCAGCAGTCTCTCCAAGCTGCGGAGCCAGAGGGGATGTTAACCCTTTAGCGTCCAGTTTGTAGATTGCTAATAGGCTAACAGTTAGCTCTGTAGCAGTACAGTGTGTATGTGCTGCTGCTGCAGGAGGTGTTCACTTAGCGATCTCTGTTTGTTTACAACAAGCACCAGACACTGCACAGTTAGTGATGCCAGTTAATTCACCATCACTATGTTTATGATCAGCGGAGACACTGTGCATAATTAGCCATCCGGCTTTGTTTATGATCAGCTGCTGATGTTGTGCACATTTAGCGACGGCGGCCACAGTTGCCTCTCCCGTGTTTAATCCGTTGCCACGATCGAAAACCATACGTCACCTCCTGAGTCAGGTAAATCTCTCTGGGGCCTTTTTTTAATGGAGACAAGCAGAGTGAGCGGATTTGAGAGGGCGTGGCCTGAGACTTTCCCGGTGGCCACTTTTCCCCCTAAAGGAAACACAGCTATAGTTACATAGGTGACATAGAACATGACATACACCTGACAACGCTGAGGACACAAACAGGTTTCCTGGGTCAAAGTCCTGTGGTTTTTTTTTCAAGCTTTCTCAGACTTTGTTGCTCTTTATGCCACATCGCTTGACTTCCTCCTTTGCTCCCGTCATAATTACTATGGCCACTAGAGGTTGCTGCCTAACAATAGGGTCATAGTCATAGTAAGGTGTGCCCCCTGACTCACAATTATGCATGTTATATACAAATTATATATGCAATACTTTTCAAAGGTGTTCTCACAGGGAATAAAGAATAACCTGCTCTGAGCAAAGGTTTACTGTCGTTACTGTTACTCTGTACATTGTGTATGGATCCATCAACTCTGAGTTACCATTCAATCCAGTGCAATCAGTGCTCTTATTCTGGAAGAATACTTAATTAGTGTTCAGTTTAGCGATTTCAAACACAGTATAATATATTGAGGTGTGTCTTTGTCTCTGACTTTTGTCTGTTTTTCACCGGCACTTCAATAGTTACTTGCTATTCTGTTTGTCTGGGAATTTCAATCTGCAACCTGCTTCATAACCTTTAGGCTAAGATCAGTCTTGTTTATTTCTGTCATGTGATGTTGCCAGACAAGTCTTGCAACATAAATAAGAGAAAATGGGGCAACAAATGAAACAGGAAAGGATGAGTAAAGCAGATAGAGGCGGGGGTTGGATATGCACAAAAGCAGAAAAAGGTTGGAATGCAGTGCCAAAGGGGACAACAGGAACTCTCCATAGTAACATTATCAGTTTGAGAGCCATTTTGGCCCCTTATCTACTTTATGTTCCTTCCATGAGCCCCTTCCCTAATCCCTTCACACCCCTCGCTCTTAGGTTTTTCCCTTTTCTCCTGCAGTAAAACACAAAATGAACGTTGTTAAACTGAGTCGTTGCAGCTGCACTGCACCCAGAGCTGCACGCAACAGCCCACAGCTGTAGTAGAAAGCGTTTCTCAGGGTGCCTGAGAGACTATTTTTCACCCAAGTGCCCATAAAGGGAAATGGAACCGGCCCCCTCTTCCACGCTTACTTCCTCACGTCCTAATGTCCTCGTCCTGCTGTGCGCCGGCGTGTCAGGAGGGGCTCTGCGTCAAATCCGCCGCTGCAACAGCTGCTCCAGCGGCCTCTGCGCGCGTGCACACACACGCACACATAAGCGGACTCCCACAGCAGCAGGAAAGCATCCACCAAAGGCTCAAGACGCCCACTGATGCGCGCCATTACGCAAAGCTGCCCTGACCACATGTCATATCAGACAGCCAACTGACTCGATATTAATGTTATCTGACTGGACACACGCGCACAGGCACGCACGCATGAGTATTTTGGGTTACTGGGCTATTTGGCTGTAATCCCATCAACAGCTCCCAACATTCAGATTCTGGTGTCTGATGGGGAAAGTTGCCCCTGCGCGGTTAGAACGAGATATAAAATGCATTTTACGCACATTAATGCAAAACACACATTCACCCCAATCTTGCACAGAAAACTTCGGCTCCAAAAAGTGGATAAAATGTCCATATTTTACACCTTATTTGGTTTATAACCTAAAAAGTGGATAAAATGTCCATATTTTACATCTCATTTGGCTTATAACCAAAAAGTTCTTCCCCTACAACAAACTCACTTGTTCCAAAAATGATAAATGATAAGACAAAGTTTAGGAGCACAGAAGAAGACTTTGGAGAGGGACCGCTGCGCGCACAGAGGGACGTTCACTCTCTCCACCTCATGCGCACTCACGCTATAGTTCACTTGCATTCACAAACAAATATGCACGCATGCACACGGGGCCAAGAAGCGCGCGGAGAGGGAAAGCAGGCTGATTCAACGCCTTTGTATCGGGAGACAACTGTCACATATCAGCTTTCACTCCCACTAACAGCCAGCGGAGGCTCAATTAGCGCGTCGGTAATCCAAAGATACAAGCTGAACCACATCTGAACCGTTCCAGTGCGCACTGAGCCGGTCCCGCTCCCTCCAACACGCTGCACACGCCTTTAAATAAAAGAGCAAGAGTGCGTATGAAAACAGCAGGAGTTTCTAATGTTTGTGTGCGTAAGCGAGCTTGGGAAAAGACCCAACCCTTTTGTCTACCTGTACACACAGAGAGAGAGAAGAAGTAAGTTTCACCGCACTGGTTTGCCTTAAGGCTGCGCACGGCGCGTTGCGTCTCACTTTCTTTTACCTGCCAAAGCTCAAAGCTTAGAGGAAGTCCCTGAACACACCATGCAACTCCTCTGTTGTACAAAAAGGTAAATATTTAATCTGGAGCACTCCGGACCAATTTAGACGCCTCTGTGGTGCCAAATCCTGCCATGTCCAAAACTTTCCAAAGCTATTCCTGCAAGTTCTTCTTTGCACCATTTAATGCGCTTAAAGTGCAACTTTGTGAGTATTTGTCATGTTTTAAAGTCAGTTTAACATATTAAACACTTTGGGTCAGTCTGTCAGTCCGCTAGTGTCAGATTCTCCAGAGTTGTTCAGCGATTAAAATGCTCCACGAAGCAGCAAATAAACAGAGTAAAGTAGTTCCTACCGTAATAAAGGTAACCATAGCATCGGTGGGTTAGTATCCAACTGAGTCGACATTAAGGTGATTAATTTTTAGACAGAATCCTTTGGCGAAAACTTCCCACTTTCTGAGGGCTGCCGCCTGTCTGTGCGCTACACTGGTTCTGTGTGGAGAGGATCAGGGTGTGCGTAATGCTCTCTCTCTCTCTCTCTCTCTCTCTCTCTCTCTCTCTCTCTCTCTTTCTTTCTCTCTCTCTCTCTCTCTCTCTCTCTCTGGACAACATAATCTACGCCGCTCTTTCTGTTACAGGACAGATGGCTCTTGGCGCATGTCGCTGCAAAGACCTGCATGCATGCTGCCACTGTCTGTCAGCGGAGCAAGCCTGCTGACATGAATTAGGACACCGAATTAGGAACGTGTTTGCGTGCGTGCGTGTGTGTGTGTGCGCGTGACTAAAGCAACTTTTACGTCTTTATGTTGTGCCGGCTGACATTTGGCAGGTTCCCCAATTCTCTGAGTTTAAATCAAAACGGGCTCCATTAAATTCAGGACAATAACCCGTAATGAACTACAGAGAATCAAATAAAATACGGACATATGTTAGTTTATACATATTAGAACCAGACTGATCACATACAACAACAACAAAAGACATACAGCAAATGTTGCCAAACACTTACCATCAAATAACAGTAAACACGTGTAACTTATTTTACAAGTAATTCCTGCATTCCTTCCTAGAAATATGGATCATTTACAGTGAATATCTGTATTTAATCTGGAGATTAACTGTTTTGTTTTTTACATTTATTTCACAGCAAGTGTTTGGCAACTTTTACTATTTTACTGTTAAAAAAAGAAATTTGCTTTCATTTTACATTCAGTAATGTGATGTGTATTTTTGACTGTGATTTTACATTCAATTCATTAAGCAATTGGAAAAAATATGTATATAAATATGTCCAATTATATTCATTTAAAAATGTAGGCTTAATATTTCTAATATAATTAACTTTTTAATGGCATTATCACACATTAAACAAGAGAACCCGACACATAACATTGTAAACTTCTTTAAAAAGTAAGATCCAAAGTTTAATGTCCCCAGTGTCTTTGTAAACTGTTCATATCTTTGACATTTTTGGAGTACTATAAGATTTCTGTAGCCTGGCATCTCGGGACTAATTCACAAATATGTATTAGTCTTGGACATCTCATTTAATGTTTGAACTCCAAATGAAAGCCATGATATCTGATGGAGGCAGCCCACAAAATACTGACCAGGTTGTCTTATTTCCCATTTTTTTTGGCACTCCAGATACCCAAATGTAGGTGCACAAGCACTGGAAAAGTATGTTTTCTGAAAATGTATATTTAAATATGCAAATTAATTATTATCTTATGCAATACATGCCCTTTTGCACACATTTCCAGAGCAGAAATGTAAACAATAGATAAAGCCAGGTTGAAAAAAATTCTTGTTTCATTTTGCTGACCCATTCGAGTTTTTACAGATGGAATTTTGGACATCTCTTTATATCTCTCCATAATATAATATATGAACAAGGTGCTCTGTACAAACCTTCAGAAGAATCAAACTGGAAAGTTTTGTGTATAAAAGTGCAGATTTCTGGCTCAGAGTATGGGAAAACATCTTTAAAAAATCTTTAAATCTTTAAAGGTATGTATTGTAAAGTTTGATACATTTTGCGCACTACAGGTTAATATGGTTAAACTAAGAGGTATTACCATAAAACTTCCACAGATGAAAATAGTGTAGTAAAATATACATCTAAATATGTATTTATTTAATGTTTTTACCCCTTCTGAAAGAAGACGTGGGAACAGACGAGAAGCTGAAAATCTTAAAATTGACCGTTAACCGAAAAAGATTGACCGAAAAAATATATTTTTGCCTGTAGTGTCTTCCAATGCTGAACCACAAAGATGGCAGATTAGAAAACGTCAATCATTTTTCTAAGTTCTGATTCTCTAGTATACACACGTTTCAACTGTGTGTGTGTGTGTGTGTGTGTGTATTCTGCTTATGCATCCTCTTGGCCACACTCCTTTTTCTGTGTCTGAGCTGATTTCACAACCCGAGACATCAAAACAGACTTGGCAGAGCTCTGTTAGCTGCACATCTGGTCTTCCTCCTCCATCTCTTGTCAATCTCAACAGCACATCTGGTAAAGCTATGAATGCTTTCTCAATGGCCAGCATACAGCGGCAAGATCTGGCCTGACTGATAATTGGACAGGTGGGTGGTGGATGCACGGATATTATTATACTGTAACAAAAGTAGAAGTAAAAGTGGCGGGCACACCCTTCTGTTAAGCTGCATAGCTAAAGCTCTGCCAATCAAATAGTTGTGGTTGGATTTAGTCTGTTGATGGAGATTAAGATTTGAACCATTATGGGGTTTGAGCCAGCCAAACCGCAGCCATGAAGGGAGATTTATACAGCCTGGCAGGAGGGTTGCCTGAAAGGCTAAACCAAGGGGAAGAAAATTCAAATTCTCGAAACGTTAAAGGGACCCTGTGTCGATTTTGTCCACTAGGGGCACTATGGAGCCAAGAAACTTCACTCTAAATACCTTGAAATGAGGTTACAACTAAAAATTTAGTTGGTAAATTTCCAACTTTTTTCTCAAAATATTACCTGAAGTTACCCAATATAGTTCTTCGCCCAATAGCGGGTTAAGACCATTTTGAGACTAAAGTCTGATGTCATTAACTCATTATGAGAATGTTTACTGAGGATATAAATCAAGTGAGAAGTAGGGTAATTTTCTCATAGATATCTATACAATCTGACTTTTTTTTTTTTTAAGTCGCCCCCTGCTGGATATTAGACAGAATGCAGGTTTAAGGCACTCCTGCATTGGCTTCACTTTTCAGACCCGGAGGTTTCTGTTTGGTTGTTTTGGTGCAACACTTCTAAGTTATTTAGTCACACTTATTGCACATAAGCTTTGCATTTTCCATTTTATACGAGTTTCACAGTAGACAAACACTGCAGTTAGCAAAGGAAAATAACACAGCCACTGTTCCTTTGTTAATACTTCTAAAATGAAAACATGTTCAGAGTGATCCTTCGAGGCAGTTTGGCACCACTCGAAGGTATGAGGAATGTTGAAACACTGAAACAGTTGGTATGCTTGAAACAAAGTGTCTTCTTTCTTTAGATGACTCATAAACAATTACCTGGTTTCCTTTCACCTGCACCGAGAATGTTACAGTGGCTCCAACACAGACAGCAGCAGTTTGACAACAACAAACGAAATACAAATTCTTATTCTTATTGCCCTTTATATACCACATAAATGTTTACTATACCCATGTTTGGTATCCATTTTTTCAGCACAACTTCACCATGATCTGACTTTTTTTTCCCACTTTAAATTACTTTATTAATATATTGAGCCCAAAAATACACAAAAAATCATGAAATCTAAAATAAAATTATACTGTTAATTACAATAAAGCCCACAAATATGCTCAATGAACTGTTTTGGACCTGTAAATGTAAACATAGGTTGCACATACGAACATATATAGATGGAATTCAAATATAATATATCTATATACAAGAAATTCCCATAAAAACATGTATATTTATAGGAATAGTGTTAGCTGATTCAACCACTTTTTTCCATTTTGTAAATATTATATATTTTTGGTCTATCAGATTTAAACTCTCATATCTTTGGTTTTACATGACTGAGGAGCATCAAACAAAAAACTGATGAAAGTTTCAAGTCTGTAATTTGGAGTGAAGTTGACAACATCGTTCCATGCGACCTCATTTTTTTTTAACGCCATTTTGAAAACGTTGCATGATCTGATCACACCGGTGCGATCACAGCCCCCAGAGGATTAAGCTTGTAAATATAAAATTTAAAACAGTTACCTGCAAGATCTTTTCCACAACAGTAAGCAAAATGTAAGTTTTCCCAACAGGTCTGTTCAGAGCTAAAGCAACTACACGCCTGTAATGCATGTTGTTTTTCCACTTGTCTCTGTATGTTACAACATGAGGAACATGCTATATATTGTATTTTCCATTCTATGACTCAGCATTAGTCATACATCATAAGAATAAATTACAATAAAAAATGGAATGGCATTTTGGATATGTCTTTATATCACTTCATAATGTAATATATGAACAAGGTGATCTGTACAAACCTTCAGAAGAATCAAACTGGAAAGTTTTGTGTATAAAAGTGCAGATTTCTGGCTCACAGAATGGGAAAACATCTTTAAAAAAATCTTTAAATCTATAAACGTATGTATTGTAAAGTTTGATACATTTTGCGCATTACATACACTACATATATTATACTATATATATTGTATTTTCCCTTCGATGACTCAGCATTAGTCATACATCAGAAGAGATCCCTTAATACCAGCCTTTTGTTCAGCGTCATCACTGTAAAGGATGTGTTAAATTTTTAACGTGCACAATGGCAATGCACGTCTCCAGCAGGTCCCCGGGCTCCCCACGTGACACGACAACTGTGTAATTATTATCCTGGACCGCGGTGAAATCATCAAATATGAAAGGAGTGGGGGAGAGGGGAAAAGTTTTAGAGGAGAAAGTGGGGATGAAGAGGCAGGGCATGAGAACAGAAGAGGAGTCAGCTGAGAGAGGGGAGGATGACGGAGAGGAGTAGAAGCTGAGGAAGATGTGAGGAGAAGATGATTATGCAGAAAGAGGAACGGTAGAAAGAAGGAAAACGGATTATGATATATTATATATGAGAAGAGAGGCTTACACACAAAAAATATTCCTGAATAATATCAAAAGCCAATAACGAGGTTTAATTACAATAAAAAATACAGATGTACTTTTGTTTTTAGCCTTTTTGTTTTTTATTGGTCAGTGTAGGTACTTTTATCCCTTTTTCTTATTTCTACACAACAATAATATTTTTCATCAGCCACAATTTTGTAATCACATTTTGTGCATAACTAACGTTTATGTTACATTTGTCTTAGTTGGAAAAACTAATACACATTTATTTGATAAACATAATAAGTATTTAATAGTTATTCCCTTAATGTCTCCCTCCCACACACACACACACACACACACACACACACACACACACACACTCATACACTCCCTTCATCAGAATTTGAGTCAGATTACAACAATGTGGTGGTTAACACTGACCCCTCCTTGGTTGTAGTGTTGAGAAGTTTGAGTCTTTTTACTGACTCAGATAACTGACTCTCGGACGGTAAATTGCACAAATCATCTGTGACAAATGAACAACACTAACACCGGGATTCCACTGGATGCGTTACGACTCCGAAACGGGTCCGTCCGCAATGACTGCGTATCTCCGCAGTCCGTCAACACACACCGGATCCGTCTGTATCGAGCTGTTGCTGACAGCTCGATAGTTGAGTCCCGAGGACGCACGAGATCTCGCGAATTCACGCTTAATCAAGTGATATAACCGGAAGATAATCAACATCTCCTCATTAATGACTGGAGACAAATCCAGCTACTCGGTCTTAACGAGTAGCTGGAAGTTAGCTACAGTTAGCTCTGTAGCAGTACAGTGTGTATGTGCTGCTGCTGCAGGAGGTGTTCACTTAGCCATCTCTGTTTGTTTACAACAAGCACTGGAGTGAGCGGTGTCAGTGGGGTGAAAAGACAGTGAAAACCTCTAACACTTGCACAGAGCTTCTATTTTTGTCGGATGACAGAGAATGGCCCATCAATTCAGCACAGAGCAGATCGTTCAGGGCAGGAAGTCGCGCACAGACACAAAATAAAACATCCGGTATATTTTCAAAATAAAATACCTCGGGTTCACGGCAAATCGTATTTCACAACTTGAAGACGTGATGTTGGGCGGGGACAGACCTGAAGTCAACAGGTTAGAGGTTTTCACTAGTCTTTTCACCCCACTGATACCATGGATGAGGAGATGATTCTGTAGGTCCAAAATCATACAATTATCTATGACCCGTCACATCCTTTATATAAAGACAACCATAAAGAGGAAGTGGCTTGGAAAACCATTGCAGGAGTAATGGGTTACTAATTATGGTCCAGTAAATGTTGTTTGAAAGCAAGTGATCTGTTCTTGTAAATTAATTGAGACATTCTGTAGGTTATATCACTTGATTACGCGAGAATTTGTGAGATCTTGTGCGTCCTCGGGACTCCGCTGTCCGCAACAGTGTGGATCACAGACGGGTCCGGTGTGTGTTGACGGACTGCGGAGATACGCAGCCGTTGCGGACGGAGCCATTTCGGAGTCGTATCGCATCCAGTGGAATCCCGGGGAAACCGGTCGATCTGTTATGAGACGCAAACAAGTTGACTAATTTCTGCTGCTCAGCCCACAGCCCTGAAGCTGAGCTGTCACATTATAAATGAAAGAGAGACTCAAACCTGAGGTGGCATAGTTGAGTCGTGAACTAATCTTTCCTGTCCTGACTGAGCTTCTGCAGCTGCCAAGTGACGAGGGAACGTACCGCGTGAAAATGAACAAATCACTCACTGAGACTCCTCATTACTCCCCAGTCATATAAAAGATCGGTTCAAAGAGAACGAAACGTTTACGAACAACCCACCACTATTTGGTTGCTGTTGTGGTGCCTCAGCTGGATGGCAGGGGTGGTATGTAAACTGATGCACATACTGCAGAACCAAATTTCACAAGCGTGAATTCTGCCAGTTAACTTTTAGCTGTACGCCGTTAGCACAAGGTGCTAAGGTTAGCAACACAAGCTGATTGCCACATCTGTGGGTTACTACTCAGCAACACAAAGAGAGGTGTGTATAAAAAGCATGGCGTGTTGGGGGTAGGGTTGCAAAGGGGTGGAAAGTTTCCAGAATATGTTCGGTAAATTTCCAGAAACTTTCCATGGGAAGTTAAGCTGGGGAATTTTGGAAATATTCCAAATAAAAAAAAACACGACATTTCAACAGATTTATTTGTACGTTGAGCTCTACAAGTTTTACTTATTTTATTGAACAATCAATTATTTCATGTGATGGAGGAATGCACAATGCATGTAGGTGCGCAGCTAGGGTTGCCAACCGTCCCTTGAAAAACGGAATCGTCCCGTATTTAGAAACAAAAGCACCCGTCCCGTATTGAGGTGAAAAGGGACGCACTTTGTCCAGTATTATTGTGACAGTCAAAAAATAGTCAGTAAATGCCAATGAAAATTTAATAACAGGGCGCTTTATATGTAAACTTACGGTAAACTTGTTCCAAGGCCCCGTCCTGCTCTGTGACCAATGAACTGACAGCATATTCACACACGAGTATGACGATACAGAATACGCTCATCCCATTGGTCGAGGAGAAGAGCGCAGAAGACAACAAAGCAGCATGCGTAGGTGACAGTGACACAGACGCTACACCTTCGAGCAGCAATGTGTCTAGTACCCCTCCGAGAAAAAAACAGAAAAGGATGCAAAAATACTGAAGGATGGGTAAAAGGAAGCACCTGGGTGGAAAAAGTGCGTGATAACATCTATAAAGCACACTGCACGTTGTGCCGGCGCTCTTTTTCCTTAGTCCATGATGGACTGACTGATCTGAAACAACATGCTTCCAGTACTGCGGTCACGCCATCGGCACTTTAAATTTTAGTGCGCAATTACATTGCACTTTACGGCCCTGTCAGCTGCATGACTCCAAAATAGCCATTCAATTGTATTCATGCTGCTCCAATAAAATAAATACATCAATTTGTTATCAGCAAACTCCAGTGCATTCTTGAAGACCAGGTCCCCATGTGTTCATGACATGAATTTAATGCCTTTTTACTGAACCAATTTGGAATTATGGAATGCTATAATCTTCCAAAATGGCCATTCAATTGCATACATGCTGCATTTTAAAAGCCAACTAAAGGAGTGAATCAAATTGTTATCAGCAAACTCCACTACATCTTTGAAAAACAGGCTAATTGTTATTTTGTGTTAAAGTGAATTGCTGGATAATCATTTGTTTTCTATGTATTCATGTCACACAAAAATATGCATCTAATTCAATTCAGGTTCGAGTCAAATTGTTAAAAAATCATTTTACCTACAAAAAAGGGGCTAAAAAATTCCACCACGCCAGGATGGGTGAAGGCAATCGGGTCGGCCAGCCCTGCCAATGAAGTGTCCCTTATTTATTTTTCGGGGAGTTGGCAACCCTAGGCGCAGCCTCGCTAGGGGGCGTGGTCTCAACAGGGGGCGTGGCCTCAGTAGACCTGCAATAGGCAGAGTGCTGTGTGCATGTGATTGAGAAATAGCAGATATTCAAGTGTACTTGCATGAAATCTGGTTGTTTAGGCAAGATTATGCTAAAATATATTTTTCCCAACTCTAATTAAGTTCCCTGTTAAGGGTCAACCTTATTTATTTATTTATTGGTTTATTCCCATTTACTCCCATTAATTCCTGTGGAAAGTTTCCAATTTTGAACCCTAACCCTTTGAAAGGAAACTGGGTGAAACTGGAGAGGAGAAATTTACTGGCTAATGCTAGCGCTAGCTTGGTTGCCAAGGTGCATCCATTATCCAAAATGAACAGATGACTCCTAAAAGTTTCTTTGAGTACAACTAAACGCTGACATTTTTAGGTGGCCAAAATTTTTCAGTTTACTTTTATCAACTAAAAGAAAAAGACAAAAACGCAGGGCACCAAGGTAGCCACTTCCTGAAGCATACCCTGCTTTATCGTCCTTTCTAATCTAATTGGTGCCAAAATTGAACATGATCTCGATCTCTCTAACTGAGACCATGAACTTATTCTGAAAATGTTTTACTGAGGCAATAAATCAAGTGTGAAGTACTGAGTACTGGATCTTGGATTTTATAGTAAGGTCACAATTAAAGCCAGCATAATTTATTATACACAAGGACATGAAATTCTCAGGCTAGCAAGTGAAATGTATTTATAGCACATTTAATTACAGTGAAACTCAGTGTGGTTTGCACGTGCAACAACACTGATAACCACCCACCTTTCAAGACAAACTACAAAAGCATCCAACACACACACACACACACACACACACACACACACACACACGTTAACCATTAAAACACTTTAAATCAAATAAAATGGGTATTACCAAGGCTCAACTCAGTAAATTTGATTACAATATAGGATATTAAACTTTTTAATTGAATTCATAAGTGGATCAGAAATAGGTTTGGGTTCTGATTAATTCCTGTTCCGGTGGTTGCACCATATTTTCATTAAACTTATATCCTTGGCTAAGCTCCTGTTACTTCTTTGTTCATTCTCATATGAAGGTCCTCTTTGAGGATTTTCCAGTAAGTGACCTTGTTTGTCCACTGATGGTGGGCCTGGCCATGCTTTTCTCCTTTATAATTCATCATAATTGATGCCTCCAGCTACCTGCAGCTTCACAGACATAGAACCAGTAGAGCAGGTAAATAAGCCAGAAGACTGTCACATTATTGACATCTTTGTCTGCTTCTGTTGTCATGAGACCGAAGAATAACTTGTGATCTGATAGTGACTCATATCCACTTAACCTTTAAAAATAAACAATAATTCTGCAACTGTTGCACTGGAACTATTAATCATTGATAGTTGATAGTGACAGATTTGTTTTTGTCATGAATTTACTGGCATTGGTAGATCTTTCAGTGACGATGAATTGAAAGATACACAAACAGCTGTCACCAAAGAATGTAGATATTGCATAATTCTGTAAAATCCAGCAAAAACCTGCAAAAGAAAGATAACTATTAAAATTCCCTCTTTTCCATAATATTTATGCATGGCCACTACAGTGTTAATTGTAGAGAAAGGTTACTTAAGAGAAAACTGTGGTTATTTGTGAATGGGATAAGGATACTAAGTGATTAGATTGACTGCATAGTGAAAGCAACATGTTAGCACAGCAGCAGCTTCAACCTTCAATGGATGTGTTCAGGCACCTGTATTTGTGAATTTGTGATAGTTTTACCTGAGCCATTACACAACATGTGTTGACAGATATATTGGTTAAAGTAGAAGCATAGATATTCACACCCATCCTAGTACATTTTTCAGTTAACATTGAAATCAGTTAAGGTGACAAACTAGCTTCCCGTGGGAATTGCGCACCTACTCTGCTCTTCCTGCTGTTCTTGCTTTATTTTATCTTGCGCTTTTTGCTTTTGTTTTGTCTGTCGTTCTGTTTGTTTAAACCTTGTCATAAATAAATATGACCTGTATTAACCTGACTGAATTCCAGATTTCAAGTGTAGAGTTGGTACACAAAGCTTGAAACATGACGCCATGTTGGGACACACCAGATAACCTCAAACAAGGAGTCATTTTTGACAGACTAAACCACAAGAACATCCTAAATTACATGAACTGGATTAGATTTGTATACACAGTAAATCCCATGTGATTTATGCTGAGATCCATGCATGCCCATTCAAAAGCACAGTGAGCTTGTTTCTTTGTTTGTACCTTGATAAGCATCAGCGAACAATCCCAAAGACCAACAGCAAACACCGTTCCTGTTGCAAATACCAACATGAGGTAATTGATGGGACAATGTTTTGATCACGACATCAGTATCGTGTGATGCTTCTCTCCATGGAAAATTAAACCACTGTGCTGATGGACACATGCATATTAAAAAGAGATGAATGAAGCACACGCATGCTTATTCAAACTCCAACGGGAAAACAAATGCAAATGTAAAGTCATAAATAATAGCGACATATTGTGCTTGCACACAAAACAAACACACCTGAGAGTGAAGGTAGAAAGGAAGGTTTAACAGGAAGTGAAAATTAAGGAGATCATGATGGAAGACATTATTGAAAGCAGGTTTTTGGAGAAAGGAGAAGAAAAGGGCTTCACCACTCCGCTCTACTGCCTCCCAGACATTTAGGCAAATAAACATGAGAACAAGAGAGTGAAGGCTGTGTGTGTGTGTGTGTGTGTGTGTGTGTGTGTGTGTGTGTGTGTGTGCGTGCGCACACGCTGCTCATCTTGTGGGGACATAGATCCATAGACACAGTCACATTGTGGGGACTCACCTTCCTTACGGGGACAAAATACAAGTCCCCATAACGTAAATCATTTAAGGTAAAGACTGGATTTAACATTAAGGTATGGTTAGGGTAAGGGTTATGGAAAGTCTCCAGGAAATTAATGTGAATGTAATCTTCTTTACTGGTAACTACCTGTTCTTCCTAAAGAGTGAGGACCAGAACAAGTTTTTAAGGACATTTTTGGGAAGTGAGGACATTTCGGCTGGTCCTCACTTCTTCAAAGGCCTGTTTGAGGGTTAAGACTTGGTTTTAAGGTAAAGGTTACAGTTCAGGTTGGGGTAAGTGACTGCGGAATGCATTATGTCAATGAAGGTCCTCACAAAGATATAAGTGCAAGGTTGTGTGTATTTGTGTGTGTGCGTACTAACTGATCATTCATTCTGTAGCTTTTGACAGAGTGGAAGCCTCCTACATGCCGGTGAACACCTCAGAACACACACAGACCTCACAGGGAGAGAGAGTGTGTGTTGACACAGGCACCATGTCTGTGCTGATTATAGACTACTACTCCTGTGGGACTACCTGTCGTGTGTAAGATAGTATGTTTGTACATGTGTGTACATAGAATGTAGGCCCTTTGTCTTTTAAGAATGTGTGCATGTGTTTTGTTAGTGTGTGTGTGCTCAGGTTTCTGTGGTCAGAGTTTGCGCATGAATGTACTTTAAGTCATATCCTAATAATAATGTCTTACAAATATGTATATGTCTATACAGTGTGTTATTATATGTAAAAGTAAGTCTGTCCATACCCGAAACCTAAATGCAATATATACAGACATACAGTTTATACCATAACACAATATTGGTTATGAATATGTATTTCTCCCTTATAAGTTCCTTATATTATTGAATATTATAATATTGCCTTTTTTATTTTTGGACCAGGCAGGGTAGTCAGTCACACACACATTCATGACAGGACAGGAGAGAGGAAATGAATAGAAAAAGAGAAATATATGAATAAGGGAGGAAAAATAAGACAAGATAAGATACAATAAAATAAATAAAGAGGGGGGTGTTCAGCTTTTTATTTGTTGATTTCTTCATTGAATGCGATTTGTTGAAATGTTATTGGTTTTTAATTTAACATTTACTTATATCACCAAAAATTAAAAATTTGTTTCTTGGCAATCTGCACATATATAGCATGTGACACTTTCTCTTTTCTCTTCTATAATCCTTCTGACTGAAGTCATTTTTGCTGATGAGCAGGGCCATAGAGCGAAAGTCTCATGTTTAACTATGTTGTTTAAGAATGAACAAAAAAAGTTTTACAAAAAAAAAGAAAAAAGAAATCAGAGGAAAGACCAATGGTGATGATTATCAGAGCAGAACATTGCATTATTCATCGTGCTCTCTGGGGAGGAGAGACAGGAGCAAGAGGAGTGATGGAGTGAGAGAAGGTAGAAAAGTAGGTGAGGGAGGAAAGGAGGAGAAATGAGCAAAGAGCATGAAGAGGAGAGAGGGAGGAGGAGGAGGAAGAAGTGGAATGACAATAAGGGTGACCGGAGGTAAGACAGGGTAGAGTGAAAGAAAAGAAGGATATGGAGGACAGAGGAGGAAAGACAAAAAGTAGTGGGGAATGAGGATGAACCGGAGGAAGCTAAGACTGAAGAAAAAGGTGCTGCATTCATTCAAATACACAAAAACCCTATATGCTTTCACAGTTAATGTTGGTTTATTTTAATCTTGTCCATAGAGTTTCTTAAGGCAACTAACTAGAAACTAGTTAGTTGCCTCATCTCAATCAAAACTTAACCATAGCAATGGCAGATTAGAGTTTCACCATCGTTTTTGAACACAAACATGCAGATTAATTTTCCTGACTAGTTGTAGAAGGTTGGTATTCATAGAGGGTGCCGCAGAAATTAGTTCTTAAACCCAGAAGTAGGTAAGCATTTAAACGTCCAGGGTATATCCTCTCAAACTCAGTGAGGATTTTGAATGGGTCGGTAATAAAATGCCTGAAATAACGTCTGTGGTTAACACAAGCTTAAAAGATGTTTGCATTTAGTAAATACCCCCACTTGTGAATTCTGTAGTTTTTACGTGTTCTTAAAAAGGCGGTTGTTAACAAGTGGCTAAATGAGACTACAGTGGTTGTCGGGGACATTATACTAATCCAATTTACAGCCTCAAGTCGTGTTTTTCAGTGTTCTTGCAAAGTCTTGTAGCTATTAGGCTACATTTTTGCTAGCTTGTCAAGACTGCTGGTTAGCTTGTGGGAGATCATCTGAAGCATAATGTTAGTGATGTTGAAGTTATGCCACCGTGGTGTAGTTCGCTATAGCACGTCTGTTGGCTGCATTAATGCTCATGGGGACCCCATGGGGATGCTAACTTCCAGGTTGTCCGACAAAAATACGTTCTTTCGTTTGCTCTCTATGGCTAGTTGGTAAACTGCTGTAGCTAGCAATCTTATGGCTATCATACAAGTCAGCTGTGCTACCGCTTGTCAGCCGCAACAGCTCTCTAAGCTTCTCATCATTTTCTTTCTTGGCTGTTTATCCAGTGGTTTTTTGTCCACCATTGTCCACCATGTTGTTCAATAAAAAGTTGTTGAGGAGGGGAAAAGAAAGTGCTCCGACCTAGCAAGCCTGTTAGCTCAACAGCCTAGCTTTGTCACTGATGGGACAATAGGTTCCCACAGTTTATTCAGGAGCCACATATGTACCATCAACTCCTGTCACAAAACTGTCTGAAAATCATTATGTGGACAGGTTAATAATCTCAAAAGAGGGTTAAATAAATGTGAATGTTGCAACATAGCTAATAAGCTATGTTAGCTTCCTATTTTTTGGACCTTCCAGCTCTCTGCTCCCCAAAAGGTCAGCACAATAATCCATTTAAAGATTGACAAGGCATCTACACCTCTTCGTACTGTACAAAAATAAAGTCCAAGAATATCTTGGATATAGGCGCTGTCATCCTGCATTGGTGATGCAATAGTGACCACCTGCCAACAATGTATTCAAATCCAGGCTGATTCCTCCACTTGATGCTTTCTGGTTCTATTTATATGTAAAAATAAATAAATAAATATCATAGCATTCAAAATTAACAATGGACTAAAGTATACTATAGCACACAAACTGTAAAGATATGGTCACATCATGTGCTTTTCCTGGAAGTCCACACCAGAGACACCACCTTAGAGCATCAACGTCTTCACAGAAGGTCTTTGGAATTGTTTGTACTTTTGTGCAGTACAAGTTGGAACAGGAATAATTGCAGGTGTGATAGGTTTGACAGTTGTCTTAAGATAAAATGGCATTCAGAAGAAGAAGAAGAAGTGAAAAGCAGTGTTATGATTGATTGATAGTTATTGTCTTTTCTGTACAATTCATCCTAGATTTTCTACTTATTTCCTGCATTCTCTTATTGTTTTGACCATTAGATGGTTCAGCAGCATTTTATCACACCCACACATACTTGCCATTTTTTATTTATTTATTAAGTATGTCTCAGATGTTTCAGTTTTATATCAAACATCATATTCATTATATCTGCATTTTGAAGAATCTACTGAAATCAGCCTTGAGTGAAGTGCTCAAGAGATGGAGTGGACTTACTTTAACAGGAATTATATTATCCAGAGGCAGAAATAGTGTTAAATCTAAAAAAAAAAACAATCTTTGGTTAAAAGCTTTATTAACTGATTAAGATTGTTAAAAGAGATCTCACACTTTTTAAGAATTCCCCATCTTATCTCATGACCTCAGGCAGAAAACTTTTAAATTTTTATATTCAAACGGGCTTTTCATAACTTTTATCCTCAATTTAATACCAAGTAATTAATTTAATTAAATGTACTATCTTTTTATGTGTATTTAGAGAATTTTACTTGAACTTTTACTGCAGTTTTTCTTCCTAAGCCAAGCCCAAGGAACGTATTAGGGGCTTTCTGGGCATGTTTCAATGGAGCTTATCATCTATAATAAAGCCAATCAAATTCAAATTCCTTCTTTATTGTACTCTGCTGTTTTTTGTCCACCTCAGCCTGCAGGTACACACTGACTGTCCCTAATTTTTCCACAAATCTTGCTAGTAGCACAACATATTTAGCAAGACATTTAGAGACAGACTGGTTGAAGTGCTCTCTGCAGCCAGTGTCTATACTTGGCCAAAGATAGTTTGACCAAGAAAGAAGCTCCACTCTTTAACACTTTATTATGTTCTATGTATTTCGTGAAGGTCTTATTTGTAGCACGTCCGTTTTGGGGGGTCACATTCTACCAGTTAAACATGAACTTAAACCATATTGTATAGAAGTATATGAGAAAATTACCCAACTTCTAACTTTTTACTTCAGTAAACATTATTCGTAGGAGTTTATTGTCTCAATTGCTTGTTTCAAGTCTTCTTTAATACAGCATGATGTGAATTACATAATTATGGTCCCATTTAGATTAAAATGGACAATAAGCAGGGTATGCTTTTGAACAGGGCTACCTTTGGATTGACAAATCGCTATGACAGTGCTCTCCAGTTTGGGTTTTGCCCATTTTTTGTCTCAGACTTTCAATCAAACCATATCAGTAATTTAACATTATAGACGTAATAGTTTTAAACTGGTACTTCCAGTATTGTGGATCAGATACCTTGTGAAAAATGAGGTGTCCCAGATTTAGCAGCTACAGCTGATATTTCAGTCCGTCAGATACACAGCTAATCAACTAATCATCAATTATGTAAATATATATATATTGGATCGGACTCAGTATCAGCAGACACTTAGTATAAAGTGATACAGGTCAGGACTGTGGCCAATAAGAACTTTTTTTAGGACATCTCAAGAATGTAATGAAAAAGAAAAAGAATAAAAGTCAATATTAATTTAGATGTGGTCTTTAGGACTATTACTAAATCTGTGCCAGACTGTTTTCACACAAAAAAAAGTCTGACTTGCTTCCAGGAGGCTAATGTTTGTGTGAAACTAAAAGTTAGTTATTTTAATTTGCATACATGTACTTAACTACATAAGTATGTAACAAAGTCACATACTATAAAACCTTTACTATGTTACGTTATTTTAACCACATATTTAAAACAGGACCATTACAAAACATTTAAGAAAACAGTCATGTATGTCTTGGGTGTCTTTGGCAAACAACCTGTTCTGAAGTTAAGGTATCTGAATGTGTTGCATCGTGCAGACAATTTGAACAAGTCTATGGTAGATCAGGAGGTTTGTTTCCGTCAAAACATTTTGAAAACTGCACTTATGTATTTTAGTCCTCAGCAGGGGACATCTTCCAAATAACACACTATTCCCTGAAATTAACCCATTGGCTATCACGCCACTGTGGCAGATTTGCATAAAACTCTGGCCTTTTTGTTGAGTCACTTAAACATTAGTCAGTCACGTTAGTCAGACATTGACAGAACAGTGATGACAGTTTCAATGAGAGGTAGAGAAAGAGAAGGAATGTACAGTGACTAAACAGGAGAGGGGTAGCGGTTTGACAGTACTGATATTTAAGTGCTACATGGAGCCCCCTTCCCTCGTTTGTCTTTTAGTTTTTATGGCTCTGTCTTGTATGAAAACAAATTATATGGTCACATCTGTTTTACTAAATTAAAATCAAATGCAACTTACAGGCAAAACTCCAAGTGAATGCTACAGTCCATCCCATAGAAACGCTTGTGTGCAGGAATGCACCGGTGCGTAATAAATTGGCCAAGGTTAATAGAGTCTTTTAAATTTTTTAAGAGTCAAGTGCCTTCAATCCTTTGAATACCACACCCTTAAGTTTTTGGGATGAATGAGCTGCTGAGTCTAACAGTCCATTTTCTCATGTGAATGAACTGAAGTGCACTCAGATCACTGAGAACATGCAGATGTAGACATGAGAGCTCACTTTTTATTGCATGCTTACTGAACTTTATTAAATAATAATTTCAAAGCAGACACTATATAATAAGGGTACAAATCATATACCCAAGTACTGCTTCACTAATGCATGACTCATGATTTAAAGCTGCGATCACCAAGCTTGAAAAGTGAAGCCAATGTGGGAGACTCCACTGGTTGTAGTCTGACTGTATAGAAGTCTATGAGAAAATGACCCAACTTCTAACTTTATTTATTACCTCAGTAAACATTATTCTGATGAGTTTATGGTTTCAATTACTAGTTTACAGTGTTCTTCAGTACAGCATTGTGTTCATTAAGCACATTATGGTTTAATTTATATTAAAATGGACAAATCTTTAGGACATTGTCCAGTTTGGGTGTTGTCCATGTTTATGTCTTTGACCTTTTTACAGTTTGTTTCAGTTCATGAAAGATCATTTTTCAGTGTTACGTTGTTCTAAAGGAGAGTCTTAGGGGTTGGCTTTTTTTAAGCCAAGCTAGAAAGCTAGGGCTAAATGATTACATGTCAAACTTCAGGCTTCAAAGCGGTAGTCTACAAACCAATGGTTGACGTCATAGTGTGGGCACACTGGGCTGCAGCCTGCATGTGTGCCTATGAAAAAGGGCGTTGATAAAGGAACAATGGTGCTAAGCAAACCTCCCCTGTGTAACTAAAGGTTAATTTAATTTAATAAAACATGCACACACTGTACACAAATAGTGAACCAGAGATCGAGAGAAAGATGTTTACTTTGCTCCCTGAAAACCACTGTGAAGGCAAATATTTACTACTTTGTGTATATTGTGAACATGGTGTACATTTCTTTTGTCTCATTGATATTGATATTTGATATTTGATCAAATTAAATATTCAAATATATCTAACACAGTGCAATCTGTAGTCCTGCCAAATGTGTTCCCCTGCCTTTGACCCAGTTCATACTGGGAGAGGCACGAGCAGGAATACAGGATGAGAAAGTAACTTAAGTTATAACTTAAGTTCATGTTTAGGACGTTTAATCTTCCATTAACCAAAAGTGCAAAGATAGAACAACACATACCAACACACATAATTAAGAATAAAACAACTTATTTTATTATTCTTTACTATCATATTTTGGTTTATAAGAGAGAACCTGCACAGTTGTTCTTTTAGAAACAGTTTCATAACAAATGTTTTGTTGTCCTTTTGTTTTGTCTTGCATCTTGTTTTTTGGAGCCAGAAGTGTATATGTGTACAAATGGGTGGAGCTAGGGAAGAGGAAGATTAGTTACCAGACCAGGCCAGGTACCATTAGCATAGCAACCGTCCTAGCTAGCTTGGTTAGCTATGACCAAAATATTACAATTAACTTTCATGAACTGTAATCACACTGTGAACATGGACAACACCCAAAGCTGACAACACCATGGTAGCAACTTGGCAATCACAAGGTAGCCACAGCCTAAAGCATACCCTGCTTTATTTTTTTTTACTCTAAATGAGACCAAAATTTACAAAATGAACATTATGCTGTATTGAAAAAGACTATAAAATAGTGATTGAGACCGTAAACTCATTAGGAAAATGTTTACTGAGGTTATAAATCAAGTGAGAAGTAGGGCGATTTTCTCATAGACTTCTTTACAATCACACCTTTTTGCCCCCCTGCTGGCCATAAGAAAGAATGCAGGTTAAACGGTCTTCCCCATTGACTCCATTTTTCAGACCCAGAAGCAAATCCTCTTCTTTTTTTTATGGGGGTCAAGGCCATCAGTCAAGGCTTTCATTCATTTCACAGGGACGCTTCAACACATGTAGCTCTCCATGTCAGAGGCAACAAAAGAAAGAAAAAGAAGATTTAAAAAAAGGCTTTCGTCCTGCTTCACCTCTCTATTTGTCCAGTCAGGCAAGTTAGTTTAAGACAACAAGCAGCTGCCTGAGAAGAATGAATGTGTGACAGAGCTGAAGGTATGTATTGTATGTTTGTGTGAGTGTTTCCACTATGTCAACGCTCACATTTTGTGAGTTTCTTTTTTTGCTTTTTTACTGGCCGGCATAGTATTGTGTTCCACATTAGCTCGTCTGTATCCTGTCTGACAGACACTGAGAGGTAATTAAATGTGTTCAGCAGCAAAGTATAGCAAGGTCCCCTATCTGTTTTGTAGAGGAGGCTCCCCGCCTTGCCTAAAATAAAGAGCGCCTCCGCTAACATCAGAGAAGATTAGGCATTTTTATTAGTCCTGTCAAAATTAACATGGTATTTTTTATGATTTTTCAAAAATATTGCCTGCATTAAAAAAAGTCAAAAAGACTTAGGCAAAATAAAAATGATGTAGTGGGCTGAGTTTTAAAGACACAAGAATATAACATATGAAACCAGAAGACCTATTAAAATCCATAGGTACCAACCATGTCATCATATGTTGTTGTTTTTGGTGCCAAAAAAGCTGGCATGGCCATTTTCAAGGGGGTTTCTCTTACCTCATGTTATAATGAACATGGGTTCTATGGGTACCTGCTAGTCTCCCCTTTACAGACTAATATCCATTAGTACAAGCAGTCAATCACAGCAAATTTGCTTAATTGTGCTTTATTTATCTTTAGTTAATTTCATTAATAAAAAAAACATCACACAGAAAAGGAGAAAGCCCAATGATAAATTGGCAATTACATAAAAGATAGCATTTAAATGTTAAGTTTCATCAAAATTATTGGTTCCTTTCCATACAGACACACTTCTTTGGTCACAGTTCATTTGTCACAACATTCATGATCTACTTCTTTTTCAGTTAAAGATCACACAGAATTTCTCTCAACAACTTTAAGGGAAAATACTGTATGAAACAAAGCCAGAGGAGCATTTTTGATTGGCACTGGAGTAATGTCCATGGTGACAACAAATTCATCTTTTTACACTACAAATGTTTAATCTTATCTAAAACTCTAAATTACTGATTAGAGATTCCCTTGCAAACTGTACAAAGACAAGAAAAACTTGTCACAATATTTTTTAGGGATTCAGACAATTATATCAGACAATCAGATGACTTAATACTCTAAGTTCTACCTGATACAGTACGTGTAGTGTTTCCTTCCAACCTGCTAAAAGAAAAATCCTGATTAGTTGTATACGTTTCCAAGAAATAAGGTTCCTCCAGCAGAAACTTACTTATCACTAATGGCCAACAATAACCCTGTTACTTACAGCTAATGGAAATTGAAAGAGATTATATATAATACAAAGAGCTTTGATACCACATCTTTGCAAATATAAGCAAGGGTTTACTCTGTGTGCTGGTGGGTTCTTAGATGATTTAAATCTATATGTAACAGATCTGTCATGACTTAGGGATCAGGCCACTTCATTTATTAATTTTCCATAACTGATTATCCGAACTCGAACTGTCTAGTGGCAACAGTGCTAACCGTTAATATGGCAGTATATTAACTCATTATTCAGAATTCAACACTGATAAGTAATATTCTTCAATCTAATTTGATTTGTGGCTCATGAACTGACTGAAAAGACACCATGTTAGCAAGGAATATCTGTGAGCTAAGTTTGCTATTTGTCATCGGCTACATTTTGACCTTCCAAATGGTCTAGCAACGATAAATTGTTTTTCTACAATTATGAGACAGGAGTCAATGGTACAACATCATTGGAGTTTAACTATGTCAACCTATTGTCCAAGGCCGGACAAGCTAGTGCTAGCAGTTGTGTATTCCTGGCTAGCTAACGAGTTGGCAGTTAGCTCATAAAGATGCACATATCTATTTTAGCTGGATTTCCTTAGTATGAGAAAAATCTTATAATGTTTTTAAAGGAAGCTCTGCCCTATCAGAGAAAATCTAAATATATAGAACACCCTCCTTTGACATTTCCTTTTCCCCTGGAATTGGACTAATCACCAGTGTTTATGGGCTTCATTAAAAAAATGAATCTGTGCTGAAACGGTGTGTATAAACGTGTTACACACAAATCCAGGTTTCTTTGATTTCTTTGTATTGATGAAGGCCTGGTTGTCTTAAAAATGTGAACATGCACCTTTTAACTAAATACAAAGGTCATTTATTTAAATAAAAAAGGCTTTAATAAACAACATTTAAAACCATAATTTTTCTAACGCATTCACTAAATGTAATTAATATCTATACATATTCTGATTGCACTGTGCTCATTAAAGACAAAATTGCAAATAGCATCTTACAATTATGAAATAAATAACCTCTGTGTAGAAATCTTTGCTGGATGTTATCACTTTCATCCTCCTTTAATGGAATCATCCCATTTATAGATGTGTGTCCAATCTTTTCTGTATTTACTAATAGAGAAATAGGGGTGTTATAATATGCTGATTGCAAATAGTGGGCATGAGTTTGTCAAGGTAGAATGATTCTGGTTCACTGACATACTCATGGTGGAGCTAGGGAAGAGGAAGATTAGTTACCAGACCAGCAGGGCCAGGTACCATTAGCATAGCAACCATGCTAGCTAGCTTGGTTAGCCATGACCAAAATATTACAATTAACTTTCATGAACTGAAATCACACTGTGAACATGGACAACACCCAAAGCTGACAACACCATGGTAGCAACCTGGCAATCACAAAGTAGCCACAGCCTAAAGCATACACTGCTTTATCGTCTATTTTACTCCAAATGAGACCAAAATTTACAAATGAACATTATGCTGTATTGAAGAAGAGTATAAAATAGTGATTGAGACCATAAACTCATTAGGAAAATGTTTACTGAGGTAATAAATCAAGTGAGAAGTAAGGCCATTTTCTCATAGACCTCTATACAATCACACCGTTTTGCCCCCCTGCTGTATGAACAAAATTGGCCAGGACACATGTATCATGGATCCTACAGTAATTTGTTGCCATATTTTGTGCATTTCTATGCACATACTGTATAAGAAGGCAGTTGTGGCTCAATTTGGTAGAGCCCACGGGTAGTTGTCCACTGATTGGAAGGTTGGTGGTTTGATCCCTGACCATGGCAGCCTACATGCTGAAGTATCCTTGGGAACCCCAAATGGCTCCCGATGCTGCGTTCATTGTTGTATGAATTAATTCCTAATGGTGGCAGGTGGCACAGTTAGTAGTGTACACTAGTGATGCGCGGGTCGGGGTTTTTACCAACCCGCGGGTCCCGCATTTATTTAATAATTTGACCCGCTCCATCCCGCCCGCACAATCGCATCTATTTTCACAACCCGCCTCACCCCGCCCCGCCGCTATTAAATACACGTTAAATATGTCATTGAATAAGGCTTTTATTTGGTCTGACAAATGTGCTTGAAAACAGCCCTTCGAGTGGCATTGGAGACTGGCAACAACAAATTCAAACCCTAATAAAAATAAATATATATAGCCTATGTATAAAAATATATATAGCCTACGTATAAAAATAAACAATAAATAAATCATAAACTAAAATAAAATTAGGCTTGCATTTGTGTAGGTAGGCTGTTATTTGCAATAAAAGGAATAAAAGAACATATTAACCATATAGGCTTAAACAGAGCGTCCCAGTACCACATATGGCATGAAGGCATTTAACGTGCGGCACTGTGCAAAAAAAGAATAGCATCAACTGTGCCGGGGTTTAGTCTGTTTCGCCGGGACTCGAGCACCCTATTTTTGTTACATGATTCCGCCGTAGAAAATTGATGATAAATAAACCATTGCATTAAGGCAGTTATAAAATTGGGCCTATAGAGTATTTATTATTAGGCATATTATTATTATTAGACCTATTATTATAATCACTGGCGCTACCTACCTCGAACCGTGGCATCGGGCTCCCCCGCTTGGGGTGGTGTAAGTGCTCTGTCAAATTCCCTGACAAGACGTCTGGCCTGGTCGTGGACAGCGTTTCTCTCCTCAGCTGGAAACATCTTGAGGGACTTGAAACGTGGACAAAGAAACGTCCCAAGCTTGTGGGTGACGCCGATGGACAATTTCTCGTTTAAGAGCTGCATCGCCCGTGCTCGGATATAAACCATGTACACCGGGTCTCCATATTGTGGCTCGCAGTGTTTCTTCAGTTTATAAAACCAAAGCACCACTAGTTGAATATTTGGATACTTGTCACCTTCCAGCTCTTCACTCGCATTTTTAAAAAGCAACAAGAACTCAGTGATTGTGTTCAATACGTCCAGCTGAATGCCATCCAGTCTGTCAAGCTGATCTTTCTCTTCCATAGCTTGTTGGATTTCACGGTACTGTTTGCTGACTGACTGCATCATTGCAACTTTACTGTTCCAGCGTGTTTCACATTCCTGTATCACAGCGTGCGGCAGGTGTACAACGGTACTAGACTTCTTGAGGTAAGTCACAAGGCTTTTGCATTTGTCAATTACATGAGTCGCATCTTGCATGTATGCTGGTGTGTTCTCTTTGACATCAAATGTGTGTTTGAGGACGCGTTGTTGATGACATAGGCTGCGCACGGCATCCACTTGTAGCTGCGGAGGGCAGCTTTGATGTTGGCCACCTGGTCACTCACGAACATGACTTTTGGTAAACGATCAGCTTCAATACCAAAGTCATGCAGCTCCTTGGTTACCTGCTCGTGAAGGTTGTAAACTGTCTTTTTCAGAGTAGAGTCAAATTCAGCTGTCGTCATGACGCAACTTTTCAATTTCCAGTCTTCACTGATGAAGTGACCGGTAAATGCTGTGTATGCCCGTTTAACCCACGAGACCTGCGGGGTGTGGGTTGGCACGCGCATCACTCGTGTACACCACTTTGAGTGGTCGCAAAGCGACTAGAAAAGCGATATATAAGTGCAGCTCCATGAATGAGGCCCAATGTGTTTTGGCAGTATTTTGATGCATCAGGTTGCTCTGGATAGCCATTGCCTTCTCACAGCCCTTGAGAAGCATGGTGTGTTTTGAGTGTTGTCCAAGAGGCTTTATTTTTTCAATAAATACTCAGTGAGCCCTGAAACCACAAAGATGCTGTGGGAGTCAATGACAAGATAATAAACCCAGACGATCTTGTAATGGAATTGTCAAGTGTTTGGAACTCTCATCCAGATTAACTCCTGTCAAAACATGTCTTCTGATTTTATTAATGGTCTGGATGTTTGGGTTACATGGACCGAACAAAGTTTCAGTGTGTGGGCTTGCAATTTGTGTATCTTACAGCCGAGAGGACAGTCTTTTCTACTCTGTCCAACCTGCTTTAAGTATTTGTGTAGGTGTTTTGTGCTTTGGAGATGTGGTAGATGTTCCATGACTGTCAGCATCTGCAGCCAATTAAAGCAGTTACAAAATACCATTTTTCAATGGACAGCTATCCTGCTGTCAGGGTGTAGTGGAATTTGAAAGTGGTGGGTGGAGGTTTTCGCTGCTGAGCATCTCCAAATGTAGCTGCAATAAAAACCTAGATAGGATGCTGTCATGCACTTTGTTCCAACAGGGCCTCCACAGTAATATGCAAGAATATGCAGTTTGTCTCTTTAATCGATCCATTGTGCTTTTTCTGATATGGCACTGCTCTCAGTAAGGCACCATCAGTGCCTTACTGAGTACCTTCCATCGGGGTTCAAGTGACTACATCAATCAAAATCAAATCAAATCAAAATTATTTTATTTATCCCCAAGGGAAAATTCAGTTAGTCTAGTAACTCTGTTAGAATGAGACAGTCTGATGGCTGTAGGAGAGAAGGATCTTTTGAATCTCTCCGTCCTGCAACAGAGAGAGAGGAGCCGTTTTGGTTTTGTGTAGTGGATGATCTGGGTATTTCAAGATGGATTCAAACATCTTGAAAGCACATCTCCCCACCACCTCCTCCAGTGTGTCCAACCTGGCTCCAATCACCTCTCTTTTGACCAATCTCTCCAACCGCATGTCCTGGTACAGGTCAGGAAATGATTGTGGTCATGGTTGAAAGAAACAAGCTTTGACAGGAGTTGAGGTGCAGACAGAAGTCTTCCATGTTAAAGTCACACGCCTTGTTGGCCCAACTATTGACCCCGACCTAAGACCTTTTCTGTCTCTACAACATCATCACCCAATTTTTACAACTGCTCTTGACACAAATTTGTACATCAATGAGGCCCGAGTCAGGTAAATGGAAACATGGACACATTCAATCATCCTTAACCGCTTACCTGAACTCGGGTTGCGGGGGGCTGGAGCCTATCCCAGCTGACATTGGGCGAGAGGCAGACTATCGCAGGGCTGACACATAGAGACAGACAATCGCTCCCATTCACACATATGGGCAATTTAGAGTCACCAATTGAAACCAGATTAAACTCCACACAGAAGTCGAACTGGTGACCCTCTTGCTGTGAGGCAAGAGTGCTAACCACTAAACCACTGTGCAGCCCGAAAATCTGTAATTTGTAACTGCCTTCAAGAATGACAGAGAAGTGTTTTCTGATCTGACAACCATATTGATGCCACATTATATATCTGTGGATTCCAAATCCATTAATGGTCACTGTTCATCAATCAGTTTTATGTGATAATGCTGTGGTTGAGGTTTGTTTAGGTTGTTAGGCACAAAAAATACTTGGTTGGAACAAGAAAAAGATCATAGTTTGGGTTAAAATCATGGCCTGTATAAAAAAGAGTTTTTCTGAGCCATGCTGTATGCATGTATATTTGTACTGATAACGTTGGGCATTTTAACATTGGAGGCTATGGCGATTGACTCTCTCACCAGACAAGAGACTGCAGTTTTTAACTCTTCCAAGCTGGCTTCAGTTTTCAGCCCAAGAGGTTGCCACTTCATTAGAATGAATAGTTTGTTAAGGATAAGGGAACATCGTGGTTTGGGTTGAAAACTGATGCTCTCATTTTCTTTAAATTTTTCCTAATTATTTCCTGCCAGTATTAGGAGTCATAATTACACCACCTGTTAACACTGCCACTGTGATGAAGCACTCCATTCTTTTTGTTTATGTAATGAGTTTTTACAACAGCATGATGACATTAACTACACTGGATTAACTACAGTCTCAGCCATCAGGTTAACATAAGAATGGCTCTCATTGGCTTTTAAGCTGTTTTGACCTTTATGACCTGAGTACTCATGAGTACTCTTCTGTTTGCTCTAAGTCATTGGAAAAGTTTCATACACAACACTTAATTTGTCAATTTCTGCTGGGGGGAAGCAAAACAGATATGTTATTTTATTTTTTAAGCTTTTTCGAATTGCAAGTGTTCACTCCATCAGGCAGACCAAGAATTTGGCGAGAGAGAGCGTTTACCAGAACTGAACCAGGAAAGCTGTGGTTAACTTGGCGTCTTTGCCTCTAGGCCCAATATGACGACCTTCAATTTTCTATTAAAATGCAGACGATATGAAAGAAGTCGTCTGATTGAATCCATTACGGAGTTTGTAAAGCATGTCATTCCATTTGCCATTCAGTGTAATTATATTGGCTGACAGGCAGCCTCTTTCAGTAGGAAACTGCCAGTTCTGGAAAAAAATTTAGTGTGTAGAACAAAAGTAGCAACCTCTGGACCTGAAAAGTGAAGCCAGTAGCGAAGTGCCTAACGTCTGAATTCTTTCTAATGGCCATCAAAAAGAAGTCCGATTACATGAAAATCTATAAGAAAATGACCCTACTTCTCACTTGAAATTTTTTTAACCTCAGTTAACATTTTCCTAATGATCTTATGGCATCATTTTAAGTGTTCTTCAATACACCATGATGTTTATTTCGTAAATTATGGTCCCATTTACAGTATAGTAATTGTTTGTAGCATGTAAGTGAGCTAGTGAGCTAGTTAGCTAGCGTCTGTGCTTAAATTACGTATTGATTTTTGTAGCAAGGTGGGTCTGAGTGGACTTCAGCCATATGTCTATCCAATGGTCAGACAGACATGGAATAGATAGTTAACCTTAAGTTACACCTTTATACTTTTTTTCCTTTTGTAAAAATTACTTAACTCCAACCCTCGTCTCTCCTTACTGCATTCTTATGGGTGTGTGTGTGTGTATGTGGGTGGGTGTGTGTGACAGTGATCTGTGGCCTGGAGCTGAATAGGACAGGAGGAGCATGGGAGGAGAAGATGTGCAGAGGGGAAAAGAAAGACGCATGGGGATGAAGGTGGAAAAAGAAAAGATGCATAGAATGAAGGGAGATATGACACGGGGAAAGACATGAGAGGTGAAAAAGAAGAGGGAAAACAGATGAGAAAAAGTAAGAGAAAGAAAGAAGTAGAAGAACAGCTTTTACTCTGGTCTAGATCAAATTTCTATCCAGTTTGATGGGTCATCGCTCAGCTTTTTACCCCACTTTCACACACAAGAAACACACAAGAAACACACACGGAACAGTGCTCATGTTCTCATGGAAGTCCACTGTTAAATAGGAAACAGAGGAAGCTCAGGTGATCCTTGCAAGGGTTCTGAAAACACAGAAAAAGATGTAGAAGATTAAAAATCCAAATAAAAGGCTTTAGGACATAATTAAAGGAATTCAATCATAATAAAATAAATAAAACTCACATATACAATATTACAGGACAGCTCAGCAGAATTTTTCCCAGCGAAAGGTTTGTGACTTTTCCCCCGGGGCCTCTCAGTTCCTCGGCTCAGTTGTTGGCTCAGTCTCATATTTACGCTCTTCCAACACACTCTCTCACTCGCACACACCGCCTTTATCTCCCCATCTCGCTCGCTCTTTTGCTTACGTACACATGCTCTCGCTTACATGAGCAACTTTTAATCTGTGAGGAGAAAAACACACTCTTGTTTTCACACAACACCTCCTCAAAGGCTGAGATACATCAGTCTGCTGTTGTTCACTGTGTAGTGACCACAAACAGAAACAGAAGCTTTCTGCACACAGTGACAGCCACACATAGATAACATGTATAACACCACAGACAGACACGTCCGTGGGCACCCACTCATATGATTGTCTCACAGATCTTCCTCCCCTGTAGGGGTTTTCATGTCTGCATGTTTGTACATAGTGTCTCCTCTCTATCTAACTGTGTCTAGAACATACTGAGCATACTGTTCCATTTTTCCACAAGGACACAACTTAATGTAACATTTCAGTTTATTGTTACATACACAACATTTAATTTCTAAAAGTTACATATTTGACATATATACATATACTTTCTTTTAAACTTCATGACCAACATTGTTGTAAAGTGCAACGAGGCGAAGTGGAAACAAAGCAGCAATTAACTGCTACTGAACAAAGGGGCAGATGGTTTTAATAATCTTACGTAAAATGCTTTCAACACAAACAAAGAAAGCAAAAACAAAAGACTTGCAACATAGAGTTTTCCCAGTCTACAGATTATCTACAGATGTGAAGGTTTGTCAGCTAATCCAATGGATAGATCAAGGATGAGTTTAATTATGTTTTCCAGAACAAATATCCTGTTTTCGTCCGACTCTTGAACATCAGGACTTTCGTTACCTACGTGACTGCCATGGAATATGTGCGCTTTTAAGCGAATAGTTACTAAAAGTTGTAGAAACAAATGAATAAAGGGATACTTTCAGAGGAAATGTGGAAAAATGTAAAAGATAAATTGATTTGAGGATTTTTCAGATGCTTCATTAAGACTCAGTTGAAATGAGACCTCCTTTCCTCTCCTCACGTTGTGCTGTATTTCTTTCATCTCTGTCTCCCTGTCCTGTCCGACTCAATCATATTGTATGGGTGTTTTAAATATATGTTCGGACGGGTTGATGGCTAATTTCGTTGTACTAGTAGTTGTTACTAGTAGTGCAATGACAATAAAGGTGATTCTGATCAAGATGAGTGACAGTTGCTGGAGGCACAAACATGGTCAGGTTTGTGCCAGTTAGCTTTTTATTTTTTTGGTATTTTTCACGCTCTTATTGAAAGTGACAGAGGGGAGGACATGCGGCAAAGGGAGCACAGGCCGGATTCGAACCCGGCTCCGCCACAGCAAGGACTCGGCCTTAATGGTAACGTTCTACCAGTGTGTGCCACCAGGACGCCCCAGTTAGCTTTTTTAACAGGGGTCTTCCTTCCTTCATCCCCCCGACAAATTCCATCCACACACATCCTGTTTTTGTTTTTTTTAAAAAGTCTAAATAAGAAAAGGTAAAAAACACAGTTCACAGTTGAAACACTCAAAAGCATGTCAAACCACCAGGCAGGGATATAACCTGTTTGCCACCAGAAGTTGGCCAATCAGAAAAGCTATTAGCACCTGGAAGACTACATGGCTGCAATGGCACATTGACCGCTCCATAAGTTAACATGGAAAAAAAAAAGAAGTCCTGTAAGCAAAGTTAGAACCCGCACTATTTTGGCACGAAATGTCGCCTTATTCTTGATGCCTCACAAAGGAAATACAGCTCCTCAAAACTGTGCCAAAACATCTGAAACACCCCCATGGCGGCATTGTAGATCAATCATAAACCCTGCTCCCTCCATGTTATTGGAAGGGACATTGGTCAAACAAATAAAAATTAAAGAACACGTCAAAATACATTTTCACAAGACGGTTTCTGTTATTTTAGGTAGTTCTTATTATGCTCATGTATGTTCAGGTTGTTGGTGTTTGTTGTTCTGATACATTTTGTTTTAATTAGTTATTTGATTCTATAAAACGGGGGGCATAACACCGTGGTTGACAAATGAGATTTACTTTTGATTTGTCACATGGGACATCCATATTACGGCTCCAGCTGCCGATTGCTACTGTGCAGACTCTGGCTCCAAATATCCAAGATGGCAGCTCCCATATCCATTGAAATTCTGAAAATATTCACCCTGGAGGGGGTTCCACAAAAGCTCCATATTCAGTCACCTAAAACACAGTTTGCATGTGGATGAAACACCAAATCGCAAATTAAACACCAAGTTGTACATGTGGACTGAGCCTTAGAAAAGTGAGGATGCTTTTAATATAATTACCATTATCCTTCCTTCTCTGCCTCTCTCTCATTTACATATGTACACACAGAGACCATCTGTTGTAAGGCCAAGACTAATACCACGCACCGCTAACCTAAAGCGTGAGACCATGTAGCAGGACACAGAGATGGGAGAGCACAGAAAGAGGGGGAAGGCGAGGAGGGAAAGGAGGAGGAGAGTACTGAAAAGAAGGAGGGTCAGGAAGGAGAAGACAGGTGGAGGAAGAGGTGGAGGAGGGTAAGAGGAGGGTAATTCAAGGCCGCAGGTTTAGTTTACCTGTCGTGGCAGCCAGACGGCAGGAGAGCTGCTGCATTAGATCACTCTGCCAGATAGGAGAGAGGGAAAAGGAAAGGGAGAGAGGGGGGTTTTTTATGTGTGTGTGTGTGTAAGAGAGTGTACAAGAGCACAAGAGAGTTGTCGGGTTAGATTGCCCAGTCCGATAGGTCTGCAGTTCCCATATGGGAGTAGGAAGGTAACAGGTAACACTAGAATAAGTGGTCCTCCTGGAATAAATAAAGGCTTCTCTTCAATGAAAAGGGAAGGGGAATTGGGAAGGCAATTGAAACGTTTATAGAGCTGAGGTGAGCTGCTAAGTGAGTCTCTAGTTTTAGGGGTTTGAAGTAACAAAGAATTAAGACTACTAGCCTCCATGAAAAAACGATTAATTTTATATAATCACTGTTTGTCAAAGCTAAGTTTTTAGAAAACAGTAAGCATTGGGACTAAAACAACATCTTTAAGGATGGCCCAGTTAGGCTAATTTCCAGCTGGCTCCCCAATAGACTGTCTCAAATAGGTGCCACCGTCTTCTCCCATTGATGACTTTTTAAAGCTAAGAATTTGCCATTTTTTGCCATCGCCATTTTGTGTTTTTGGATCCAGAGGAAGAGGGTGGATCTGACCGAGAACCTAAAGACACAGCACGTCCACCTATAATGGCAACCAAACTGACAATAATTTACTCAATGAACAGCAAAAGATTTACCTAGCAATTGAGACCATAAACCCATTAGGAAAATGTTAAGTGAGGTCAAAAATCAAGTGAGAAGTAGAGTCATTTTCTCATAGATTTTACAATTGGACTTCTTTTTGCAACCAGTGGAGTCTCCCCCTGCTGGTCATTAGAAAGAATGCAGATTTAAGGGACTTCTTCATTGGCTTCATTTGTCCGACCCTGATGCTAAGTCCACTCCTTTCATACAATCTATGGGTTCCAAATGTTATTGGACTGTTAAGATCAATACAAAGAGTCATTATGGGGGTTTGTGATGTTTAGAAAAATGTATTTACCATTTACAATCACTCCTGTTTTAATTATTTTGTATGGTCAAAATGTTTTTTGGCCCAATGTGAATCACTTGAGGCTACTGGAAGATGCATTAAACAAGCAGACAAAACATTAAGTTGAATTAAGCAACCAATTAATATAAACCAGATGTGAATTTCCACGCTATTTTCCCACATTTGTCTTTATTATCTGTAAAATAGCACCGCAGCATCATTTTCAAAAATGGCATTAACTGGTTCCTGTTAAGAAGGTGGTGGCATGGAATTTTAGCCATTTGTACAAATGGGGTAACACCTCCACATACTATGGATCATAGCTTGTGTTCTTATGAACGCAGGAGGTTGGGTGGGACAGCTCCAAGACGATTATCATTTTGTAAGAGAGACATTTTAATATGATGGGTGGAGTGATAGACTGGTGCTTTTATTGTTTGGAAATGTGGTGGTCCAGTAATGTCTGCTTATTTCTTTCAGTAGCAGTAGTGTTTGCGTGTCTGGTGTCAGAGAAGTGCACACAAATGCCAAATGTCTAAATTAACTGCATGTTAAGACCCCAGAACACCCACATATCTGGGTTACATTGGCTGACAACTTATTCACAGCAGTGGTAAACTTGTGTTACCAGGCTTCAGTTCTTTTAGCACTTTTATCTGATAAATGGGAACTAAGTCATGGCCAAACAAGAAAGGTTTTGATCAGGTGGGTTTCACTGCTTGACTGCTTCAAATGTTTGGCAGTCAGAGTTGAGACTGATTAGAAAACCAAACCCTGATTTGTTTCCTCATGTTTCAAACTTCAGTGGTTATTTTTTCAAGAGAAGTGCCACAACCAATACATTTGCCGGCTGGCACTATGACTATGTTTTCTTATCCTTGACAAATTAAACTAAACCGTCCAGCTATTGTAGTTTCTCTTATGAGCTTAGGAGAAGTTTATATTTCATCCATTTCATGTCAGGGCAAGTGCGTGCTTGGAAGCCAATACAAATATTACTACTATTGGATTTATGCCACCAATGCATAAAGAGGTTGTAATGTTTCATGTAGGCTTAACTGAGTAAACCCGTTTTTATTTCTCCACCCAAGATATCACAGGAACTTACTGAGAGAATTTCTTCAACTTTAGCACAAGCGTCCCTTTGGACTCAAGGATTGACTGATTAGAATTTGGAGGTCAAAGGTCAACGTCACTGTGACCTCACATCTGTCTAATTTTGTGAACGCGATATCTCAGGAACACCTCAAGCCAATTTTTTCAAATTAAACACAAACACCCATTTGGACTTAAGGATGAACTGATTAGAATTTGGAGGGCAAAGGCCACTGTGACCTCACATCCGTCCCATACGCATTAAGGTGATATCTCAAGTGCCTTGATGGAATTCCCTCAAATTTGGCACAAACATCCACTTGGACTTAAGGATATACTCATTCATTTTGGAGATCAGAGGACAAGGTCAATGAGACCTCATATCCGTCCTATTCTCATGAATGTGATATATTTAAAAAAAAACATTTCAAGTAAGTTTTGTCAAATTTGGCACAAATGTCCACTTGGACTCAAGGATGAACTTACTGGTATTTGGAGTTCAAAGATCAAGGTTACTCTGATGTCAAAAAACATGTTTTTAAAGTACTGAATTGGAGACTTGGGTGTCCACCTTGAAACTGAGGTGATTGTATAGGTCTTCTGTGAATTGAGGATACTTATTCCAGATATATATTTTTAACGCGTTAATTAAGATTAATTAATTACACAAAAATTAACGCGTTAAAAAAATTGACGCATTTTAATCACACTTATTTTTGCACCGCGGAACGTTTCTCACTGGATGAGTTTCAGGCGGACCGATTATACTGGAGCACCAACTAGCGTTCATGAGTTCAGACAACAACGACTGTGAACATGAAGGAAGAAGGTGATGAGAGCACTTTGGTTGGCCCCGTGGATGATGGGACATTTTGTTACAAAAAACAACGGATGGAAGCGTCGATAAGAGCAGAGTTTACAGAAGGTCTACCTACCTATAGGCTACCTGAATTTCTGAAATGTACTATGTTTATAAATATGCTATTGCTACACTTAATGGCAAAAATTGCACTGGTCTGTTGGACTTGAAGAAAAATAAACAATATATTTTTGCTTAAGCTAATGTATCCAGTCATTATTCAATGGTTTACTAAAAATCCATGTGAAAAAAATTACTTCTCACTGTTCTCAGGTCAAATATTTATATGCGATTAAAATGCGATTAATTTAGATTAATTAATTACAAAGCCTCTAATTAATTAGATTAATTTCTTTAATTGAGTCCCAGACTTAATTTTTATTTTTTTTTTAAATATCTAATACAACTGAGAGAAAAAAATCAACACAGCATCCTGGGAGTTCTTGTTTTTGTTGTAGTTAAAGGGCACAATACATCATTTGTTCCCTTTTTATGTCATAATTGTCATGTGTTCATTAAAAAAAGCAAAAAACACTTTCATAGGGGGCTCCAAGAGCAACTGCTTACGTCGCTAAATGGTAGGGCCATGATTGCTTGTGGTGATATTAAGCTTCAGGTGACTTCTGTTCCAACATGTGATGAAGTAGCGGTCCTCTGTACTTCTCTTTTAAGAAAAGTGAAGACAGAATGTTCTCACTGCGGGGTGTTCCCGGTGGCACACCTGGTAGAGCGCGTACCACAGAGGCCCAGTCCTTGTAAGTGGGCAGCCCGGGTTCGAATCCGGCTCGGAGCCCTTTCCCGCATGTCTTCCCCTCTGTCTCCCCTTTCACTCTCAATATCTCTCTCTCTCAATAAAGCTACAAAATGCCCAAAAAAATATCTTAAAAAAAAAAAAGAATGTTCTCACTGGAAATGATTCACTCAAATCATGCATGTCAATATAGTAATGACTACCATTTTGTCAAAAAATAATACCTTTTATAAAATACATTCAAAGTCTAAACTACAAATACTGTGAGTTTGGACAGACAGAATGGATGTAAACTGGCCTTGTTGGCAAAGGTATACAATTGTGAGGCGCTAATTAGTTTACCTGGAGCTGACACTGAGAGAATATAACTTCCAGGAGCCAGGAGTCTAATGCAGTAGGAGCACAGGGGAAATGTTAATGTCAGCACAGTTTGTGGGATTTCACAACATAAAAATAGATCTTAAAGTGACACTCAAAACAGCAAAACAGATTGAATCAAATGACATTATGCAATGCAGTTTGCATTGTGGTTTTTCAGTTTTATTCAATTCAAAATATTATCGTCCCTTAAGGCAAATTAAGTTTTTTAGAGCGGACTAGCTGTAAAAACACATAATAGATCCACAAAATAAAGAAACTATAAATTGCTGTAAAAACAATGAAACCATATACCCAAGCATATAAAATTTTGTCCAAACAAAAGTCCGCCCATGTACAGTACAGACCATAAACTGTCAATAAGCAGTGAAATTAAAGGTCAAACACGGACCATCGCCTACTGTACCATGTTGTTTTTCATTTCACTTTTATGACTTAAACTGTTTTATAACCCAGCAATCACACACACATGTCTGCTCCGTAGAGAAATCATGGGTCATAAAAACATGCAGGAAACATTCTGGTTGCTGGACAAAAGCTGAACAGCTTTAAATGCATAGTTTTCTGCATAGTAATACATATTTGTGTTCTTTTGTTTCTTGAGAATCACTGTTATAATATAATTTTCGATGCTTTCATTCTTTTGTTATTAGATTACAAATAATAAAAGAACACATTAAATAGAATCATAAAATTTCTTTATATTGATTATGTTAAAGCTTTATATTCGGTCAAAAACTTAAACTAAAAACTGTATCTTTACATGTTGTCCTCTTTAAGAAACTGGCGAGAAAAAGTATGTTGAATTCATCCCCGTGTGTTTCAGGATTGATTTTAAGGTTCTTTTACTAGTTTTTAAATGTCTTAACGGTCTTGGGCCATCTTATCTATCTGATATGCTTTTATCATATCAACCCTCGCGGGTCCTGAGGTCCTCTGTCACCGGCCTTTTAATCATTCCAAGAGTTAAAACTAAAACCTACGGGGAGGCTGCATTTAGCCATTATGGCCCGCGCCTATGGAACAGCCTGCCAGAGGACATCAGGACCGCAGAGACTGTTGATGTTTTTAAAAGGAGGCTCAAGACCCACCTGTTTGGTCTAGCTTTTAACTGATTATTTTACTATTTATTTATTTATTTATTCCCGTTGTATTTTAGTTTTTATCTTTTATTTTCTATCCTGTTGTCTTTTAGTCTTCTAGTTTTTACCCTATCCTGTTGTCTTTTAGTCTTTTAGTTTTTATCTTGTCTTTTAGTCTTTTAGTTTTTATCCTGTCCTGTTGTCTTTTAGTCTTTTAGTTTTTATCCTGTCCTGTTGTTTTTTAGTCTTTTAGTTTTTATCGTGTCTTGTTGTCTTTTAGTCTTTTAGTTTTTATCCTGTCCTGTTGTCTTTTAGTCTTTTAGTTTAATTCCTGTTGTCTTTTAGTCTTTTAGTTTTTATCCTGTTGTCTTTTAATCTTTTAGTTTTTATTCTGTCCTGTTGTCTTTTAGTCTTTTAGTCTTTTAGTTTTTAGCTCCAGTGTTTCCTCATGGGGGCCTCCTCACTGGGGGGTGTGTTGGGTCTGCCCATGGGGATGTGGTCTTGGGGACTCCCGGGGCCCGGGGACTGGGCGGCTCTGCACCATGTGTGGAGTCCGCCTCGGTCTCCCCGGGTCCTGGTGGTCTCTGTGATGGCGTCCTCTATGGCTGTGGGCTCTGCCACCTCTCAGTGTGGATGCTCCCACAGGTTGCTTTTTCCTCATCTGGATCCTCGGTGCCTTGCCATGTCTCTACACTGTCAATCAATATGTGCTGTGTGTGAGTCTGAGTGTGTTTGTGTGCGTGCATGACTAAATGCGAGTGTGCATGTTTGTGTATGTATACTTACAGATGTGTATGTGGGGGAGGGAGGGGTGGGTTTTGTCATTTTTATTGTTTGTTTTTTCTTATTTTTTGTAAAGCACTTTGTGTTGCATTTTTATGTATGAAAAGCGCTATATAAATAAAGTTTGATTTGATTTGATTTGATTTGAAGTTAAACACAACATTGATGGGAGCAGTGAGTTCAGCTTGTAAACTTGAGGAAGCACAGATCTATAAAATCTATCCTGCTGCTCTATATCAGCATTAACTGCAACAGTGTTTACTGTCACCATAACTGCACAGCAGCATGCTTTCATACAAACACACACACCGGGTCTCATTAAGCAACGGGCCATAAAGTGCATGCTGAGAACGGGGGAAACATACAATGGAAAGGAAAAGGGTGTTGCCTGTGAAGAATTATGTGGCAATTGAGAGTGACAAAACAGTAGGCAATCAACAGTAGAGGTAAATGCAGACAGGAAGGGTGTAATGCATGAGGACAAAGTATGTTGTGTAGCCTCGGTCCTTAAGGACAGGCAGGGAGGGATTTATTCATTTATTTATTTACGTTCTCACCCAACAACCTGATGTGTTTCTCTTTATTACACTGAAATATAAAATGCAGGACAGCAGTCCTCTCTGGCTGCTGGGTTGATTTTGCCTTGACCTCTGACCCCAAAACTAAAAACTTGAATGGATTCTGTAGATTTTCTTTAGGAGTCACAAAGGCTATTCCGAAACCTGTTGATCAAAACAAAATAATATTCTCATAATGTCACTTAAAAGGTCGACAGGTCTTGCGCAATGACAGCAAAACAGCTCTGCATGAACAACATTAATACATAGAGCACCTGTCGTTTTGTCCCATTGGCAAGCGTGTCACCTCAGGGTGAGTGATGCTGGCCATCTGGGGTCCATTGCAGGGTGTGGCTGGGTGGGGCGTCACCCTGAGGGAAGCGTGACAGTGTGATGGGCTGCCATTGTGTTAAAAAAAGCCTTTAATATCATTGCTCATGTAACATTTATGTAGGTAAAGCATAGTGACGCTTCAAAAGAAAAGCATGTGATGGAAGGTTAAGAATCAATCCTACGCCAATAAGCTTCAAAGTCTGAGGGTGGAAATCTCCCATGGAAGTGGTTGTTGTATGTGTCATACTGTATAGCCATCAAATGCTGATACTAGATATTGCCCTTTTTTTAACAGGCTGCCTTGTGCAGGCCATCAACCACAGACTGTACCAAAAATACACGAAAAGTGAATAAGTGCCTTCAACCTGCATTATTTCTATTGGCCAGCAGGGGGCGACTGCACTGACTGAAGAAACAAGTCAGATCATATAGAAAGCAGAGAAAATAACCACACTTGCCACTTCAGTACATTAGTAAACATTTTCCTCATGAGTTTATGGTCTCAATAGCGAGTTTCACATCTTCTTCAGTAGAGCATGATGTTCATTTTGTGAATTATGGTCCCATAGATCAAAATAGACAACAAAGCATGGAATATTTTAGGGCGTGGCGACCTTGTGATTGACAGGTCACTGCCACAGCATGCTGTGTTTGAGTTTTCCTCACCCTTTCACAGTGTGTCTTTAATTCATGAGAGTGAATCAAAATATTTGTGGCCACCTAAAAATGTCTTCTTCAGTGTTTCGTTGAGTGTACAAACATATGTGTGATATCATAGTAGCTATACCCACTTCTTTTATTTAGTCTTTGTAACATTAAACATTTGTTTTATCATGCTGTTAAGTCTGTATTCCACTAGTAAGATGGAAGCTAACAACCAAGGTTAGCTAGCATCCACATGCTGTGTTGAAGCTAGTTAGCCTAGTAAAACTTTAATTTATTATTTTATTAATTTAATTGTGATCAAATAAATCATAAAGAAAATATAACTCCAGCAACAAAAACTGAATATTTATTGGTCGATTGATAAAACTTGGATAATACACATTCCACTAGAACATTTTTTTTTTAAATTCTTACATACATCTAGTGAAATGTGATTCATCTTATCTATCTATAAAAGCAAGAAGTGTGTGTGTGTGTGTGTGTGTGTGTGTGTGTGTGTGTGTGTGTGTCTAGTTCATATCTCTCTGACTGTTAGTCAGACTGACCTAAGATTTCATATGTGGCTTGTGCACATAATATAATTATTTATGTAGGACATGTTGCTGCATTCCACTGTTTCTGATCGGACGACTTTTAGGGGAGCCCCGCCCCATTGTGTGATAGGCCTACAACTGGTCAGTAACCCCATTCGTGCTGGATTTTCCAAGTCTATTTAGCCTACCTATCTTTCGAAGTTTTAAAGTGTGTCACAAGGTTAGATTTTCCAATAATATTCCAATAGTTTCCAGCGATTATCAATGTTCAATGTATATGTGATGGATGGTGTGCGTACCTTATGAAAAGTAAGTGTTTTATGGAGTTGCAGACGTTGTAGTGGTCTGCATGAAATGTGCAAATTCTGTTATGCGCGATTAGCATGCTAAGCGGAGATTTAGCTTCATTCACTTCTTCCTATGGGCACTGCACTAGTACAATTAAATTAATCACAGCTGCCTGGTTAAACAGTGCAAACAGGGAGGTTGAATCAATTTTAGGAAAACAAAAAAAGTGGACATGACTGGTGATGGGAGGACAAGTCCCTCACAAGTTATCACATTTCCCATCAAATACTAGACAGGAGGAAACATCAACGTCAAGTTTCGATAAAGTTCCTGCGCTGTGCATGTTTCCAGATAACGGAGTAAAGTGATACAGCAGAGAAAAAGAGAGGCTTCCAGCCTGAACATTGACCTCTAGGAGAAAGAAAGAGAGAAATGAACAGGCTTTCATTGTAGCTTAACTTTCCCTCTCTTGTTCTCACAGCAGATTTCCACCTGCTGGAGGGTCAGAGGGAGCCGGAAGTTTCCTCTCAGGGTATAGGAGGGTCACAGGGTTGAAGCCAACGCCCGGATTTGATTATTGCTGAGATGTTGTTGATGTTCTTTGTAATTCATGGGGTGTTGAATATATTTCATTTAATAGAACAATATTAATTGAAAAAGAATGCATCATGTGGAAATAATTTAATATACAAATGTATTGGCTGTATTGTACTGAATATATTTACAACATCAAACAACATAGCAAGAGGTCCACACAGCATTGGACAAAGTTGCCATCAGAGCAGATTTTCCCTCTGTAATGCCAAATACCATTTTAACAATGCATTATTATTATAATTGTTTGTGGTATGCATTTTGGAACTGAATGCTCACAACTTCTACAAATTGCATGTGAACTTTTTGTTTTGTTTTTGTACAAATCTGACTTGCACGCCTTACTTGGAATGGCTGTTGTGTAATTGTTGCCTTTCTGCGTCCTGCTCAATGCCGAATATAGTACAACTCACACCTTAAGCTCAAATTTTTTATTTCAATTCCTTCTCAAAACCTTTCTCAAGACTTACTGTAGGACTGGACAAAAGCTCCAGTAAATCACTTTTTCTTTGGAATTGGATCTGTGGGCGAGTTGATTCCCAGCACCACGAGGGAGACAAAGCAAGTGGTGTGCGTGTTGCCTCCTACTCATCCTGAGCTGTTATTCCACCCATATCTGACCGCAGGAATCTGCTGATGAGTGATTCCATCCATACCCTGTGGAAGAAGAGTTGCTTTTTAGCAAGTAATAAGTCTTTAAAGCTAATCAATTCACTTCTGCAAAGTAATTTTATTTTAGCTTGACTTGCGTTTGAAAAAACTGGAGTCACTCGGACGTAGTGATCACATGATCCACCCCATCACTCCTAGCTCCAGCTCCTCATCCACACACACCTCCCACAGATGTAGCAGCCATTGCTCCATAGAAAGCCATTGTTCAAAACGTTGCTCTCTTTCTCCTCGTCTTTCCTGTTATCATCTGCTCATAACTTCACCGGCTTCCACCGTAAACGCTGACTTCAGTGGCCTCCATGTTTACTTCTGTCTTTGTTATTGTTCTTCTGTGCGTGCGGGTCAGTTCAGTGGTGTGAGCAGTTCACACTGGAGTATGATATAGGCCACTTTTTTTTTTTAAATGTAAAAAGCCAAAACTAAAATCGGATCCGAGCAAAAAATCTGAATTGAGTATTAAGACCTGTTGTGTGAACATAGCCTAACTTTGGGTTTTGCCTACAAATATACATCATCCCTGTGGTACTCTATACAGTCTGCGCTTCCACCTGGGCAGTTTACAGTGTGTCTCCTACCAACGCTGGCTCTCACATGTCAGTCAAAGACTGCCAACTGAAACATCCGCTCAGAGGTTTAAAGCTTGTCATCTCTCTGCACTGGCTCCCAGTCGCAGCCAGCATCAAACTCAAAGCCTTGTCTCTTGCTTACAAGACAGCTCCTACATATCTGAACTCCCTTGTTCAGGTCCACAAACCCTCCCGCCCATGACGCTCTTCCAGTGAAAGACGTCTGGCTCCTCCTCCGCTGAAAGTCTCTACGTCCAAAACCAGACTCTTCTCCTCTGTAGAGCCCCGGTGGTGGAACAACCTTCCAAACTCCATCCGATTTGCTGAATCCCTCTCAATTTTCAAAAAGAGGCTGAAGACCTAGCTCTTTACTGATCACCTACACACATAATCAACACACAGCACACACACACACAAAAAAAAACGAGGGAACTTGCGTCCCAAAAACACTTACGTGCTAGCAGGACTCAACGTAATTTCAAAAATCAATTTCACAATTTTCTGGAATGCACTCACTCAAAAGAGACACTAAAGTTTTAAGTGCTTGTGTGTAATTATAGTGTGTGTGTATGTGTGTGTGTGTGTGTGTGTGTTTGTGTGTGTGTGTGTGTGTGTGTGTGTGTGTGTGTGTGTGTGTGTGCCAGTTTGGCAAGCCCTGGCAGAACACATAAATTAGACAAATGACACATTTGACATTAAATTAAAGTGAACATCCTGTTCTTTGGATTCAAGCCGGTTAACTTTGAACTGCTACTGTTTGCGAACAGTCACATGTAACATTAACCCTGTCAGGGAAACACACTCCAACACTCGTGGGTGTGTATTACAGAAACAGCATATCTTAAAGCGGCTATAATCACGATTTTGACAATGGTGACGATGGATTGCATGGTTATTAGCAACTGAAAGAGGTCAAACGTGATGAACCCACAGAGAATTAGTTCCTCAGGAATGGATGGATGGATATTTACCGAATCAACTTGAAAGCGCCTGTTAACAGCTTGTAGCACTGCCCCCAAGTGGACTAGAATCAGATAGTAGACTACAGCCAGTCATAGTTTTAATATCGTATCACTTGTGGTCTGGTTGGTGTATTGAGAAAGATACAATCAGCACCATACCTTGTAGGTGCCAAGTGTGTTCATGTGTGTGAGTGTGTGTGAGAGGAATTCCTTAGACATACAATACACCTGATGACTAAAGCCTGATTTCCACCGGGCGCGTTACTGCAGCGTAACGTCAGCGTCGCGTATGACGTTGCAAATAGGTAACACTCTAATCAATGAGAGCATTTCCACCGGGCGCGTAGCGTAACGTTACTGCAGCGTCGCGTCATCGTCTCTACGCGAGCATTAGGTAGGACTTCTATTTCTCCGCGAGACGCTGCCAACTCGCGTGAATCTCAACAGAGCAGATCGCACCAGAAAGGAAGTCCGACTCAGATTCAGCGTAAAACACTTCCGCCCCTTTCAAAATAAAACACAATACGCAGTTCATGCAGCCTAAAACTACTTCACATCAACGTTATGTTATGACCGGGGCACCAGATCGGCAATCAATCAATCAAAGGGTCTCAGAGGATCGGCGACACGGAAGACAAGAGACTAATTGTTGAAGTGGAACATCATACAATCATTTATGACATAACATATTGTTTTTATAAGGATAGATGGTCAGATCAACATATCTTTCACCTCAGAGAAGCAAAGTAAGTTGGTTTTTGTTGTTGTTGTTTACTTTATACACACAGTTTATCCATAGACTGTATAAATAGAGTTTAAAGTTTATCACGGGAGCTTGCGGTCTCCCGTATGGTCAGGATTATCGCGTGATCTCGTTATCTCGCGTGTATACGGCCGGCTCGCTAAACTGACGTGCTGCTGCAGTAACGCGTCCGGTGTGAATTGACAAGACGCAGCAAAAACGCTGTGGAGACGTGCTGCTGCAGTAACGCGTCCGGTGGAAATCCCCAGTAAGTCGACAAGCATCTTCACTATGCTTTCATCAAAGCAGAATGTTTTCTCAGTAGCTTATTATCTCTCATTTTGTGTTCTCTGCAGTGTTTTTGCTGGAGATTATCCGTAGTGCTTTTTTAAAAAGCACTTTAGCAGAGTTTATTTTCTTTGCACTGTTCTTTAACCATGCAGTGTCTTTGGCTGCGGTTGCCTTTGAAGGCCCAAGGAACTCCCACTTTTGTTTCTTTTTGCGCTACTGAAAGGAGACTGCTGGAGCTTCGTATTCAGTGCTGTCGTCCCGGCCGTGTTTGCCTCAATGGAGAGTTTTTATTTCACATCTTCACAGAGCTTTTCAAGCATTATTTACTCAGTGAGTTTTTTTCCAGCACCGCCCTGCTTCTCACACAGTCTAACCTGGGCGTGGGCAGCACGTCTTATGTAAAACATAACACAACTGTCCATACTGGTTCTATTTAAGTTGTGCATTCAAAAAGATATATGTCAAGAACAAAAAAGAATCAGTCAAATATGGTTTCATTAATATGACTGCAGGTAAAGTCATGGAAAAAATGTAAATTTTAATGCCTGGTACAACTTAAGGTACATTTGTTTGGACAAATATAAAAACAGCAAAAAAAGCTCGTAAGAGTTTGATTTAAGAGCTGATATCGAGACATTTTCCATGGTTTTCTTGATGATGATTTTGGCTATTATCAAGAAAATGGAAAATGTCTAGATATCAGCTCTTAAATCAAACTCTTCTAAGCTATTTTTTGTTGTTATAATTATATTTGTCCAAACAAATGTACCTTTAGTTGTACCAGGCATTAAATGAGCAAGAAATTGAAGAAAACAAGGGTCTAATCATTTTTCCAGGACTTTATGTGACAGCACTAATTTATTTTTGGGCACCATCAGGATAGGGAAGTCAACTCAAGGAGAAGACAAACATGGAAAAGAAGGACCATCTCTGCGTCCATTGGCGTAAGTACTGAGACAAGTGTGGAGAATATGGAAACTGGCTGCTATCCCGGCTGCGTGGATCTTTTGCTGAGCATTATGCTAGCTGGACGACCTCCATGCCATGAATATCAGGAATTGTAATGTTCTTTTATGTCACTGAAACTTAAAGGGTTTCAGTGACATAAAAGGTAAAAAGTTTAAGAGTTAAGAAAAATCCTGTAATACAGGAGAACACCTTTTCGGGTTGAGTGAAATATATTAATATAACAAATATATCACCTATCAGCAATAGGGCTGAGTACATCAATTGATTGCTTGATACAAATCTGTGCCAAAAGTCTGTGCAGAGGTTCAGAGTATACCATGCATCCTGGCATCTAAGATAAAAAAGTTACAGGTATTCCACTGTAGCATTTTCGTGATGCTAGCAGCATGGCTGTAGAGATGGCAATATCAACCTGTTGGTTGGTCAATCCACCACTTGGGTCTAGATTGAAAAATCATAACTATTGGATCGCATTGAACTTTTAGAGTAAGCTGACGTTCGTGATCTGGAGACTTTTCTCATGCCAACATCAGAAGAAAGTTTTCACTTGGGTGGATTAGCCTAAAATTGTGTACAGAGAAGAGAAGATTAATCTACATAACTTTAGGAATCCCTTTACCTTTCATCTAATGTCCTTACAAGGTCAACATTTCAGTTTGTCTAAAACTTTGGTTTATCACCAAATACCCACAGAACTACACTGTGTTCCAAATTATTATGCAACTGAGTTTTTTCTCCGATTTTCCTAAATAGTCGATGCAAATGACAGTCAGCATAATTTAAGTCATCAACCATTTGGTTAATGAATTGTAATGTGATTGGACAAACCTCTCAATGATAACAATATTTTTTTTTAAATAAAAAACTTAAAATGCACTGTTCCACATTATTACGCACGTTTTATAACATTTTATAGGTTTTTAAGAACTGAAAAGGCTCATTTTTGGATTTTCCAGCATTCAGAGGTCATATTTACTGAAATCAAAAGCTATTTCAATCAAAATCATCTTAACAAGTCAAGTTACATTTTAACATAGGACCCCTTATTTGATAGTAGCTTCACAATTCTTGCATCCATTGACCTTGTGAGTGTTTGGAGAGTTTGTGCTTGAATTTCTTTGCAGGATGTCAGAATAGCCTCCCAGAGCTGCTGTTTGGATGTGAACTGCCTCCCACCCTCATAGATCTTTTGCTTGAGGATGCGCCAAAGGTTCTCAATAGGGTTGAGATCAGGGGAGGATGGGGGCCACACCATGAGTTTCTCTCATTTTATGCCCATAGCAGCCAATGATGCAGAGGTATTCCTTGCAGCATGAGATGGTGCATTGTCATGCATGAAGATGATTTTGTTACGGAAAGCACGGTTCTTCTTTTTGTACCATGGGAGAAAGTGGTCAGTCAGAAACTCCACATACTTTTCAGAGGTCATTTTCACACCTTCAGGGACCCTAAAGGGGCCGACCAGCTCTCTCCCCATGATTCGGCCCAAAACATGCCTTGCCACCTCCTTGCTGACGTCGCAGCCTTGCTGGGACATGGTGGCCGCCCACCAACCATCCACCACTCCATCCATCTGGACCATCCAGGGTTGCACGGCACTCATCAGTGAACAAGACTGTTTGACAATTAGTCTTCATGTATTTCTGGGCCCACTGCAGCCGTTTCTGCTTGTGAGCATTGGTTAGGGGTGGCCGAATAGAATAACTGATAGAATAACGCATAACTGCAAGCCTCTGGAGGATGCTACACCTTGATGTTCGTGGGACTCCAGAGGCACCAGCAGCTTCAAATATCTGTTTGCTACTTTGTAATGGCATTTTAGCAGCTGTTCTCTTAATCCGATGTTTTTGTCTGGCAGAAACCTTCCTCATTGTGCCTTTATCTGCACAAACCCGTGTGTGCTCTGAATCAGCCACAAATCTCTTAACAGTACGATGATCACGATTAAGTTTTCACGAAATATCTAAAGTTTTCATACCTTGTCCAAGGCATTGAACTATTTCACGCTTTTCGGCAGCAGAGAGATCCTTATTCTTTCTCATATTGCTTGGAAATGGTCATCTGCTTAATAATGTGGAACGCCCTTCTTAAGTAGTTTTTCCTTAATTGGGCTCACCTCGCAAACTAATTATCACAGGTGTCTGAAATTGATTTCAGTGATCCAAAGAGCCCTGAGACACAATACCATCCATGAGTTTAATTGAAAAACAACAAATGTAATCTTTATGACACTTCAATACAATTTGCGTAATAATTTGGAACACGGTGTAATCCCATTCCCATCATCTTCAGCTGTAGCATGGTAAAATGCTAAACTAACATGGTAACTGTGGGGGATCAAAGGAAACAGAATTAAATATATTCTACATCTTAAAATAAATACCTAAATGTGTCATTAATGAATTAAAATGGGAATTACGTGTATTATAATTTTTACGAATAACTTGGTAAACATCATATCTGCTAAACATCCGCATGTTAGCATTGTCATTGCAAGCATGTTAGCGTGGTGACGTTAGCATTATGCTCATAGCACTGCTATGTGGAAGTACCTCACAGTATGTACCTTACACTAGCATGGTTGTATACGGTTAGTCTCATTAGTGTCGGGCTCAAGTCAGGACTCAGATGCAGAGCAGGTGAACTTAAAATCTCTTTATTCAAAAAGGCAGCAAGGAAAAACCTCATAGAGTGAAAGAAAAGGGCTATGAAACTCCTGACACTAGAAATCTCTGAAAGAAAGTCGCTCCAAAAGAGAAAAAACACAGAAGGCTATCTACACTAATCAACTAAATAAATAAACAAGATATCTAAGCAGAAGTGGAAAAACTCTCCAGGGAAAAACAATAAAAGGAAAACTCCTACAAACAAAAAGCGCTCCAAAAGGGAGGTACAAAACCTGATAAGAAAAATAAAAGATTCTACAAAAACACTGAGAAACTGGATCAGGACTAAAGGGGGGGGGGGATAATAAAGAACACAAAATCACTCCAAAAGGAGGAAAAACAAAACGGCTGGCTAAGAAACTAAGAACTACGCTTAACAAATAAATTACAAAGAAAAATCACTCTTGCGAGGAATCCAAAAAGGCAAAAACAAGGCAAGCTGTGATAACTGGCTGGTATGGTGATGGGGTCAAACACACTGGACCAAGACAAGGGAAAACACAGACTATTGGAACACATGGAGGGAAGGGAGCACCAGGTGAACACAGACTATTGGAACACATGGATGGAAGGGAGCACCAGGTGAACACAATCGGTGATTAGGGGAGACAATGGCTGTGTCCCAATGTCAAGGAAGGATGCTCAAACGGCTGGATTTGAAGGACACTACGTCATCGAGTCCTTCTTTTGCCCAAATTCCAAGAATGCATGTGTGTATCCTCCGTGCGCCCGACTACCCATAAAGCATTGCGCACACCGGTCTACCGGGAGATTTTAAAATGGCGCGCGTAGAAACAGCGACGCCGGCGGCGCAATATGCATTTAAATAAGTATTTTCAGTTTACACTGAATGTTATCACATAACTTACAAAACGTGTGTTCAAAGTCAAGCAAAAACATATACATAAACAAATGCCAGAATATTAAGCTAAAGATAATAAACGTCATCTTGATACATTGCCGGTTAAGTTAATTAATGCCGTCTCAGTCGCCAAAGTTATTGTTAATTCATTTATATGCGTCAGATGATGATGTACTATGTGCAACTATGCCATTCAGAAAGTTATACATATTTATAAATAACTGTTATTGTACTGTACTGTAAAATAAAAAATCACAGAACATATTTCCATGATGAATTATGCGCCGCTGATTTTATGAAACTAAGTAGCGGCCAAATTCAGCCAGGATCAGTGAAATATTCAGGTTGAATCCACTTTGTGGCTTTTACTTGCTAAATCGTGGAGATTCAACCTTAAAGCATCTTCTTCCATTTTCACAAATATGTGTCAGAATGCTGATGCCAAAGACACATCCATGTTGTGAACTGATTTTGAAATTGCGGCGCTGAATTTATCTATTTATTTATTTTTATTAAACTGATAAGACCAGATACTACACTTGATGTTAGCCATATGGCTGAGAGCGGCGCTGAATTCAAGCAGGATGTCCAGTTACACAATGACGCACAGCTGCACACTCCGAAGGCTGTCCCATTTGTGCGTTACACCAGTGAAAGGAAGGACTCTTGCCTCGCCTCTGGAGGACCCAACTCCGAAGGAATCACTCACGGAATCACTCAAATTTCTGTGGGGTTTGAGGGGTTGTCAATCACATTTTTGGCGTCAGACTTTAAATATTGTCTTGTTCAATGGGGGATTTTTTAAGTATTTCCAACTTCCAATTTTAGGGGAAACAATGTTTTATTAAAAAAAACAACTCCCTAGACCTCTCTTCACTATTTATGTCGACATCAGTAAACTTTTTGTAGTTCTTCCGTATTAGGGTTGTGAAAACCTATTTCTACCCAATATATCGAATATCACACACTGTCTAATAAATAATTATACTGCATGTATATTATCTATGCTAAAAAAAGACAACAATGTTTGTTTAATGAATATATTTTAACTAAAACAAGAGAGCAGAGTCCGGGCCATTTACAGTGAAGCGTGATTCAATGAGATCGCACCACATCCGGTAGGATCGCACAGCACATCCGGTAGATTACAAAAGAAAACAGATTTCAAAATAAAACACAGCGGATCGTCTTTTTCTGGCGAGATCTTCGCCACAAAGTGATTATGTACATTCACTGAGTGAATATTTAGAAAATAAAACATATATTTCTCATTAGAAATGTAATCAAAATCCATTCTTATGCAGAAACAAAGTCAAAATATTTTTTTTCACTAAAAATGAGAAAACTGTCCGACATGTTTTTTGTTCTGACCGCCGGAACCTTGAAAGTCACGTGACTTGGACACAAACCAATAGGAAAAACTGTCATTTACTTGCATTGTAGCGAAATCCGTGTCAGTTTCACGGAAATTTGAGTGATTCCGTGGCTATTCCACGGATTTTGAGTTAAGCAAATCCGTGGCTATTTCACAGATTTCTGTGAGACCAGGTTGAAATTAAACACCACCTCACCGCGGTGTGACAGTTAGGGACCAGGTCGTAGAGGCTATCCAAAAAGTAGGATTGGGGCTCCCCAGTGGTAGACCACAATTGGGTTTTTTATAGCAACACAAAGACAGGGTTGTCCATGAGTATTGACAAGGTTGGAGAATAATTAGCTTTGATAAATAGGCGTACAGCTTTAAATCAAGATGTTTCTCTATAATCTTACAGTCAAAAGGGGTGATCAAGGCCACTGTCTGTGCACCAATGTCACCGTGAAGAGTTCCTGTCTATTTATTGTGTTGAGACAACAAAGTGATTCTGAAATCTGATTGCTACCAGGATATGACAACAAGATATCTTTGACCTTAAGCCTGAACAACAGGTGAACCCTGTGAGAGCGTCACTGTTTTATGTCACCAATAGATTAGTGGAAAGATTTAATTAATTGATACACATCTGAATGTCAGTTATTCACTGTTTGGTAAAGACAGCCAAGCGAGAGTTGATTGGAGGGATGCTGACATAGAGACGTGAAGTCAAGAGGGTAAAGTGACGGAGAGAGTGATCGACCCTGAGCCCACACACAGGCACAATACTGGGCCTTATCAGTGATTAACGGAGATGAGGCATTGTGCATTAAATTGCGTCATCGTTCCCCCTTCTCTCTCTCTTTTAATCAGGAAGTCACAGCTGACATTCTCTCTGCCCACACAGTAGTTTCCTGAACGACACAGATACACTTACCGGCAATACTGTATGCTGTTTCTGTGTGTGTATGTTGTGCTGCTTGTGACCTTCTCTGTATCCTTTGTCCTGAAAAGCCAAAGACTGGACAACTGGACAATGGAAAACTGGATTTATAGCACTGACTCTGGACAAATGACATCAGCTCATTGCAGGGGGAGAGTCCTCATTTTGTAGCCATGTCCTGTAATCAGTATTCTTACTCTTTTGATCAAAATGCTGATATAAAGCTACATTTTTGGGGAAAAAATGATCAATTTACGTTTCGATTCCACCTGATTCCAATTAAAGCCACATCTTTCTTTTTCTGGTTCAAACCCCTACGCACTCTGACTACAGATACAGACACGGATAATTTCATTGGTTAAACAGATACAAATAACGGTGATAATAAATTCTGAATTAAAAAAAAAAAATCGTAACTATGTCAAATATCTGCCATTTAAGTTATAAAGAATTTGGATATCTTTAAAGCCTAAACTTCTGGCCTTGGCTTTCTAGTTTAATTTTATGTCAACATGTGATAAAAATCTAATACAAAGTATATGTTCATGTACTGTATTGTGTGTAATTCTTGTTTTATTATGCTCTACTCTCTCTACGTGAACCTGAGATTGGGTGAAAAAGCAGACATGGGGAGTATTGTAAGTAACACTTGGAGTATTCACCCACACACATGTAAAAGCAACATAGGCAGGCACACGTCTAAACTTCTGACTTCTTTAAATTCTTCAACTTTTCCTCCCAATATTCCTCCTCTTCCACTCCCAGTCCAACTCAACCCCTGCAGTCATAAATACTGTCATCAACATATCTGTCTTTGGCTCATTGAGAACAACAAGCGACTGCTCAGTCCATTTCAGATGAATGTTATCTCGTCCTATCCATCTGTAAACCAGGACAAGCAGTGCATATCTTTGGTGCAGTTGAACGCTCTGTCTCCTCTGTTGATGAGGCAGAAACACTTAGAGGAGCTACTCAAAGTCCTGATTTAGAGCAGCTTACCTTTGGCACAAGTGTAGATAAGAAATGATCAGCCAGGGAGTTGGATGGAACAAGCTATTGTAGCTTATTCATTGTGTTGCACTATTAACTCTTATATAACTCTGTCAGTGTGTAAACTGCTCTACAAAAGATGTGAGGTTTTAGACAGTTATGTGTTGTGGTACAAACGTCTTTAATCAAAGTCTTTTGATTAAACTCTGTGAACCCTTTTGTCCCGCCAGCAGCCAAGCGGGAGCGTGTCTATCTTCCCCTCTTTGTGTGAGACTGGGGAACATAGGACCCTTTTTCTGTCTTTTTTTGGCTGTAAGATTATCGAGAAACATGGTAATCTTGATTTAAAGCTGTACGCCTATTTATCAAAGCGAATTATTCTCAAACCTTGTCGATATTCATGGACAACCCTGTCTTTGTGTTGCTATAAAAACACCAATTGTGGTCTACCACTGGGGAGCACCCATCCTACTTTTTGGATAGCCTCTACAACCTGGTCATACGGGAGCATGTCTATGTTCCCCGGGTCCTATATTCCCCTCTTTGTATGAGACTGGGGAACATACGACCCTTTTTCTCCGCTTTTCCTAAAAAGGGTCCTATGTTCCCCGGTCTGTTACTTTTTCCACCATTACTGCCAAATTCCATGGCAAATAGGCCTAACTCTAACCCTAACCCTATTTAAAAAGCCAAAAAATGAACTGTGAAGTAACTAGAAAGTAGCTGCTGTGCAAATGTAAGTTTTGGGCTGCTTGAGGTAAGGTGGGCCATGTGACGGTAGGCCTGCTGGACATGCTGAGAGTCTACCTTAAAGATTGATTGATTGCGGGGAAAAGGGCCCTATTCTCTCCCTTTTTGGGAAAAACAGGGAACATAGGACCTTTTTTCTAAAAAAAAAAGGGTGTCCCCAACGGGGAACATAGGACCCGGGGAACATAGGGATGACCCCCAGCCAAGCTAATAAGCTAACTGAGAGTTAACAAGCTAGCTAGCTAGCTAGGAGAGCATTTAGTTGTCTCTTCAATAATTGTTTTGTATTACTTGCATTTCTGAGAACTCTTAAGACAGAGAAAATGGAAAGATGCTTGGAGGGCTATAGTGACCGACTAGCTGTAGCATGTTACTGGCTTGCTAGCTTTTTAGCTGCTTAATAGTTCACCAACTTGCCCAAAATGGTCTGTAGGTTAGCAAGACTTTAGTACTGTGTATTTCTTGTGGTGTAATACCACTAAAGAAAGGTAAGATTTAAAAAATATATTGTAAGTGTAACTTTTGTTTGTTTTAGTTGTCAGTGTTTCTACAATAATTCCCTTTAGTATTATTTTAGGGATTAAGCCAATGCTAAAATCCACTGTCAGTGCATGAGCAGGCCAAGCCAGTGTTTTCTTTGGTACGGTAAAAAAATATTTAGTAAAACATTCTTACAGTAAATTTACACCTGCAAGTCTCTTTTATTTTCTAAGCAGCTGAAATACAAAGTGAGCCAGCTGGCGGTCAACAAGCTTACCATCCAAAAAACTGTCTAGTGTAGATTTAACACAGCCCAACCCTTGTTGGCTGTTGCGGTATTCCTCACATCTTTCCCTGCAGTAGTCTGGTGAATGCTGCCAGTATAGGGAAAAAAACATACTCAGAATGCTGTGTTATGCTCCATCTTCAAAAAGAGGAATGGTTTTGAAACATATTCAATCATGTTTGTCTGCAGGTAAACAGTCCATGTAGAGAACTAAAGAGCTAATGCATTGGTCAAGAAGCAATATCTGAATCAATTGGCTATCATCTTGATGACAATTAAGCTTTTTAGTAGCTTAGTAAACTTCTTGGTCCTTTTAAACAGTCTGCTCATAGATGTCTTCTCTCAACTCCATTCTTACATTTCAAGCTGCTAAGGCTAAAGATTTGCTACTTTCTAAAATGATATAATAGTTTCTAAACAATGATAGGAGCACAAAATAGGAAGTCTAGGCCCTGGAGGCTATATCGTTGTCAGACCGATAGCATAGGTTCTTGAAACACCTAATAATATTTATTCAAGGAGTCAGACGTTACATAGAGTTTGATGACTGGCTGTTTCAGGGCTGTTTTGTGTTGTAATAAAACAGTTTGTCTGGTAACACTTGGAAAAGCTTATCCATGGTAATAAAGGGTAAATGCATGAGGGGCTGGCACCTACAGTCAGTGTTTTATTATGTGCCATTACAGTTGGCAGTGAGGGAAAGAGAAACAGATTGCATTATGGCAGAGAGTTCAATTTTTAAGAATATGAAGAAGGAAAACAAGCTGTTTGACTGGCAGCCACTTCAGTCAGTCAAATTAATTTTAGGGGCAATCATGAAGGTTAAAACCTGCATATGAATTGAAGCCTGTAGATCATCAACTTAGCTGCTGTTTTATATTATTCACTTTTTACGAGCAACAACTACTCTATATTTACAGCCTTTCTTTTTACTTGGCAGAGAACAGTGGCACATTACGGCACAAAATGGCAGCCTGATATGATCGTTCAAAATATGTGAGCTCAGCCAGGTCATGATATATGGTCGACTAAAGAATGAGGCTGCAAGGAACAAATCAGACAATGAATTTGACCCACATATCAGGCACTGACTGTGTAGTTACAACTCTATGTAGTTCATGGCAGAAAAAGCCAACATCAAGTCAAAAACACCCAGGGAAAACTCACATCTACATATGTCTTTGTGAGTATCTGAGTGGAAACACCGAAAATTAAAAATTGGTGGATCATTTGGCCTAAACTTCATGCGATTAGCATGAAGTGGGCATGTCTGTAATGAGTGAGGATCCTGAGGTGGAAGGTCAAGGGTTCCCTTTAAAAATGGCCATGTCAGTATTTGTTGTTGGGGTTTTTTTACCAAAAAGTTTGGAGCATTTTTGGTCCCCTGGATGCCTCAGATGGTGTAGTTTAATATGATCCCAATGTTCTCCCCGTGTCAGCGTGGCTTCTCTTTGGGTCCTCCGGCTTCCTCCCACAGTCCAAAAACATGCACTTAGGCTTAATTGGTAACTCTAAATTGCCCGTAGGTGTGAATGAGAGCATGTCTGTCTCTATGTGTCAGCCCTGTGATAGTCTGGAGACCTGTCCAGGGTGTACCCCGCCTCTCGCCCAATGACAGCTGGGATCAGCTCGAGTCCCCCACGACCTGAGTGCGGATAAGTGGTTAACGATAATGGATGGATGGTTGGATATTTACTATAGCTTTAAAACAGAGGCTGCCAGAGACTCTTCAGACAGTCTAGTTATAGGGGCCAAAACAGGGGTCCAGGCTTAACATTGCAGCGGTACTAGCCCCTCCTTAAAACCACCATTGGGTGGTGCTGAGGAAAAATCAGAGGTCTGCCAAAGTCATTAGGCTTTATCATCTTGGAAATAATGACAATAATAGCAATCTACCCAAGAGTTGTTCGGTATTTTAAAAGTCTCTTTGATTAAAAACATTGCCTGCTCGACTCAAATGTCAATAAGTGGTATTTCCCTTTAAAGAACAGCCTTTATCAGGGGAGCATGGACCGTATTTAATTTTCCATTACAGCATCCTTCCCTTACACAGTAACAGTCATCTGTTTACCTTATATAATCCTGTGTCCTTTGTTTGTCTGGGTTGTGAGACACTTTATAAAACCATTGACTAGTGCTATAAAGATAAAGACATTATTTTAATATAGTCCGGAAGGCAGAACCGCTCCCCCTCTGCAGCAGTTTATCATCTTCTTCTGACATGGCTGCTGAATAAAGAGGAAGGAGTGGTGCTCGGAGTAACCAGCCCCAGTTATCCGTCATCTCGTTACACTTGACCGAACAATACTACCTGACTGACATTCTAAGTATTAATAAATACATTACAGACCTGTTTTCCTCTTCTGATGAACAGGTTGGCTGCTGTCCCATTTAGCTACAATAGCCAGTAATCTTGATCCAACACACACACACTCTCTCTCTCTCTCTCTCTCACACACACACTGGGTGAGATCAGCTCTGCCAAGACAAAACCAATAATAAGGGGTCAATATGGGGTCAGTCTGACTCCTGGGACTATTTTTGTCGTACAGAAATTAGATTAGAGTTGATAATCTATGCTAGGATTTATACAACAGGAATTCTTTTCTGAATGGTTGCTGGTAAGCTTTGCCTGAGATGAAAAAGATCAGACCGGGGTCATGTGTAGGTTAAAAATCTAACTTATTTCTGCGTGACTTGTATCAATCTGTTGTCCTCTTATCCTAAGGTGGCTCCATGTTTTACTGTTTGATAAGTGCAGGTCACCAAATGTCAGACCTTGAGTCACGCTTCTCCAATTTATGAGCTATGATGTTAGAAGCCAAGCAAATAAACAAAGCGAACATGTGTTGTGGAAATTGAATGCAAATGTGGTTATTTACTGCATTAAAAACTGTCTGTTTTGACTGTGTCTTATTAAATAACCTAAGTTTAACCACCTTAACCACCTTGCAACCACCTTATCATGCACCATGCCCAGAAAGTGGATACACACATCCCTATCAAGTATCATCGTGTTCTTTGCAGAGCTTTTTTCAAACTTTATTCGAAAACAAGAACCTCTTTGAAAACATGTGGACCAGTGACGCACTTTGAAATGACAGACCATTATTTGCAACCCTGGCTGGCTCCAAAAACATAAACGGCTGGAGTTAATTTGAGGCTAAACTATTAGATAACAGGATCCCATTTGTCATAAATGGACAAAACTAGTTTATTGTCCATGGAGCAGACATTTGCTATGAAACAGTCTCTCAGTATGTTTCCATGACACTTGAAAAAACAGAATTATTGCCTCAATCTGACTTTATAACTGGACAACTGAAGTGCATGTAAACGTGTTAGCTAATGTAGAGTTCTCCAACTCCAATTAGGACACCCAGATAATGCGATTGGAATTGGATTTTCACCGGCATGTACAACAAGACAACGCATGTGCGCATGCTCCACATGCTCCACCCTACACGCTGGCGTATGACCCCGGAACAATAACATTCAAGAAAGCTGGCAGCATTAGCTGGTCACATTAGCCGGTAGCATTAGCCGATTGCAGTAGCGGGTCGCATTAGCCGGCAGCATTAGCCGGTAGCATTAGCCGGTAGCATTAGCCGGTTGCAGTAGCGGGTCACATTAGCCGGTCAGTAGCGACGGCACAAGTGTCGAACCAAAGACAGGCTACTATTGTAGCCCTCTAACAGAATCCAGTGTTCGTGCCTGCACCTCAAAATCACCATCCATTTTTGTTGCTCAAAAATGCCGGTTTCCCACCTTTCTCCACATGTTTATTATGGCGTAATAGGTCAATAGGTGGTATTAACCTGCTGAAACGACGCAAATCGCCACCTATTGTTAAGGAGGAGGACACGTTCCCGTCAGTTATCCGATTTCTAAGTTGCATGTAAACTGGGACAAGGACAGAAGTCCGGTTAGACGCCAAAAGCGAATTTTAAGCATAGGTCCATTAAACTATGCATGTAAACACACTGAGTGTCAGTGGAGATGCTGTAGTTAGCCTTCAGACTAGCATGAATACAGGCTAGTTTACCGCACCATTGTGACCTATGACCTAATGTTGCTCATAGTTTAGCCTTCTCCTCCTTCTCTAGCTGAAGTATCAAACAAAGTAGTCACTCATCTGGCAACAGCAATGTACTCCTACACTGTGACAAAAGTTGGAAGAAGCATTAAGTTGTATGATTTTAATTTACAACTCAGCTTACTAGTTTGCTAGCAAAGACACATTGAGGCAACTAGTGCTAGCCCATGACAGAACAAAAGGGCAGGGCAAGGCGGAGCATTATTTCATTATGTGCAGACAATCATAATGTGTTATGTCATTTATAAACACTCTCTTAGCATGCAACCCTGATTGCAAAAAAGTAGGTGCATTGTCAAAAATGTAAATGAAATAGAATGAGATAATTTGCTAATTGTTTGTGACATACACTACCAGTTAAAAGTCTGAACACACCTTGCTATTCAATGTTTTATTATTATTATTATTATTATTATTTTCAACATTGTAGATTAATATTTAAAAATATCTGAGCTATGATGGAACACATATGGAATTACATAGTAATAAAATGTTCTTTAAATTAAACCTTTTGCTTTGATGGTCTTGACAAGGTGCACCTTAACTGAAAACCATTCCAGGCGATCACGCTGGCTACTTCCAAGAATCTAAAATAAAAAAACATTCTTTTACTACATGATTCCATGTGTTCTTTCATAGTATGTCTTCAGTATTCATCTACAATATAATCTACAAAATAATAAATAAATAAAAACCATGGAATGAGAAGGTGTGTCCAAACTTTTGACTGGTACTGTATATTCAAATTGTGAAGAGACAACAACCTAGCCGGTAAGGGTAGGATTACACAAAAAACATTTTTTCTTTTTTTGAACTGATGTAGTGTGGGTTGTCTTTTAGCCACATGCTAAACAAACACAACTGCAGAAACTACAAGCCAATGATACATGCATTTTTGCTTTACATCTCTTCTGTTGGGGCTACACGGTGGTGTAGTGGTAAGCACTCTTGCTTCACAGCAAGAGGGTTGCAGCTCTTCTGTTCTCCCTGTGTCAGTGTGTGTTCTCTCCTGGTCCTCTGGCTTCCTCCCACAGTTCAAAAACATGCAGCTTAGATTTAATTTGGGACTCTAAATTTACCATAGGTTTGAATGAGAGTGTGAATGGTTGTCTGTCTCTATGTGTCAGCCCTGTGATAGTCTGGCAAACTGTCCAAGGTGTTCCCCGCCTGTCACCCATTCTCAGCTGCAAACGGCTCCAGTTCCCTGCGACCCAAGGTTATAATAGTTTTGGATTTTTCATTATTTTTAGTTTTATTTTCGTTGTAATTTTTTGTTTTCAAATTCAGTTTGTTTTGATTAATATTTAGAGTGAGTTTGCTAGTTTTAATTAGTTTTTATTTATTTTTTTAAATGCTTCGTTACAATGAATGTTGCCTTTATTTCCTTTGCCTGATCCATCTTAGCCCCAATAAGTTTATTAAGTCATAAAACCAAATAGATGAAATAGATTTCATATCAACCAAAAAGGTTTCCGTATGAAAAAAGTTGACAAAGATGAAAACTAAGGACATTTTCACTATAATTTTAGTTTAATTTTAATTAACTATTAATAATTAGTATAATTTTAACCACAAAATACAGGTTCAGTTAGTTATCGTTTTTTTAAAAACTCTCAGTTTTTTTTTAAATTTCAGTTAACGAAAATTATATTTCAATTCTAGTTTTTGTTATTTCATTAGTTTTCGTTAACTATAATAACCTTGATGCGACCACAGTTCGGATTGGCGGTTAAGGATAACGAATGGATGGATCTCTTCTTTTATAAGCTCTTTCTCAAAATCTGGTCTAATGGTAGCCGATTTCTCCTAAACCTAAACCTACCTGGGCAGTTTCAATGGTTTAAACTGTATTAAATGAACGAGAAAACAAGGGTGGTCTAATCATTTTTTCCCATGACTGTATCTGTCAAGATTAGTTCTCTTCAAATGAACTTGTATGTCTGTGAACCATCAGCAGGTTGAAGTTGTTAACGAAGAGCCTGCCTGACTCCACTGAGACTATGTTTTTTATTGCATAATAATTAGTGTGTATACTGCTGCATACTTATCTCAAACACCTGCATGGCAAAAAGTGAATGTGCATTTATTTCAGGATTTTTTTAATTCATTCTGACAGATTTGTGCAAGTCATTGCATGCCATCACTTACCTTAAATCTCCTGCACTTCTACGGCAGCCCCAGTTGGCCCCGGGGCCAGGTCCTTCTGTCAGTTCTTAGCTCTGCCCTGTAGGATTTCATTGCTGATGATTTGACCAGCTGCTGCTTTCTTTTGACACGTTACCCTCAGTTCTGCACTGAAGCTTTGCCCGGGCCGACACTGGAGCTGAAATGATAAAAAACAGACATTTCCCAGCTTGAGGGTTCATCTGTCAAAAACAGACACACTGGCATCTCAACGTTTTTTTCCACCATGTGTCTGTTGTTATCTTAAATCTGTTTCAAAATCCTGTTCAAATGGTGCAGCCATACAAGGAGGTAAATGAGTGCTTGAGTTTAAGTGCAATGTGAAAACTTCTCTGTTTAATAACACGCACTTTCATGAAATGACTGATGGAAGGACATTTACAGTAATAATATGCATACTTGGGTAATAAAATCAGATGAAAAATGTTGAGCAGAAATTGTAGTAAATGTCATCATTTATGAGAAGCAGGAGAAAGAAAATTACTTTAATCACTTTAAGAAATAGAAATGTCTTCCAGGGAATTACACGCACACACACACACACACACACACACACACAGACAAATATTGAACAGCTTGAAAAATTATTGTGTTATTGTTTGTGGCATTGGTTTCTTGACCCACAGAGTGCATGTGAATACATGAATATGAAAAGCAAAACATTGCTTTTCAACTCTGACCTCCATGATTACTTCAGCTGTCTGTCAAGATTCAGCTCTCGCTCTCTCTCTCTCACACACACACACACACACACACACACACACACACACACACACAGATGACAGACAATACCAGAAACAGATTTCTCAGGGTCAGTAAATTGAAAGCAGAATATTGAATCATAACCTAAATACTTCAGTACTGACAGTTTTCTAAGTACTTTCACATGTAGTCACTTACACCAAACCATCATAGAGGACAGTCAGAATGAAGTGCAGGGAGTCATTACTTAAACTCAATATGGTGCCATTTCTTCCCCCTGCAGGTGACTATTCAGGAACTCTACCCCAACCGTCACTGTGACCCTAACCCTGACCCTGACCCAGACCCAGACCCAGACCCAGACCCAGACCCCTCCAGGGCCTCAAGGCAAGCTCAGTTACTCATTGACCTCTGGACCTCTGCTTCACAATAGGCTGCAGTTTTGTGTTGTGGGTGTGTAAAGCACAAAAAGTAGAAAGTCTTCTTCTGCAATGGGTTAATGGCACCCACCTGAGAATTGAGCACCATCACAAACATATTTTATTTGCATTTAATATGCATTTTTTGAAGATTCAATAAAAAAATCGTCGAATGTTGGTGAAAACTTGACTATGGTGATGATTGCACTTCTTTATCTGCTAAATATGTCAATTTTACATCACTTTGAGATTACTCCATTTAGTCTATTTTAATAATTTGTATAATTTTTGTGAACACCAAAGCTCCCGACCTCTTCTTTAAAGCGCTATAAATAGAAATTATTATATTATATTATATTATATTATATATATATATATATATATATATATATATAGTAGCAGTAGCAATGTATTAAATAAAAATGTAAAAAACAATGTGACAATGTACAGTCATGGAAAAAAATATTAGACCACCCTGGTCTTTTCTTGATAATAACCAAAATCATTATCAAGAAAAGCATGGAAAATGGCTAGATATCAGCTCTTTAATTAGAATCTTCTGAACTATTGTTTTTGTTATCATTATATCTGTCCTAACAAATATATCTTCAGTTGTACCAGGCATTAAAATGAACAATAAATCGAAGAAAACAAGGGTGGTCCAGTAATTTTTTCCATGACTGTGTATGTGAGTTTAGCTGCTTGGCCCATTTTAGTTCACTCTCGCTGTGTTTTATTGGCCACAGCATGCAGTTGTTTTCAGTGAAAAAGCTCTAAAAATCCAGTGCACTACTTGCTCAGAACCAAGCAGCAGACAAACCCAGTGAAGAACAGCTGGTGGACATAGTGGAGCATTTGGTAGCTTAAGAGCCAGATATTCCCCTCAGTAATTGGTGGAGAGCAAATACAGAGCTTAAAGAGTGAAAATTGGATTAACATTCATGAAGATGATACTGTACAGAGTTACCAGACTAACTGAATTTCCCCTCGGGCATAAATAAAGTCATTTTGATTTGATTTGATTGTAAGTAAACAGCTTTTGACTAACACGCTTGCCATATTAACCTAAAAGGTATGACACTTTAATCTTGGGTTTTTAGAAATACAATTTTTGCTCATGTAAAATCTAAAGGTTAAGCTAAACCTTTTTTTTTCACAGTTTTTGTCCTCCTTTCCTCTCATAACATCTGTTATATTGTTTGTGTGTGTTGTATACATTTGGACGGGATGATGGCTAATTTCGTTGTAATGGTACTTGTTACTCTGAACAATGACAATAAAGGGACTTCTGAATCTGAATCTGAAAAAGTAGGCAGAAGGACCTTCTCAAGACACATTGGTCAGATCTTATTTTTTATAGGTAAAAATAAAGATGGGGTGGGCGAAAATTAGTATGATCCTTTATTTTCTATCACAGAATAAAAAATATAGTATTCATGGGAAAAATATTGTTCTTATACTGAGCTAAATATTCAGATTGATGACCAAAGGGGTGTCATGTGGAAAACGTTTTTTTGTTAAGTAAATAATTTCATATACAGTACATTGCATTGAATACCTGTATAATATCTGGCAATCGTGGGATCTTTAGAAACATTTAGAGCTTGACTGGAATATAAGAGTTTTGCTATGTTATGACTGATGTTGTGTACGCTGTAAAGTTGCTATTCATTCATACAGGTCACAGCAGATCATTCTCCCCTCAGTGCAAACTAATTGCACATTTGTGTTATGTCAGACTAATTATTGACATCATTGGCATCAGCATGCATCTGTTTCTGGTTTTGATCGCCCTTGGCCTTAAAAATACCCTATAACCATTACATATAATAATCATAATCATAGCAATGATCATTTTATACCATGCTCGTAATCCACATTTCTGCAACTCTTGAGAAAAAATATGTGATCATGCTGCTAGTTGGCTATGTGTTACTAATTAAATATTTACATGATGTGGTTGGAACAGTACAGTATCTTCATCATTCATTGGCCCATGTGAAGCCGCAGCTAATAATAGCAGGGATCTGAATATAAACAGGCAACCTCAGTGACCTTTAATTTCAGTGCAAATGAGTTGGTGCAATTCAAATCACTCGATATATGAAATGATGTAGGATATGTCTATATGCGTATAGGTCTGTTCTGCATTAAAGACATGAAGTTATGTAACAAAATAACAAGATAAAATCACAGCAAGCAATTCATCAGTTTTCAGCCCCAAAGTGTTCAAGTCAGTGTGGCTCTGAACCAGGCAGCAACCTCCGGGTCTGAGCAGTGAGGCAAACCAGGATTCTACCAAAAATTCCAACAGGGGTTGCTGCAAAAGCATTTGTGTCTATTCATTCAATACAAAATGAGAAAACTTGTCCCTTGATTTATTACCTCAGAAATGTCATGTTAATAGTGTAAATAATGGCCCCATTTAGAAGAAAATAGAAGATAAAGAATCATATGATTTGGGGCGTGGCTACCTTTGATTGACAGGTCACTAACAAGGCGAGCCGTCATCAGGAGAGAAGCAGAACAATGCGTATCCATGTCAACTTGTCAATAAAGTTATATATGTTAAAAGAAAGGACGTTTAGCGGTTTGGTCTCATAACTTTGACCCTTCTCTGTATTTTCACTTAATGACAGTTTATTTTTTTTTAAATGTCATTAAAAATGTCTTGTTTAGCGTTTGGTTGTACTAATAGACACTCCAAGGAGTCGCTGTTTATTTCTTAAGTAAGTTACTTATTGTTATTGTTTTTGTTTTTTTGCTAGCCAAAACTAACATCCCAGACGACACTGCATTAACTGTTACATTAATTGGAATGTTAATGAATGTTTGGCTTGCAAAAAACAAAAACAAAATGTATGTTACTAACCTGAAAACTGAACAGCGACTCCTTGGAGTGTCTGTTAGTCCAACCAAACGCTGAACAAGACATTTTAATGAACAAAATGTCCACAGTGCTGTGAGTACGCATTGCTTTTTTTCTCTCCTGATGACGGCTCGCCTTGTTAGTGACCTGTAAATCAAAGGTAGCCAAGCCCCAAATCATACAAATACTTCTATTTTCTCCTAAATGGGGCCATTATTTACACTATTAACATCAAATTGTCGTGAAGATTTTTTACTAGTGATTGAGACCATAGTGTGTCAAAAAAATTCTGAGGAAATAAATCAAGTGAGAAGTTTTCTCATTTTGTTTTAAAATGAATGGACCGAAATGCTTCTGCAACCTACGTCAGCACCCCCTGCTGGAATTTTTGGTAGAATGCAGCTTAAGGTACTTCCTGGTTTGCCTCCCTGCTCAGACCCGGAGGTTTCCGTTTGCTCTTAACGGTGTGAAATACTGCCACCGTTGTTTGTTCTGTCAGCTACATTTTCTTCAGTGTGGAATTTTCACCACATAGTGGGTCAGGAGTTACTTGATATACAGAGTGAGACATCACAACACAGGTCCTCAGTGTTGATATGGAAACCATCATTCTGTTTCTCTTTTGTCCCACTTGTCTTCCCACAACAGCAGGACACAGTAACTAGAGCTCTTAATGTGAAGCCGTAGAAATGTTTGCATAAACAGTAACTCAATACAGCTTTGATGCAGCGTAGTGAGAGGGAGCAGTAAACTGTAGGGCTGATATAAAATTACAATTCTGTAATTCTGAGTTATATATGCTGGACTCATTCCCTGTGAATCTCTGTTCATAGGTAGGTAAGCTGAACTCTGCACGGGAATGGCAGACTCTGTCACTATCAGTGAAGACAATTATATACATAGATAATTAAAGAATGTAAATACATTGAATGGCTTTTACTGAACAAATGACCATACATGTATCATATCAAAAACAGGGTTTGATTTCATGTAAATCTGAATGATTTTACCGTTACATTTTTTGTCTTTATTACTGCAATTTATGCTAAATCAGGTTTGACTTTAGTTTCTAACACACATCTTAGCTGGAGAAAGACTCATGATAATTTTGTTTATCTTTGAGTTAATTAAAAATCAGGAATCCCCATCTTCTCTATCTTCTCCATGTTGTATACATTGCATGTATTTTGAGAGCATTTAAGTCTGTATTAATATTTGACAGAGCAACAGAAGACAGAAAACAAGAGGAGAGACAAGAGAAGTGACATGCAACTAGAACTGCACACACAGACCACGCTCTAAAATAATAAAGTTATTTTTCCTTAATTTACTGTATTATTTTACAGGGTTTTCTTGTTTTTTTCTACAGTGAGTGATACAATGCCATAAAAAGGTAAATTATTTTTGTTACAAATATTAACTATAAAATGGAAGTTGATTTTTTTTTACAAATCATAAAAAAACCAGTAAAAAGAACTTAGCGTCAAGTTATTCTATTTATTTATTATGATTTTTATTATGATTTATTATTTTTAAAAATACGGATATTTACTCTATTTTATCCATTATTTTTTAAAGAAATTGTGTTCTTTGGTAAGTGTTTGGTTACTTCTGCTGCCAGTCTTTTTCAGTTTTTTTATGATTTCATTTTTTTACAGTGCATCATGGCCAATGATGCATGTACTTGCTCCTCACACTGCAAAAAAGGTGTGTCTAAAAACAAGATAAAAACACTAAATCTGAGGGAAATGATTTTGCTGCATGGGCAGATTATTTCACTTGACAAGATTTCTTAAATTAAGATTATTTAATCTAGAAATAAGCATGTTGAACACTTAAAATAAGAAATTAACTCTTAAAACAAGATCAATTAAAGCTGCAAGCAGTGATGAACTGGCCCAAGCAGAGTGACCTGACAATTATTTGTTTCTTACCAAGACAAGAAAAAAACTTTAGATTTAGAAGTGTTAGATAATTTATCTTGTTTTAAGGGCCGCTTGGTTCTGATGTTTTAGCTAAGAATGCCATGCGGGACAAACGACACTGAGCGTGCTTGTACGGCGTGAGTGAGGCTCGTCACAGCCTTATTCGTTGGTGGGGGCCACATGGTACTTGCAGTGGTGGTGTGGACAGGGGTGTGTCCACTCCCTAGGACTATGGCACAACGGATAGTATTATCTTGTCCTGTGTATTAATGTATGTATTCCCAGAGTACTCGCACTTTTCTTTGCTCTGTCTTTTCCAGGGTGTCGAGCTGTGGTCCTGCTCGGCATCACTCCTGCTGGTCTCACTGCTGTGGATCTGGTTTGGCCCCAGATGGGAATGCTCCTCTCCTGGTCCACTCTACACTCACCATCACTACTGGCCAATGGTGGCGCTTCATCACCTGCTGCTGTGCCCCTCCCAGAACTGCTGCTCCTCTCTCTGTTTCTCTCTCAAACGTCTCTCTATCTACTCTATTCTACTCTGTTGATCTGTACAACGACATCTATTGCACGTCTGTCCGTCCTGGGAGATGGATCCCTCCTCTGTCGCTCTCCCTGAGGTTTCTTCTTCTTTTTCCCCTGCTAAAAGGGTTTTTTAAGGAGTTTTTCCCTGGCCGATGTGAGGGTCTAAGGACAGAGGATGTCGTACCATGTACAGTCTGTGAAGCCCTTTGAGGCAAATCTGTGATTTGTGATTTTGGGCTATATAAATAAAATTGACTTGACTTGAAGGTAATAAATTCTGCAGTTGGACTTGAACCAGGGACATTTTGGTCAATGGTCTGCACCCTAGATCACCACAGCAGCCTAACCTTTACCATTTTTAAAATAAGTTCCACATTAAATCTCCCTCAGCAGCTCTCAGCTCTCTGTCTATTTTCCTCTTTTCTCTATCTGTAATTTCCTCCTCTCCATTTGCTTTCCCAGGGGTTGACCCTTCCTCCTCTTCCACATCCCTGATTCAGAACAAGAAGGGCTGTAACCCCAGACACACACACACACACACACACACACACACACACACAGATGGAGTAGCCTCAGCACAGCGTTTCAGGATCAATTACTGAATTAGCATCCCAGACTGCAGTGCCAGGAACAGAATGGGAGAGAGAACAACAGAGAGTTATTTTTTTTTTTATCATTCACTCTTTCCCCTCCATTATTGTTTCCCTTGTGGCTTCTCTCTCCATCATCTGTCTCACACTGCAGCCTGCTCTTTGACAAAAGTTGTGAGAATGAAAACAATTACTTGCATTGTCTCACAGCTGAATTATATCAAAATCCAAATTTTTACTGGATCCAAATTTGTTTGGCAGTGATGCAGGAAAAATGTTTAATTTTGTATTAAAAGATGCACAAAATACCACACCATAAATAGCCAAAAGTCCTTTTCCGCACACACACACACACACACACACACACACACAATCTGGCCTGTAACAGGAGCCATGTGATTTTTTTTTGACAGTAACATGAACCTATTCCCTTTTAATCTATTGTATCATGTCCCTATAGAGGCTAGGAACATGCGTGTGTGTGTGTGTGTGTGTGTGTGTGTGTGTGGGTGTGTGTGTGTGTGTGGAGGAGGAGGACTGAGACAGACAGAGATTTATTTTGTCCATATGATGATATACATCAAACAGCATACTTGTGTCCGACATTCCTGGGTTATAATGAGCTAAATGGGATTATACTTGTCATGGGATTACAGCAGTGAGTCTCATACTGGGGTCTGACAACCCGGAGAAGGGCCTAAGTCAAAGAAAAACAACAATTTTAGTAGTTGACATTCTTGTCTTTTTTTAGTCATTACGTATTTTAAACATTTTGGTCGATCTGGTCACGCCAAAACCAATAATTTTGACATTTTAATCAAACTCATTTCACATTGGATTGTATTTGATCATAATCTGATGAAAAACACAGGTTGAATGATTAGAATGCAGCCTGCAGAATGTCTCTGGATTTAATGGTCTGATGGTCTCCATTTAAGGAATACATCCAGAATTTCACTATTTATTTGAACCAACGGTTCAACAGCTGGCCTATGGCCCAACCCTCTCTTTAAAACTATTCTAAAACAATGAATGCTACAGGTTAGAGGCCTCCTGACTGTGCTCATTAATCATGATGAAGTCAGACTTTTCTGAGATCCAATCCAGATCGCACAACCCACAGGAACATTGAACCCGACCTCGAAAACTCAAACTTTAAGCATTATAATAGCACAACTGTCAGGACTGTGACAAGGACAGAGCATTGTGTGTTGTGTCTGTGAGAGATAGAGTGACGGATGGGGGGGGGGGGAAGGTGCTAGTTGGACTATTGCATGTAAGTTATAGGACAATCTTAACACTGCTTTGTCACTTTTATACCTGCAGTATTGTGGGTCGATGATCAGAAATGTTTGCAGTCAGTGTAGTCGTGAAATAGCACAGGACACAAAAATGTTGCATGAAAAAACAAGACGAGGTCAAAACCTATATGGCTGACCACGTTTGGTCAATGTGTTTTGTTTTTTTTAAAGATTATTTTTTGGGCATTTTTGCTTTTATTGAAAGTGATAGATAGAAAGGGGGAGACAGAGGGGAGGACACCCCCCCCCCCCCCCCCATCTGGCAGAAATAAAATAGAAAATAAATGAATAAATACAAGAACAAACAAACAAAGAAACAATGTCTAATAAAGTAAAGAAAAAGAAAATTAAATAAATGTAATAACAATAATAAAAATAATACAATTAATCACAATCCAAGGTTTTGAGTTTCCAAAAAGTCCACATTCCAATAGAAGGTGCGTCCATACTTCTCCACAATAATGCAATTACCCTTCTGGCTTGTAAGAGTCCAAAGTCAATAAGCAGTGACTGTCGTTGAGACACAACAAAGTTCTCAGGGTGTATTCCCAGTAAACATGTTTTGGCTCGCAAAGAAACTTCCCTTCCAGCTACGAGACCCAAACAATACAGTACACTTTTCCAGAATTGGTGAATCTTTGGACACTCCCATAAACAATGAATTAACGTGCCTTTTGCTTCTCTACATTTCACACAAGTATCCGGTACATTAGGGTATATGTGATTCAGCCTGCAAGGTGTAAGATAGGTGCGCATCAACCATTTATATTGTAGCAGCTTAAATTTGGTGTTAACAGACTGTGTCTGAGCCTTAAAACAAGCCCTTTCCCAGTCAGCTTCCTGAATATCCTCCTTTATGTCAATTATCCAGGCCTCCATCTTCTTATGAGATGATTCTTTTGAATGTATTAACATTAATTCATAGAATAGTGAAAATTGTCCCCTGCCATCCATGTGAGATAGAGTCAATTCCTCAATTTTAGATAGTGGAGGTACAGACAGCAACTGTCTATGCATGGATAGAATAAAATGCTTCAGCTGGAGGTATTTAAAGAAGTGTTTTCTTGGAATATCATATTTTTCACATAATTGATTATATGACATCAAGTTGCCTTCTACATATAAATCTGACACTTTTTCAACACCTTTGTTAAACCACATCCTAAATCCACCATCTGCTCTTCCCGGTATAAAACAATTATTGCCCCATATAGGTGTAAACTGTGATAATGCTGGTGTGTCTCCGACATGTTTGTGTGCAGAGTACCACACTGAAATGGTATTCCGAAGAAAGGGATTTTTTGTTTGTTTAACCAGCTTTCTGACGTTTGTTGAATATAAATAAAGTTTGAGCGGAAGCCCTAGTGCTGATGTCTCCTCAATAGTCACCCAATTAGGCAAGGAAGCCACTGAGAAGTAAAACATCGCTGTCCTTAGCTGGGCAGCCCAATAATATAGTTTTAGATTAGGGAGCCGAAGCCCTCCTCTCTCATATGGTAAGTATAATAGCCTTAGTTGTAGTCTGGCCTTTTTACCATTCCAGATAAATTGATTCAACATATTATTAACGTTATGAAAAAAGGTGTCAGGTAAAGGAAGCGGAAGTGACTGAAATAGATACAGAAACTTTGGTAAGACCAACATTTTAATTATGTTTATGCAACCAATCATAGATATTGGCATCCTGGTCCATCGGTTTAGCATCTCCCTCACTCCATCCACCAGGGGATCATAATTTATCGAAACTATTTGTTTCACATCAGGGCTAATTTTAATACCTAGGTATGTAAAACCTTCTGTGGTGGTTGCAAATGGTGTATCTACAATCGGCTGCGATCTTTCATTTTCATTCAAAAACATTAGTGCAGATTTGGAATTATTTATTTCATACCCTGATATGTTTCCAAATGCCTCAATTAACTTCATTAATTGGGGAATACTATCTTTTAAGTTTGTAAAAAAAAGAATTATGTCATCCGCATATAAAGCTATGTGATGTTCATATCCTCCAATATCAATGCCTTCACAAGTTCTTATGGCCATAGCCAAGGGCTCAATAGCTAACACAAATAGCATAGGCGATAGCGGACACCCTTGTCTCGTTGATCGGTGGAGAGTGAATGGCTTAGAGACATAATTATTGGTCAATATTTCAGCAGTTGGGTTTGTATACAAAAGCTTTATCCATCTCAGAAAATTTGCACCAATTCCATACCATGGGAGCACATTAAAAAGAAAACCCCACTCGATCCTATCAAAGGCTTGCCGTGCGTCTAAGGATAACACAGCTGTATCTCTAGAGTTGTGTTTTTCATACAATATGTTCAGAACACGCCGGATATTATGAAATCCATGTTTATTTTTGACAAAGCCGTTTTGATCATCACCAACAAGGTGGGGAAGATACAACTCCAGTCTTCTGGCCAAGGCCTTACAAAGTATTTTAATGTCACACCCCATCAAACTAATAGGCCTGAAAGAGGAGCATTCATTTGGTGGTTTATTTGGTTTCAAAATTAAAGTTATTATCGCAAGTCTCAAAGATGGAGGGAGTACTCCTTTTGTAAAAGATTCCTTATACATGTCCAAAAATGGGACCAGAAGTTTCTCCCCAAATTTTTTATAAAATTCAATTGGAAAGCCATCCGGCCCTGGTGCTTTTCCACTTTGCATACTTTGAATGGCCTCTGCTAATTCCCTTGTTGTTAGATCACAATCCAATTCCTGTTGTTCATTTTCTGACAAAGTCTGAAATCTTAATTGATCCAAAAAAGAGTCTTGACTGGCAAAATCATCTAAACGCTCTGATGTATACAAGGCCTTGTAAAAATCCCTAAAAGCGTTATTGATCTCCACTGGTTCTGAAGTTATATCACCTGCAGTTGTCTTGATGCTATTGATTGCCCTGTTTAACTGCTGTCTCTTAAGTCTCCAAGCCAACAGTTTACCACATTTTTCTCCTTGATCATAGTAAGACTGTTTTAGCCACATTAAATTTCTTGCAACTTTTTCCATAGACAATTTGTTATATTTGGCTCTCATAATTTGTAAGTCCCTTGCTTTTTGCTGATTGTAATTGTTATATAGTTCCTGTTCTAACAATCCAATTTGGTTTTCAATTGTTTCCATTTCTATGCGCTGTTGTTTAGCTTTGGATTTTGTAAAACTAATAATTTCCCCTCTAATATACGCTTTGAATGCCTCCCATCTAACACAGGCGTCAGTCTGATCAAGATTGATTTCAAAGTAATTATTAATGTGTACTTCAATAAATTCTAAAAATTCTGCATTCTGCAGTAGCTCAGTGGGAAATCTCCATCTCCTCGGGTTATGTATAAATTTGTCTATATATAGGTGTAATGATAAAGCTGCATGATCACTAATGACAATACTATCATACCAGCATTCTTTAATTTTTGAAAGAAGTCCAGATGAGACCAAAAAATAATCAATTCGTGAGTGAGTGCCATGCGAACTCGAACAACAGGAATATTCAACTTTATCTGGGTGCAATTCTCTCCATATTTCAACCAAATTCAAATCTTTACAGGACTGCAACAATATTTTCCTTGTTTGTACATGAGTAGAGTCAAGGCAAGTAGAGCGATCCTTTGTGGGCACTAAAGTACAATTAAAATCACCACCGATAATGTACACACCCTGCAAGGTAGACAGAGTGAAGAAGAGATTCTGAAAAAAATTGGGATTGTCATCATTTGGACCATAGATGTGTGATGATCCCCTCCCCCTCTGTGTGTTGTGCCATTCTGGATTTCTCTTCCTGTGTAGGAGGAGCCACAGGACATGCCACTCCTCCAGTCTGCAGAGGCTGGAGGAGGCTGTAGGAGCACACCTGACTCCACTCTCAATTACTGAGCTTATATAGAGGAGCTGAGGCCTCAGTTCTCTCTCTCTCTCTCTCCTCTCTCTCTCTCTCTCTCTCTCTCTCTCTCTCTCTCTCTCTCTCTCTCTCTCTCTCTCTCTCTCTCTCTCTCTCTCTCTCTCTCTCTCTCTCTCTCTCTCTCTCTCTCTCTCTCTCTCTCTCTCTCTCTCTCCTCTCCTCTCCTCTCCTCTCCTCTCCTCCACAGCCACAGCCACCACCTTGGTTTGTTTAGTTGGTTTGATTATGTTGGTTTTTGTTTAGGTAGTTAGTTACTTTGGCTTATACATTTGCATTTCACCTCATCGCATGCATGCACACACCTCACCACTGATTTACTGACTTACATAATTAAGTTTCTTTGTGTTGCTTTCGGTTAATTAAATAAACATTATTTTATTATAACTTCAAAACATGTGTGGTCTCCTTGTTTGTCATGATCTATGAGCTGGTTCATGACAAAATGGGGGCTCGTCCGCTCGTCCAGTTAGGACTAATTTAGTGTTTTGTTTGGTCTAGTTTGCAGTGGTGGAATTTGATTGTGGAAGTAACCTTTGGGAAAGTTTGTTCCACCATTTTGGTTGTTGGATTACATTGTTTGTGGTAGACACACATGTATTGTTTTGGGAGAGAGAGCTTTTGTTTTGTGTCTCAGTTTGGTGCTCGGACACTGGCTCACAGTGTACAAGCGTTCACATGCAGGTTCTTTGTTAACTGCCATTGTTTGTCCCTGTTAGGATCAGAGCGGGTTCCCTTGGAATTCGTTTGGGGGGTTTATAGTGTGGGGGTGAAAGCGGTTTTCAGCGGTTGCCTCAGGAGCACATCCGGCGTTGCAGGAAGCTGCCATTGCTGGTGGCTGCATCGGGCTACCGGGCTGCAACAAAAATCGGGCTTTAGTGCATAATTACCCGCCGCAATTAGCCTCCTGAAGACTAGGGGGGGAGCTTAGTTTAGATTCTGGTTAGGTAGTTAGTGGGATGAACTTTGGTGGTAGTTTGGATGTGTATTGTGGACGGTTGGCACGCTGTGGGTTATGTGTAATTTATTTACCTGTAGCATCATTGGATGTGGAGTGTAGTCTGAGATACATTGACCTGTGGGTTAGCTGAGGATTGAATTTGTCAGGCTGATTTGTTTGTGTTGTAACCATGGCTAGTGTAGAGGAGTTTTTGAGTGCTCCGTCTGAGGAGTTGTTAGATCGCTGTTCAAGGGAGCAACTGGTAAGGATCGCGGAACATTTTGAATTAGATGTTGGGGATAAGCGTGTAAAGGAGGGTGTGAGATCTGTGCTTAAGGCAAATTGGTCTGTTTTGGGTATGGTGCAACCCGCTGTCAGGTCTAAAGAACGTACTCAAAGTCCAGATGAAGAGTCTAAGAGGTATGCCCTTGGTGAAGCCAGTAGTAATGTTGGTCTAACGTTTGAGCAGCAGAAAGAGTTAATATTGTTGCAAAGGGAGAATGAAATGTTTAAATTGGAAAGACGCAGGCTGGAACTAGAGGAGCGCCGGTTGAGTTTAAGTGCACCTGGTGGAGCTCCAGTGTTTCCTGGTCCACCTTTGTTTGATGTTGTCACTAGTCTGCGTTTAGTGCCTCCATTTTCAGAACGAGACCCAGATACTTTTTTTTTCACTGTTTGAGCGTGTAGCCATTACTCGGGGTTGGGGTGATGAAGACCGCACCTTGCTCTTACAGTGCGTGTTAACTGGTAAAGCACAGCAGGCTTACTCTGCCCTGTCTATGGCTGAAAGTAAAAGCTATTCTACGGTTAAAGCGGCGGTGCTAAAATCATATGAGTTGGTGCCAGAGGCCTATCGCCAGAGATTTCGGGCATGGGAGAAGTCTGGGGAACAAACTCATGTGGAGTTTGCCAGGGATCTGGTTACTCATTTCAACCGTTGGTGCATGGCTTCTACTGTAGACACGTTTGATAGATTGTGTGATTTGATTGTTCTGGAGCAATTTAAAAATTCTGTTCCTAGCCACATTGCAACGTATGTAAATGAGCACAAAGTGAAGACTGCTGCAGAGGCCGCTGCTCTAGCAGATGATTATGTCTTGACACATCAGGCTAACTGTGAGTTTGGTGTGCCTGCTGGGTACAGGCCAAGTCAACCTGGACCAGGAAGTAGATGGTGCGAGGAAAGTGGTGGTTTTCATTTGGGTAAATCAGTTCAGGGCATCCGTGCTCAGTCACATGGTGACTATGATGTGTGTAATTACTGCCGTCAAAAAGGGCACTGGAAAAGTGAATGTCCTGCACTGAGAGATAAAGAAAAGTTTTCTGGTAAGCTAAACTCACATGTGAAACCTGTCGCGTTGTCATCCGCGCAGATCGTTAGGAAGGGAAAAATCGTTGCATTGTGTTCCTCTGTGGGTAGGTCTGGAAATGAAGGTGACTACTCGGCCTTTATGTCAGATGGTTGTGTGTTGGGTTGGGTTACGGCCTGCATTGCCTGTGGAAGGGGTGGATATAATTCTTGGGAATGACCTGGCAGGAGGCAGAGTTTGGGCTGAGGCTCCACCCCCGAGTGTTGTCACCCAGGTTCCTGAACCTCTACCTGCTGTCTCACAGGCTGTGAGGACAGAGGTGGATCCTGAGGCTGAGCTGTTTCCAGTTTGTGCAGTAACTCGAGCAATGAGTCGGGTAAGAGACCAACCTGCTCAACGATCGAAGGCTGAGGGAAAAGTTGTTATCCTACCTGAACCTCTGAAGTCCATCCCTTACATTGATCTTGTTAGAGAACAAGAAACTGATCCTTCAGTGAGTGCTTTGTTTAATCTGGTGTCTCCAGTGGTAGACATGGAAACTGCAGCTCAGGGGTACTTACAAAGTGGTGCGCTGGTGCGTAAATGTTCTGCACACGGTGATTGTGTGGGAAAACCTGTAGTGCAGATTGTGGTGCCTGAGAAATTTGGAGAGTCTGTCATGAAAGCCTCCCATGATGATGTGGCTGGGCATGGGGCTGTTCATGGAACTTGCCATCGAGTCTTGCAGCATTTCTTTTGGCCCAGATTGGAAGAGGATGTCACCGTTTTCAGCAAAACTTGTCAGCGGCAGAATTTGCTTGACTTTGTGAATGTCTTCGGGCATAGACTGTATATGGTGGGGCAAATGACAAAACAAAGGTTTTGCCATTTGAGGTGGCCATTGTTTCTGCTGTCTTGTGATTTGGGTTGATGCCTTTTTATAGAGGGCAAGGAAAATATATGGCTGATGCCTTCTAGTGGCTTGCTAAGTCTGCATAGTTAATATTGCCTTATATGCGTTTTCCCTTCATTCCATCATGTTCTCTTCTGCTCTCTCTTAAAGTGCTCCTAGGTCTCAAGGTTGCGGAGGGGGTAGGAAGAGTGTTTGCCAAACTGGTAAGATAAACTTAAAATTGAAGGAGGCCTAATTGTGTTTTTCAGTCAGACTTGAGTGCCCAGAGAAGATGTATCTTGGGGGATGGGATTATTTAAGTGTTTAATGTATGTTGCGGAGTACCTGTTTGGTCTCCTTTCTTATGCGGGGGTGTGTGATGATCCCCTGCCCCTCTGTGTGTTGTGCCATTCTGGATTTCTCTTCCTGTGTAGGAGGAGCCACAGGACATGCCACTCCTCCAGTCTGCAGAGGCTGGAGGAGGCTGTAGGAGCACACCTGACTCCACTCTCAATTACTGAGCTTATATAGAGGAGCTGAGGGCTCAGTTCTCTCTCTCTCTCTTCTCCTCCACAGCCACCACCTTGGTTTGTTTAGTTGGTTTGATTATGTTGGGTTTTTTTTGGTAGTTGGTTACTTTGGCTTATACATTTGCATTTCACCTCATCGCATGCAGGCACACACCTCACCACTGATTTACTGACTTACATAATTAAGTTTCTTTGTGTTGCTTTCGGTTAATTAAATAAACATTATTTTATTATAACTTCAAAACATGTGTGGTCTCCTTGTTTGTCATGATCTATGAGCTGGTTCATGACAGATGCAAACCAGATTCAGTGCACACGTGGATATGTTACCCTGAACAATAATATACCTGCCATATTGATCACAAATAACATGAGTGGTTTGGAATGGTAAAGATTTATGTATAAGTATGAGCACACCTCTAGCATAATTACTGTATGGAGCACACAAAACCTGACCTGGCCATCTCTTTTGCAATCTATCAATTTCTGCTGCCCTTAAATGTATCTCCTGTAGGAAGACTATTTGGGACTTAAGTTGTCTGATTCTGTTTAATACTTGCTTTAGTTTGGCTATTTCTCTCAGCCCCCTAACATTCCAACTGGTGATCTTTATTTTAGACATAGTGGTGTTTTAATCAGTAAACGAAGAAGTAGGAGCCTTGATGACGTAAAAAAAGAAAAGAAAAAAACACACATTCTGCCAGAATCCCCCCACCCCACACACTTCCCCAACTGAAGTGTTTTAAAACCTGAACATTGAACGTTGTTCCCGTTATTCCCCATCTTTCGCTAAATAAATGAGGAGCACTGATCCACATTTACATGAGGAGCAGTTAGTTAGTCTACGTGGGTCCTTGGGCCTGTCACCAACCGTGCACCACACTTACAACACTCATAACCATTATTTATCCCCGGATATTCGAAAAGGGACGGATTCGTTTATATAAAAAGTTATAAGTTGAAATTAAATTTATCTCCAACCTGCCCCGTATTCCAGACATAATTTTATGCAAACTAAATAAATTTCAATGGAAGAAGAGAGAGAGAGATAAGAGAAAATAAATAAACTAAAACTTTGTCATAATAATAATAATAATCATAATCATGTCTCTCTCAATGTTAAACTAAAAAAACGGGGAGGGGGAGCTAATTAAGACCATGCCCGGTTCACACTCTGTACAGATGTTAGTTGTAAACAATATGCAATAAACTAATATCAAAAACAAGACAAAACAAAACGTTTATAACTCTCATTACCAATTCCATTAGTCCATCCCACTCTTACTGTAACTTTTACTGGTGTTATCTGTCCGACTGTGCAGAACACAGTTTATCCTTTAGGTTGAATTTCGCGATGAAAGTCCTCTGCTTCACGCGGTGAAGAAAAGAGGAACACCTTCCCGTCGTGGACCACTCTCATCTTACAAGGGTTTAGCTGAAATCCACGAAATTTTCCCATCTCGTTGAACAGCCTTCTGGCTGTGTTGAACTCCCGACGTTTCCGCATCGTTTCTGCTGAAAAATCCTGTGCCAGAGAGATTTTAGCTCCATCGTGCAGGATATTCTTCTGTGATGAAAGACGATAGACAGTCTCTCTATCCTGAAATTTCCAGAAGCGTATCAGAACGGCTCTGTGTTGGTTCGGCTTTGCCGGCGCCAAGGTGCGATGCACCCGCTCCAACACCGGGGCCTCGTCCGCACTGAGCCCCAGCCACTTCGGTAACATTTCCCGGATAAAATCCAGCAATGGTTGTGTACCCTCGGCGCCTTCTCTGAGACCAAACATACGCAGGTTCTTCCTCCTGCTTCGGTTCTCCAAGTCGTCGGTCTTCATCTCCACATAATTCAGCCGTTTTACAGTTGAAGCCAATTCCGCCCGCACACTTTCAAGTTCCTCCTCCGCCGCCATCACTCGGTTCTCCGCTTCCTCGATGCGTTTTGTGTGTTCCGACACGTCCTGTTTAACTTCAGCCACTTTGCCCTCAAGCGCTGTTATAGCACTGGTCACGTCTCCGAGGATGTTATTAATGCCGTCCAGTTTTTGTCCAAACTCCGAGCGGAGCGACTTTAGCTCTCTTAGCACATCTGTTATGTCGGCCATGTTGCTAGCATCGGCTTGCTCGGGTGACGGGGCCGCTTTCTTGTTTTGAGCGGTGGATTTTCGAGCTCTGGAAAAAATGTCGCAGTCCTTAGTCGCGTGAGATGTCGACATAATTGTCCCTTAGGCGAAATTTCGAATTTCAAGCCACTATCCGGGGATTAAAAATATTTTTGTGCACGATTGACCGGAGCCCCTCTTCTAAGTTGCCATCTTCGTCGGGTCACGTGACCACCCTTGTTACAGTAATATTTAATAGGAGTGTTTCCATTAGGTACTTTTCCCTCTAGTGAGCCGCTATGGGTGTGGCTTGGGAGAAAGGATCTGCCCAACTTCACAGAGTAGCTGCTCAGGTATCGCATCAGAAAGTACCTGCCTCGGGTAGGAACTTTTCTGAGCCGCTACTGAGTCTACGCTGATTGGTACAGTTGAGGCGGCGATTTCTCACACAAACTGGACGTTGAGAGGTTAACATCTCCTGCTCTGCTGACTGCAGCTGGGAGAGACTGCTGCGGGAGGACTTGGCCGCTTGTGAGTGCTTTAGGACGGCGCCTGCTACTCGTTAAGAAGATTAGGAACGAGTCTCCAAAAGTCTCCACTAACACTAGGAAATGTTGCTAGATTTTTTGCGAGTCGCTAGAGGGGTATGAATAGTCGCTAAATATAGTGACAAAGTTGATAAGTCGGCAACACTGCTTGCCGCGGTTAGCCGCTACAAAAGTACCTGTATGGGAACAGAGACTGCGGGGGACTAACTAGTGGGCGGAGCCAAAACACCGCTTTCCAAAATGTACTCAGTGGAAACACTCCTAATGGTAGTGTCTATGATGTGAATATTTTGGAAATTAGTTCGTATGCTTTTGTCCCGGCAGTACAAACAAGTTATAATAAGCTTAATGGTATAATAAACCTTAGAGCAAATTCCCTCTGGATGTGTTTATGACATCCGTCACTCACACATCTCACCCACTCAGTCAGTCACATACACACCTGTGTGTAGGGCTGACCTTAGGCAGTCAGCCAAAAGTTTATAATATTTAGTCTCCTCTTTTTTCTCAGTGTACAGAGAGGTTTTGGTTTGATTATTAAAAACCCCATTAGCATCAGCATTGCAGCAACTATTCCTCAAAACTGACTTTGCACACTGAAAATTCTACATATTTTTTTATTGTCAAAGAGTTGAGATTGTCACAGTTTTTGACAGTGACTGATTGATGATGTTAGCCACATCTCGTCCACTCATCAAAAAACGTTTTTGGGCCACCAGGGTGAATGCTAGATCACAACCACTGAATGGTGAAGTGAACCACCCTACTCATCTTCTGATTGGCTTACCCTGATATGGGTATGATATATGCCTAAACCACTATTGGGTAGTTGGGATCTTGCATCTACCTGCCACAAGGATCCACTGTTGGAAAGAGGAAAGGTGCAGATTTGATGTTAGTGTAACCCTTATTTCTTGTCGGGGTAGCGTTCTCCAGTCTCTCGGGCCAATGGGTGATGAGCGGGCTACAAGATAACTCCACACTTATTCCTTTATCTTCTTTAATAACCAATATCGGCAGGACAGCATACAGCATTCCACTTCACGGGTCACAACACAAGAGAAACCCCGCGAAACTACCACATCCAATTGACTACCCCTCACCTATATTTGTCCCCCAAAACAAGGGCAGGTGGGAACTAATTAACTTTGGCAAGGGGACAAGTAATATCAACTTAAATATAACACATGAAAATGAATACATAAATTATAGTGAAAGTTCCATAAATAATAATGAAATAATTATTGTATATAATAATAACTTAAATGATTAAATAACCCAAAACATATTTTTTCCATTAAGTAAGGTTACATTAGCATCAAGACAATTCAGATGCATTTTTTATATCTAGATCAGGGGTGGCCAACCTGTGGCTCCAGAACCTCATGTGGCTCTTTAGGCCGTCTGCAGGGGCTCCCCGTGGCTGAGACATAAAAAATGATATACATATTTTTACATTAAAATGTTAATGTATCAATGATGTAGACCAAAAGCTATTTGTATTCCTCAATTGTAAAATCGTATAGCCTTTTTACAGTATATTAAAAAAGTTTTGACATTGAAGTCAACTAAAATGTGCTTCAGAGCTTATGAAAGTCTCCAGCCCGGCACCTTAACCTTTAAGTTTAGCCAACTTTGAGTTTAATTTTGAGTTCCCCGAGATAGACTAGTTTTCAAAATCACATTAATAAATAATCAATATGACTATTAATAATGTTGGTAGGCTAATTTAGACTTATTAGGCTGTTTAATTTTCATTTTAGGCTCAACATAAGGTTTGCGGCTCCATTCCGCAATTTTCTCTTTTTTTTTGGCCAACAGTGGCTCTTTAGTTAGTAAAGGTTACCCACCCCTGATCTAGATAAAGTTAAACACATACACATATATAGTGCAAACACACACACAAATCTGTGGTCCAGACATCAGGATTTGTGCATGTGTTTATTTCGAGTCATGTGTGTGACAGATTTTTTATGATTGGTTTTAGATGTCTATCTAATGTATGTAATATATTTAAAGTTAAACTGTGTTTATCTGCTTATTTCTTCTTAAGAATTTAATTTTCTTGACTTACAACTATTGCCAGTATCGGATTTGAAATAGCAGGGGGTTCAGTCGTTAAGCATGCAAGGCACGCACACACACGAAGCTGCCCTTACAGAGTAAGAGTGGTATGCTAAAAGCAGTTTGCGAGTCAGCGAAGAGGCCAAGTTTTGACAAGTCTTTCTCCGTCCAACACACGCTCTTTTCTGCCTCACTCTTTCACTCTGCCCATCCATCTCTCCCTCTGTCATCCCCTCCTCTATTTTCAGACGTCGCTCTCCTCTCATCTCCTCTCGTCCCAGACATGTCGGCAGCATTTTTTTTCCCAGGGAGGACAGACACACAACATTAATTATTTCCACAGTCCTGTCCTGTATGAAGAGGCAGAGGGAGGGATTCAGGACAGCAGAGGCACTCCACATCCTCCACGTCCTCTATGTCACATTTAAAAAGTAATCTGTTTGTGAAGTAGCTCAAATACTTGAAAAACAAGTCCATTTAAAATCAGATTTTTTGTCCTTGCGCCCCTACAGTTGCTTGTCAGATGGACGAACAGGGTCTGAAAACCTGACACTAACACCTTACCAATGGATTGCACGGGCATTGAACTTCTCTCCCAAGGTTTCATTTCATTCTTCAAACAGCTGCTTCTGTCACTTTTTATACTTACAAGTGCAACAATGTGAACTTATTTTATCTTACTTAAATATCTTTTCTGACCACCTGGGGCAGCAGAAACAAGCAGTCAACACACCACTGAGGTTATCAACTCATAAAGTTAATTTGGCTCCAAAAATTGTTCACAGTTGTCTATTCATACCAATATGACCATTCATTGAGTGTTGCCTCGGATATTTTCCTGCTAGATCTGGTGACTTCCCTTTCCCTTCCTTATTTAAATTTAACTAGACTACTTGTGTAACTACTTGTTATTTTTAAAAAGTTCAAACTAAATATATTATTAAGAGTTTATTCCAGTGTCTGGACTCTGTCATGACACTTCCACATCTATTCAATAGCCCACACAAAACGATATTGAAATTAGAAATGAATTTTGATGCATATTGATTAGAATACAATATGCAATATGCAAACTGACAAGTGACATATTCTATCAACCAGATTTTTTGAGCAGGCTTTAGCTATTTTTCATTTGTAATAGTTGGCGAAACTGGTTTTATTTGGAGTTATGTGGCCATCATTCACTCTTTTTGCTCTGTTTTTCGGTCTCTACCTACTCTGCCCGCTTTTTCTGTCTGCTGTTTGTAGTGTGAAGAAAGTTTTTGTGTATTTTCCCCCCAAAAAAGCTGCTGACTGGGCAAAAATGGCTGCGATGAGAGCCATAATACTGAAACATTGACTGTAAAGAAGTGGATGTAGCCACATTTTCTCATTGACTTCAATGCAATCGGACTCATTTTTGCAGCCAGTGGAGTCGCCCTCTGCTGGTCATTAGAAAGAATCCAGGTTTAAGGCAAGCCTGTTCTCCCCTCAAAAACGTTAATGAAGTGTACAGGCAGCAAAATATGAGCTATATTTACGTATTACACCGTTCGCTGCAATGTGTCGGCCGCCATCTTGCTGACGCAGTAGTGATTGACGTTGAAGCAAACTTAAAGTGGCTGGGTTGAACAAATGGCGGACTTTCGCCCAGGAGATTAGGGTTTGCACTTGTACTTGTTACTCTGTGCAATGACAATAAAGGCTTCTTTCAAATTAAACTATTTTTAACCTAAATTACGTAAATCTCATTTTTGAGCATGACTTACGTTTTTTATGGAACTTCCGGTAGTCCCGTGAAAACTCAAAATCACTCAAAATCAGAACGCAACGCCCCGATACATACATATGTATCGTAATGGGTGGTACCAACACTAGACATATTCTGTCGTCTAGGTTGGAGAACTTGTTGTGAAGGCACTTCTGCATTAGCTTCATTTTTCGGAACCGGAGATTGCCTCTTGGACTGAACCAAAACAGAGTAGTAGAGGGCGGCGAAACTGAAACAAACAGCTGAAATATGATAAATCCATTGGTAGTGCTGAAAAGAACTGCAGAGTTTTGCGGTAATTACCTTTGTGACCCCCTTTCACATACATACAAGAATTCATGTGATTCATACAAACATTACACATATTAAAATGTCTGTGTACCAGAACTTTCCGTACAAATATGTACGGAATATAGCGGATAAAGTTTCAGCATGCCAAATTGTCAGACATTTCTACTGTCATGTTCACAACAGTTGGTTGACCGCCAAGACTGGAGCATGAATGATCAGGAGGCAGAAAGGGAGGACTCAGCATTTGAGTGTAAGGACTCGATGAGGGAAGGGAGAGATAATGGAGAGGAAGTGAAGTGTTGGGGCTGCTGGCGGACAGCAATGTCAAAACCTTGTCTGATGGGGAAATGATGGATAGAGAGAGAAAAAGAGAGTGGTTATGGCTTCCACTCAGAAGGATGGGAGTTTTGTTTTCTAAGGTTGCCCTCATTTATCTTTCAATGCCTGTCCCCTTCTTGGTCATTGTGAAAGTAGACATGTGAGAAAGTGGTTACATTTCTCTGTTTCATTTCGGTTACATGTTTTCTTGATTTCTCTGAGTAAGATGTTAATGTTTTTAATGAAATAAATCTGTTTGTTTTGGCTTGTGATGCCAAGTTCCTCTGCTGGCCTTGGTGACGAGTGACAGAGAAGGATTTCATTTCAGTTTTCCACAAAGAGAAATATTAGGGATTTCAACACGCAAGTTTCATTTATGCCAGGAGAACAATGGCATGAAGTCTCTAGGCTGAATTTTATACATGAAGAAACTAGCATTTGACTTCTATCCATTCAGTTTATTTCACGTATCCTCAGCTGGATCGCGGAGGCAGCAGGCCTGTTGTGTTGTTCTTGCTGTTTTTGTTATAAATTGTTTGTAATTTGTTTAAGGGAACTCACTGCACCTCATCAGCTACTGTCATAATGTTGTGTGAAAATAATTCCCTCTTTAGAATAGGTTGTAGTTATTTTTTTGTTTTTATATAGTTTTTTTTTTCAGTTTTATCAGGAAAGGCCGATAGCAAAGGGAAGTTATTAGATATAAGTTGGCAGCAGCATGCTGTGTTGTTAACCAAATAGGTGGCCTCCACAGTTTCATGAACAAAAATACATTTACACTTGTCAGTGGGTGGGGTCCACGCAGTCTTCACAGGGGATTCAACTTTGAAGGTCATGGTGGTGTGGCATAAGCTTATGTGAAAAGGCACGGGCAGGGCGAGATAGTCACAGTTTTTGTCACTGTGAGTGATTGACGACGTTGGCGACGTCTCATCACTGTCTCGTCAATTCATGGAAAAAAAACATTTTTTACCCTCAGGGTGATTGCTTGATCGCAAACACCAAATGGTGGCGATAGTTTTTCTTTTTTCCATGAAGATGGCGAAGGCATTAACCACCCCACTCTTCCCATTGAGGTGCCAAATGGTCAAAAACTGAACTGCTGGTCCTCCCTGCTAAGCCTACAATAAACCATGACATCAACATCAAAATTGACTACCTGTGACTTGCCTCCACCAGGGTGGTGAGAAGCTTAGGGGTTATGATTGATGACCAACTCGCCTTTTCCAATCATGTCGCCTCAGTTGCCCGGTCATGTCGCTTTGTACTTTACAGAAAAATCAGACCTTACTTAACTCAACATGCCACTCAACTCCTGACACAAGCTGTCATCATCTCAAAACTTGGCTACTGCAACGCCCTCCTGAAGGGCCTGTCAGCCTCCATAGTAAAACAGCTTCACATGATCCAGAACGTGGCGGTGTGCCTGGTCTACAACCAGCCAAAAAGATCACGTCACACCGCTGCTCATCCAGCTCCGCTGGCTACCTGCTGCAGCATCAAAGCATCAAATTCAAATCTCTAATGCTGGCCTACAAAGTTGTCTCCGGTACTACACCCAGCTACTTGAACACCCTGATACAGACATACGCTACCTCACGACTGTTGTGCTCTTCCAATGAATGGCGCCCTGCCACCCATTCATTCAAGACAATCCAAACTCTTTTCGTTTGTTGTTCCCCGTTAGTGGAACCACTACCAGTTCCTACCAGAGCAGGGGCGTCCCTTATCCCTTATCGCACTATACCTTGATTGTTTCCCTTTTTCTGTAAATCACTTAGGATAAAATCGTCTGCTAAATGACTGAATTAATTAATTAATTAATTCAGCCATACGCTACCTCACGACCGCTGAGCTCTTCCAATGAACGGCGCCTGGCTCTGCCAACCGTTTGTTCAAGGCAATCCAAACTGTTTGTGTTTGTTGTTCCCCATTGGTGGAACCACTACCAGTTCAAACCAGAGCAGGGGCGTCCCTCTCTACCTTTAAAAACCTCCTGAAGACCCAGCTCTTCTGAGAGCATCTTCTCTCCTAGCACCACATGACAACTCTACTCCTTAAAGAATTGTCACTAGCATTTATTGCAGCACTAACGGCTCTTATCGCATTATACCTTGATTGTTTGCCTTTTTTTCCCTGTAAGTCATTTTGGATAAAACCGTCTGATAAATGCCTGAATCTAAATCTAATGTTGACGTAATTCGTATGGACACTAGGCTGCCTAGTGAGAAACTTGAACAGGTTACGTAAAGGACGGTAGGCTCACAGTCCAATTGAAGTCATACGTTTGCCAACAAGACCACAATCCCTCACTAGTTTCCCAACCAGAAGTTTTAGTTGAAGCCCACATCAAAGAGCTACTCCTGTCTGTAATTGAACTGTCTTTTATGGTAAGATCATTTTGATTTTTTGTAACCCATGTGCCAACTGTTGGTTTGTAGCGGTCTGGCAGTGTCTAACATCAACGTTTCCCATTGTGGGAAAAACTGTCAGTCACTTGAATCTGTTCTCTGTAGTGGTAAAATGACATCCACACCATCTTCACAGCAGATAACCACATCCTTCTGCTTAATGTACGTGTAAGGCAGTAGCTTGTTATGGACTCTTTTTCCCAGGAGTGAAATATTGGCCCAGTTTGTATTCTAAGCAGAGGCTATGGGACCATGAGCTTAAGTTAGTTTCCCTACTGTTGAGAGTCATCTGGAATCCACATTAAAATGTTACTGTGATATCAAACAGCAGAACAGATACTTGAGATCGAGAGGTTACATTTTTAGAATATTTTAAAGGCATTTACAACAATGATCACATCAGATATATTAAACCTAATGAGTAAAATCTGGAGGCTCAGTTTTTCTGTCTTTTTTTTTCCAGATGCAGTCACCCTGGTTCACCCCTGCCACTTGTGAGTAAATCAGATATTTGTCATATGGGAAAATGAATAGCGCTGGGAATAGCTACAAAATTCTTTCCCACATAGACGACCAGGACGGGGCATTCTGCTGTTTCCTCGTTTACCATGCTAATGCCAATGGAGTGTGTCCAACGTTATACAGTATTTTTAATTTGAGGTTGTTTTAGAAGATAAACTGGCCTTCTTTTTAAGTTTTTTATGAAAGCCAAAACCTGCAGGAAATTATTTTTGTATGCAGGAACTGGGAACAAAAATTTTGAAATTAGGTTACTAGCTTTTTAGAGATAGATGAGAAGATTCATACCATTTTCCATGTCTGTACAATAAATATGAAGCTAACACCAGCAGCTAGTTAGCTTAGCTTAGACAACGACTGGAAACATGAGGGAATAGCTCGTCTGGCTTGATATAATTTTCAAAAACACACTATGAACATTAGTTTTTATAGTTTACGACGTAGAGGCAGGAGGCGGGACATGGATTATTTCCCCCCAAAAAATAAAAAATTTGAAATAATCCACGTCCCGCCTCTCGCTGTCTCTGATTGGGCGGCGGAGAGAACCAATGGCATGCAATGCTGCCCTCAGAAGGTATTTCAATAACTAAAAGTCCACTCTGCATAATTTACAGGATAAATACTTTTCTAGACAACATAATCTTTTAATTGGTTAAGACAGCATGTCATATTTGCAGTTAGATTTTCTTAAGAATTGGACAAATGAGATATCAGGGATTAATTAGTGAGTTGCTGATGGACAGATTATTTCCCTTTGGACAGAGTCAAGATAGCTGTTCCCTTGATTTGTTTTTAGCTAAACTAACATAGGAAACGTAACATGTTTCATATACTGGACAGACATGAAAATAAATTAAAATACTTAGTTTAAATTAAGGCATTTTAATGAATATAATTTAAAAACTGTGAACCATGAGTAATAGCATTTTTGGATGCATTTTTCCTTTGAAGTCTTTTTTATAAAGATAGTGAGAAAGGAGAAAAATTACTGAAGTGACAGCAGAGAAATCACAAGTGGCATCAGTCCCAGGTCAGCAGGAGAGCATGTGTCTCTGAAGACGCATTATAAATTCCAATCCTTTTTTTGGCAAGACCTGCCCTGCATAGCAGCTTGATTGTTAAAGGTTAGGAGTTATCCTTGAGTACCTATGGTGAGGATAGACCATTGGTCAGGGGATAGGACCTAAAGAAATCAGGGACTGGTACCTCTTATGCATGGACACCTGGCCAATCCTACTATTTAGCTTTAGTTCTATTTTATTTGCTCTTGGTCAAATTTTTGAAAATAAAATAAACTTTGGTAGACTTACGCAAGCTTTTATTATATTTATATATCTCCAGTATAGTAGAACTAAAGTGGGCTCCTGGCCCTGCTGTGACCTCTGGAGAAAAAACAACCTTTCAATTAATGTAACAAATGTATCATTATATAATCAGACTCATTTAACACACCATACTGAGCTCTCAAAATTCCCCTCAATCCAACACATACAGTATTAATAGAAAGACAGGGTTCGTCACGGTAGATAATCAAGTGACGTCAAGGATCCTGAAATTGCCTGATAACCGCGTGTGAGGAGTTTTTGTGAAGCTCTTGTGTGATGTCAAAATGAATCTGGTGTTAGTTTACCAAAACCAAAAGTTTCATTGTTCTGTGACATATTGCCCCCACCCCCTCAAAGGTCTAACATTTTGCTTTTTGGTGCCTCAAGCCAGTCCAGTCCCAGTTATGTAATCAAGTTTTAAATAGTGAAACTCTTTCATGCACATAGATAAAAGCCCTGTACTGCACTTACTCGGGATCAGACTTGTTTATTGACAGAGGTGACCTGAGGTAAAGTCAACAGCATAAACGGAACAAATCATCTTATAGCAATTTTTCAGACTTCCTATGATTTATACTTGGTTAGTGTTTTTTAAAAGCCACCGTAATATTAATTTGAGTTGTGTTTGAGGTCCATTATTCACTCTTATGAAATGTCTATTTAGATGGTAAATGCTCCACTGAGTTATTAAGCTAAATGCCAATTTTGTGGCGGTGTAGTGGATAGCACTCTTGCCTCACAGCAAGAGGGTCACCGGTTCGACTCCGGTCTGCGGCCTCTTCTATGTGGAGTTTGCATGTTCTTCCCGTGTCAGCGTGGATTCTGACCGGGTACTTCGGCTTCCTCCCACAGTTCAAAAACATGCACTTATGTTTAATTGTTGACTCTAAATTGCCCGTAGGTGTGAATGAGATTGTCTGTGTCAGCCCTGTGATAGTCTGGCGATCTGTCCAGGGTGCACCCCGTCTCTCGGCCAATGGCAGCTGGCCAGAAGTATACAGAAGGCATCAAAATGCTTCCAACGAAATAGAGCTGGCAAAGACCCGTCATGCCTTGTCCAAGCCCAATTGTTACGAAATTGAAAAAGCTAGTTTGAACATGGTGCAAACTTTATAGGGTTTTAGTTCATTCAGATGTCCTCAAATATGTATTCTTTTTTTTTTGTAAATGTTATTTATACACACATATATACATTCACATTTACATTTAGTCATTTAGCAGACGCTTTTATCCAAAGCGACTTACAGGAAGAGTAAAAGCAAACAATCAAGGTATAGTGCAATAAGAGGTATTAGTGCAGCAATAAGAGGTATTAGTGCATTACAGACACATACAATACAAGAAAGATAGAAAAAACCCAACAGAAAAAATAAAATAAAAGTAAACAAACAGATAAAACAGAACAGAAACAACAGATAGACAGCCACCACTCAATCATTAACGTATAAAGAAAATGTGCACAAAAACATATCGGTCCAACAAAATGTCCCCGAATGTCAGCTCATATGAAAAGGGCCGGAGATCGAGTCCAGGAGGCCCGAGCCAGAGGGGAGCAGCAAAGTCTCATAACATGTATACATATCAAGAAAAACAGCAACAACAAAAAAAAAAAAATTATTAAAAAAAAAAAAAAAAGAGCAGTGCATTCAGGTCCCAGTTTGAGGTCTATCTTTTCTGATGTACACAATAAAAGGGCCCCAGGTCTTTTTAAAAATATCTTGGCAAATATGTATTCTTAAAAAGTAACGCATGACATCCACAATAGCTGTCTTTTGGTCTGGTGAAAAAACGTTCCAAAATGTTTTAAATGTTTTTTACATGAGGGCCATGATCCCACTAAATTTCCCACCCATGCAATGCTTTTTGGGATCATTATGGAGTCCACTGGACATGTCCGATTCCAATCACTCCATGCTTTGCCATTGTTGCTGGTTCTGACGAGTTCACGAGTTTTGAAGCATCCAAAGCCCTCAAAAATGCAATGCAGAATAATAAATTCTCCAAAAACAATAGGTTTGCCCTTCCATTGCTTTTGTGCTCGGGCATTACATAGCTAAAAGATATCAAAATACTACACTAGAGTTGTGGTTAACCGCAGTGTCAAGTGCTAATTTGTTGTGGGTTCATTACAAGCAGCCTCCTTTGACATTATACATGGTAATTTAATGCAATAAAAGTGCAATTTAAATAAATTGGTAAAGCATTACCAGAGTATATGCATGTATTAATGGTGCTTTATAAAGGAATAATGTTGTATACCGTATTTCCTCCAATAGTATTAGTAATAGTAGTAGTAAAAAATCAGTTTGGGACCGGCTAACAATAAGGGTAGGCTATTATTTGAAGGAGGCTTTTATTAAAAAAAGAAAATCAGAGCAGCTCTGACCGGCACTTTTTAGAGTGTTTTACAGTTACCCGGATGTCAGCCATATTGGAAGTACTCGGATGTAAACAAACAATGAACAGCACGCTGAATGTTCATTTTAAGCAGGATTTAAAATGTCTAAACTACTAAAAAGCCCAGAAGAACGTGCGTAAACGGCTCAACTTTACAGAGAATGACTAGGACAGCGGGAGAAACGACGATATTTACCTAGTACTAACTCGTGTGGCCAAACTTCAAAATACAGGTGTTGTGTGGAAATCTGTTACAAATGATGTTTCCTGAATGGTGTTCTCCGTAGCATCACCTCCGTGGTTGGAGTTAGGATTTAAGTTTAAGGTTAGGCCTTGTAGAGATAACTGTTTGGGGTTAAGGTAAACTTGGGGTCATGTTAAGCTGGCTTTTATTTACTAAAAATTCTGTTTACACCCGGTTACTAAATGAGGCCGGTCATTAATAGGGGCCTGGCTTTAAATTGAGGAAATACGGTATATAATGTATATAATATTGGTTTATTCAGCCTCTAAACTCAGCTGTCCACAAACAACACAGCAGCAGATATTAAAGCTCATTGGATGTTTGTTCTATAATGCGTTAATGATAACTTATTATAAACAATAGTGTGTGTTACTGTATAATAAAGAAACAGCCAAATTATATTAAGTATTTACATAAAAGCTGTCTGTGTTGTTTGTACAGTCGAGCTGCTACAATGAGTCTGTTGTCGACCATTACTGAGCCTTGTGACGAACATCCCAGTTTGACCGCAGGTGTCAAGACAGTCTCAGAATTTCATAACAGCTAAGGTAATAGTGTATTATAAGAAACTGTGGTCCATTAAATCTGATGCCTATTGTCTATAATGGGTTAAATTCACATACAATATTGACATACAATATTGACTGTACTATGTACAGGCATTAGGGCGAAGAATACCTCTTTTTATTCTGTCTATTGACAGAATGTGGAACGAAACTGTTGAAAGTATTTTTCATGCCATCTTTACACCACATGACTATTAAAATTATGTTTGGAGCCTGTGGTGGGTTCAGTCAACATTAAAGTGTTATGGAATAACAACTGCAATAAGAAGCTCCTTTCATGAACACATACAGCCCATAGTAGTACTGTCCCAAGGCTGCGATCACAACAAGAGCCCATATGCAGTACGCTGACAGTTCGATGTTTCTTCAGTCATCAGATTGCATGCTGATTTCATTCATCCAAATTAAAAATGAAGTAAACACACCAAAGATAAATTATGAGGCAGTCTTATTGCATAATATACACACACACAAAATAAAACTTTATAAATGTATCAACTGTCTGACAAAGATGAATGACCGTAACAAAATTTCATGGAAAATTCTCACAGGGTTAATAATAATACCTTTGATTTTCTCTAGTACCGTGACGTTGACATTTGTGGTTTTGAGTGAAATGTCGCAACTATTGGATGGACTTCAACCAAAGCATCAATGGTCCAGTTAGGATGAAGTGGCAAACACACTGAAAGCTGTATTTGATGCGCCTCATTAGTACATGAGTTGATAATCCTCAGGCGAACTGCAGGCACCAGATTTAAAATAGCAAGACCACAGTAGTAGTAGCAGTAATTAAGGAAAGGGTAGCTTTGTAGGCAAAATGTTTGAATATTACAGATATACCCGTTCATTTTCTATACATTTCTATTAAAGAAACCTATGACATTACGTTAGACAGGAGGGAACTGTTGGGTGCATGCCACTCCTTTTGTCAACACCGGTAAAGCCAATTGGGACCAGCCATCTCATTTGATCATTAATTTTTTCTTCCAGGTGGGCAAAAGTCACAGCTAATTGTAAGTCAGGTAAGATTTGTGTCCAGACAACTGATGATACTGGGTATGCTAACGTTACCATCAAGGTTCCAAGCTTTTAATTTTCTTATTTTTAGTGTCAGACATGTGACAACACAACAGTTAAGATCTACAGTAGTATAGCTGTTGACAGTAGTAGTTGACTAGTTTTTGTTAAGCATTGCAGAATTACAATTGTATTATTCTGAAAGTTTTAAGCTAACATCAGCTGTCAGTTGATATATGGTGGTATGCTAACGTAACTACCAAGGGTCTGAGCTCAAAGTACAGCCTCACAAAAGGGCTGCACAATTAATCTAATTCAAACCGTGATTACAATTTTGGCCGCCACGATTAAATTAACCTGATTGTCGGCAATATTTCCATTTTAAAATGCGGCTCTCCTGCATATCTAATCAAGCACTTTCTATACCAGTAGTCCACCAACAACCAGGGGGCAGGGACGTTTTTCTCCCCTGAAAAAAGCCTGGTTGCTGATTGGATAGAACACTAAGCAGGATGTGACGTAGTACTCGACGCCACAACAACATGCGCCATTTGTAAAAGCCGGCGATGCAGTGGTGCCAACTTACCAACTTTGTTGCTATATTTAGCAATTTTTCAGACCCCCTTAGCAACTATTTTTCAAAAAAAGCAACTGCTGACAAATCCAGCGACTTTTTCTGGTGTTATTGGAGACTTTTGGAGACTCTTTCTTACTCTTCTTAACAAGCCACAGGGGCCGGCGGCTCATTAAGAAGATTAAGAACAAGTCGAAGCAGCACAGTCCTCCTGCAGCAGTCTTTCCCAGCTGCAGAGCCTGAGGGGATGTTAACCCCTTAGCGTTGTAGGGGTATCTGGTTCAGATACACATTGCCTCCAGCAGGGGTACCAAAATATTTAGAGGTAAAGCTAATTTGTGGCTCTATCTGAAACTCAGTCTCTTCTTTACACTGAAATGCATGGCAGTAACAGCAAAAATACAGCTCTATATGCACAGGGCCAGGGGCACGTTGTGACTCAAGGGAAAAAGGGGAGCACTTATTTAACAGCAAATGTCTGAAAAGATTGCATTGAATATCCTGTATTCAAATGCTGAAACAAAGTTCTTAAACTTCTACAGAGTAGGTTTACCTAGTTAGTTAGCAGCAGCAAGTGGTTAACTTAGCAGAATGACTTAACTGGTTTAAAAAGTGGTAGTTACTAATACACAAATCTCTCAAATTGCTTTTACTTAATTTATAAATTAATTAATTTACACCACTATGTACTTTTGTGAGTACAGATGGGTCTACTCCTGTAGCAGACTACTGGTGTAAAATGTAAAGACTTCTGGCAAGTCTAAAATTTGGAATCAAAAATATTTTTGGTGTGGACCAAAAATAAATATGCTGTTATTAATATTGCACAATTATGAATGATTGCCAACTATACTATGCCTCGCAACGGGGCTCCATAATAATGTAGGGGTATCTGGTTCAGATACACATTGCCTCCAGCAGGGGTACCAAAATATTTAGAGGTAAAGCTAATTTAGGTCAATTTTGCTATCAGAAATTGACTAAATTAATATTTAATACTTTAAATGAATTAAAGTTGTTTTCGGGGCACCATCTATTCACTTAGGAATAGGAAAAGATAGCAAATCATAGTTAATCAGTCTCATAAAGTTAACAAATTATCAATTTGGAACATTGATTATTAATTATGAATATAATTATAATCGAATTACCTTATTAATATTTAGTAACGGTTGAAGGAATTTTGAGTTCTTCTCATAGCAGAGGTTTAGCAAATCACTCATTCATGTGCAACATTAAAGGGAGAAGCATATCAATCCAAAAACATATTTATTCTAAATAAAGCAAAGCAAACAGAACACACAATAACTAATCTAAAAGATTATTTACAGTGGAAATGTGGGTGAGAAAGAGTGTGTAACAAGATGGCTGCCGAAAGGCGGTCATTTAAATAAATCAAAATGGCGGAAGCCCTTTTGTTCTTGAAGAACAATAGACCATGCGGTCTTGAAGGTCTATGTGTTGTAGGAAGCCAAATTAAAGTATATTTCATGTGGATTAGTGTGTGAGCAAATCAAATGAGTTATAGTTAATTTACATGTACAACTTGAGATATGTAGAGCAACATCAATCATACAACTTCAAGTGATCTAACTACACAAAATATCACAACACATATACTTAAACACACAACAGATCAACACCATTGATTAAAGCTTAACAAACTTGTTCTTGCTTACTAACTGCCCAGTACTATACCACGGAGTCCAGAGTTGAAAGGGGAAAGCAGCACTCCTTTTGAGGGAGAATCTGGTTCCTGGTTGGGTTTTGGTGGTGGTAGCGTTGGTTGCTGTTGGCTCCAGAAGCTTGGTGAGGGTCTCTGTGATTATGTCCAGTATAGATCACAGGCAGGAAACTTAGAAGCGTCGTGGTGGGCCCACTTGGTTTGGGGCCTCACCGGCCTTCCCTTAGAGCTGGAGACAGAGGGGAATGGTGTCTGATCTTCCTCCTGGAAGATCAGACCAGGACAGCAGGCATGCTGTTCCTCAGGGAGTCGAGAAGAGAAGAGAAGAGGAGATGGCTGCAGGACACTTTTGTGTCTCAACCTGGAAGTTGTATTTCCTGTTGGTATCAGCCAATGAGACGCCTTTAGGTATCTGCAGATACCTGTGGGGGTAGGGGTCGTTTGTCTTTGTTTGGGGAACAAAGAGGGACCTCCATCTTGAAGCATGGAGAGAATTTGTTGACACAATTCTCACTGCATTCAGTCTTTAATCCAAATGAACCTTGTGGAGTAGCTGTGACCCCTACAGCGTCCAGTCTGCAAATTGCTAACAGGCTCACAGTTAGCTCTGTAGCAGTACAGTGTGTATGTGCTGCTGCTGCAGGAGGTGTTCACTTAGCGATCTCTGTTTGTTTACAACAAGCACCAGACACATTAAAAACTGTTCCTACTGTTTGTTTGAAAGTAGTGCAATAAAAATACAGATGTTTTTCCTAACATGATGAATAATTGTGATTAATAATCGTGATTTCAATTTTGATCAAAATAATCGTGGTTATCATTGTTGCCATAATCGTACAGCCCTACCTCACAGAGTTGCTTGTATGGCTGTAGACTTCTTTCTTCCTGATGTCTTGTCAACTCTGGAGTAGGACATAAGACTAGCGGAATAACTACAATATTCCAATACTGCACTATTGACAAACTAACTGCAGGGGATGGCAAACAACTGCCACAACCGAAATGCACATTTTAATTTATTTTTTTCATTCTCTCCGTGATTGACATTGTGACAAGAGTTGCAAATCACTGAGAAGGACTGCTTAATGGCAGTATAGGGTTCTTAAATGATTTATTAGTGTAATGAAGCAGCCACACCTTAATGGATATCATATGTTTGCTGGATTTGTCTTGTTTTTTTCTCTACAAATGATTAATTATTCGAATGATTTTCCAGAAAACTTACTGTATAACTGTATATTAAAACTGCAATGTAAAAGAAATACATGCTGTTTAACAGCAGATCAGTGACTTCCTTCCCATACTGACCACATGAACAACATTATGTGAAATATGCTTACTTGACCTATTTCTTGAGCTGTATGTTTTCTGTCTTTGAATGCTAAGTCGATCTTCTCACACAGCTGGGTTAAGCAGGAAACAGATGTATTTCCCCAAATATCAGTCTGTTTCTAAGCCTAATAACTTCAGTGTGTCTCCAGCACAAAGAAACTCCTTATTAAATGTTAATCCCTTCATCTATCATGGATGGGAGCAGACAGGGTGTTGAAGAATGAAGGTAAACTGGAAGCAGGAGACCCTACACACCCCAAAACATTGAACTTTGTTTTTTTCATCAGAGGTCATCAGCTGGAACACATTAATGTAAGCTATGGTGAAGAAAATTACATCTAAAGATGAGATTTACTGCCCATTTCAAGAAAAGAGTATTTGAAATGAGAACAGCTTGATCTCTTATCACCTGTCAAATCTGGTGTTTTACCCACAAGGCTTACATTTTCGTATCGTTTCCATAATCTTAAACAGCCACTAAATGACAATTTCAAGGACTGTTAGACTCAAAGGAAAAGAGTCTTACTTTAAACTCAGCCTCAGTGATAAAGCACTGACCATGTTTTAACAAATTTAACATGCAAAAATAATTCACAAAAGTACAAACTTTGCTTTCCTTTTGAAAAGGCCAAACCATGCTTTTATTATTAAATAAAATATTTCAAATCCTCCACACTGAAACAGGTAGAGGACGAAGGCTGAGACACTGTCCACATAACGGGTCACATCCTCTTGATGTTGTCGTGACAATACACACCATGCTTGGAGACTAATCCAGCAGGAAGTAGAGATGAGCGTTAATCACTGCTCTTCTGACTGCACGCACAGATTACACTCACTCAAACTCAAATACGGACGCACACATGCATGAGTTTATGTCGTATACGTGCATTTTGCCTCGTCATACCAATCCTAATATATTTAAATAAACTGACTATAAATTGGGGAACTTTACCGTTCTGTTTTTTTTTTTTACTGTTACTACTTTATTATTCAGTTCAGCAGCTGACTTCTGAAATCCTGAATGTCAGACATATAAGTCAATATAACAGTCAACATATAAGCACAGAAAATAGAAATTGACTGAAATAATAATAATGATTACTATCTCTGTTATGCCATGGATTTGAATGATTTCCCCACAGCTGTCTGATAAGTAAAAAGCCCCCAAGCCTTTAATAAGTCACAGCTGTGCCACAGGGGGTTAAAAGTCAGGGTTTTTTTCCCTTCTGGGTAAGTGCAGACATAATCCAAAGGTCATAATCTAGCAGAGAGGTGGCAGAGCAGCGCAGTAATCCTCCTACAACATCATCAGGGAAGCCCCCACCATCACAGCCCCCCCCCTTGTCCCCACTGGAGTGAATACATCCGTTTGGGCTTTACGCCGACTCTCACTACTCTAATGAAATGAGATTGTACAAAACTGGATGGTGAAGGAGAACATGGTGAGAGGAAAAGGGAGATCAAGTGGAGGTGGGTGCTGAACAACGGACATCCATTCATAAAGCGGTTTGCACGTCACTGCAATATCCTCTCGCATTTGCCCCAGTGGAAGCCTCCATGACGTCAAAGCAGATCATACCGTGCAGACTGTTCGTCCCTATGATAAGGCAACGATAGGAGAGGATTTCTGTAGCTGGGGCATTACTTTAAAAATCATTCGGAATTTAACTGTATGCCTACCATTTGTACACTGCTTTTACATTGCAATAGCTCATTTGCAATCACGTGACTACGTGACATTGATTAAATCACCAGTTAAACAGGGACTGTCCTGAGTTCACAGACACCTCATACAAGTCTCTAGGACAAACGGTTCAGAAGTTAGTAAAAGGGGGCGTGGTCACTCAAAGGGGGCGTGGCTTCAATCAGCAGTTAAACAGGGACTCTGTCCTGAGTTCACAGACACCTCATACAAGTTTCTAGGTCAAACGGTTCATTAGTTAGTAAAAGGGGGCGTGGCTAAACAAAGGGGGCGGGGTTATCAATCACCAGTTAAACAGGAACTCTATGCCAAGTAATCTGACATTTTATACAAGTTTCTAGGACAAACAATTTATTATTTATGAAAGGGGGCGTCGCTAATCAAAAAGGGCGGGAATTTATGAAATATTGTTATGTTGAACTGGTCAGTGATGAACCATCATCATGCATGACAAGTTTGAGGCAGATTGGACAATGTATGGTCAAGTTATAAGGTCTCATGTTTTATGAAAAATCGCTATGTCTGTGACAGTTAGAATGTCTGTGTTGGAGGGGGGGGCTTTGGTAGCTAAGCAACCAGGTGGCCAGGTGGAGTCGACCAATCAGAGCAGAGCAATCAACTGAAATTAACTGCCACAGTGCCCCCCCTCATGCGCCCCCTCATGCCTCCATGGTTGTGAAAGCACGCTAAAGTGCCCTCTAGAGTGGTGAAAACGAGAGGAAGTGCCTTATTGGCTGCCCTTTACACATGCAAAAAAGGAATTGGTGCCCTCTAGAGTGCCCCTTCATACAATAAATTATGATGATGTGTGTCCTTCTGGTGCCATGGTGCCTCTCTTTGGTAGCCGAACGGGAGATTCAAAAGATGTGGCGTTGCTATGACAAACTCATGTGGCGTTGCTATGACAAACAGCTACATCGAGTGGCACTAAAATCCGCAATGGATAACAAAGCAAAAGCGGATTAATACTCGCACAATTAAATGCCAAGTTAGAAAACACAATAAAGTTCCTTTGCAATAGAGAGAAAGAATCCCAGTGAAGAAAATGATCTGCAGTGATTACAAAAATGTCACAGTAGGATTTCAATAAAGATTCTATAATAGGGTATCTCCAGACTGTGAAAAATGTTATGTGAGGTGTTTGCTCTCATTTAGCTCTCAAAGTGCACTAGATTGATACATTTTACTTAAAAATGTACAAATTTTCTCCTGGGAGGGCCATGTCTAAAATGTATTCCTTATTTGCTTTTAAGCCACATTGTTACAGTCGATTTTAGATCTTGAGCGTATTGACCTAGAAAAAGGATTTTAGTCATCAAACGTCTTGATCTTAAATTAACAGAATAGCAAGCTAAACAAATATTAGCAGCAGTTTGCAGTCCCTCTGGGCGTTCTGTTTCTGCCGAACAAAATGTTGGATAAACAGTTTCTGTTTCTTCAATTTCTGAACTTGAAATTGAATTAAAGCTTAATTCAGTGGTTTTACCAGTTTTAATTACTGGGTCTATTTGTTTTGGAGAGGAGGACACCTCTGAACAATGAACACTGATGACATCCTGATCAGTAGAAGCCTACTGCAATAACAGCAATGGTGGTGAAGACAACTTCCCTCCAACACCCCACTAGCATGTCCATTCTCAGAACTGCCGCTTGCTAATCCGTCTCTGGAGACGCCATCCGCTTCCCTGGCTAATTAGTCTCGTATCAGCAGTGGAGGGACAAGCTCAATTTTCTATCATCAGTGTTCCATTAAAGCTGGCTAACTGGCGGATAGCAGACACTGTTACAAGAGTGTGTGGACAAAGCAAGTTCCTTAATTTGCCTGTGTAGCAGCTAAAATGGGGAGCGTGTCTATGTTCCCCTCTTCGTATGAGACTGGGGAACATAGTAAATAAATGGCTAAATGGACTGCACTTATACAGCGCTTTTTTTCCAAATGGCTTTACACTACAGACTACGCTCATTCACCCATTTACACACACATTCATACTGGTGGCCGAGGCTACCAGGGCACACTGGTGCCACCTGCCACCATTGGGAATTCATCCACACACATAATGCAATCGTCCACCAACCTTCCGGTTACTGGACGAACGCTCTACCAACTGAGCCACAGCCAACATAGGACCCTTTTTCCCCACCTTTCCCAAAAAGGGTCCTATGTTCCCCGGCCTGTTAATGTTTTCCACCATTACTGCCAAATTCCATGGCAAATAGGCCTAACCCTAACCCTATTTAAAAAGCCGAAAAATGAACTGCAAAGTAACCAGAAAGTAGCTGCTGTGCAAATTTAAGTTTTGGGCTGCTTGAGCTAAGGTGGGCCATCTGATGGTAGGCCTGCTGGCCATGCTGGAGTCTACCGTAAAGATTGATAGATTGCGGGGAACATAGGACCTTTTTTCAGAAAAAGGGTCCTATGCTCCTTGGTATGTATTGCTACAAGGGAACATAGGACCCATAGGACCTGGGGAACATAGGGGTGACCCCCCAGAGGGTTACCTGGCTAGCGTGCTAAATTCTCCATGGTTTTCTGGTACACTGGATGACATGAAGCTCATCCAGTGACGCATGTTTTTAATTGAAAATGTTTACTCTTATTTTCTTTAATTTTGTTATTGGTTTGTTATGGTGATTGGTTTGTCACAGTGCACTAAATGTCTCTATCTTGAAAAGAGAACACATTCATGAAATTCTATGATGATTACAAATGGAACATGTTGGACCTTATAGTCTTTGTAGTAGAATTTTTAGTCTTTAACACAAAAATACTTTAATACAAAAATAGTGGACATTGGCAGTAAAAAATAGCAGTAATCCATGTTCACATCATAGCAATAGTGGTTTCCAAACTCATCTTTTTTAAACTCAGTAATGACCTAACCTTGTGGGACACCAGCTAGCCAGTGCTGTGTGGATTGGCAGTAAAAAAAATTTCTACATGCTGCTGTGGTAGAATAACAGGATCCATACAGCAGTCTTGCAGTCATTTCGAATTTGATTCACATTACCTTATGGTTGTTTATCTCAGATGAAAAAGAACTTATTCACTGTTCATTCTAAAAAGCACAATGATGGAGATTGTTACTACCAACTAAATAGACATCTTCTTTCAAGTCCAGACTATTTGCGGTTAAACGGTCATAATTTCCAGTGGCTGCAGGAGGCTTCAAGCATAGCACACAGCTCAAAGTTACATAACAAAGGTTACACTTGGTATTAAAGAGTGCCTCTTGAATGCGTATTAAAGGCCTGGTGGTTATACCGGCTGATAAGCCAGTCTCATTTATTTATGGCGGGAATCAGCACGCGCCTTTCAAGTGTTGTAAAAGTTACAATGGTACTCTTTGGGTTTGGAAGACAGCCCTGATCCAGGGGAAAAGGTTTTAAAATGACAGAAAGGCCGCCTTTGTAGCCCGGGGATTTCCAAGTGACTCCATTTCTATTAATTACACATACTGAGTTCTATCACTACAATGTTAAAACACATGTAACATTACATTACATTTAAACAAGTCATATGTAACCTTGAAAATGATTTAACTGTTCAACGAAATCTTGCTCACTTTTAACATTGGTGTCTTGACTTGCAAGTCAAATTTTACTGGGTATGCTTTCCTGTTTTATGAAGACACCACCAGACATGGTCGGTCAGAGCAGGAAACTGGAGCTCCTCAGGGAATGTGAAGACTCTAGGTTTGCTGTGTCTTAGTTATTTGAAGTAATATAATAAATTGCAGATATTCTTGTTAATGCTGTACCACAAAAATAACAGGAAAGGAAAAAAGGATTAGGACCTAAAGGCAACACCTGCATTTTGACATCATCTGGAGGAATTTTTACAGAGGATGTCATTATGTAATAGGCTAATGGCAGTATTTAATGAAAGATGTTGGAAGGGTGTAGCATGAGCCAGAGAAGAACCCAGGAGTGTTACTTATGTATTCATATTCAAACATTCACAGTTTGGTCTAAGTATGTACGTTTTACGGTCAAAATACTATTTTCTCAGGCCCTTGTGGAAATGTTTTCCCAAGTGACCTGACAGAGGTTTCTGATTGATGATGTTACTACATAACTTTGTATGTTTAAATTTGTATAATTACTGTTCAAAGACCTTTTTGGTGGTTGCCGGCAGGGGATGTTTAGGGGGAGATAGCAGGTCAACAATAAATGTCACATAGAAGTGGTGCACATGAAGATTCATTTGAGATGCAGCTCAAGTTGTTCTGGTCAAAAATATCTAATTAAAATGACTTAATTAATTATTTATTTATTTATTGAAGCCTATTATGGTGAATAAAGGGTCATAACATTAGGGTTCGCTTTCTAAAGTCCAGTCCAGGTTCAACTGTGTCTCATAAGTTGTCGCAGTAATTTTTGGATTGATACCATTTGTTTCACACTTTTGGTGCTCAATAATGCAATTTCATTCATATCGAGAATGGATAAAAATGGTCAGAGAAAACCTCCAGACTATTACACAAATATATAAAGACCTTTGGAACAACAACATTTTGGAGATTTCTGTATTTTCAGTGATTGGATGACAAGCACTTCTGTTCTACAAACTGCTGAGAAATCCCCTTATGGTCAATATACCTAGGAAAGCTGCACTTCCCTTGAATGCTCTAGGTCTCTAGCTTGTGGTTGTAAAGTTTAATGAGGCTGTGATTATACTCGAGGTCACAGCAGCTCATTTTATATAGTGAGGTTGAGACTCAAGAAATGCCCATACTGCAATGAACTGGCTACTACTGATGACTAACATCATCCCACACGAAGAAAACTGGACTCATTGAATCCACAAGAGTCTCAGCTTTTCACCGATACCCAGTTTATGTCATCAAAACCTGTCAAGGGACCTCAGTATGCACAAATACTCAAATACAGCAGGCAGAAATGGAACATTTGTGCTACATGACAAAAAGTATGTGGTTTTTGCCTTAAACTGCATGTTATCAGCATAAAGTAGGTATGTATGTTAAGAAGAGACTTGTAGGAACACAGAGAGCCTATTTTCATTCAGATAGCATGACCTCATTCGATAATCCTTTGTGACATCTTTTCTATTGAAAACTGTACAAAGACAACATATTTAACCTCCTAAAACCCACCTGCCCACCACAGTTAGAGGTATACCAAAACCTGTATTTTTTTTTTCAAACTGATGTAGTTTTGGTGGTGTTTTAGCTACATGCTAAACAAGCACAACTGCACAAACAAGAAGATGTTACCTTTCCAATGAAGGTTTATACATTTATTTTGGACTCACAGTTATTCTGTTATAAGCTTTGGATTAAAAAAAAATTAAAAATCTAAATTCTGAATTTGATACATTGTTACCTTTTTCACAGTTTCATAACTTCTTTAGAATAGGGTTTATATTACAGACGGCAGTCATTACATTCCAAAGCAGTGTAGAGAACCAGCACTGAAGCTAAGCAACGTAGCGTAACTGTATCCCAAATCGGACACCGTTCGGCTAAGATTCTACTATAAATGATCATGTTATGCTTCCGATTAATTAAAAGTCTAACTTCTTATCTTTCAAACGGTATATTGTTTTAACCGTGTACGTTATGCTCGGGTTTACCAGAGTCGGCTAGAGGACGCTAACGCTGGTGAATTAGCTGTGAGCTAATTGTATCCCAAATCAGACACTTTGATCTCCTCGCTGTAAAACAATGAGCTGCTGAGTTTTTCGGGGGAAATTGGATGTTTAAATATCACCGTTATCATCCATCGTTATCAACACTTCCAGACCATACTTCTATCCTTCACAATAAAATACAGAACAGTAAAAATAAAGATGTAGTTTTAAGATCGTCGCCTGAGTGTTGCCCAAGCGTTCTGACTGCTTTCTCTACTGTGGATGTTATGTTCACATTTGACATTAAAAATCACACACGAAGAAACAAACAAATCAAGACAGCAGTAGACCAGCAACTACTTTGTTCTGCAAGGTAAAATTACAGTTTTTTTAAAGTCTGGTGGCTTTGAAAGAGAGCAATAGGTACTGCCGTGGAGAATAGCAACATCAAATTGTATTTGAGCAATGATCATTTTAAAAAGTCAGTTTCAGTTTAAGTGTAACTTAACCTTGCCATCAGACAGCCCTTTTAAACAGGGAACTCAAGCCGCTACATCGCTCTCTTCAAAGCTACCAGACTCCACTGACAAAACCAGCAATTTTACCTTGCACAACATGAGAGATGCTGTTTTTTGTTTTGTTTTTTGGTGTGTTGTTTTTTTTTCAACAAAACTGTGTTCTTCCACAGACATATATTAAAAATCACGAACTAATACATCCATCCATCCATTTTCCTCCACTTATCTGGGGCCGGGTCGCGGGGGCAGCAGGCTAAGCCGGGCATTCCAGACGTTCCTCTCCCCAGCCATCGTAAATAGAGTATTGCAAAAGATAATGTGAAACATTTGGTATTAGATTAGTCACTTTTGGTGAAGATATCATGTGGAAGTGATTTTGCTATTGTGTTACACAGTGATTATAAATCAGACCTTAATGTCATGTATACAACATGCAGCCATGTGACAACACCAGCAGTAAAATGCATGTTGATACATCAGCTCTCTGTATCTCATGTGCCACTGTCCCTGTGTATTTTTCCCAAGAAACCAGTCCCAAGCTGGGGCATCGTGGTCTAAACACTTATTTGTTTTCATACCATTCAGTTCCATCAGCTTACACTAATGACAGGATTCATCCTCATGTGAACACAACAGCCTTCGACCTCTCTGATAAAAGCAAACATACACTCATCAAAAAGGTGATGAGTTTCTGTGACCCTTTTCCTATTATAGTGTACAATCTCTTTATTTAACTTTAACTTCTGCCATGTTCACATTGTTGCTATTCCTGATGTGCTTTATTTGCTGCTGTATAATGTTAAAGGTCCAGTTATGGGAATTTTTTTTTTTTGTAGTCAGTATACAGAGAAAAATAATGAAAATAACAGATACTGCTTTATTTTGCCAAATGTGTGTGGATCCCTGTCCTTGAAGCTGATGTGAAGAGATGGGAAGGGAAGAGAGATAGTCCTTCAACTATTTCTGCTGGAAGTCATTCAACTATTTGTGAGTGATTACTATCCAACGGGAACATAGTAGGAAGCAGCGGGCTCAGAGCCAAAGGCAATACATCTGTCAACAGCGTCAGCTCATTCTGCCACTTGTTCTTCATGTGCAGCAATACATAAAGAAAGTACTCCTCTGGTACTCTCGTGCTGCATTTCACAAAGCGAAAGCCTCACAAACCAAATGTAGTTTAAAAGTTTTTTGTTTTTTTTATGGGCCGAGGAACATTGCAAGATTAAACTATGGTTTAATGTAATCAAGCATATCAAGCCTTTACCTTCATATATTATCACACTATCATCTTCCATAGAATGATCTGGAACTCGGGAAACTCCAAACTGTGTTGGACAAGTTGCCGCACCATTTTGGACCATTCTCAAGTCACATTATAAATCCTGCACGTAAGTGATAATCCACATTTCCTGCTCTTTATCTGACAGCTACACAATTTTAATCTGGTTCATAAATGTTTTCTGTTGAAGCAGATTTTTGCTCTGGTTCCCTCTCAAAGACTCAATGGGATTTTCCATGATATTTGTATCATTACTTGCAGTCTTTTGCAAGTTTTGATACATTAATGATTTGCTCAGCAAGAAATCAAGTTAAACTAGAAAATTCCTAAAGAAATTTTGATTGTGTGCTTGCCTCTGGACCGTGACTCTCGTGGCTTATCAAAAGGGGCAGGGATTAAACAGGGACTTTCTGCTGAGTACACTGACACCTCATACAAGTCTCTAGGACAAACGGTTCACTAGTTAGTAAAAGGGGCGTGGCTTATCAAAAGGGGCGGGGTTATCAATCACCAGTTAAACAGGGACTCTATGCTGAGTAATCTGACATCTTATACAAGTTTCTAGGACAAACGGTTCATTAGTTAGTAAAAGGGGGCGTGGCTAATAAAAAGGGCGGGAATTTATGAATTATTATGTAGAACTGGTCAGTGATGAACCATCATCATGCATGACAAGTTTGAGGCAGATTGGACAATGTATGGTCAAGTTATAAGGTCTCGTATTTTATGAAGAAAGCCATGTTTGTTCACTTAGAGTAAACTGACAGTTATCAGTTAGAATGTCTGTGTTGGAGGAGGAGGGGGGAGGCTTTGGTAGCTAAGCAACCAGGTGGCCAGGTGGAGTCGACCAATCAGAGCAGAGCAATCAACTGAAATTAACTGACAGTTCCGCCACCGGGGCAGACAGAGGTGGACAAACTGAAAATTCTGGCCTCGAACAGAAAGCTAACTATTATGGTTTTTGGCAAAACCATAATACCTATCATTGATCCGACTTCACTTTGAGCGTCCTGAGTTCTTCCTCAACGCCTACATATATTTTTTTTTAAGAAAAATGAAAAAATAGCTTTATTAGAGCGATTTAAAAAAACACTTACATCTACTTTTTTATGAAATCTTCCTGCATTTTTAATATGGGAGCCAATGAGGCAGTTGGTGCGTTTTGTTTGTGCATCTGTGCGTCCTGTGCCAAAACTATAACTCTGACAGCTTTACCAGAGGATTGTGAGTGAGAGGACAAATTTTCCTACGTTTCTATGTATAAATTATTTCTGTAGAGTGAAATTTGCGGCCTGGAGCGCAGTTTTCAAATTTATTTTTTGACAATTCCTTCTCTCCCTCTACACTCTGTTTGATGACATCACCACTCTAGACTCTCCATAGGGTTACATTGGGGTTTTTTGACGTGTTTTTGCCCAATAATTTGAAAACCGTTTGTCGAAACCCTTATAAAAGTCATAGCACACTTGTCATGGGCGAGCCGGTTGATTTGATACCTTTTTTGTGTATGTGCGACCAAAACTCTGGGAGGAGTAGTCGACCGAAAAATGACACGGAAGAAACGGAAGAATAAAAACTAGAAAATTTCTAAAGAAATTTTGATTGTGTGCTTGCCTCTGGACCATCATTCTTGTGGCTCAAATCAACAGTCAAACAGGGACTCTGTCCTGAGTTCACAGACACCTCATACAAGTCTGTAGGACAAACGGTTCACAAGTTAGTAAAAGGGGGCGTGGTCACTCAAAGGGGGCGTGGCTTGAATCAGCAGTTAAACAGGGACTCTGTCCTGAGTTCACAGACACCTCATACAAGTATCTAGGAGAAACGGTTCATTATTTATGAAAGGGGGGCGTGGCTAATCAAAAAGGGCGGGAATTTATGAAACATTGTTATGTATAAGTGGTCAGTGATGAACCATCATCATGCTTGGCAAGTTTGAGGAAGATTGGACAATGTATGGTCAAGTTATAAGGTCTCATTTTTTATGAAGAAACACCATGTCTGTTTACTTAGAGTAAACTGACAGTTATCAGTTAGAATGTCTGTGTTGGAGGAGGGAGGGGGGGGAGGCTTTGGTAGCTAAGCAACCAGGTGGCCAGGTGGAGTCGACCAATCAGAGCAGAGCAATCAACTGAAATTAACTGATGATGGAGACAGTTCCAACAGTTAAACAGGGACTCTATGCCGAGTAATCTGACACTTCATACAAGTTTCTAGGACAAACAGTTAATTAGTTATGAAAGGGGGCGTGGCTAATCAAAAAGGGCGGGAATTTATGACACATTGTTATGTAGAACTGGTAAATGATGAACCATCATCATGCTTGACAAGTTTGAGGAAGATTGGACAATGTATGGTCAAGTTATAAGGTCTCATGTTTTATGAAGTCTGTTCACTTAGAGTAAACTGACAGTTATCAGTTAGAATGTCTGTGTTGGAGGAGGGAGGGGGGAGGGGGGAGGCTTTGGTAGCTAAGCAACCAGGTGGCCAGGTGGAGTCGACCAATAAGAGCAGAGCAATCAACTGAAATTAACTGCTGTTGGAGACAGTTCCGCAGACAGAGGGAGACAAACTGAAAATTCTGGCCTCGAACAGAAAGCATTTTTGGCAAAACCATAATACCTTATATCATGGGCGAGCCGGTCGATTTGATACCTTTTTTGTATATGTGCGACCAAAACTCTGGGAGGAGTAGTCGACCGAAAAAACACCACGGAAGAAACGGAAGAATAAAAATAAAAAGAAATAGTCCCGGTGAATAGTAGTTAGTGTGCTTTTGCAAGCAAGCACACAAAATAAAAAGACATAAGCCCGGTGAATAGTAGTTAGTGTGCTTTTGCAAGCAAGCACACAAAATAAAGAATAATAATAATAAACACTAGAAACCACGGGACTACTGCCGAGTGCCACGGGACTACTGCCGGATGATTCTCGTGGTTTAAATCAGCAGTTAAACAGGGACTCTGTCCTGAGTTCGCAGACACCTCATACAAGTCTGTAGGACAAACAGTTCACTAGTTAGTAAAAAGGGGCGTGGCTACTCAAAGGGGGCGTGGCTTCAATCATCAGTCAAACAGGGACTCTGTCCTGAGTCCACAGACACCTCATACAAGTCTGTAGGACAAACGGTTCACTAGTTAGTAAAAAGGAGTGTGGCTCCTCAAAGGGGCGTGGCTTCAATCACCAGTCAAACAGGGACTCTGTCCTGAGTCCACAGACACCTCATACAAGTCTGTAAGACAAACGGTTCACTAGTTAGTAAAAGGGGCGTGGCTTATCAAAAGGGGCGGGGTTATCAATCAACAGTTAGACAAGGACGCTATGCTGAGTAATCTGACACCTCATACAAGTTTCTAGGACAAACGGTTCATTAGTTAAGAAAGGGGGCGTGGCTAACCAAAAAGGGCGGGAATTTACTAAGTATTGTTACTTAGAACTGGTCAGCCAGTTCAGCCAGAGTTGGAGAGACTGGAATTTCTGGCCTCGAACAGAAAGCATTTTCGGCAAAACCATAATACCTATCACTGATCCGACTTCACTTTGAGCGTCCTGAGTTCTTCCTGAAGGTCTACATATATTTTTTTTTTAAGAAAAATGAAAAAATAGCTTTGTTAGAGCGATCTAAAAAAACAGTAAAATCTGATTATTTCAAAAATCCTCGTGTGTTTTTAATATGGGACACAATGGGGCAGTTGGTGCGTTTTGGTGGCACTTCTCTGTGTCCTGCGCCCAAACTATAACTCTGACAGCTTTACCAGAGGATTGTGAGTGAGAAGACAAATTTTCCTCCGTTTCTATGTATAAATTATTTCTGTTGAGTGGAATTTGCGGCCTGGAGCGCAGTTTTCAAATTTATTTTTTGACAATTCCTTCTCTCCCTCTCCACTCTGCTTGATGACATCACCACTCTAGAGTCTGAACATTCCGCGCAATACACACACATGGGAAAATCGCCCTCCCCATTAGTTTGGAAAAATGGAAATGTTTTCACACTTTGTACGAAAACTATACGTGCAATCGCTTTGAAATTTCACAGGACTAGAGTTAAATTCAGACCCTACAACTTTCTAAATCGGTTCGGAATTTTACGAGCAACGGTTTAGGAATGGTGAGCCCCCGAAGTTTGCGCAATGCGTTCTGGATGGGCCAACTAGTGTGAGTTGTGCGCGTAACTAGTGTGAGACTAGTTACGCACCAAAGTTTTTACGGAAGAATAATCTATATATAATAATAATAATAAACATGAGCAATAATAAGAGATGCCTCGTGCGAAGCACGAGGCACTCATCCTCACTGCTTGCAGTGAAGATGAGTGCCTCGCTGCTCAGCCGTGGCACTAATAAGCCCACGGAATAACAATTAGTGTGCTTTTGCAAGCAAGCACACAAAATAAAGTTTGATTTTATTACTTTTGAAGTCAACGCAGCCGCCAGAAGTAAAAGTAAGCAACTGCCTCTTTAAGACGTGTAAGTGGAGTATTAACCGACTATTTTATATAGTAGAATAAAATGTGAAAATCTGTTCAACATGTTTTAAAAGTCCATGTGCTGTATGTGACGGCCAAATATCTTTTTTGAAATAAGAAAACCTTCTTTCAAGTGCTCATAAATGGAAATCTGGAATTAAAGTACATGTGCAAAAAAGTCTATTTCTTGATTTTGCATAGATTTTTAGTTGTGACCCAGAAATGTTTCTTTCGAGCTTGACATGATGGTCACAGGCAGTAGAGGTTGCACTGAGTAGTCGAGACGCTCTTTACATATCGTATATAGTATAGTATACAAGCGTATTTTAATTTTAATTTTATCGTTTATGTGATCATTTTGATACTGCTTATTACTTGTTTAGTGTCTGTAGTGAAACTTACAATGAAATGGGGGGGGGGAGTAACTTTAAGTATTAGTTAGTAGAACACTGTTCAACTTATTTTAGCTAATGTGCTTTATCTGCGGCTTTTTGCTTTAGGGCGCTCATAGTGATCCCGCGAAGGTGTGATATTCGTGGCCTTTCATAGTTCAGTGTTGCATCGCAGAACGAGGGAGGACAGTGGGGGGAGGCGATGGTGACGTGCAACAGAGCAGCAGCAGTGCTGCACAGTAGCACAGTGCTAATAGGCTACAGAGTTACAGTTACAGTTGCAGCAGAATGTGTTCAGTTTGTGACCTCTGCTTGTTTACAACAAGCACCGGACACTCTGTGCACAGTTAGCGAACGGCCGCGGAACGGCAGCATATCAAGCCAGCCATATACACGCAAGATAACAAGAACACGTGATAATCCTGAACATACGGGAGACCGCAAGATCTGGTGATAAACTGTGTGTATAAAGTGAACAACAACAACCAACAGTTTACTTTGCTTATCTGACGTGGAAGATCTGTTGATGTGACCATCTATCCTTATAAAAACAATGTGTTATGTCATAAATTATTGTATGCTGTTCCACTTCAACAATCAGTCTCTTGTCTTCCATATCTCCGACCCTCTGAGACCCTTTGATTGATTGATTGATTGATTGCTGATCTGGTGCCTTAATCATAACATAATGTTGATGTGAAGCAGTTTTAGGCTGCATGAACTGCCTATTGTGTTTTATTTTGAAAGGGGGCAGAAGTGTATTACGTTGATTCTGAGTCGGACTTCCTGTCTGGTGCGATCTGCTCTGTTGAAATTTACGAGGTTTAGCAGCGGCTCGCTGAGAAAATAGAAATGCTACCTAATGCTGGCGGAGAGCCGCGGCTGAGACACTGCTGAAACGTCCCGCAGCGCGCCCGGTGGAAATGCTCTCATTGATTAAAGTGACATCGATCAGCAACGGCGACCGCGGCGCAGCCGTTCCGCGGCTGTTAACGGGCCAAGTGGAAATCAGTCTTTAGACGTCACACGCAAGGTCAAATATCCCGCTTCGCCCCGATGGCCCATTCATAGTGGTCCCACCAATTTTCCACCCGTGACTACCTCTGGAGGCGGAAAATTGGTGGGATCACTTGATCCCGGCATCCCGCTTCTGGCGCGTTCATCGTGGAGGCGAGACGTTACAGAGTCGTAAATGTCTCAGCAAGATAACGAAGGATTAATGATGACTTTAAGTTGCCATCTTGGGACAATCTGAAAATGCTGAAAAAACACTGACTTTATAAATAACTTGTGCTCTTCCATAGCACAGCGGGTGTATCATTAAAACATCTGGGTCTGAGACTGAACAGGCCCCTCGTTTCCCAGCAGCACTTGTACATTCAAAGCATTTACTTTAGCTGTATGTTTCTAGGGAACGAGCACGGTTTTACTGCAAGCAGTGATCCAAGACGGACTACACGAGTTCCCAGGGTTCCAACAATAAATGTGCAGCTAGCAGTGACAGGTTTATAATCAGGTATAAAGATTTTAGTCCACCATTAACAGGTTTTAGTTTTTCTTAACCCTGCAGATACTATAGAAGGATCTGATATGTTTAACATGATTCTCAGATGTTAATTTTAAATAGAAAAATGCAGCATGCAGTCTAACTTGCTTTATGTATAACTCCTTTTGTGAATATACCGTAAATATTGTTGATTCATTAGCACCAATGTGTCTGAGAGGAGGTGACACACCCTGCGACGAGGCGCTAGCATGATTGGAGAGGACATAGAGTCTGTTATTATACATCAGCATGGCATTCATAATAATTTCCAAGGAAGCTTTTGTCAGAAAGCAGCATGCAGTCCAACCAGGTTACATTTAATGCACTAACAACATGATGTTATGGCACTCTGAAGGATCAAATTAAAGGGTAGATATTTAAACAACCATAATGAGTTCATTAGAGATAGTAAATAGAAGTTATGTGACTTATATGACAAGTCTAATACACAGCAGGCTTTGAGTAAGTAGTGTGTTATTGACAATGGAAAAGTGACAAAATTGAGGATTCTCAAACCTGACTGGTTGCATACTAAATGCTCTCAAACAAAAAGAGTGAGTTGTCAATGTAAACTCTGCTTCCACAATGAAATTCCCAAAGAAACAGAAGCTGCTCACAACTGATAAAAATATTAAATAGATCGTGGGTGGCGGTGAAAACTTACAGAAGTCCCTAAATGGCCACAATTCAAGCATTTCATTTTCTGTGTTTTCCTATGATGGTAACTTTTTTTTAGCAATATTTATGCAATTCTTATAAAATAACAAATGTTCTCTATACCTGGATTATTTCTCAAGATCAAGACATAGTCGTATTTAAGTGATTAAAAAGTGAAGCAAACAATATTGAATTTACAAAAAAAAAATGTTTTGCTCTTAAAGGAATTATATTTTAATTTGAGAAAACAAAGTTTCATGATCTCAAGAGCTATAAAATCTATTGTTATCTCTGGGAAACAAAATGTAATATTTAAGGATGGGATAAACAAATTAAATTAAATTGTTGTTACAGGAAAACCGAGGAATAAAATGTTTGAATCGTGGCCATTAAGGGTTAACAGCAGGCCTAGGCCAGGGGTCGGCAGCCTTCAGGCCGTCTGCAGGTGTATTACATTATTGGGAAATGCACTTTATTACATTATCAGGACGTTATTACATTATCAGGTTTTATTACACTTTCAATGGACTCAAGTGCAGATTTTTATTACATTATATGGGTTATTACATTATAGGGAATTTATTACATTATCAGGTTCTACAAGGCTAGTTAGCACTGTTTGTCATACCACTTTATGAACATTTCCACTTAAATAAAATAATGTTATATTATGTACACCAGCAGGCCTGCATGTGTAAATGCTGCTTACTTTACATTGGCCTCATGTAACTCTTTATACAATAAACAGGCCGACTTACAAAGACTTCTTTTGTCTTTTTTTAATATACACTGACCACACCTGGCCTACAGACAGAAATAGACCATATCAAAACATAATGGGTACCACTTAAAGTCTCTCTGCAAGAGACTTTCAACATTGTTCTCATAGCCTCCTGTGCTCTCATCATAGCAAAAATAGAAAGTACATTTATTCTGCTGACAGGCAGAACAATGTTTTTGACCCTCTCACTTACAGCCTGTAATGGTCCCTATTATTGTCCTTCTAGAAATCAAACTCTTGATCATGCCATGTTGATTTAAAGTTTGTTTACAGGGAATTAAGTGGCTCTTATGTGTTTTGGCTTGATGCAATGAGGAAGGCGACAGTCAGATGATTTATGTTCACTTAGGCCTTCATTTTCGTTCAGTTGTCAGCTCTTTTATCAATGAAGGTAATATTCAGGACAAGTTGTGAAAACGTTTATCAATATTAGAATCTAAATATCTGAGAATTCAAATTACTTACTTTCTATTTGTATTCATTAACATCAGTATTTAGTATTTTCAAAATTAGCTTTCAATTAGAGCGTTTCATGGCATGTTCATAGAAGTTCATGAAAATGTCTTCATTTATAAGTTAAAATAAAATAAAAAAAATGTAACAACTTTGTATGTCATATGTATAAGGTACTCTAATATCTCATTCATTGTGACTTGGTTCTTGTTCTAATCGTAAACCCTACAGCACCATCTAGTGGACACAGGCAGTAATGATTCACTTTGTTATATGTCAGTGCCAAGAAAACACTGAAATTGTAAACTATTTCTGTACTGTCAGTATCTTAATTTCATGTTATAGTATTTGTCTAACTGTAAGAAAGTGATTGTTATTAGTTTCACATAGTGAAAAAATGTATATCTTTCCATAAAGCATGATAATATAGGCTTAAGAATGAAGAAAAGTCTGCTGGCTGGAAAATGGAAAGTCAACAAGTCTCTAGAATCAACTGCAATGTTTTTTATGTATCACTGCTCAAAAAATAGAGGGAACACTAAATATAACACATCCTAGATCTGAATGAATGAAATAGCCTTATTAAATACTCTAATCTTTACATAGTTGAATGTGCTGACAAAAAAAATCACACAAAAAATTATCAATGGAAATCAAATTTATTTATTTAATTTATTAATAAAATTTGGAGTCACACTCAAAGGCTGATCCAACTTTGATGTAATGTCCTTAAAACAAGTCAAAATGAGGCTCAGTAGTGTGTGTGTGGCCTCCACGTACCTGTATGACCTCCCTACAACGCCTGGGCACGCTCCTGATGAGGAGGTGATGGTCTCCTGAGGGATCTCCTCCCAGACCTGGACTAAAGCATCCGCCAACTCCTGGACAGTCTGTGGTGCAACGTGGGTGTTGGTGGATGAAGCGAGACATGATGTCCCAGTGTGATTCAGGTCTGGGGAACGGGCGGGCCGGTCCATAGCATCAATGCCTTCAAACTGCTGACACACTCCAGACACACGAGGTCTAGCATGGTCTTGCATTAGGAGGAACCCAGGGCCAACTGCATCAGCATATGGTCTCACAATGGATCTGAGGATCTCATCTGGGTACCTAATGGCAGTCAGGCTACCTCTGGCCAGCACATGGAGGGCTGTGCGGCCCCCCAAAGAAATGCCACCCCACACCATTAATGACCCACTGCCAAACCGGTCATGCTGGAGGATGTTGCAGGCAGCAGAACGTTCTCCACGGCGTCTCCAGACTCTGTCACATCTGTCACATGTGCTCAGTGTGAACCTGCTTTCATTAGGGAAGAATGCGTTAATTAAGATTAATTAATTACACAAAAATTAACGTGTTAAAAATTTTTACGCATTTTAATCACACTTATTTTGCACCGCGGAACGTTTCTCACTGGATGAGTTTCAGGCGGACCGATTATACTGGAGCGCTAACTAGCGTTCATGAGTTCAGACAACAACAAACCACAGTGAACATGAAGGAAGAAGCTGATGAGAGCGCTTTGGTTGGCCCCGTGGATGATGGGACATTTTGTTACAAAAAACCAACAGATGGAAGCGTCGATAAGAGCATGGTTGTGTTCAAGCTATGCAACAAGGAATTCACATATCACCGCAGCACATCCAGCCTCAAGTATCACCTCAATGGAAAACATATAGCAGTTAGCGGCTAGTGTGGTAGCTAGCATGGATTGTGTTTTACTTAAAAAAACAAAGTATTATAGTTTACAAATCAAATCAAATCAAATCAACTTTATTTATAGAGCCCTTTAAGACAGCGTTAGCTGATACAAAGTGCTGTGCATGGCAGGACAGACCAACAATAAAAAAAAAATAAAAACAAAGAACAAGCAAAAACAACTAAAACAAAGCGAAGGTCTACCTACCTATAGGCTACCGGAATTTCTGAAATGTACTATATTTCTAAATATGCTATTGCTACACTTAATGGCAAAATTGCACTGGTCTGTTGGACTTGAACAAAAATAAACAATATTTTTGTTGCTTAAGCTTATGTATTCAGTCATTATTCAATGGTATGCTAAAAATCCATGTGAAAAAAATTACTTCTCACTGTTCTCAGGTCAAATATTTATATGGGATTAAAATGCGATTCATTTTGATTAATTCATTACAAAGCCTATAATTAATTAGAGTATTTTTTTAATCGAGTCCGGCCCTAGTATATATACTATATACAGTTAGTTGTAGAGTACAGTTGGATGTAGAAGTAATACTTACTGTGTCCAGCAGCTGGCAGGATTGCTGCAAAGTGGGACACAATGACACAGCAGGAATGGTTGACTGAGTTCATATAGAGTACACTCTTCTACAGCAACATTACGGTTTTTCTCGGTCACTTTGGTGCATTTCTCACATCACTATTAACATTTGCACAACAGTTAGTTCAACTTCCACAGCATGTAGTCATTTGTGCATTTAGTCATAGTAGCAGTTTCTCTTTCCTTACAACACATTACAAATGCTTTTGGACATGCATCAAGTGCTTTCATACAACTCTCTGCTGTTTTATAACATTATCATTGCTTATGTCATGTCAGTCAAAATTAACTATACTTGTGAATGCTGGATAGTCATTCCATATAAAACTAATAGTCCTCATTTCATTACTTGAGTCATTACATACAAAAATGTTGAACTAGTTGTCAAAATCTGTCAAGCAAATTTTAAACATTTTTTTATCTTTATTTTTTACTGAAAATGTCTCCAGAATTGAATAATTTCTCTCAGGTGAACCTCAGCTTTCCCTGATGAGTAGGGCTGTGTGAAGCATTAGTTGAACCAATGATAAGCCACTTCTCTACAATCACTCAGAGCTGAATCCATAAACCATAAACACTTTACAACATGTATGAACCAGCAGTAGTAGAAGTGTGTAACATTTCTACAACACTGTGACACTGGACTGTCACAGCTCCACCCAAAGGGACGCCATGTTTGTTGTAAATAAGGGTGTTTTTCCTTCTGCACAATGCTGTAAACAAATTAGAATTGCAAAGAGCATATGCAGTAAAAATGTGAAACATACAGATTCAGTGTGTTGTACTCAGTTACCTCACTAAATACTAGCCTGGCTAACACCAGACTAATTTCAAATGAGATTTAGTCTGGAAACCAGCCATTCATTTCTCCGTAGAGGAGGTGTGGTTTATGATCCTCCGGAGCCGTTTATTGGGCACTTAGAATGTCTATCAAAAGCGTCTGTAGGTAGCTCTTAGCCAATTGTATCAGTTATACCAGATGACGTATGTAGAGCAACAGAAATGTTTGTTGTGTGTGTGTCTGTGAGAGTGTTGCTTGCTGCGTTGCTTCTCCAGTTCTCGCTTTCTGCAAGATTATTTATTTTCACGCTTTATTCCCCCTCATGCCATTCAGCCACACACATCCACTGATTTTATGGGCAATAAACAAGCTGCTGCGGGTCTCTCGGCGGCTCAGATGTCCCCCGGCTCGTAGCGAGATCACCGGCGTTACAGTAGCACCAGTGATTAGCGCCGCTAGTGGCTAATAGCCCCGCTACCGTAACGCCGGTGATCTCGCTACGAGCCAGGGGACAGCGGAGCCGCCGAGAGACCTTTCGCCTTTCAACTTTCGCTCTAAACTATTTAAAACACCATCTACAGCTAAACAGAGTTTCGCGTCTGCAGCAGCCATGTTGGATCCGTAAGAAAACTACAAGCTTCCAAGTGCCGAGTAGTACGCGTCATCGTCTTGCCGTCCCTCCCCGCTCTGTGATTGGATCCCTAATACAGGGCTAAGAAACGGCCCTGGTTGCCAGACTGGATGGAGGTTCGAAATTAAATTTGAGCCCGCAAGGCAGTATGGGTATACCCAGGCTAACTAAATACAGTAATGTGTAACTTTATTGTAGTTTTCAAATGGCCGTGCAAATAGTATATAGTGCTGTCTGGAGCATTTTCACGTAATGTCACCAAGATCTGACTTTTTTGCATTTGAAAACATTTGAAAACAGAAAACAGAGTAAACTGTCATAATGAAAACATGACAGAGACATTTGACTATGTTGTTCATAAACATGGTGTCAGGACTTTTCATCTTGATGTCACTGACACTTTCATTGACATGAGTACTTGCTTTTGAGGAATGAGCTATCCATTTTGAGCAAGTTACACGCTTTTGCAGGTTATCAACTGTTTGGAGTTTGTACTAATTGTTTTGAGAAATGCATTAACTGTTGTGCAAATGTTAATAGTGATGTGAGAAATGCACCAAAGCCACTGAGAAAAACAGTATTTTCCCTTCTGTGGTCTGCAGTGAAAACAGGTCTAATGCAGTAATTGTGGTTTGATATATATATATATATATATACACATACATATATATATATATATATATATATATATATATACAGTCAGTTGTAGAGTACAGTTGGATGTAAGTAGTAGTAGTAGTAATACTTACTGTGTCCAGCAGGTGGCAGGATTGCTGCAAAGTGGGACACATTGACACAGCAGGAATGGTTGACTGGGTTCATATAGAGTACACTCTTTTACAGCAACATTAAGCAGCTCCAGTGAAAGCCTCGGTAGATAATATTGAAGCAAATCATGGTGTTTAACTTTCTCAGTCTCTTCTCTTTCTTCATATAATGCAGCTTTTCTCTCCAACTGAAAAAATGCAATCAACAAAATACCGTTTGTTTGTTTGTTTCCCTGTCATCCTGAATTAGAGGGAAATGTTTTGTTTTTTTAAAGATAAATTAATATATATATAAAAAAAACACTAGCTGTCTGGAAAGTACAATTAACTGTTTTACTATTGTAAGTTGTTTTTCATTTGGCTGGAAGAAACAAAAACAAAAAAACCTGATGATGCAACAATCAGCCAAACATCCTCATGCAGAAGTAAAACAGACAAAGTCATGCTGACTGAGATAAATTAACAACAACACACACTCACTGCACTGCTCACTGCACTCCTCTATGCAGCTGACCAATAATTCAGCACATTTCCTGTTTATATTCCTGTCTGTGTCAAAGGTGCAACACAGTCCCCTGGGTGCTGCTGCCACCACAGCGTTACCACGACGTTGCTTCATTTCCACACAAGACTGTTTACAGGATGTGGCTCCTCAAATTCAGTCATACCAAAACATTTCCTTTTTAGTTAAATGAGCCAGACATTTCAGTTTTAACACACTTGTATTTATTACATAAATGTGATGTTCAATTTTTCACTGTGGCATTATTTCTATTCAGCATGACTTTGTCTCTTTCAGATAAGGTAAAGAGACAGTGAAAGTGTTCCAGTCTAATTTAGATCAACCGGCCTAATTAGATTGATTCTAAAAGTGGTGGAATGTAACTAAGTACATTTACTCAAGTACTGGACAATTTAGACTTGTTCTTCACTCAAGTATTTCCATATTACGCTACTTATTTCAACTCCACTTGTCAAAGGAAAATATTTGAATTTTTAATACAGTACATTTATTTGCCACTTAGTTACTATCCCTACTTTTCTTTTTTATATACTTTATTTATTTTTATTTAATTTTTAAATTACCATTTTCACATATGCAGTGCAACTGTTTCCAGTGGTTTTAATTATTCAAACAAAACAAAGAACTGGAGACAAAACAAAAAAACACGAAGGAAAGAAAAGGAAAAAAAAAAATAATAATGACAATGAAAATAATAAAGATCGAGAAATAACAATAATAATTATTATTATAATAATAAAAACAGCAAACAAACAAACCAAAAACAGGTTTGATATAGAAAGGTAGTTCTTACAAACAGGTTGAATTCTGCACACATTTACCATTCACCTCTACATATGCATTCTCAGACAGACATGCATGTAGTTATGTCTGTGTACGCACACCCGAGCATAAATGCTAAATACAGAGAGTGGTTAGGTCAGGGATGGGTAACTTAAACACTGGATGGGGCCACAATTTTTCATGGACACTACCCCAGGGCCACATAGGACCGTACACTTCACCAGATATGATGAAACTGCTATTTTAAATATGTTTACAGTGCAGTAACTTCACATATTTCATGCTCAAATGCATGTATAACAGTATAAATAGGAATACAAAAGGTTTGAAGCAAATAAAAAATAACCACTTACTGTGATTTTTTTTTTCAGTGCAAGAACAGCAGACCAACATTAATTGCAAGGAGTAATTTTGTGCATTTTTACACTGCACTTTTAAGATTTCATGCCCAAATGCATGTAGTTGTACTGAGGGCCACTTCAAGTGAGGGAACGGGCCGTATGCGGCCCCCGGGCCTCCAGTTGCCCATCCCTGGGTTAAAAACGGCAGTGGACGGCTCCTCTCTCTCTGTTGCAGGATGGAGAGATTCAAAAGATCCTTCTCTCCTACAGCCATCAGGCTGTCTCATTCTAATCGAGATTCTACCAGACTAACTGAATTTACCTAAGGGTACCTAGGGATAAATGAAGTAATTTTGATTTTGATTTTACTAATCTAGCCAGCAGTATACAGAGCATTTGTATTAGTCTCCATGCTACAACATTAAACTGAATGTTATGAAATTCTGTAATCATGTAACATTGTGACATTTCGCAGTGTTACATCATTAAAGACTAATGGGCTATATTAGGACTCATTATCAACCTGCATAATGGTTACTTTCACTTTTAATACTTTAAACACATTATGCTGATGATATTTGTATACTACTGTAAACTATACTACCAAAGGAACTTTTTAATTCAGGACTTTTACTCATAATGGACTATTTTTAGGTCATGGTATTTAGAGTAAATAATCTGAATACCTCCTCCACCACTGGATTCTAGCTGATATGTTTAGTGGAGTTATACCACCTTTGCATTGTAACAGCAGCATAAAATGACATTATGTTGCAAGATAGAAAGTGATTGTGTCATTGGATGACCCATATTTCAATATTTAGAAGAAGCTGCATTACATTTTTGTGTCAGCATAGCTATAACATATATATATATATATATATTTATTTTATTTATTTTTTTAAACTATGAATATTGTGTAGCATCTGTTGTTGTTTTTTAACATCAGTGGGTTAGTTACAGTTTGTCAGTTTCTGATGCAAGTTTTCATTGGGGTCTTTTTTTATCTGTTTTTACACTCTTTTTCCTGAAGAGGGCGCTCGCCTCCTTCATATCAATTCAAGCAGGGAAATTCAAGGGAAATTTGAGGGGAACACTTGATATCCTTCCTGTCACATGAGAGTCTGAGTCACTCATTTGTGTGGTCAGTGAAAGTGAGTCAGGCTGGGAATCATGCCAGAGAGATTTATGTCGGTGTGGTTGTTAGTTTTTTAATCGTCAGCCTGTTTGAGTGAATGAGTAGAGGCTTTCAGTTCAGATTAGATGGCATTATGAATTTGACAGGACACACTGATCTCAACACAGACGTACCACCAGACAGTCAGACAGGCAGATTAACCACGACCCCTTCTCCAGACACACACACACATGCATGCACACAAATGAGTGAGGTCACAGAAAGCATGTGTACCTACAGTGTAGTTCAATCTGCTGGTACAGTAGACAGTGTGATTACAGAACATAATACAACGCAGCATCTTTGCAGGCTTCTGTTTATCCAGCTGCTGTGTCACAGAACATCCAGATGTGAAGTCACTGTAGAACAACACAAACATCAGCATCAAGCCTGCAATATTACACTCAGACTAACTTATATAATATCTATAAACAGTGAGATATTATTGTATCATTTATTTTAATGTTTTCCTCAGAATTATCTAATTAGGTACTAATTGATTTTTATAAGAAATACATTTTCTAATGGCTCCAGTGAAGCTCACACAAACATGCATTAATTATTCACATATTGTTAGTTACTTTATTGTGCATGGCTGCTGACAAATTTTACATTTTTGCATTTTCAGCTAACTTGACACTAACAATTAAACTAGTATTGTGCTATCGTCTCCCTTCCCCTTTAATTAGCAGGCTACTTAATTACATAGTTGTTTCCTAAAAAAACTCTCCTGTGAATTTACTGTAAATTGTCAGTTCCTTTTCAAAGGTGGAAACTAATTACAGTAAACTATGGGAGCGGTGTCCCAAATTGTAATTGAGAGCCTTTTAAGGACTTTTATTGTGAAATTTGAATAGGCTACAACAGCACACTGCTTCACAAAAATAATAATTTCTTTACTTTCTTGCTATTTGAAAGGTTATACCACTGTCAAGTGTAAATAACTAGGCTAAAGCTAGAGCCGCTTAGCTTAACTTAGCTTTGCTTAGCATAGACTTGACACAAGGGGAAACAGCTAGCCTGGTTCTGTCAGAAATGAAACCACCTAACAGTACTTAAAGCTCACTATTTAACAGTTGTGACATAACCCACTGTAAAAAACACAAAATTGTGTTTTTACATTCCAGAAACAAGATTTTAAAAAGCACATTTTTGGAGTTGCTATAGTCAGATTTGTTACCTTCTGAAGGAGCCAGGCTAGCTGTTTCCCACTGGTTACTTGTTCTGGGAGCGTGTCTATGTTCCCTGGGTCCTATGTTCCCCTCTTTGTATGAGACTGGAGAACATAGGACCCTTTTTCACCGCTTTTCCCAAAAAGGGTCCTATGTTTCCCAGTCTGTTATTTTTTCCACCATTACTGCCAAATTTCATGGCAAATAGGCCTATGTAGGCCTACGGGCTGTTTGACATGCATAAGCAAATAGGCCTAGACGAGGAAAGATTAGGTCAGGGGTGGCAAACCTGCAGGTCTCCAGCTAACCCTAACCCTAACCCTGTAACAGTGGGGAACATAGGACCCTTTTTCAGAAAAAGCGGGGAACATAGGACCCGGGGAACATAGGGATGACCCCCTTGTGCTAAGCTAAGCTAACTTGCTTCTGGTGGTAGATATTTACAGTGCAGCAACATTAATAATATCGTTCTTCTTGTCTAAACCTTGGTAAGAAACAAATGAGTATTTTTTTCCCAAAATGATTTAATATTTCTTGAAGAGAATCGAAGGTGAAATGTTAGCTTGCGTAAAGCCCTGGCACTAGCATGGATGCTAGTGGAAAACAAAGTAGAGATTTTCTGGATGCAGAATAAAATATAAAAACATATATTAATGGAAAGGCAGCCATGTGTCTAGCTCCTGCCCAGGACATGGTCTCCCACCCTGACGCCCTCCCTTGACCTCGGGCCCAGAACAACTGACCCATGTCCCCTCTCTGACTGTTGGCGGCCCTGGACACACAGGTAACCAAACAACCAGATTTATGACTCATGGATTACTTCAGTCATCCAAACGCTCGTGTTTTTATCACACACACATCAACCTGCAATCATCCCACACAGCACACTGACTAGCCCGTACCACATAATAAAGAGGACTATCGCAGGTTTAAAGTAAATGACAGCTTCCAAAAACTGGTTTGTCTTCATCACTACCACCCACAGACAAACAGTTATATAATGTAAAAAAAAAAAGAGAGAGAGAGAGCACTGTGTTTGTTCTTCATCTGAGACACACTTCAGTAGGGTAGGCTTCATTTTGTACAAACTTGTAATTAGTGGCTTTATTTTTTTTGCCACAATAATAATTTGGGCTTTTGAAAGTTACACCGTCATGGGGTGAAAGGCAAGTATGACCCAGATTTCAAAAGTTGGGATGCTGTGCAAAACAAACAAAAACAGAATTCATCGCTTTTAGCACGTATCTTAACAAAAGTATCAGTTTGAATATTAAATATATAGTTTTTGTCCAGTTTTCAATTGAATATATGACCGAAAAAATGTCAAAATATCGTCATAGAATTCTGTTTTATGACAATTTTATACAATTTTTTTGGTACTGGCGTTATAGGTTTTGCTATGATAATGTTGTAGCAATGTCTAACTATAAAGAAGTGACTGCAGCAACACAAAATTAAAGCTTTATGTCAGAATTATACAATGATCTGCAGGGTATGTTGCATTTAATGCACCATATAGAGATCAGGGTTAAGTTAGTGGGCCATGCATCCTGAGAGTTAAGCGGATATACAGCAGCTAAGAGCAGATACAGTCATGATATGTTCAGCATTAGACCTGCTCTCACACAGCACTCTGATGGATTAAGGAGTCAACTGCAGAGTCACAGACAAAGCTGATGTCACCTTGCAGGGTGAACAGTCAAGTTTGTTTTTCTTTAGTGTGAAAGGTTATAATTGTTTTTGGTATTTTGCTCTGAGTTTGATTTGAAGGCCTGCAGAGTTGAGATGGTGAAGCAAAGAATTACACACAGATAGCAGGTTTGTAGAGAATCCTGGGTAAGACCATTAGAGCTGTCCTACAGCTGAGAGGACAGAGGATAAGAGGTTAAAAGTTTCCTCGGGGGAAAAAATCCACTTGTTTGAGGATTAAGGAGTCTGTCATCAATGAACGGCTTGACAAAGTCACACACAGCACTGCGGCTATGGTTAGCTTTAGCTTTTGTTTATTTAAAGATGACGAAAGATGAAATGTTGAAATACCTACTGTTAAAATTGTGAGAAAAAAACGCAGATAATTGCATCATTTTCCAACTGAAATTAATATGAAAGCCACAAAGATTTACTCATTATATTTTCTCATGGTAACTGGGGTGATATGCTTTGCAGAAGTGTTGTTGCAACACTGGGAACTTGGCTATGCAACTAAAGACATTCAGTTGTGTCAATCTGTTGCACAAGAAAGTGAACAATTCTTCACTTACTTCAGCATCAAAAGAATTTGATTTTGTGTAGAACATGACCTTCAACCAGTTTCAGATGAAGTACTTCCTCAAAAAAGTGATGCATTGTGGTTCAGAACAATACAGCTCTTTTGTAATGAATCAGATTGATTTGAGGATTTGTACCTCTGACGCAGCTGGCAGCTACAACACCCCCGGGGTCATGCTGGGTATCAGGTATTGTGGCGTCACACTTGTCAGATACAATTTTACAAATCACAGCATTTTTTACCCTGATGCTGCTCTGTGCACCGCGACCGACTCCTTAATGATCCATCAGAGCAAAGTACTATTTGATATAAATTTTAAGCTCTGAGCTCAAACTGTTCAAAAATGCAGCTTAATCTCTGGGTGGTGGATCAGTTGCATCACAGTTTATTCCTGAAGTACAACTTTCTGCAGTCTCACTCTTACATGTATTTTTTTCCCCTGCCATTGATTTCTGTCATTAATAATCCAGGGTAGTAATCCACTGTGGAAACCAATTATGTAACCACCATCAGATGTTCAGAGAGCACTTTGTTCATTCTTCATCTGAGACACACTGCAGTAGGGTAGGCTTCATCTTGTACTAACTCATAATGTTAGTGATTGAACTCATTCTGCACCAGGGAGTACATGGAAAGACATGGAGTATCTCAACTGATATGAGATTTTTGGGGAGGCTGTGGCTCAGTTGGTAGAGCAGAAGGTTGGTGGGTCAATCCCAGACCACATGCAGCCTACATGTTGAAGTATCCTTGGGCAAAATACTCGGCCACCAGTATGAATGTGTGTGTGAATGAGCGTAGTCTGTAGTGTAAAGCCATTTGGATAAAAACGCTATATAAGTGCAGTCCAATTACCATTTCAGAAAAATGCAATTGGCAATTGGGTGTGAAATCTAGTTAGCAACACACATCACATCACATCAGTAGCTGAAATTGTTAGCTTAAATTAATGGTTAATATTTAGATAAAAGTGAGATAAAAGTAGGCTAAAAGTAGATTTACGTTAATTTTCCATAGTATAAAAAGCAAGCTTAAAGTAATTTTTAAACAAATGGGTATAGCATAATGGATAAATTGTTTAAATAGTTAGCTAAAAGTCACGAATAGGCTAGTAAGGAAGCTAAGTGAATAAATAGCATATGTAGTTAGCTAAAACTCATAGCTAAAAGCCATTTAAACAATGCTGAAATTGTTAGCTAAAAGTAATGGATAAGTGTTTTAACTAATTAGCTAAAAGTCATGAATAGACTAGTGAGGAAGCTAAGTGAATAAAAAGCTTATGTAGTTAGCGAAAACGCATGGATAAATGTTTGAAATAGTTAGCTAAATATCATTTTTAAACAATGTTGAAATTGTTAGCTAAAAGTAATGGATAATTGGTTTAACTATTTAGCTAAAAGTAATACGAGCAGGAGTAGCCTAGTTTATATAGAAAGGTTGAAGTATTTCATAAACTAGCTACTAAATAGGTAGCTTCAAGTAATAGATAAATGGTTTAAAAAGCTAAACCTGGGCTAATTAAACAGTGAATATATAGGTAGATAAGGGCATTGTTGGTTAAAACTGTCACCTAGTAATGCTACTGGTTGAAATAGTTAAAAGTAATTTATAAACTGTTAAAATAGTTAGCTAAAAATAGCTAATGGATAAATGGTTGAACTTGTTAAGAGAAATATATCAACATTTTAATAGTTTTCTAAAAGTAGTGGTTAATATTTTAGCCTTATAACTAGTGAATAGTAATTTGGAATAGATTAACGAAAAGGAATGAGGAAAATGGTTGGAACATCCATTTCTACCTAGTAATACCAGTATAAATGCAAATGTGTATATTATTGAAGTAATTTTCACTTTTGGATGAGTGTCGAATAACGTGTAGTTTAAATTCCATCAAAATAAACACACCTGTATGATGGTTAGTACCCATGAAAAGGGATATGAGTTGAGCTTTTCACATTTTTGTATGTGTTCTAGATGTTTTCTCTTCACATGATGTGGATGAGGGATGAATACTTGGGAGCTGTGTGAAGGAAGTTTAGCAACTGGTATTTCAAAATCGAATTATCGCAATTTTAAAATAAAGAAGTTGATGACATGTACTTAAATCTTCCCATGTGTCAGAAGTAAAGTTTGAACAAGAACAAATGACCTCAGGGTCAATGGTCAATGCTCTTAAGTCATATAATAGAGGCTTATTAAATTATTTATGTTGTTTAATGCTCACCAGCTGTGTTAATAATGTAACATTAAGACAGACTGGACCAGGAGGATTCTTGATTGGCCTACTGACAATTCTTGATTTGCCCCACTAGACTCTACTGTATCTGCACGGTCTACCACTAATGTCTGAATGAAGTGACCCTTGAACCTCCTGTGGCTCTACAGTTGCGTAAGATCATTAATGAAAAGCCCCAAGAGTAAATAGTGAGCCGTTGTTGGTACACAGAGCAACCCGGTGGCACAATTGGCTCTTTGGGTGCCTTGGAACTGTCACTGCCAATCTGTCTCACCCCGGGTGCTCCTTACCCTCCTCTGTATTTATAGGTTGGGTTAGAGAAAGGTTTGGCAGCTCTGCTGACACGAAATGTTAAATTATGGTCTAACCCCACTGTGCAGGTTTGCATGGCGTTCACCTTGAAGTGACATTTCAGTAAAACTAGAATTCAATTTGCATGAAACTTGGAGGAAGTGATGGAGAACTTTTTAATCGCAAACATCACCTAGCATTGTGCTTTAGTATTTGGTTGTAAGAACGTTTTTGTGTTGAACCAGCATGTCTGTAACCCTTGGCCTTGGCCTCCTCCTGCACTCTGCTACTGGAATACAACACACACACACACACACACACACACACACAAACACAATAGCTGGAGGCCAGTAAGAATCAATGCACTCTTGGTCCACTGAGGAAACGTTACCTCGTCCGTCTGGGTCACCAACAGAGACAAATTCAATTCATTCCAGTGTTTTTCCTCTCACTCAGCACAAAGTGAGTTCTGTCCAAACACAAATTAGTGCCCACAGTCAGTCTAAGCTTACTTTGACTCACAGGCGAGACGATCCAAAGATCCTTCCTGGGGGAGGTGGCATTTTTCCAGTATCTCATTATATAATTTTGTGAAAAGCACTAATGCCAAATATGCAGACTACAGTATCCTTAACGTGCCCCAGAGATGGCATCACTGCACACATGCATGCATCCCCAGTATGGGGATCAAGTGAAATCATGTGCGGAGCAGGTTAAGGCTGGTCCATAAGGTTAGAGCTCATTAATTGTTTTATATAAAAACCACAGTCAGCATCTGTGGAATGTTTGCTATTTGACCAGCAACTGAAATTTTATCTATGCAAACATTCCCAGAGGCAGAAATAATCGCATTGTTTGAGTTTTACCTTATGTAACCTTGCTGATGTAACCAACGCTGGGGTTTGTGTTGGCTGTGTTCAAGGTGCTAAAGCCGCTAACTGAATGTTTAGCAGTTTGCTGTCCTCTGGGTGAAGTCTCCTAGCAGGCGGAGGGACCCTGGAGTGTGCTAGCTAGTTAATTCTAATAAACTATTCGGTCTAATGAACAGAGGGAGAGAGCAAGGCAAAATGAGACAAACATTATTCCATCCAGTTTCAGCAGTTTTTTAGCTCTGACTGGTGCTCAATATCATCTTGTTGCACACTCTTCTTATGCAGTGGTAAAATGGTTTTGGACAGTGGATTCTACCTACTTGTTATCTTAATGAACCAACTCTTAATATTGGTATAAAGGCAGTGAATGTGACAAGAAGTCATCCGCAATTTGTTTTGCCAAATTTTTCTAAATTTGGTTATAAATTTGCAAGACATTTGGATTGAAACATGACTACGGACATGTTTTAATTTAATTTATTGCCAAACTCTCTTTTAATGTCTACTATTGATAAGTTCATCTGCCTGTTTTGGGGTTGATATGCAGTTTAGGCAGTTGGTACCAATGTGGAAATAGTCATTTTTTCCACGGTATTGTTCGCCATTGAGTCAGGCTTTCACTTCTGTACAACATACCAGCAGATAGGAACTCCCTTTCCCTTTCTATTAAATGACCCATGATTGGTCAAAGTCTAGATTTTCCAAAGCCTGAAAAGTTGTAAGAGTCTAGTTTTCTCTCAGACCATTTGAATTATTATTATGTTAAACGGTTATAATGGAATTTTTTCCCAATAATTTCATTACATTACATTATATTACATGTCATTTAGCAGACGCTTTTGTCGAAAGCGACTTACAATAAGTGCATTCAACCTGAAGGTACTAGACATAGACCACAGGAATCAAGTAAGTACATAACTTTAAGAGCTAACTGTCATCGCTACAGGAGTGCTATATGTTAAAGAAGAAAAGAAGAGAAAAGAAGAAGAGCATTTTTTTTTCTTTTTTTAAATAATATATAATTTCAAATTTTTTAAATAATATATAATTTCAAATTAACAAGACTCCAGACTCCTCTTATTCCACTGCCCCCCAAGTGGACAAAAAGTTTATTAGTACTGCTTTAAAGTTGGGTTACATTCTCTACCGTCCGGCTATGCTGCAAACTATCCAAATAATCATCAGAAGGTTTACCGAACTTAACAGGAGTAACAGGAAGATTTTGGGACCTATAAATGCAGTCTGAGAAGACAGATTGATTAAAAACATGTACAGGAGATTGAACTTCTAATCTGAATAGTCTTGTTCTAGTTTTGCACATTTCAAAGGTCAGACAAACTGGCTACATTCCTCAGAAGAGGAAATGAAGTCATAAAGACTGTGCTACATTTTGGCAAGGTGGCATACATGACTCCACCCACTGAGGTTTAAACCAACTAATTGCATTATTTCTGCCTGTGAAAAGTGTGTATGTGGTCATTATTACCACCCATGGTGAAACCCTGCATGTTGTCATCATCTTTTCTCTTTGTTCTGTCTTCAGGGTTGAAGAAATAGATGTATCAACATGTAGGTGTCCCTCCTCACCAGTGGTAATTCTCCCCTTGGGTTTTTTTTTCTCTCTCTCTCTCTCTCTGTCATGCTGAGACTACGTGAGCCTCCACACATCACTCTCTCAATTATTCATATAGAGGGGGAAAGAAAAAAAGGAGGGGCAAGAGAAGAAAGATGACGAGACGGGTAGAAGGAGAAGGTGGACGTGACTTTGAGCACATTGATGCAAGGGCATTTTTCCTTTGGTTACTCTTTTCCACTTCTTTTTATGAATGAATCCCATCTTTTCTTTTCTTTACCCTCTTTTCCTCCATGAATTTTCTCCTCTTTTATTTCCAACTTCGATCTATCCTTGTGTTTCCTCACTTCTTCCCTTTCCTTGTCCCTCTCCTTTCCTTCCCTATCCTCCCCCCTGGCTCACCTCCTCCTCTGTGTCCTTATGTTGGCGTGTCTGCAGCCTGGGACTATCCTATTAGTCAGTCATCTCTAACCCATTAACTTGGCGCGGATTTAGGAAGAGGCAGGACACCGATATAACAGGAAGTAAGCTGCTGTTGTCTAACAACATCAAGAGCCATCTTGGCAACTTCTCTTCTTTGGAGATTTAGCTCTTTTTTCAATCCAGTATCTATTTGGGCACAAAGGGAATGATGTATGATGTGTAGGCTGCCAAGACAGTTGGTACCTAATTCTAATGTATCTGTCTGTCCTCTGAAGGCCGCCTAACAAACAGGTTTAAGGCTTGGTCAGCAATACAATGTGAATGAATTCACTACAGTTGGATGTTGAATACAACCACTGCGGCAGTCTCTGCAAAAAAAGTGTGCTGAAAATCTTTTCATTTTTGATTTTGATTGAGAATTTATTTTGAACACAAAATAAAAGATGAACAATTAAAAACAAACAAACAACAATAAATACAAGACAACAAAACAAAATGAAACAACAACAAGACTCAACACTTATTTGTCTTCAAAAGGAGTGGGAAGAAGCCAAAGCTTATTAAATCCCACCACTTCTCCTTATGTTAATTTACTATATTCAGTGATATAACAACAGTAATATTCATATATGTATAACATAGTAATGGAGTATATAAACTTGTTATTACCATTATTAACATACATCACTTGTTATTAACTTACAAACACATAAGTACACAGACACCCCATGTAGTCACAAAAAAAAAATCTTACCATAAAGTTAAGGTTCACAAAACAACATCAATCAAGTGACAATTAACTAGCAAAAGTAATCAGTTTCTAACTTTTTAACATTTATTTCATCTATTGCGCCCAGTTAAAAAAGCTCAGTTCTAATGCCTATTTAAAGAATGTTCCCTTTCTATGGCAACCAGTCCTCTATTAGCTATTTTTAAGTTGGGATTCTTTGTGCCTGAGGCATTCTGGACTCTGCACGTTTCATGTAACCACAGCATTCTCGTTTCAAGTAGAGCCAGGGACTTTTGTCACCTCTTAGCCCACTGTCCCTCAGTATACTTCCTGTTGTTGATTCCCACTGTAAAGGACACAAATACAGTAGAACAAATAAAATTCTCACACAGAGGCCAAACACTCAAAAGTGCATCTCTGTACAGAAAAGGCCAATTCAGCAGTCCTGCTGTACCAGACTGGTCTCGCCTCAAAATCCATAGATATAAATCGTTTGTACGTGCAGCAAGATATGACTCACATTTACGTTTTTTGACTGTCCTCCGCCTCCATCTTGCGGACGTTGTAGTAATGATGGACGGCGATTCAAAGTTTAAATGGCGGTTATCACACTCGGGGCGGGAGGCAGGGGAGGTGGATGGGTCAAACAAACAGACTTTCACCAAGGAGAACAGGGTGGGCGACCTGTGTGAAAAGTAAATTACTTTTTACATAACTTCCGTGCTCACAGTTCGTGAATTACATTTTTTTAAAGTAACCTTACATAACATTTTGTTTACATAACTTACACAACTTATGTGGCTCACAGTTTGTGATTCACATTTTTTACGTAACTTCCTTTCCTTCCAATCATCCTCGTAACTACCTCACTTCCGGCATGTACGTACATTTTTTCACTGTTTTAACTGTCTTAGGTCGGTGGTTTTGTGGTATAGATTCACAGAAACTGCAGCCTTTTTTACAACTGCAAACCATACACATACGTGTATGTATAATGACCTGTCATCTATTTTTAGAACGCTCCGTGCTACCGTGAGTTGCGAAACGCTCATTTTGACAAACAGACATAATAGTCGTTATGGGTGGTCTTGACAAACGGTCTATTCTGTCTATCAGCACTCCTGTAGCGACGGTCCGTTTAGGTTGGAGATCTTGCTGGCCGGAGCTCCATCTGCACAACATAGGTATATTTGATTCATCCTCAAATGATATCTTAACCCTTATGTCCTCCTCAAATTTACTACCCTCTGGTGACGCTCATGGCCAAAAAGGACACTAAAACTGCTATTAAATCACCATACATCAATATTTTTTTTTCAGATTTTTTTTCCATAAATCTCTTAAACAACTTCAGACTCTTTCAAAACTACCAAAAATTCTATCATTTTCAGAATTTTAACCCTTTATATGCCAGTTTATATATTTGAAGTTTTCCATAATTTCTTCCAAAAAAAACACCAAACATTAATTATTTTCCATACAATAAATTGTAGGGAGCTAGGACTTTGGTGGTGATTAGAGTCTCAGATATGTCAAACATTATCAACAAAATCAATTTGATTGCATTAGTATTTTTTATGTTGTGCCAGATACTCCCTCTGGTGACACTTAAACTACTATTAAATCCACCATACATCAATATTTTTTTCAGAATTTTTTTTGTAAATCTTGTAAACAGGTTCAACAGGTTCACAGGTTCAAAACTACCAAAAATTAAATAATTTTCAGAATTTTAACCCTTTGTATGCCAGTTCTCGCGTGACCTTTGTGGCCAAAAATGCCTCAGAGACTTCCATTCAAGCAAGTGGTCTGTAACTCCACAATTTGTATAGTGATTTAATTGCAGTTGTTGTGTGTGTGGCTTTTTTTTTGGCCACGAGGGTGGTGAGAGGGTAGTAATTGCACCAATGGGGTATGAAAGACATGTAAGGGTTGGACAATGGATTTAAAAAAATTTACTAAAAAGAAAAGTTTCTGCAAAAATTAATGCCTCAAGCTGTAACACAGCCAAAATAATCAACAAATGAAAAAAAAAAAAAAAGAGAGAAAAAAATGTACAAAAATTCCCAAGGAGGGCACAAGGGTTAAACATATGCACCATTTTCATGAGTTACCCTGCAATTGTCCACCAACATGAGTGATGACTGTGCAAGCCCCTACAGTGCAGAACGTGTTTATGCAACAAAGCTACTTGGTTAATGAAAAGTGTATACACTTCTCTTGGGTGTTTATATGACCCAACCATCCAGTCCCCCCACTGCCCTATATGAACTTTGTCACTCTTTATACTAGCTCACTCAACTCTTTCATTTGAGTTAAACCTGCATGTCCCGCCTCCAGGCTCACTTAATTACCTGGGTCAGCCTACATTGTAAAATAAAAACTGTTGTTTTTACGGTAAAAAAAAACGGCAGCTTTGGTTTCCAGAACTTTACTGTAATAAATACGGTGCAACTTTTTTTAATATTACGGTAAAAAGATATTGGCACTGTTGATTTTCACGCATACGATGGCATTTTATTCCATTATTTTACCATAAAAAATAAAAAGTTTTTCCATTAAAAGAAACGCTGTTCTGCCATATAATTGACAAGAAAATACTTTATAAATGCGGCACAAATTAAATATTACAGTATATTTAAGATATGATGTTTATTACATTTAACAGTGAGAAAAAGTTTTTTATCCAAAAATAAATGCAAAAATGATGGCTTGTATATATTCTACAGTATATTTTTGTTACAAACACAGTGCTAGCGTATTGTACAGTGGAGTAATGTCATTTTTTAAAAATACTGTTTTGGCTGATTTATACATTTACGGTGTTTCATTGTTACTGAAACTGAATTAACTCATTTATCTTTTACCGGTCTTTTACTGTCATGGTTTAGCAGTTTTCATCGTAAAATCTACAGACATTTTTTACAGTGTAGATATGAATTATAGTGCATTCATTTTTGTAGGTATAAGTACAGAGCGTGAATGAAAACACAAATATGTTTAGTTGAGTGTGAGGTCTGCATCAGAAGTTATGAGCAACAATTTTGGTTTGTCAGTGCCTTTAGCATAAAGAGATAACCATAGACTGTATAAATAATGGGTAACACATTTGCATTGTCCAGGGCAAATTCACATGTTATTTCATCTTTCCACTGACTTTGTATGCATCTGTACAAACTCTTTATTTGACAATGTGTTTGAACACACCACAATTGAAAAAAACATCTAATAGCAATCAAATGGTTTACCTGCAACATAAAGATGCATATCATCTACATAGGAGTGGAGATTGGTGCTACAAGTCAGCTACCCGTGAGAAAATGAATAGATTGTGGGCAGATTAAAGAGGGCACCAGCATAGAGAGACTCTTATCTAGCTGTGGTGCTGTCTACTGTTTTTTTTTTCTGTTCTTCTAAATGTTGTTGTTACTTTCTGTTTTATAGCTGCTGACTCCACATTAAAAGACACAGCCATACACACACTTACTATAAAAGTCTGCCAAAGAAACATACCTATTGATATTTCTGGCATTCAAATTAAAATGAAATGCAAGTAAAGTTAAAATGAGTGCTAAAAAGTGAAGTAGCGCTGTCGTAGCACAGTGCCTTGTCTATTCAGCACTCAGAGCAGAAAGCAGAGGATGTAAGATGTGAGGAAGCATGTGATCATTCAGTGGGTGATAACAGGACCTTTCTGGGAAAGTGACAGAAGTGGCAGGAAGTTTCGTTCTGAGATCAAATACAACTGAATACACAATCCAGTCAAAGCAAAACTGACAAACTATACTGTTCTCAAACTGAAATTGAAAGCCAAGTTATTATATATTATTTAGATTAAGTGTTATATACAGGTGCAAAAGTCAATTTCCAGTAGTTCAAGTCAAATATCCCCAACCAAGTGTTGAGTCATATAGATGACATACTTTACAGAGGCCAACATTTACATATTAAACATATTTTTAAATTGGTCTTTTGCAAAACAATAAATAATAATAATACATTTTTGAGACAGTGAATTTTAGGTCTTCATTAAATGTAAGCCATAATCGTTATAATTAGAAGAAATTAAATAAATTAAGATATGAAATGTGTCATTCTGTGTGTAATGGATCTATATAATGTGTTATTTCCACTTTTTGAATTGAATTACTGACATAAATAAACTTTCTGTGATATTCTATTTATTGAAATGCACCTGTATAATCTACCAATGCAATGCCAAACACAAAACATTAGGATTAAACTACACTGTAAAAAAAATTCTGTAGATTTTACGGTGAAAAACTGCTAAACCATGACAGTAAAAGACCGTAAAATGATAAATGGGTTAATTCAGTTTCAGTAACAATGAAACACCGTAAATGTATATATCAGCCAAAACACTATTTTTTACAGGTTTTAAAAAAAAAATACATTACGCCACTATAAAATACACTGGCACCGTTTTTGTAACAAAAATATACTGTAATATACAAGCCATCTGTAATTTTTGCATTTATTTTTTGTAAAAAGAATTCTCACTGTTAAATGTACTAAAGACCATATCTCTAACAAAAATATACTGTAATATTTAATGGTATAATCTTTAATTCATGCAGCATTTATAAAGAATTTTCATGTAAATTATATGTTAGAACAGTTTCTTTTGAAGGAAAAGCTTTTTATTTTTTACGGTAAAATAAGGAATAAAAATGAAGTCTTAAACGTGAAATCAACAGTGCTAATATAATTTTACCGTAATATATTTATTACTGTAAAGTTCTGGCAACCACAGCTGCCATTTTTTTTACCGTAAAAACAACAGTTTTTTACAGTGTAGATACAGTAAGATAGTTTTCTGTCAGTGATGGACCTGTGCAGAGGAGCACGTAAAAGGGCTTTTATTTGAGCGCCAGTGTAATCAAGTCCACACATGGTCTATTTAATCTGCTCTACTCCATTCAAGGCCAGCTGAGTGACTTATCCTCTCCATTCAATGCAAAACCTCCCCATCAATGGCCTTGGGACAAAGAATGAGCGATGAGCTTTCACTCCAAACCACATGAATAATGGAGGTAATGCCTTCATTACAAAACGTGTAACGTAACAGTCTGCTTAGTGTTCATATACATAACCAACTTTCACAGCTCAGTGACTGTAGACCACAGCAGGGGGTTTAGGTTTTGACATTTACCTATATAACTATTGTTTAATTGTCTCTTCTCTTATTCTTCAAATCAAATCAAATCAATTTTATTTATATAGCCCAAAATCACAAATCACAGATTTGCCTCAAAGGGCTTCACAGACTGTACATGGTACGACACCCTCTGTCCTTAGACCCTTTTTACAACTGACAAAAGTAAATTATTTTTTCTATTTTCATTTTTCTATTTTTTTTTCATTTTTCTATTTTTTTTTCTATTTTCATTTTATTATACAGTTATTAGTAGTAGTTTACAGTGCTTAAAGTTTTCTAATACATTTGTTAAAAATAAAAAATGTATTAGACCACCTACACTGTAAAAAAAAAAAAATGTAGAAATTACAGTAAAACACTGTCAAATAGCATCAGAAATAGGAAGTAAAATAAAAAAAATGTTTATCACCTAAGTGGACACTTAATTACCATAAATCAAGGAATAGTACAAAACTTCAACTGTAAAAATGTATTTTTTTTTAAAGAAAACATTTATGTAAAATTAATGGAGAAATGCTATAATTTCACAGACACAATTTCCCTAAAAATAACAGGATTATTCAGTCTAAATTACAGTTTTTGCTGATATTTACATATAAATTTACAGTAGAAAACCCACTCACTGTATTTTTTATGGTGAAATTCTGGCAACCAAAGCTGCCGGTATTTTACCGTAAATTTAACTTTTTTTTTTTTTTTTTACAGTGATCTTAAGAACAAGAAAACAGCTTGTTTAAAACTAAAATGTGATTGCTATTTTTTTTGGCAAATACCAAACTAAATTCATCATTTTATACCCAGATTTGAGCCGGCTCACTGGGATTAAAACTCTTTTTTTTTTCTGTTCAGGAATGCAAGTAAATAACTTTCATTTGACATCTTAATCAAGAGATAATAATGTGCTTTACTGTTTTTACAGTTATTTTTGTGTATAAGTAAACATGAACATTCCTGGATAACAATAATAATTATATTTTAGCATTAAAAATATAATTTCGGTTAAAGAGCTTCTACATACTGGTGTATTAACCATTACAAAAACATAAAAAATGATTTGGGTAATAACTAATGCTGTTAATTAAGGATAACTGTGGCATAAACCAGTGGTTTAATATATGTGTAAAGCCCTGATCATTTATATATATATATAACTATTTATCTTTATGAAAAGAGTGACAGAAAGTTGAAGCAGCTGATCATAAACAAAGCAGCATGGCTAATTATGCACAGCGTCTCCGCTGATCATAAACATTTGTGATCATGAATTAACCGGCATCGCTAACTGTGCACAGAGTGTCTGGTGCTTGTTGTTAACAAACAGAGGTCGCTAAGTGAACACCTCCTGCAGCAGCAGCACATACACACTGTACTGTTACAGAGCTAACTGTTAGCCTATTAGCAATTTGCAGACTGGACGTTAAGGGGTTAACATCCCCTTCGGCTCTGCAGCTGGGGGAGACTGCTGCAGGAGGACTGGGTCGCTTTGACTCGTTCTTACTCAAGATGAGTAAGAACGAGTCACCAATAACACAAGAAAAAGTCACTGGATTTGTCTCCAGTCGCTTTCTTGAAAAAAAAGTCACTAAGGGGCTCTGAAAAGTCGTTAAATATTGCAACAAAGTCGCTAAGTTGCAGCTAAACACTGCTTCGCCGGCTTTTACAAATGGCATGTGTTGTTGTCGCATAGAGTACTATGTCACATCCTGCTTCGTGTAAAAGACCCTTCTCTTCTACAGGGACGAAAAAAGTCACAACAAAAGTCAGCACCGGACAGCTCATATTCAAATTAGGGGTGCCTATTCAGCCCTATTTATAAAGACTGTAGTGTTATTCTACTGGTTCAAACTGGTTTAGCCAGTTTGAAAGCAAAGGCCAACAGGGTCTCTGGAGGGTTACAAGGTCTTTCTGATCATTTTGTGAATGTTTCCACTTTGAAATTGTAAACTTCCACTCGTGAGGCTGTCTAAGGTTACTGTGTGAACTGTGAGCATGTGATCCAGACAGTCATAAAGACATAAATGTGTATTTACTGGCAGGTGCAAAGGTATGTGGGCCAGCGGTTTTCCAGTCTTATTTCTGCGGTGTATCCCCTCAGTGCTTTCACATTAACTCAAGTGACCCTTTTTCCAAACACATCATTTGAATATATTAAACAGGATATTAACTATTATGATATAAAAGTGAAGTAGTCTATTAAATCTAGAATCAGTATGAAAAGTAAAGTAATCTTAATTTAAGAAATCTTGGCAAGTGAAATTATCTGTCCATGCAGCAAGATCATTTCCCTCAGATTTAGTGTTTTATCTTGTTTTTAGACACACCTTTTTTGCAGTGCACAATTATAGTGACAAAAATTGTCACAATTACAGTATTATTGCAGGACCGTTAAATGTCAAGAAAATGTTAAAAATAATAATAATTTTGAAAATCTCAACGGCAATTTGCAGCACTTTACATTTTTTATTTGCATTAACATTTAAAAAAAAATACAAAGGCCATTTTTATATAAATAAAAAAACATCAAATATAAAATATATGGAAGAATTATCCTATCTTTATTCAAGAGCGTAGATTTTCAGTTTGAGAGCATAATTTGTCTTTCTCATGCTCAGATTTGTTCTCCTCATGCTCACATTTTGCGCTCGCACACAGATTTCTGCTGCTTTCTTTCAAAATGTATGTGTGCACTTAAAAATCACATGCTTGTGCTCACATTTCTTCTGCTTGGACACAAACATTTCGCTCGCACTCAAATATGTCCTGTGCTCGCTCAAATCTAAAGTCTACGCGCTCAGATCTCAACTCTGCGCTCTCAAAACTTTTGTGCTCGGACTCAGAACACGCACGTCCTCTCAGGTTGAGGTGTCTGCTCAGACTGAACGATGTCCCGCCCTGCGCTTAAACTAGTGTGTTTCACCAGCCAATAGGGAGACAGCTAGATTGTGGCCCGTCTTAGGTGCGTTGCCTCGCCTTTTTGAGCGCTCCGTCGGGGCGGTATATGGTCTGTTTGTAAAACTGCTTCTCTCTTATATATACACCAATTGACCATATTAGCCAGCTATTTGAATCGTCACCTATTTAAGACGCAGCATATTTATGTAGAATTAATCTTAAGTAGTCCTAAAAGGAGTTATCGTAGTTTAGATTATATATATATTTTTTTTTAATTATTATTTATATATATATATTTATTGTTTTTTATTTTTCACCTGTTCAGTGGTGTCACGATAGTCCAGTGGTGAAGGACGCTGCCATCTGTTGCATTTTAAACCATGGGACGCCGGTTCGCATCCCGTCCGCTGCACTCTTGCTGCATGTCTTATTATGATTTACATTTTTAATTGATAAATTAATGTAACAGTAATACAATCCGTGTAACCAGCTGCTTCTCTTATTGAAACGTTTAACAAGAGATGATGGGTAAATAGACTTGGCTACGTGATTTAAAAAAGTATAATGAAAAATACGCTATGATGATGATAATGATTTGAGGATAACATTGGTGCGTGTAATGCAGTGTATCACCGTCCTATTTACGCGGTCAAAGCCAGGGAGCGCGTCATTAGGCTAATGTTGGTAATACTTTCACTTTCACAAGAAGAAGACTTTGAGCAGGATTCGGAGCGCGGCAGCGAATGAATGGGAGACGAGATGGATGGCCAAAGACCTCAAGTAAGTTCATTGCTAAATGTTGCTACAACTCAAAACACATCGACCATATACAGTAATTTCAATTTCAATTTCAATAGTTTCAACAGTACCGTAATCATTTTGACACTCGTACTTATCAACATATAGAGCGGGCCTTCATTGTAACATGTACAACGAAAGTACAATAATTGGCAACGTATGATCGTACCAGCGGCAGGTCGGCACACATAATGATGCGCGAGCTGAAGGGAATCCCCGCTGACGTCACTTCATTCATAATGAGTTGCTGTCCCTAGTGCCGACAAAGGCCCGCTATATATGTTGATAAGTACGAGTGTTTTGAGTTGTAGCAACATTTAGCAATGAACTTACTTGAGGTCTTTGGCCATCCATCTGTCTCCCATTCATTCGCTGCCGCGCTCCGAATCCTGCTCAAAGTCTTCTTCTTGTGAAAGTGAAAGTATTACCAACATTAGCCTAATTACGCGCTCCCTGGCTTTGACCAGGGAGCAATATGGTCAATTGGTGTATTTTAAGAGAGAAGCAGTTTTACAAACAGACCATATACCCGCCCCGACGGAGCGCTCAAAAAGGCGAGGCAACGCACCTAAGACGGGGTCACAATCTAGCTGTCTCCCTATTGGCTGGTGAAACACACTAGTTTAAGCGCAGGGCGGGACATCGTTCAGTCTGAGCAGACACCTCAACCTGAGAGGACGTGCGTGTTCTGAGTCCGAGCACAAAAGTTTTGAGAGCGCAGAGTTGAGATCTGAGCGCGTAGACTTTAGATTTGAGTGCGCACAGGACATATTTGAGTGCGAGCGAAATGTTTGTGTCCAAGCAGAAGAAATGTGAGCACAAGCATGTGATTTTTAAGTGCACGCATACATTTTGAAAGAAAGCAGCAGAAATCTGAGTGCGAGCGCAAAATGTGAGCATGAGGAGAACAAATCTGAGCATGAGAAAGACAAATTATGCTCTCAAACTGAAAATCTACGCTCTTGAATAAAGATAGGATAATTCTTCCATAAAAATAATGTTATTTGAAATGTTTGTTCAGGTGTCTGTGTCACTAAATGTTTCCTTTTCACTTTCATAAAAAATAAAATACCACTAAAATATGTCTGTCTGGGTCAAAGAGTTTGTTTGTGTATGTGTCTGTATACGTTTGGCTGTACATGCATTAGTGTATATAGGCCTACTGAGTTTGTGAAGGGTACAAGTAGATTACTTTCAGCTCAAATGGGACAGGGCCACATGACTGGGTAATTAGGAGGAGCTAAGCAGGTAGAGAAGGACGAGCTGCTGAGTCATGGCGAGGAGCGACAAAGATAGAGTGTGAGACATAACGATGTGATGCTGACTCACTCTGTGTAGATGTTTAAAAGGCCCCTTTATAGCCTGTATTAAACACAGCAATGCTGTTTTCCTAATTAACTTAAAAAGGTCATCTAAAGAGTCTTTTTTAGGAATAAGGGTGATGACCGCTTGTTGCATAGTCAGAGGAAGGGAGCCTGAAGCATATGACTCCTCAAATACAGAGAGCAGGATGGGCAACATGGTCTCACAGGAATCCGTGAAATAGCCACGGATTCGCTTAACTCAAAATCCGTGGAATAGCCACGGAATCACTCAAATTTCCGTGAAAATGACACGGATTTCACTACAATGCAAGTTAATGACAGATCAAAATCCATTTTTATGCAGAAACTAAGTCAAAATATTGATTTTTTTTCACTAAAAATGAGAGAACTGTCCGCCATGTTTTTTGTTCTGACCGCTGGGACCTTAAAAGTCACGTGACTTGGAACAAACCAATAGGAAAAAAAATATCCATGGAATAGCCACGGGATATGACTGTCATTAACTTGCATTATAGCAAAATCCGTGTCAGTTTCACGGAAATTTGAGTGATTCCGTGGCTATTCCACGGATTTTGAGTTAAGCGAATTCGTGGCTATTTCACGGATTCCTGTGAGACCGTCAAATTTTTTAAAGAATTTGCACGGGGATTTTCCAGTTTGCATGAGCCTAATTGCATTAACCCTCTGAAGGCTATTATGTCAGTTAAAAAAGCTGTTAAAAAATCTTTACCAATGCCATGTTGGTATCAGTTTTTTTTAGCACAACCTCACCTACATGTCCGGATAATTCATTTTTAACTTTGACTTACTTGATTCAAATTTTGAACCCAAAAGACACAAAGGAAACATAAAATCGGATCTTGAAAATTATGTTTTCAAAACACAAAATTTTAAATATTGCAAATATGAATACAGGTTGCATATACAACATATAACAGGTAAAATGTAGTGCAATATTTTATACTAAATTTATTTGACAATATCTCCGGTTTTACTTGGCCGAATATCATCACAAAAAAAAACTGGCATGGAGTTTCAAGCCAGAACTTTAGAGGGAAGCTGATGGCAAGACTCAATGTTGCTTCATTTTTATGTCTTCACGTCATGAAGAAGTGATGTGCCGGTGGTTTCATGGACTCCAGATGGTTAGTAAGTTCCTCTACAGTGAATGGTTTGTCTAGCTCGGATGCAGTTTTGTTATCAATTGTGGGGACATTTATTTTCCTGAAAAATTAATCAAATAAAGTGTCGTCGCAGAGGGATTCACTATCATATAGCTTCTAGTAAAATCTATAAAAACATGAATTGATCTCATGAGTGATCTAGATGCTTAGTGCCCGGTTCATCGTTTATCTCAGCTATAGTCCTATCCACAGTTTTCTGGTGAAGTTGACGGATAAGAATATTTCCTGTCTTTTCACCACATCGTATGTTTTACTCTGTGATTTATTAATTAGGTTTTCAATGCATCTTGTTGATTCATCTAAAGAGTCTAAATGCATGTTCATGTTGCCCAGAAATTCATCTGTTACAATGGTACAGTCTTGCAACCTTGAAAATCAACAACCATAAGGCCAAAATCTGGATTTGGTATACAAACGGAACACATTTTTAAAAAAGATATAATATTCAACATTACAGAAGCAACTTTGTGCAATAATAGATGGAAAAAATGAAGAAATTTTCATTAAATGCATTAAATATGGCATATACCAGACTTTTTTTTTTTTTATGGCTTACGTGTTAATGACTTCTCATTACTTTTTTAATGAAAAAAAATATTAGACCATCCTTGTTTTCTCCTTGCTTTCTTGTTAATTTTAATACCTGGTACAACTAAAGGTACATTTTTTGGACACGTATAATGACAACAACAAAAGTAGCTCATAAGAGTTTAGTTTAAGAGCTAATATCGAGACATTTAACATGGTTTTATTGATAATGAATTTGGATATTATCAGGAAAACCATGGGCAATGTCTAGATATCAGCTCTTTAATTAAATTCTCATGAGCTATTTTTGTTGTTATCATTATATTTGTCCAAACAAATGTACCTTTAGTTGTACCAGGCAATAAATGAACACAAAATTGAAGAAAACAATGGTCTAAGATTTTTTTCCATGACTGTACTATACTAGGAGGTGTTTTACACATTTTTTATGGGATCCTTTGACATTTTCAATACATTTTTATGACAAACTACTAAGATGTTTTGTGACATTTTTGGGGCACATTGTTCAAGACAGAATAGTGTGTCCCTTTATTATTGTCAGCATCTGCACTCAGGCTCCCGGACTATAATCATTTATCCATCCATCCATTTTTATCTACTTATTCGGGGCCGTGTCACGGGGGCAGCAAGCTAAACAAGGCATTCCAGACATCCCCCTCCCCAGCTCCTCCTGGGGACCCCGAGGCGCTCCCAGGCCAGACGAGATAGATAATCCCTCCCCACAGTGTTCTGGGTCTTCCCCCGGAGGCCTCCTACCAGGCAGACGTGCTCATAAATGTGAATGTGTGCAGTCTGTTCCTACTGTTCTTACGGACATGTTGCTCCCGTCGTATATCTGCAGTTGCACATGCAACAGATCTGCTGATATTACTCTCCTCACAGTCCTACATGATGCATTCACTTTCAGTAAAAAAGAGGCATACATACATGTAACAGAGACCAGTGGAGCAACAATTGTGTAACCCTCTCTGCCCACAAATAATACTCAAAGAACTAACTGATTTTAGGTCCATCTAAACTGTGTTCTGACCTTTCAGAAACTTTTTCTCCAGCTCTGATCTGTTTGTTACACTGAGGGCTCTGCTGTCAGGCGGCAACTTCCGGGTCTGGGCAGGGTGGCAAACCAGGAAGTGCCTTAAGCTGCATTCTACTGAAAATTCCAGCAGGGGGCGCTGATGAAGGTTGCTGAAGCATTTCAGTCCATTCATTTCAATACAAAATGAGAAAACTTCTCACTTGATTTATTACCTCAGAATTTTTTTTAGGACAACACTATAGTCTCAATCGCTAGTAAAAGATCTTCTGCAAGACAATCTGATCTTAATAGTTCAAATAATGGTCCAATTTAAAAGGAATTAGAAGATAAAGAATCGTATGATTTGGGGCAACGCTACCTTTGATTGACAGGTGGCTAACAAGGCAAGCCGTCATCAGAAGAGAAGCAGAACAATGCGTATCCACGGATGTTTACCGTTTTCGCTTTCACTGTATTTTCACTTAATGACAGTTTATTTGAACCTTTTGCTCAGTAAAAATGTCTTGTTCAGCGTTTGGTTGGACTAACAGACACTCCAAGGAGTCGCTGTTCAGTTTTCTGAGGTAAGTAACATGCATTTTATTTTTGTTTTTTGCTAGCTAAAATGAACATCCCAGTTAATGCTCCAGTTAATGCTAACATGAATTAGCAGCAGCTTCTCTCAGTCAGGTTGAGGTGTAGAGAGGCTTGTAGTCAGTGATCAGTTCCCTCTCGCTCCTCCACAGTCCAGATATGGTCTGCTCCCCGTATTGGAAACAAGATGGCGACACAAGATGATGACGAGTGTAACGCTGAACTTGATGCCTCAAACGGGCCACAAACCAATGGGTGACGTCACGATGACTATGTCCATTATTTATATACAGTCTATGGGTGCCATACATAAGGTATGCAATTTGCGACTGATTTTGAATTATTAAAAGCCTCCCTTAAGCTTCATCAGCTGTATTATCTGGACTGGTGAGAATCTATCAGGTAGCAAAAGATAAAAATGTTACCATTCACACAAAGTGAATTCAGATGCAGATATGCTATTTTGGTCAATAATGGGTAAACAAGGATTCCCTACAGCCCTGGGAACACTGGTTTAACATGGCACATTGTCTCATAACACATCGTGGTTGCCACCAACATAGCAGACAGTCTGCAGGTGTTGGGTTCATCCCTGGAACACCAAACTTATGGGGAATTGATGACTGACTGCTGGCAAATGTTGGCTGCAGTTTTCATCATCGGCTTGGTAAACACAGGTGTTGTGTTCCAATCAAAGGGGTGGTAAAAAAAATTTTTTTTTAAAGTCATACAGCGTGCAAGATGATACATCAGTTTATTGCAGATTACTTTTTTTATAGTTCTAAAAATCAGGTGGTATTCCTTTATCTTACTAGTTCTAGTTATTGACTTTAGTTACAACAGGAATTGATTATGAATCACTCTCAGTTTAACAATGATGTCTCAATATGACCTGCATAAACAAACATGACAATGAGTAATATAATTATGAGTAGTATAATTGGTTGTTTCTATATACATATAGTTGGAATAAAATATTTTTTACTTCTTTCCATGAAATGATTGTGACAATGTGATTTATTCTTGACAGATAAAATGTATATCTTCTCAAAATGTTATTAAAAAATCTCCTTCAAACATATCACAATGAAAATGAAACCACAATTATCAGAGTATTGTGTCTGAAAACAAAATGATTTCAACTTTATGGGCGACCGTGTAGTTCTTTTCAATGCCTGCCACCAAGTCTGATCCTCACAAATCAGATTAAATCCAGCAGCAGCCAGGACACACTAGGATCAGGCTTGATCAGAGTGCTGCAGTAAAATTTTTTTTTTTTTTAATGGAATCTGGCAGGATAACACTACCACTTTGTCTACAGGGGCTGCAAAGGTCAACACCAGGAGAAAGGTTTCTTGTAGTAGCTTCAATACTGCATATTAGAGCACACCACATAATTTCCACAGGTTCTGTATAAATGAAGTATTCCTGTTCTTACCTCCAATATGGAGGTTGTCAATTTAGACAGACAGACAGACAGACAGACAGATTACTTTATTCATCCCCGAAGGGAAATTTCGTTGTCATAGCAGTGCAGTATTTTAATACAATAAAAAAGATAGAGAGTTACTTTTACAGTTAGTATTGTTTAGTTTTAAGCGCATGGAGAACATTTAAACTGTAATATTTTGATGTAATTATCAATTGATAATATTTGGCATTTTAGTTATCATTAGGAAATGAGTGAGTGATTTATTGTGGAATTTCCCAAAAGTATTGTCTCGACACCTTGTGTCCAAAGGGTGATGTGGGATTTTTTTTTTGACTGGAAAGTACAGGTGTTGTTTTTCATGTTGTGTTGTTCTGATACATGATATGTGTGTCAGCTCCCTGTGAGAGTAGAGGGTCCTGTACTGAGGGGGCTTCAGACACATGATGAGCGCTGAATGCGTGACTGTCTGACTGAATCAACTGGTCATGACTGTTGTTGTTTGGTTTACTTGATGCAATATCAGCAAGACACTGTAAAAGCCATTTCAGGAAACAACCATGCTGTGGCCCTCTTTCCATGCTATAAACAATTTGATTCAAACCTGTCTGAGTGTGTCCTTTTTTTTTTTAGAGAGAACTAGCAACTCTCAATATGTTTGAAATAAACTCTCACACATTTTTGGACATACTATAATATGGTGTTTTTAATTTTTTTGGACATACTATACTATTGCAATGCTCAACATACTATTATTAAGTGTCTTTTTAAATTACCTTTTTCATGTCATTTTAAAACCATACTATATTATTACTTTTTTTAATGACTACTTTTTGATGTAATTTTGGCGACAAAATATATTCTGACTTTTTTTTAGCGACATACTATATAATTACTTTTTTAAAGAACTTTGGCAACATACTTTACTATGACTTTTTGATCTAGTGTTGGCTACATAGTTTACTAATATGCATTAACAGACTAAAATAAAGTAATTTTTATCATTTTTAAGCCCTATTAAAATTTGACCATTTTTGACAAAAATGTACATACTAGTATGACTTTTTTTACTGTCCCATAATATGGTGTTTTTCTTTCATTTATGAACACACTATGCTCCGATATGTATCAACAGACTATAATAATTACTTTTTTTTTCTTTGCAATTTTTAAACATCTCATAATATGGTGCTTTTCTGTAATTTATGGACAAACTATGCTCTAATATGTGTAAACAGACTGGAATAAAGTAAATTCTAGTATTTTTAGGCATTTTAAAAGTTGACCATTTTTGACATAAATCGACATAGTATAGTATGACTTTTTTTTATCGTCCAATTTTTAAACATCCCATAATATGGTATTTTTTTATGTAATTTATGGACACACTATACTATAATATGTATCAACAGACTAGAATAAAGTAATTTTTTTAGCATTTTTAGCCATTTTAAAATTTGACCATTTTTGACAAAAATTGACATACTATAGTACTTTTTCTCACAATTTTGAAACATCCCATAATATGTTGGTTTTTTTGCCATTTCTGGACAAACTATGCTGTAATATGTATCAACAGACTATAATAAAGTATTTATTTAATTTTTTAAGTATTTTTCAATTTGACGATTTTTTTAAGATAGTATTTTTACTTTTTCTCTCATTTCTGGACAAACTATGCTCTAAAATGATCATTGTAGCATTTTCAAGCATTTTAAAATTTGACCTTTTTTGAGAAAATCAACATACTATAGTATGACTTTTCTTTTTTTTAATGGAATTAAAAACTTACTTTTTTAATGTAATTTTGGTGGCATACTATACTATGACTTTTTACTGTAGTTTTGGTGACATACTATACTATGACTTTCATTCATTCATTCATTCATTCATTCATTATCCTAAAGCGCTTATCCGCACCATTGGCCAAGAGGTGGGTTGCACCCTGGTCAGGTCTCTATCACAGGGCTGACTCACTCACACCTACGGGCAATTTAGAGTCACCAATTAAACCTAAGCATGTTTTTGGATTGTGGGAGGAAGCCGGAGAACCCACGCTGACACGGGGAGAACATGCACACTCCGGCAACCCTCTTGCTGAGAGGCAAGAGTGCTAACCACTACACCACCAACATTTTACAATTTTAACACCATCCTATAATATGACTTTTTTTAACAGAATTTTAACAACATACTATTCTATGATTTTTTTTTAATTATTTTTTGTACAACACGTTTTTCTATTTTTTTTACATACAATTATTGTGGGTTTTTTTAACACATGTGGACATACTATACTATTACCATGCTCGACATACTTTTATGTATGACAAGTGTTTTTGGGCATTTTAAGACATATTATAGTATGGCTATTTATTTTTTTCCCTTTGGACATATGGTGTTTTATTTTTCATTTTAAAAAGTATGGACATATATTATTACAATAATCAATGTGTTATTCTTAATGGTATTTTTAGACAAACTACAACATGACCAGTTTTTGACATTTTTCGACATACTATAGCATGCCATTTTTTATTTTTTCGACATACTATAATATAGTGGAGGTTTTTAAATATTTTTGGACATACTATAATATTACCATGATCAACATAGTGTTCTAAAGCATTTTAAGGCATTTGGACAAACTACACTATGACCATTTTTGACATTGTATTTTTATTTTATTTAGTCGAACAGACAGCAACTGGTAGTCCAGAGTGATGAATGTATTTTATTTTAATAGAACTCTGTTGCACAAGCAAAAGGTGATTTGAATAATTGCAGGTGTTCTCTTCTCACATCCTGGACTGGGATTCACAATGGATCAAAGGCTTTTGTCACTCAATGAAAATCAGTTCTGCAGTTGAAGATCACAGGCAAACACTTCATTTAACCAGGATACATACTAGATCATTTGTAGAATGTAGAACAGTTTAACTCTTTGCAAAATATACAAACAGACAACGTAGGATACACGGATGAGAAGTGGGCACATTTCTTGGGTGGAGGATGTAAATGGGGTAGAGTAGATGGCATGTGTCATAGTCAAAGATTGGCAAAACCATTAGGGAATTCCTGCATTGATGTTCTGTGGAATGGGAAAGTGCTATTTACGTCCACCATTCTGTTCAGGGTAAACTGAAAAATGTGGAGGCCTGAATGGGGCCAGTTTCTCACTGGTTATGATGGGAGGGCAGCATTTAAAGGGAGACAGGCTCTACTTAACAACCTTTCTGGTGAGTTGGTAATTACAGCTCAAAAAAGGAGATTTTTTGGAGCAACCATCTTCCCCCCTCTGTTTCTGCTGGCAGTGTCAAGATAATAATAAGGTAACAAAGGTTGTCAGGGGCATCAAAACAGAAGGTAGCATGAATCCATGAGGGACGTCCTTCACACTTTACAGCTGCAATGGTAGTCAGCTGTACTGGGGATGGCCCGGTCCACTGGGGCTGGATCAGCGTCAGCAGGAGAGGCCTGGGCTGCAACTACCTGAGCTTTGACAGTTTTCACTGTTCAATGGTGCATGGGAGACAGGGAATATGGGGCAACTATGTAGACGTCACAGAAGCACCATGAACAACAATAACAACAAAACATAAGAAATATTTAAAAAAAAAACATATTTCTAACCTCGAGGGGAGAAAAAAACAACAACATCAAACACATTTTTTTTTATCAATTAGGAAACACTAATATGTATCAACGGACTGGAATAAAGTAAATTCTTGCATTTTTATGCATTTTAAAATTTGACCATTTTTGACAAAAATCGACATAGTATAATATGACTTTTTTCTCACAATTTTTAAACATCCAAACAACAACATAAAATGGTGTTTCTCTGTCAGTTATGGACATTGACCATTTGACCATGACCATTTTTGACAAAAATCGACATTATAGTATTACTTTTTAATCAAATTTTGACAACATACTACTCTGACTTTTTTGGTGTAATTTTTTGTGACATATTCTAGTATGACCTTTTTAATGAAATTTTAACAACTTACTATAGTATGACTTTTTGGAAAAAATAAACAACCTTTTTAAATGAACCTTTTTGTGTAATTTTGGCGAAATACTATACCATAATTTTTTTTAATGGAATTTTAACTACATACTATACTATGACTTTTTTGTTTTGCGACACTTTTTAGTGAAAATACAACGCTATGACTTTTATAATGGAATTTTAACGACATACTATGACTTTCAATTATTCATTTATTCATTATCCTTAATTGCTTATCCGCACCATTGGTGCACCCTGGTCAGGTCGCCAGATTATCATGTTTTTGGACTTTGGGAGGAAGCTGGAGTACCCGATGAGAACCCTCTTGGAGAACTGCGAAATTGAGGAAACTTTGGAAACCTGAAGATGATGTGTCCCTAATGGTTGATTTCTTAACCATGTGATGCTAAGCTGTGTATGAATATGTAATGTCGTTACCCACTTTTTTTTTTTTTTTTTTGGTTTATTACTAGTTCTGTCATTTCTTTTCTTTAACTATTTATTTTTCCTTTGGGGTGGGGGGAGTGGATTCCTTTATAGCTTGACTTTGATGCTTTGTCAAATGTATTAAAATGTAATTTTTGTAAACTGTTAAAACTCAATAAATACACGTCTATGAAAAAAAAAAGCATATTTCTAACCTCTAGAAATAAAAAAGCAACATCAAACCCATTTTTTTTTAATCAATTGAGAAACAAAGGTCATCCACGCTGACACGGGGAGAACATGCAAGCTTCACACAGAAGAGCTGCAGGCCGGAGTCGAACCGGCAACCTTCTTGCTGTGATGCAAAAGTGTTAACTTTAAGTACTAAAAAATAAATAAATGAGGGAATCAAAGGGCAGGCAACTGCAGATTGTATTGTCAACTAAATTATTTTGCAGGGACATATGAGAAGCACCAGTGTGTGCATTGCATTTCTAGCAAGTCTGCTTGGAAGTCATTAATTGGAGCACCAGAAGAAAACCACAAAGTCTTCAATGTCTTTCACCTACCCGAAAAGCTTTACAACTTCGGCCTCCTAAATCACTAACCATGATTCTATGTTCCTCGTTCTTTTTATGTTATATTAGGGAATCCCACTATTCAAGCCCTATGAGGGTTTTTTGGGCTTCCCTGGCATGTCTTTCTTTCATTCAAATCATTTCTTTTGGAATTTATAATTTGTATTATTGTTGTTATTACATTCTTCTTTTCTTTCTTTTAAAACTGTGCCAAAATAAATCAAATCCAAATCAGTAAGTATCTGCTGATTAATGAGTATCTGAGATTATCTGTTACAGAGAAAAAATATTTTGAAATTTTTTAAGGCACACTATAAAACAGTTTTGAAAATCAGCATTTGAGCTAATCACGTGATGAAGATACAAGGCTTGACGCTGATCAAATAGAATTAATAAATATTAACAGCAATATCAGTTCAACTTGAAAACAAATTGTAAACAAACATTCATCATAATCTTGTCATCCATTGACTAAGTGGGCCAGCCTCCATTACTCTTGTATACATTTAAGCTGAGTGCTTAGGAACGTACACAGTCCTTCGTCAGCACAGAATTACGCTGCTATTTGTGGAGCTGCTGGCTTAGTGCTGCCAGTTAACACCAAGTGCACGTACTATTCACATATCTGACACAGCAACTTCAGACTCCCACAGAGATTACACACATACACCAGCATAACCACCAGTGCCAATGCCAGGCCACATGAAAGTTATACTGCTGAGCCACCAGTCATTACATGTATATCATGCTTTTTATTTAGCACATAAACCATAAAAAGAAGTCTAATAAAATGCTGAATTGACAGGGTGTGACGCCAAGATTCTGCATGTTAATAATAAGATATTTGCATAGGTAAATTGGTCCAATATGAAAGACAACAACATGCAAAGTCAGAATGCAAAATAGGTTTTAGAGGCTCAGTTACATGATGCTGAGGAAAAGGTAAACTTGCCAGGAATCGCATGCAAAACCTGTATCTGTGTGTGTGTGTGTGTGTGTGTGTGTGTGTGTGTGTAAGTGAGGCGGGGCAGCAAGTGGTGTACCTGACAGTAGTCACATAGCCTATCTGGCCACAGGATGACTAGTTAGAGCCAAGACTCTCAGTTTCCTCCTGATTCAGACATGGGGAAATACCACATTCAGCTGGCAAATACGGTGTGTCTGTGTGTGATGAGTGGGAAAGTAGGAAACAGATGGAGAGAGCAGAGGAAATGACATGTCACTGTAAATAGCATCGTGGTTGGCAAATATTACATTTAATTTCTGCAGAAATGTATGTTGAAATCAGATAGCATCAAGCTAGCTTCCAGTTCTACATTTGCAAAAAGTTTTAGTGCATGGTATACTTTTTAAAATTTATTTTAAAACTCATTGCATTAGTCTTCTCTGAAGCTATAGCAGCAGTCAAGCACCCATTTGGAAAATTTCTACAAAGCAGGAAGCAGTAAAAGTATCAGTTTATGTACTTATGGAAAATAGTGAAAATGTGACAAGCTTGGAGCAGATATTGGTACTGACAGACAATTATTTTTGCATAGCTTCAAGCTTAAAGTAGTTAAGTTTTTGTGTGTTTTTTTTATTATTTAAATTGGGCCTAAAATGCTAAAGTGTTTTTCAACATATTGTAATTCAAGTGGTCTGAGAGAAAACAAGATTCTGCTCTGGGTTTTTTCTTCTTTTTTTTTAAAACTGTGTCCGTAACTGGAGACTTTGGCAAATCAAGGTGTCAGGCCGGGCTCAAGTCAGGACTCAGACGCAGAGCAGGTGAACTTAAAGTCTCTTTATTCAAAAAGGCAGCAGGATTAATCCTCACAGAGTGAAAAACAAAGGGGCTACAAAACACTAATAAATCCTAATCTCAGAAACGGGGAATTCCATCTAATCTAACAAGGGGAAAACTAACAAATAAAAACTCCAACAAGTAAAAGGCGCTCCAAAAGGGAGGAACCAAACCTGATAGGGAAAAAATCTAAGAAAGAAATCTACAAAACACTACCATAACTTAGAAAAGGGCTAAAAGGGAAGGGAAGGGCTTCTAGCGCTGCACTATAAAATTACAAAGAAAAATCACTCTTGCAAGGAAACTCAAAAAGGGGAAGCAAGACAAGCTGTGGCTGTGGCAAAAATAAGAGTACGGGCTGGTATGGTGACGGGGTCAAACACACTGGCACAAAACAAGGGAAACACAGACTATTGGAACACATGGAGGGAAGGGAGCACCAGGTGAACACAATCGGTGATTAGGGGAGACAATCAGACAGATGACACACGGGGAAGGGCAAGTGACCTGAAACGAGAGGAGAGTTACTATTTCAAAATAAATAACGAGACCAGAACACAAAATAAAACACAACCTCGAAGGTTACTTCACATGCATGAACATTCCTTCAGTTGGTAAAAGTCTGATTATTTGTGGACAATCCTGCAGAAAAACTTGCTATCCCAGATATCCAAAACACACTGTCGGGACGGTCAAGAGATGGGTGTAAAAGAAAGACAATAAACAATGACAATAAACACTATAAAGCGTGTTATTGTTACCAAATATTTCAGAGATGGAGAGAAAATGTTGCTAATAATTTAGCGTTCTACGAATTGTAGCCAAAGGCTAACAGCTGTAGCTAATTCATGTTCATGTTTCTGTAGCTAGCTAGCGCCTCGAATCACAGCATGTCATCTCAAATGAAAAAAGGCAGTAATTCTCATAGAATTTTATCATTTTTACTGTATGAATTGAGTGCATGTGCTGGTGGTGGTTTTGTGTGTTACCATGCTAACGGTTCCTGATCAGCACTAAACTCTCGTGCTCGTGTCATTCATGAACATTTCATTCTCTTTGAACTAATCTTTTTTTTTCAACTCTTTTTATTGATTTTCCTCATTTTGAACATAAAACATATCAAACACTACAGACACCATACACATTTACAAGTACACGTTTACATAAAAAAGGTCATTTAAGTTGTATTAACTTATGTATCTTAAAATGAAAAGTAGACAGATGAAAGGAGATTAATTTAAAAGTAAAGAAAAAGTTTTAAAAAAAAAATTAAAAAAAGGTTATACCTATGTACCCAAACATGTATACACTCTGCAAAAGTAAAATATATATATATATATATATAAAAAAAATATACAGAGACATGAATAAAAATAAATAAATAAAATACGGTGTGTCTGTGTGTGATGAGTGGGAAAGTAGGAAACAGATGGAGAGAGCAGAGGAAATGACATGTCACTGTAAATAGCATCGTGGTTGGCAAATATTACATTTAATTTCTGCAGAAATGTATGTTGAAATCAGATAGATAAAAGTGATTTCCTTCTATTAAGGGCACTTATATAACTTGCCCTGAGACTATGTGTTCTGGTTAAAATAATCAATAAATGGTTGCCAAATTCTATAGAACTTGGTTTACTGATTTTTCAGTAAGAATCTGATTTTCTCCAGCTCTAAATGTCTCATAACATCTGTTATAAGATTTAAATAAGTTGGGGCTGTGAACTAATCTTTTATATGGCTGGGGAGTCTCAGTGAGTGATTCGTTCATTTTCATGCAGTACGTTCCCTCATCACATGGCAGCTGCTCAGTCAAAACAGGAAACAGTAATGATTAGTTTGTGACTCAAGTTTGAGTCAAAAACTTTTCATTCAAATCCTCAAAACCACGTGTCAACTAAAAGTCATGGAATAACAAAAGTCATGAGAATAACATGGATATAAAAATCCACTTTGAATTTTGCAGCTCGACTACATACATCTTATCAAAGCTTACAGCTCACACAATGTGTTGCTACTTTGGAATTTGATTTGAAATATAAAGGTTTGTAATGTTAACAGAGAGATTTTTCATGTTGGATCTTTTTTTATCATTTCAGAAAGATATAGATAATTTTTCAAATTCTAAAATTGTTTTTCAATAGCTTTGTGAAATTAGCAGTCAATATATTTATTTTCACCAGGCTTTCTGCCTGTATTTTTTTTCCTGTCTGATAGCTTGGTTTTGTCACCACTATATTTATGAGTACAATATTATCATTTTGTGCTCAGTCTTGTGAGGGGGTTCTTTTGTCATCCACTGTAATGCAATTTCACAGCATGAACGCACCCAGTCACAATCAGCCTGATAAGCAGTCTGACTCATGAATCTTGTGAATGGGTGAGATAGTGAAGGCAGGTGTGCCAGGAAACGCTATGTACACTACAGATTAGCTCCATAAAAGGAAACACAAAGGCTTGACGCAATAGTAGTGTTGAACTTGAAAGTAAAGCAAACAACAAACAGTGTATATTTTCTAGGAGTTAATTTATTGGTCCAGCAGATGCAAAATCAACTGTACAACATACTGTCCTCTCATGCATAGTCCTCAGATTAAAACAATGTGTCTCTCGCTCCAAGCATTCAGAACTACATATAAATAAATAAAGAATATAATAAAAGTTTTTACAAAAAACAAATTTCAAGTATCTCAAGCAAACATGTTAACAAAAGTTTTACTCAGCAGCTTCTTCCTCAACAGATGTGCTTGCTATTAGTACAAAAATACTTCTACAGGCATTTTCATTAAAAGAATCCCAAGATCTCCCATGTTTTTCCAGTTATACTGTATGTACACTAACATTTACAAAGATATTATTAACAGCACGCATAGTTATAACAAAAATATAGGTGCTTACATTTGTGCGTAGCAGACAATGACAGCAAAAGGAATTCAAGGAAAATAAACTTGAAAATTAAGAACTCTGTTGAATGATCAGCATGCACTGTAGCGTTAAAACTATAAACAATGAAAAATAAATATTCAAACTGAAAAAGTAAAATATTGACGTGATATGTGGAGTTATTAGGTGAAATGTGTTGCCCCTCCTCGAGCAATCAATTCCAGAGAAATGGCAAGAGAAGCGGCGTAAGGCTTGCAAAACAAGCACTACAGGCACTCTACGGCAAAAATCACCTCCATTTAGTGAAGTTGTGTGACATGAAAAATACAGTGACACAAAAAAAGTACAAATTTATCCCCAATGTGCAAAATAATCGCTTATTTTTTAGTGTCAGCATACAAAGGAGTCAATTAAATCATGACGCTCTTCTGATGCACATTCGAAAAGTGTGCATGTATAACACCAGTGCTTCTCAAGAAGTGCCAAAAAAGTTTACAATGTAAACTAAACCATAAGTTTAAAAAAGGATGGGCTGAAAAGTGTACCTGGGAGTGGTGGTTGGTCTTTGGTCTCCAGTATAAACTGGTTTCCCAGAGAGCCATCTGAGCTGTGAGGTGTAACAGGAATGTGCACTGAAATGAGTCACAGTTTGCCTCTTTCAGTCTGAATTCATTCTTCACGTGACAAAGTTAAAGGTTTCCAGAAAAACACAGATTCTTCAGTCTCAGAGTGTCTGACAATGGCAAGAAAGGGACAATTAAGAGTCTTGCTTTGAAATGACATATCTTTGAACGGAAATATCTGATAGGACAGCAGTTAAATAACCATGGTCCAGTTATTCGTGTCCTTGGCTGACAAAATGAAACATTTACAAACAGAACACCCCCCCCCCCCCTCCTCAATTGGACTTTTCCTTGTTTCGTGCTGCTGTTTTCAGTGAGTCTTTGTCAGCGATCCACTTTCCAGCCTCTTTAGGTGCAGTTTTACTGGCAGGGCTGCAGGAGGTCATGGCGGCTAGATGATCTTCTCCTCAGGTTCTGTAAACACACAAAAAATAACACCAATAAGACTTTAGATGCCTTCTGTATTTTTCTGAAACTATTAGTTATGCAACACAGTACAGTTGGCTGCCACAAGTTCAACAACAACAACAACAACGCAAAAGACAGTGCTCTTGCATTACTATCCCCAATGATACTCTCACGCAATGTAATCCCTAAACCACAAGTTACATCACCTGTGTTTTCTCAGCCCTTAATTTCCTCTATGATATTTTTAGAGGGCGTGAAAACTACCAGAGTCCACAAGAGTGTGAACAGGTTGCTGTGGCTGACTGTTTGTGTTTGTATCTGCACAAAGTTAATCCTCAGTTGAGAACGAAGCTGAATGAAGCTGACAAGATCCTCACACACCCAACAGCGTTATCCTCGCTTTTCCACTATACTAGTAAAACTAGTGCATACATGCCATTTACCCTCATGCACTCAATGAGGATTATGTTTGTTTCTGAATTGGAAATTATTATTTATTATTTTAATTTAGCTTTTCAATACTGTTGACGTGTTTCTAATGGAAGCTAACTTTAGCATGGTGCTTTGCTAAATGAGTCCGAGTTATTTAGTTAACAGTTCAGTTCTTCTAAAACATCTCAATTAATCATAAAAAACCCTTAACATGAGTTTGTTTCTAAGAATGATTATGATTTAGCGTGTGAGATGTGTCACAATAATCTGGTTTAGTTAGGTTGGCAGATAATCATCTAAAGTTATTAGTGTCAGATGTGGCTGCTGGCAGGACTACAGTATGAAGCAACAGCGAAGCCGCTACAGCATGTTTACCTTTGAAAAACTAGTGAAACCACTTTCAGATATTCGAGGAGGTTTCGTCTTTAAGCAGGACAGGACAGGCCAAAAATAAACCAAACACAGAGACAAGAACAGGACAGTCAGCAATGAGCATGAATCAGCGTAGAATGAGTACAAGCAGATTGTGCTGATGATAACAACAATAACGCAAGCAGACAGGAATCACAGGAATGTAAACTGGGAAATGAGGGTTCCCTATGACCAAATACAGTATGAAAGCTTTTTTTCTTTTCCCACACTGAGGGAGGAAGGAAACTGTGCTGCTACTCCTAAATATAAAGCATAATTTCCTATGATTCAAGTGTGGAACAGTAGAGACTTACTGTAAGAGTATGTCCGGGGCCAAAATGTCAATTTACTGAAATGAGAAACATTTATCCTAATAAACACTAAAATGTGATTAATAGAGGTTAATCCAAGATGTATAAATGTGACTATTAAAGGTTTTGTAGATCTCTTAATCCACTTTTTGTGCAAAATGTGTATTTTTCAGATTTACCATGACTAAATAATTGTTTTTTGTGCTGTTCTCAGTTTGGGAAAAGAAATGTCAGCATTGAACACAATGTATAGAAGACACAGCGACAGAAAGAGCAGATAGACAGCCACAGATAGTGAACTGAGCCAATACTTACAGGCAAACTTTGCCCAGCCAGTGCTGTAAGGAGCAGCGGAGAATGCAGCAGAGCAAAAGAGGACAGGAAACAAGTGAGTGAACATATACATGCAGTCTGTACAGAGGCTGTCACAAAGGAAACAGATAAGGGAAATGATGTTCTGGGGGTTTTACGTCACGATTCTCACCACACAACAAAATTACCATGAAAGTTCCCTAAATAAGCATCAGCTTCTTGTGACTTGAGCCTATCTAATTTGGTTCTGGCCTTAAGAAACCCAGTTCTAGTAGCTCTACATATAGATATTTTTAAAGGGGGTGCATGTGTGTGTGTGTTTGTGTATAAGAAACCTACCTGTCCGGCCAGGGCGAGAGGGAGGTGTGAGGGGCTGCAGAGTGCCAGAGAGGCTACAGATGGATGCAGCTCCTGGATCGGAGGTTCATCAAGCTCATCGATGCGCGGCTTCTTGATGTTTGACTCCGGGCTGGTCAGAGGAGTCACACTGTTCCGCCTGATCAAGGTGCCGGGACCCCTCTTCACCTCCTGCAGGGTAAAAATATTGTACATATGACATTTGGACTACTTCAGCAGTATACATAAAACTTTTGTAGGCAGTGTATTATTTAATAATAATACAGCAAATGAATGTGCAGTTTGAGGTATTTTACCTCTGGTCTGTCTCTGTGGGTGTTTGCCGCCTCCACATTCAAATAGATGGACTCCACTTTGCACCCGTAGGCGACTGGGGTGAGCTTCAGCACTGTGTGGAGGGGACACTTCAGGTAGGGCATCTCGTCTGGAACAACAAATGCAAGGAAAAACATATATATGAACACGGTTGCATGTAGCAGATTGGAGTATAACAAAATATTATTTACACTTTGACAGTTAACCGGAGGACTTGTTGGATTTACCTGCACTCTTATCCAGAAAGTAGGCCAGCAGGCAGCGCATGACAGCCTGGTGGCAGATAACCAGGACGTTCTCTTGCCTCTCCAGGTCCATGATGACCGGCTCCACACGCTGGACCAGGTCCTGGTAGGACTGTAATCAGGATCAGGAGAGTGGGGTTATTTATTACCGTTTCATCAAATACCTCTGAAGCAGGGTTGTAAATATTATCTAAATTATAATCTGTATTATTTTTCCTAGATACTTGGATCACAGTGGTTAATATTATGTTGTAATGGCAGCAGATGAGCTATGGTTTAAGTGTGGAAGTGGTTGAAGACTGTGTGCGTACCTCTCCAGCAGGGTAGCGATAGTAGTATTTGTCTTCATCTCTCAAAGCCAGCTCCTCTGGGAATTTCTCTTTCACCTCATCATATGTCATCTCTTCACATATCCCCTGAAAAGAACAAAGAAGTATAAGATTTCAGTTTGGCAACAATACAGTTGTGTGGTGTGGTGTAATAATGTGTGTTAGTGTTATACTCACAGCGTCTATCTCGTTGAGAGCCTTCCACTGTTCATAAGGGACTCCCAGGTGCTCTGCGGTCTGGATGCTGCGACACAGTTGGCTGGTCCAAACCTTCAGATCCTTCAGCTGTTGCTCCTCCACAAACCGAGCCAGGGCAGCTGAGAACTACAGCAGAGAGGAGACGGTATTGCACCTCTGACACCTTTTCTAGAGTCTAAGTCAAGCCCTTTTCAAGCTTTTTCGAGGCAGTTTCTGTTTGCGGACGTTCTTACCTGTTTGCCCCGTGGCGAGAGCCCTGCGTCACCGCCCAGCCGCCCCACCAGGTTGTCGGTGCTCTCTCCATGTCGACACAGGTAGATGGTGCGGGGCTGGACGTGGATGTTCATCAGGTAGTAGACGATCTTACTCTGGATGTGATCCTGGATCCGGTTAACTAGGAAGCGACGACCCACATCAATCACCTTGATGAAGGAGAGATCCCTGGAGGAAGAACAGGATGTGCAATTAATGCGAGAGTTTGTATTGGATATCGCAGATGTCCTAACAAAAAAATCAAAGCTAATTATTTACTTGTCATACTGATCAGGGTCCAGGGGTTGGTAGCTGGTTTTGTAGCACTCAATTCTCCTCTGGAAATCCAACATAGCGTCAGTTTTGTTGCAGTCCCGGTAATCTGGACATGACACCTTCACTTCCTGCACAGGGAGGAACATTGTCAGACGGCAAATAACACGCCTGAAGCCAGAGAGTTATAAACATTTTTTGTCATTTCAAAAGGGACCAGGATGCATTGTGATGTCATGTGACTCACCATGATGTTGGATGCGATGACGCTGGGATCATCACAGACAGACTCGATGAAAAAGATCTGGGCACAGAAAAAAGAAAAGGTAGTTCAAAGTAGCTGCATCATCAGTGATGTCATATCTTGATGCCGCACCTCACCATAGTAACACATACCTTGAAGGCGTTCTCACTTCCAAACTGCAGGATCATATCTCGTCTTTCTCTTGTTGTGTTTGTGGCATCAAAGACCTGAAAGGGACATGAAAAAAGTGGTTTCAAGTAAAGCTGAAACAACTGATGGATGGAATAATTGCCAGCTATTTTGAAGATTGATTAATAGTAATCGTTAAGGTAATTTTTCATGCAAAAAAAAAAAAGCTTGGATTTAAATTTTTATCTATTTTCTGACATTTAGTAAAACAAAGATGTATATAGTAACGATAAGTTGCAGATTCTTTGAAAATGAAAATAATTGATAAATATTTCCATATATATTATTTTTTAATTTATAATAATTTTAGAAGAGCGTGTAATGCATGATGATGGAACTTACCGCGACTTGGCCTCCCTCGTCCTTCAAATAGGACTTGACATCCCTCAAGGCTGCTAAGGCACACTGCCTAAAGAGCAAAGACAGTGAATTTCATTATTTGTTACCATTAAAATAAATAAACAGTTGATTCAAAACTATTATGAAAGTGTATTTGTATTTATGTAGAACTTACTGCCTGATTTTCACGGCACATTCATTATCAGACTTGAAGAAGTCGTAGGAGCTGTAGTTCTTGACTGCCTCCCTACGGTACTCTCCAACATTGAAGACTGAAACACACACAGAAAAAGAAGCAACAAGTATGAACATGATGTCCTGGGGGTAGAAATATGAGCCCATGTTCCAGGAGAAAACACTTTGAGCTGGAACTGATAAGCTACTGAACAGCTGCTGTGTTTGTGTGTATTGTTTACCTTTGGTGGGCATGCCGATCCAGTTGAGGTAGCGGGTCAGTTTCTTGGACATGTACGTCTTGCCCCGGGCGGGAAGACCCACCATCACGATGACGGTGGGAGGGTTGGCAAAGTGAGGGGCGCCAGCCGCTGCAGAGAGGGAAAAACAAGGAGGAATATGTCATGACAACAGTGCATGTTTGCAGAACAGAAAAAAAAGAGTCTTTCTCAACAAGTCATATCATTCAGGTAGCAAAGAAGCAGAAGAGAACAACGACAGAATTCACATTCAGTTCACAGAGAGATGCACCCTGTCTGAATCTATTTATTGCTGACATATAATCTCTATTTCTCTGCATGTTGACCCACTCCTAACAGGCACGTGGCTGTGTGCTGCATTTGACTTCCCCCTCACTAAACATCTGACCCACTTCTGCGTGAACCCGCTCACACGAGCCAGGACGGGTCGTTTCACTTGGCCAAACATACTGTAACCCCTACCCCTGAGGCCCATGGGAGATTTTATATCATTTGATATGTCGCCCTGGATTCACAGTGGGTGGCAGGGCAGAGGAATGCAGGGCGTTGATTCTACGTGAGAAATGTGTTCTGTGGGTCATGGAAATTGTTTGATCGGTAAACATTTTCAGTTGGAAATTGTCTTTTGTTCATCCAGGTGTGCAAGATTCTTTTCATTCCCCATCACTGCTGTTGTACTGCTGCTGACGCCCTGAGAGCAAATTTATACCTGCTAATCTTGTTCCCATAACAAAAGAGCCACGTTGCTTAAAGGGACTAAGTCGTCTCTAAGTACTCTAAGTCGATCCTCGGACATCTGGTTCATCATCCCTTCAAACCCCTTTGCTCTCCTCACATCTATTACACCTACTGTACAGCATCACCACCTCTGTGCTTCAAATAGTCCTGCCTTAAAGCTTTTTTAAACTCTCACCCTAAATAGATTAGACACACAGTTTCTTCAGTATCTTAGTAAGTAGTTATAGATAGATAGATTAAGGACAAGTTTAATAAAAACCTCTTTTCTTTGATCTGAGTTCAGGCACAAGTGAGGGAGGAACACAAGGTGAAGTAACCAATGTGAATCCAGATGTGCACGGACTGCATCTCATTAAAATCATGTCATGATGTCTTACAAATTCATCTGATGATTGCTCTAATATTTTTCAGTAGATTATAATCCTCTTTAGTTATACTATAAAAAATGACACACTAAAGCTTAAATGTCTGCACACTATAGATGCACCAATATATGAGCCGAACATTGGTATGTGTCACATCAATTTTGCACTGGCTAAATCTTGTGTTGGTCAAATTCAGACAAAGCAGTACTTTATAGTCAGTTAATTTTATAATTAAGATTTCTTTGTTTTCCCTGACACAAAGGGATTGAAAAATAACAACAAAAACAAAATAAGCAACAAAAAAACATCTGTAACAGCATCAGCCTTCGGGCAAATTGTTCTTTAAAACATCTGTATCGGCCCAGAATTTCACAATTGGTGCATTTATTACTGCAAACTAAGGCTGGGAGATATATCGATATAAAAAAATATATTGATACATTTTTAAATGTGATATGGAATTAGACGATATCGCATATATCAATATAGCTCTTTTTTTCAAATGTTTTTCTTTCTTTATATATAAATGCTGCCCTTAACTAGGGTTTGTCACAAAGCCTTAATATATCAGGATATGACTTTTGGTCCATATCGCCCAGCCCTACTGCAAACCAATTCTTGAGGCGATGGGTCGGAGAGGATCATTGTTTCATTGTTCTTTCATTGGTTTAATAAACTCAGTTATTTGACTTTTGTGTTCCTGAAAAGGTGCCATAACAAATATCCAAAAGCGCAAAATAAGGAGAAAGGCTCTCAGGGTCACTGAGGCTGATTACAAACTGCTATTTAAAGTGTAAAGAGCCTGTTTTGTGTCTCCTCTGTCTGTGGTCTCTGGTACGGAGCCATGAACGAGCCGGCTCCAGGGTCGCACCATGCACACGCGCTGCCGGCCGACCAATTAGAGCGCGGAGCCGCTTCAAAGCATCCGACAGAGGCTGCGGTGTCCATGGCGACCGGAGCCTCTGTCATGCGCCTCCAGTTTGAGGGCTGTGACGTGCCACGCGTGCTGATGAAGACCACCACGTCAGAGTAGCGGTTAAAGACAGGTGCACTGATGACTGTCACAGCAGAAATATGGCAACCAGCGGATATATGACACGAAATATGAAATGAAAATGTCGAAAAAATGACCCTTTCCATCAATAAAAACACTAACTGGTTGCTACATTGTTTTAACACAGGAAAAGAAGATGTTGACGGCTATAAGTAGTGTTGACCCCGACGCGCTTTGTCGTTTAAGCTAGAGATAAAAGGAGCCGTCTGTAGGCTGTGTAATGTAAAATTAGCAACATTTTAAGTCCATTGAAAAATATGCTCGGGATAGATAACGACGTACCAGTAATAATATTAGAAAATATCATTCTATAGTGATACTATTTGAGCAAAAACACAAGAAAACAATAAAAGAAATTGTGTTTTACCTCTCCGGGGTGCCGCCGGCTTGTCATCCTTGGTGGGCACCCAGATCTTCTGGATCCTGTTCTGGGTCAGCTCTCTGGGCATTCCTTAAGGACTGGAGAGTCGCTTAGCAACACAACAACCGAGACGCGTAGAGTCCGGAGAGGGGAGACGAGGACAAAAAGAGCCGATGGTAGTCTGAGCAGGAGCCTCGTCCGATCAGGTAAAATAACCGGGCTGTTCTCGGTGTCTACAGCAGGCTGTTGAGCCGGGCTAATCTGCCGGTCTGCGGCACACATCCGCTATTTAACCCCGCCTGGCCGGGAAACAACGTGACTGTGGTGACGCCATACTCACCCGCGCACATTTACATACACACATGCACGCGGCCACAGGCAACAACAGCGACACCCTGCGGTGATAAACTCTCATAGCATTATAATATCTCATCTACAGTCATGGAAAAAATTATTAGACCACCCTTGTTTTCTTCGATTTCTCGTTCATTTCAATGCCTGGTACAACTAAAGGTACATTTGTTTGGACAAATATAATGATAACAACAACAATAGCTCATAAGAGTTTAAGTTAAGAGCTGATATCTAGACATTTTCCAATGATTTTCTTTACATTTACATTTAGTCATTTAGCAGAAGCTTTTATCCCAAGTAACTTAGGCTACAGGAAGAAAGAAAAAAAGCAAACAATCAAGGTATAGTGCAATAAGAGCCATTAGTGCAGCAATAAGTGCTAGTGACAATTCTTTAAGGAGTAGAATTATCGTGTGTCATTATATTTATCCAAACAAATGTACCTTTAGTTGTAAAATGAACAAGAAATTTAAGGAAAAGGGTGGTCTAATAATTTTTTCCATGATTGTATTTTAATACAGCATGCTTGCTATTTTTTATTTAGTGCAGGGATGGGCAACTGAAATGCTGGAGGGGGCCACAATTTTTCATCGACACTACCAAATAGGACCGTGTACTTAACCAGATATGATATGCAATTTTAAATATGTTTACAGTGCAGTAACTTAACATATTTCATGCTCAAATGCATGTATAACAGTATACTCTGGTTTCTTCTTTTTCAGTGCAAAAACAGCAGACCAACATTAATTGCAAGAAGTAATTTTGTGCATTTTTACACTGCACTTTTAAGATTTCATGCTCAAACGCATGTAGTTGTACTGAGGGCCGCTTCAAGTGAGGGTGCGGGCCGTCTGCGGCCCCCGGGCCTCAGTTGCCCATCCCTGATTTAGTGTAATAAAAGACAATAGCTGTTCCCTCCTACGTTGATTCTCTTTGGGTTAAAAAAATATTTTCTATTAGTAGTAACAGCCGAAGTAATTTAAATTTCGTCTATATTACTATATTATATTCAATGCATTATTGTAATTTAGATGCATTGACTTTTAAACGTTTTAGACTAATTTTTGCTTTTTTTAAATCTTCTTTTAACAAGGTTGGAGCAGTAGCAGTAGTCATGTAATGTTTTTATGTTTATTCTAAACTGGAAATTTCGATATTATCGGTTATTGGAGGCTATATAAAAGTGGCAGTTGTTTATATTTGGACCTTTCATTGGTAATAGATCCTTCCCCCAACAGAAAGTGCTTCAACAAAAGCCCTGCTGTAGTTTGATCGGTGTGAGAGAACCTGGAGGAGACGTGCAGAGTCACACATCACCTCTCTCTGCTTCCTCACACTGGGTTCTCCCATTGAGTCATAATAATGATTACAGTCTGTACAGCGCTTTGGTATAAATATAAAAAAGCCCAAACTGACCTAACACGTTTTAGCTCAAGTGTACTAAAGAATTTTTAAAAGATGCAGGAAAACCAGACTCCATTTAAAAATCCTATTAAAATAAGCTATATTAGATACGACGGTTTCATTGTTACACTGTAAAAAATGTGTGTAGATTTGACGGTGAAAAACTGCTAAACCATGACCGTAAAATGATAAATGGGTTAATTCAGTTTCAGTAACATTGAAACACTGTAAATGTATATATCAGCCAAAACAAGGCATCATTTTTGCATTGATTTTTTGTAAAAATACTTTTTCTCACTTAAATGTAGCTACTAAACACCATATCTCTAACAAATATATACTGTAATATTTAATGGTAAAATCTTTAATTTATGCAGCATTTATAAAGTATTTTCTTGTCAATTATATGGCAGAACAGCGTTTCTTTCGATGGAAAAACTTGGCAATCTTAAACGTTAAATCAACAGTACTAAAACGTTAAATCAACAGTGCTAAAATAATTTTTACATAATATTAGAAAAAGTTGCACCTTATTTATTACGGTAAAGTTCTGGCAACCACAGCTGCCGTTTTTTTTTTAACGTAAAAACAACAGGTTTTTTTACAGTGTAGATAGGCCTTAGGGAACTAAAGAGCTTTTATGACCTCCTGTAAAATTATACATACTTCCCTTTTCCCCAAAATAGTCCTAAATAAAGTATCTTAATATACAATTTATGTTAATATTATCATCATGTATTTAAACCAACATATGTCCTATTTTTTTTTTAATGTACAGTACATGTTCAGCTTTCTGCACACTGTAAAAAAAAATCCTGTTGTTTTTACGGTAAAAACACGGCAGCTGTGGTTGCCAGAACTTTACCGTAATTAATAGGATATAACTTTTTTTAATATTACGGTAAAAAAGATGTTGGCACTGTTGATTTCACGTTTAAGATCGTCATTTAATTAAATTTTTACTGTATAAATAAAAGGTTTTTCCATTTAAAAAAACGCTGTTTTGCCATATAATTGACAAGAAAATACTTTATAAATGAAAACACATAAATTAAAGACAGTATATTTTTGTTAGAGATATGGTGTTTAGTACATTTAACAGTGAGAAAAAGCATTTTTTACAAAAAATAAATGCCAAAATACAGTGGTGGCTTGTAAAAATATATTACATTAAATACATAATACAGTGTATTTGACAGTGGAGTAATGTATTTTTCAAAAAAACAAAACTGTAAAAAATACTGTTTTGGCTGATATATACATTTATGGTGTGTCATTGTTACTGAAACTGAATTAACTCATTCATCATTTTTACTTTTACTGTCGTGGTTTAGCAGTTTTTCAATGTAAAGTCTACAGACAATTTTTTTACAGAGCAGCATCTGGGCAGAGTCTGAAAATAACAGCTCACTGAGCTCCTGCTGGTTTGCTGTTTCAGCCTGAACCCTGTGCCACCAGGCTGCAAATTGAGACTTCAGACAAAATGACATCATATCATTGCCCTGTAATATTTTCCAAACTATATAACATATAAATATCTCTAAAATATCGCTTTGTAACCACTTCAAAAAGTGCATACTGTAGGTTATAGGTGAAGATTGACTTATAGAGGTGACATACTTTTCTGGCTACAGCAATATTTCCTACAGTAAAGTTGTGGCTGCACTGTAAATAATATGCAATCCAAAATACCTTACAGGCTTCTGTGGTTCTTTAACTTTTTACAGTGTGCTGAAACTCCTCTGTTGCTTAAGTTTGTACTTAAAAAAAACTCTCTGAACTCTCTCCAACCTTTTCCCAAACACCTCATGTATGAGACTGTTTATTTAATAGAGAATAGAAAGTCTTTCCTGCTGACGCTCGAACAAAGTGAAGCTTTGACACAAAGAAGAACTGTTGCGATACTTATGTGTTGAACATCCTCCTAAAAACATTAACTGCAGTCATTTACTGAAACACAGAAAAAAGGAAGAAAAGTTCAAGTTCTGATTTTTTCCACATTGAGCATTCAGAATGTCACAGTCTGGAGTGAACGCGTTAGATGGAGAAACTGTAGTTGTGAAACTTGAAAATTTGGTTTTTGCCTGTTGTTTGTCCTGATTGTGAGAGACTTTTTAAACATTGCCTTATAAAGAAAAGATAAAGTGTATAGGAACACGGATGCATTTTCTGTGTTTTCATAAGATTAGATTATAACCTTCCTTGAACTTATACTGCACCCTTATTATACTGCAGAGACTCAGCGAGGAAACATGTTCTTTCTGAAAAAAAAAGCTTCTGAAGATTCAATTAGGGATTGTGCAATTTATTACAATGTCTGATTATTTAGTATAAAAATAAAAGAAGATTGCTATGGCTATATTCCATTTCATATATTGCAAATGTGTAGAGTTTGACAGTGATTTAAACTGTATTTTGCCTCTGGAGGATAAACTGCTTGTCTGTCTTGGCCAACTTTCCCTAAATATAGCTGTGGATTCAAACAGGGCTAGTATAAGGTAATTAAATTATTTGTGAGGGAAATACTTGATTAACTCTGAAGTCTGTAATGAAATGTACTTTGATTGACATCTCTTTTTAAGCACAAAATGGTTCATTCATAATGGTTTATACAATGTGCTGTACTGAGTTTAACAATGAATTTCTTGGTTCGAATACAAGTTACACTATAGTATGTACAATGTAAAAAAACCCTGTTTTTACGGTAAAAAAAACAGGCAGCTGTGGTTGCCAGAACTTTACTGTACTAAATATGGTAGAACTTTTTCTAAAATTACAGTAAAATCATATTAGCACTGATGATTTCCCGTTTAAGATTGCCATTTTATTCCATATTTTACCTTAAAAAATAAAAAGTTTTTCCATCAAAAGAAACGCTGTTCTGACATATAATTGACAAGAAAATACTTTATAAATGCTGCATAAATTAAAGATGTTACCATTGAATATTACAGTATATACGTAAATGTATATAACATATATTTTTGCTACAAACACGGTGCCAGTGTATTTTACAGTAGAGTAATGTATTTAAAAAATAATAAAAAAAACTGTAAAAAATACTGTTCTGGCTGATATATACATTTACGGTGTTTCATTGTTACTGATGCAACACAGGAACAATGTTCGGTATTTAACCCTTTATCAGGCGAAGAACCGTATATGGTAACTTCAGTGGATATCCAAAATGGGGTCCCCATGTCTCTCTGTTTGGTCGTAGAACCACATGGATTTCTTCCAGCTAATCAGTAAAGATCAGGATACGTCACAGACGGTGACACCATGACAACTGACCAATCAGTATGATAATAATATAATAATATTAACTTTATTGACCTTGACCTCTAATGTAAAAATGAAAAAATTAGGAAAAAAATCTGCAAGAAACACGAGGAGAACTTGACTATGACGGCATATTAGGGCCAAGTATGAATAAAAATAAAGATACAAACCCGGGGGGAGGGTGGAAATATTTTGAGGAAAAAGTTGCAAATTTACTAGATTAAAGTGGCAAATCTACAAGAAAAAAAGTTGCAGATTTAAGAGATTTAAAGTGGCAAATCTGCGCGAAAAAAGTCGCAAATTTACGAGAAAAAAGTGGAAAAAAAACAACTTTTTTCTTGCAGATTCACCACTTTAAATCTCTGATATCTGCACATTCTCGTAAACTTTTTTCTCAAAATATTACCCCCCTCCCCCAGGTCCGTATGTTTTTTTACACATTCTGATTCCAGTGAATAACTTCCACTGATGCTTTTTTCACTTAGGAACTACAAATGAGTACAAAGGACCAATAGAGAGCTTAGTCACGTGGTACAACATCAGTCACCTGATACTCAATATCAACCAAACCAATGACCTTATGGTGGACTAGCAGAAGAACAGAATAGAAGACAAAGGCTGCAGCCATGACAGAAAACTGTCTCAACTACTTTCAGTGGAGTCCCTTTACCTCTAGATATCTGGAATATATGGCACCCTTAAAATGGCATGTGGCTCCAGTTTGGCCCACCTTTTTGAAATTGTGTAGACCCGCCCTCAGACAGAGGACATGGATTAATATGCTTATGGCTTTACAACAAAATACATATCTTGCAATTCCACATTCCAAACGTACACCTAGAATGGCTGCTTTGCTGTTGTATGCCTCCAGTTTACATTGATCTCAATAGACAATGACAATAGACAATGTTTCAAATATGGATGTTATCATAAAGAAGTTACAATTTCTAAAGGGTGATTGCACCCAGTGATTGGTCACCACTTCAGTATCCAAACAAACTGCTCCCCTTGTTATAGCATTGAATAATGGGCAGAAAAGAGTTTTAACAAACATTAAAACAACACAGTAATGTTGACCTTTGACCTTTAGTGTATAAAATGACATATCATTTTATCCAAATAGATATTTCTGTGAAATCTTGACATAATGAGCATATGAATTATTGAGTTAAGGCCAAAAACATGTTTTGTGTACCAACAGCAGTACATTGAAAGTGATATTGATACTTTTTGATACCTTTTTTCCTAATACAATACCCATCACATGAATGAGAGCATCCAGCTGTGTAAAAAAAACACAATTTTAATAACATTTTGCATTTTGCAGTCTCTGTCAAATACACTGCATTCGACTTCTCCGTGCCACAGAAAGTTTGGGTTGTAGCTGCTGCAGCACTGGGCCAATCTCAATTTGCAATAGATCGAAGAATGTTTATGGTGATTAGCTGCTTGCAAACCCATGTAAATAGTGATTTTTTTCTAGATATGAATACAAAAAGGATCGAACTTAGGTACCCTCTTACTTTTTTTCTTCAATTTCTTGTTCATTTTAATGCCTGGTACAACTAAAGGTACATTTGTTTGGACAAATATAATGATAACAACATAAATAGCTCATAAGAGTTTAATTTAAGAGCTGATATCTAGATATTTTCCATGGTTTTCTTGATAATAACCAAAATCGTTATCAAGAAAAAACCATTAAAAATGGCTAGATATCAGCTTAGGTTAAAAATTAACAATAAAGTGAGGAAAACAAGGGGGGTCTAATATTTTTTTCTATCAGTCAGTAATTCTTTTGCAAAATGATTTCTTCTGTTGATATTCCATGTACTCTGTTCATCACTGTGTTTCTAAAGGTGTGCAGGATGAAGTGGACACAACATATCCAGGTCATCCTACATGCCTTTACAACCCCACAGTGACCCTCAGCCACTTTAAGCCACATGCATAGTGGCCCCTCGACCTCGTCTCAGGTCACACCTGTTGGTATTTAGGTCAGAGTTTAATGGGCCACTAACAGCCAATCACATCACTCTCCTGTCCTGTGCACGTTCAGGACACGTTCACACCATCAGTCTCACACATGGGCCCTACATTTACACACACAGACTACACACACTGCTACTGTAAGCATGACTGTGGCCAAAACATACATGTGACCTACTGACTGCTTGTGTGTCAGTCATTTGAAAGTGTTGTACTTTCAAATTTATTCAAAACTGCATAAAGAAGATGGTTTTAGCTCTGATTCGTAACTTTGCTGCATGTTACTTTGTAATTTTCAGCTTTTCATACTAAAGGAAAGTAGTTTTAGTTCTCCACTAGGGCTGGGCGATATGGACCAAAAGTAATATTCCAATATATTTAGGCTGAATATCGATATACGATATATATCCTGATATTTTTATCGCAAAGTGAGAGCAAATATTCAGTCAAAGTTAAATATGACATGTCACAAGTAGTTTTATTGAAACCGTTTATTTAGGTGATAACCTAAAACCCTAGCAAGGGCAGCATTTATATACAGGTGCATCTCAATAAATTAGAATATCATAGAAAAGTTTATTTATGTCAGTAATTCAATTCAAAAAGTAAAAATAACACATTATATAGATCCACAGAATGAAACATTTCATGTCTTAATTTGTTTAATTTCTTCTAATTATAATGATTATTGTTTACATTTAATGAAGACCTAAAATTCAGTGTCTCAAAAACATTTGAATATTACAAAGGACCAATTTTAAAAAGTATGTTTAATATGGAAATGTTGGCCTCTGAAAAGTCTGTCCATTTATATGACTCAGTACTTGGTTGGGGCTGGTTGACTTGAACTACTGGAAATTGACTTTTCATCATATTCTGAAGTATTGAGATGCACCTCTATAAAGATTTTTTCTTTTAAAGTGAACTGTATCGATATATACAATAAGGTCTAATTCCATATCACATTTAAAAATATATTTATTTTTAAAATATTTTTGATATTGATATATCGCCCAGCCCTATTCTCCAGTCCTTAGCACTAGAAGAGTTGTTATTGGGAATTTTTATTTTTCTAGGTTACCTTTTTTTTTTTAAATCAAACATATTAATAACAAGTAATGACTTCTACTTAAGCAGGATGTTTTCATATCTCCTTGTCCTTTGACCCCGGCAGTATGAACACCATGAATGAGGATTACATTTTTCATAAAGGCCTCTCTCCTCCTCCTTCTCCTGTCTGTTTTTCTCTCCAGGCCGTCTCCTTCATCAGAATTAAACCTGCTCCGGTGGGATCCTTCCTGACGTAGTCCACTGGAACCTCCAGGGCCCTTTTGGCGCACTTACATAAGTTCTGAATGAGGCTGGGGCTGCGCTCACTGTCCCAGTCCCCTACCCATAATGCATCAGGGCTAAGTTAAGACTATAGGACCCTGGGGAAGTGTTAACACTAGTGTAGAATCAGAGTTATGTCAGACAAAATTTCATAACTAGGCTTCTCATATATTAGGAGCTGCTCCGTGGCAGGATGTGTGCAACCTTGGAGTTTCACTGTGAGTTCACTCTGAAGTGTTTATAGCAGGATGAAATATTTCATACTTTGAAACGGGAAAAACAACGGTGGCCCAGTCACCGTGACTAGGCTGATTCCTAATAGTGAAACTCAGACTGCAGTAGTGAGCAAGGTTATAATAGTTTATAATTTCGTTGTGCTTTCTTGTTCTCAAATTCAGTTGGTTTTAATTAGTTTTTATTTTTTGGAAAATGCATAGTTTTAGTTTAGTTTTTATTAGTTTTAGTGTTAGTTTTTTTGTAATGGGGTATTTGTTGGGTTTGAGATTCAAAAAAGTCACAATAAATTTTGCCTTTATTTTCTTTGTCTTATCCATCTCAGCCCCAATAAGTTTATTAAGTCATAAAACCAGATAGATGAAATAGATTTCATATCAACCAAAAAGGTTTACGTCTGAAAAAAGTTGACAAAGACGAAAACAAAGGACATTTTCACTATAATTTTAGTTAGTTTTAACTTGTTTTGTAACCACACAATACAGTTTCAGGTAGTTATTGGTTTTTTTAAAATTTGTTTTTATTTTTATTTCAGTTAACGAAAATGTTTTTTTTTTAAATTCTAGTTTTAGTTATTGCTTTAGTTTTCGTTAACTATAATAACCTTGGTAGTGAGTAGTTCAAAATGTTAAAGTCAGAGAACAGTTCACAGGACAAATATTCTTATTTTTGTTCATATCCACAATTTTATTTTATTTTGCAAGTACCCATTTATTTCTAGGATGAACCAATGTTTTAGGGTTATTTTTTTGTGAGGTAAGGAAAGTGTTATGAGGTTGTGAGGACTCTTACCAAGAGAAGAAGAAAAATATAGTTTTCAGAAACAATAAATTGTTAGTCCAACATAAGGATCTGATGAGCATGTGCATATAATAAAATCTAGATGATTGTTATACATTAGATATAATTACATTTATCTCTTAAATTATTATATGTGCTGTAATACTGGTGCTCTGGAAACTCACACTGTTTAAGTTTAGTTCACAGTATTTGAATTTCATTACAGCTGAACTTCTTCATCTTTGTTGCGGCATCTTTCTGATTCTTGGGCATTTAGCAGAATATTTGATTTGCACACGGCACAATATCTGCTTTTATATAGTGTTTAGGTGGTGTTACCTGTGCTAACAAACAATTATGATTAAGTGGGATTCATCAGAAATCTAGAAATAAGCATGTTGAACACTTAAAATAAGAAAATATCTAACACTTTTAAATCTAAAGTTTTTTTTTATCTTGGTAAGAAGTTATTATTAAATAATTGTCAGTGCACTCTGCTCGGGCCAGTTCATCACTGCTTGCAGCTTTAATTTATCTTGTTTAAAGAGTTAATCTGTTATTTTAAGTGTTCAACATGCTTATTTCTAGATTTAATAATCTTAATTTAAGAAATCTTGTCAAGTGAAATTATCTGTGCATGCAGCGAGATCATTTCCCTCAGATTTAGTGTTTTTATCTCGTTTTTAGACACACCTTTTTTGCAGTGTAGAGTTCTTCGTTTAGGGAAAATATAAGAATCTTAAGGGAATTTTGCTGCATGAAGACCATTGATATAAAAATAAAGAAAACTGTAAACTAGAGATAATTTATAGCCTTTATTTTGTCTTGACATAAAGGTATTAATGTTTTCATGACAGGAAAAAGAAATCTACAAGATTAACTCAACACTACATACAGACACTTCACTGCTGTTGAGGAAATATAAAAAAGGTTTATGTACAAGTGAGGAAATGATGTGTGTCTGTCGGTGGCCAGAGGAGGATCAGACCTGCTCGCCGAGGTCCAAAATCCGAAACTTGTCTAAATTGTAGAAGCAGGCCTTGACGACTCGCCCGCCGAAATAACGTCCGTTCAGATCCACCACAGCTGCAGGAGAGACAGTTAAGGCTAGTCAGTACCAAAGTACACGGATAAACCTTTTAACAACAGGATTTATATGGTCAGATTACAGTAAACTAGGCCTGTCACCATAATCACAATATCTACTTATTGTTCGATATAGAAAAATGGACACTTTTTTTCTGGACTCAATATATTGTCGTTTACATGCGTGACTTTTTCTGCTTTTTTGTGTTGTGTGTAAAGTAATGCTGCAAGGATTTCCCAAGCAGCCATTTCAGCTGTTTATATGTTATTTTAATCGAGGTTCATACACTTTTTGAGTGGTCAAATTCAAGCACTTAAAGGACTTTCAAGTTCCATTTTCAAGCTTTTCCAGGACCTTACAACGATTGTAAGTTGCATGTTTAAGATGAGTACTGGGTAATTTCACTCAACCATACAGACAGCGATGGTTTTACACTTTTAACAACCAAAAGTACGGTTTGCTAACCTCAATATTCAATTTAGTATTTTTTTCATTGAACATATGATTGCACGAGAAATACAAATCCAAAATCCAAGCACTTTTCAAATCTTGAAAACACAACATTAAGATTTAAGCATTTTCAAAAATTTCAAGCACCCGTATGAACCCTGTTTAATAATAAAATAATATGATACATAATGATTATCTCATTGCAATGTTTTGTTATCAGAGCCTGAAAGTCTATGTCATTTGTTTTGGTTGTAGTTTATTTATTTGTTTAATTTATCTAGGATATTTAAATATTTCTTTTCCACATTTCAATTCCAATGTTTAATATTGGAGATTAATAAATTAATTGCTGTGGAAAAGGATGTAGTTATAAAACTAAAACAACATAGATACAACAATACTATAATTTATCGTGAAAAAATATCGTCCTAAAAAAATGTGTTATCGTGACAGGCCTACAGAAAACCACTTCAGACTTTATAATGCACTTCCTGTTAGCACAGTTAGCTGTAACTATGCTGATGCAATGTCACTAGGAAGGAGAGAAATACTTCTACTTAATAAAGCCAGGATTGTTTTTTTAAGTTTTCTCCTTGAACCTTCAAGTGGCTGTCTCGCTTGTTCTTAGAAAAAATATTAAACTTGTGTGGAACAAACTTTTGTGAAAAGCAGCTGAGTGATGCTTACAGTTTGCCCTAAGAGTCTTTGATAAAAGCCCTAAAAGAAAAACAACTTTGCTTTGGCTCCACTTCTGAGAAAAAAGGAAAAAAATGACATCAGTGTTGATTCCCAAGATATGCCACGTGTTTGCTCCACACACTACGGTAACCTTCCTTTAAAAAGGACAACTTTGTGTTCATTCTATGTTGTCTGGCAGCGTTGACCTTCAATCACTAAAATGAACACCCTCATATTGTTTGTGTGTTACACTCAGCTGATAGGTCCAATCCATTCTCCTTGGAGAACAGTCACCATCGGCCAAGTCAGCACATTTCATGTAGTACTTTACAATACAGTGTGTGCACACCAAATTCACTATGCTGACACTGGATGTTATGTTGCAGTGATTAGACTGTGACGGCAAGATTTTTACATTGCAGCTGTGTATGGAAACATCTTGATATATCCTTTTATTCGCTTTCTTGCCAAGAGGTAGATGAGATGGCCAAAAACAGTCTCATGTCTATACGATAAATATGAACCTACATCTACAATCATGGAAAAAAATATTAGACCACCCTTGTTTTCTTCAATTTCTTGTACATTTTAATGCCTGGGACAACTAAAGGTACATTTGTTTGGACAAATATAGTAATATATATCTAGACATTTTCCATGGTTTTCTTGATATGTGATTTTGGTAATCATCAAGAAAACCATGAAAAATGTCTAGCCAACAGCTCTAAAATTAAACTCTTATGAGCTATTTATGTTGTTATCATTATAGTTGTCCAAACAAATGTACCTTTAGTTGTAACAGGCATTAAAATGAACAAGAAATTGTAGAAAACAATGGTGGTCTAATCATTTTTTCCATGACTGTATATTACCGGAAGCCAGGAAAAACTGTGGAACTTCACCACGGCCAAGAAGCAGTTCAGCAGATAACTCTGATAAACCCACAACTTGTCTTTACAGTAAACAAACAGGATGTAACATTTACATTACGGAGATTGGAGAGAGCCAGGCTAGCAGCTTCCCCCTGGTCCCAGTCTTTGTTCTATGCTAAGCTAAGCGGCTTTCAGCTATACAGCGCCACAGGAATGAGTTTGTGGCGAGTTGTTGTTCTGACTTGAGTGAGTGCTCATGCAGGACTGGAAAAACAGTCACCTGCAACTGTGACTGGTAGATTTCAAAATAAACCAGTTACAGATTAGATTTTTTAACCAATATTTGTTTGGCTTTGTGATCAGAAGTGCCTTTGCGACGCCTACAACTTGTGCAAAATTCTGCTGCTCGTCTTTTAACAGGCACAAAGAAACGGGAACACATATCCCCAGTTCTGGCCTCTCTGGCTTCCTGTGCGCTTCAGAATTGATTTTAAGAGACTTTGGACATTTTTAAATCTTCTCTTAAAATTCACTTTTTCTCCCAGGCTTTCCAACCTGTGTGAGAAGAAAATTGTTTTTGTGTGCTCTATTGTATATCTCATATTACATATTACTTGATGCAATTGTCTTTTTTAATTTTATCTTTGATTTCATTGTTATTCATTTATACATCTTTTGGATTTTTTGTTGTTATTCATTTATGTAAAGCACTTCGGTCAACCTTGGTTGTGTATAAGGTGCTCTACAAATAAACGTAACCTTGACCTAGTAAGAGAAACAAATCTGGCATCAACTTGCATATTTAACCAGCATTTCACTGGTGGCTAGTATTTATTTCCAACCCTGCATTCACATGAATTTTTTCTATTTTTCTAATAACTCTGACACCACTTGAAGACAGCACAAATGCCCTATCTCACACTGTAAACAATAAATGATCCACCCTGTGACTCTAATCCCCTCCAAATCTTAATGGGGTCTTTTTTGGCCCATGCTACATCCTTCCACCAAATTTAATTAAAATCTGGCCAGCAGTTTTTCTGTGATCCTGCTGACAAACAGACCAACCAACCAAGCGAAAAACATGACCTCCTTGGTGGAGGTAATGAGTTGAAACTGGGTTCAGACTCTTTTGTCTAAGTCTTTGAGCCGTACACTGAATTTAAAAGTCATCTCCAACCGTTGGCTGTGTAATCATGACCTCTGAGCCCCTTATCAATGAAACGAACGTGGCAAAGATATTCTCTTCTGGGAGCAATAAAATGTTTCATCATCATCTAAAGAAATGGCTCACACAGTGTGACACTTTAACACAATTCGTTATGACTGAGGCCTTCTGTGTTATTCTTTGAGTGTCTGTCCCGCTTTCTGAGAGCTGTGATGTAAGCGCGGTTCTGCTGGTGCCGCAGGGAGATGGCAGGGTTGCTGGGCCACATATGATATAACACCACAGGGAGTCTCACCTGGTTTCTGATCTGGGCCAACTCATTTAGAATGGGACACGCTTTCACCCACACTATTAGATCAGTTATACAAGGCTAGGTAAGGAAATTGATTCAGTTACATAAAGTTGATCCCCTACCAATAAAACAAACGCTTATGTATAGAAATGGTTGAATGCAATTGAAATGTTGATGGTGATGATTGATTTTCAGTGATCAAGTTTGGAGAATCAACAAGGGTCCAGATTTTAATGTGAGCTTCTGGGGATCCTGTGACATTTAACCCATTTTGAGGGAAACATGACCCAAGCGCATTTCCTCTCATGTGATGACATTTTTTTTAAATTCCGTTATGCCTTATAATAATGACTTTTTGAATTGCAAAATACTGAGAAACTTTCTCAAAATATTAGTATATTTTGAGATAGTTTGTAGCGCAATATCTTCTCTCTTTATTTTATGATAGTCATTATTATATAAAACAAAGTCATTGTTTAGCAATACCAAGCCATTTGTCTGAGATATGACATCATTACTTTGCAATGATGTCACTAGTTTACCATACTAAGTCACTACTTTGAGATACTATGTCATTATTTATCAATGAAGTCATTATTTTACTAAAACATTATTTTGAAATAATATCTTAAGAAGGTTGTCATGACGATGACTTACAACATTCTCTTTTTCATCTCAAGGCAAAATTTTTATAATTTTTTTTTCTTTTACTGGCAGAAATGGTCCTCCAGATCACTTGCAGGTGTTGTTGTACAGACAAATCCGGTGCCATGTAGACTTCAAGTTTTGTGCTCAGGCATTAAAACTAGGGCCGGGACTTTAACAAAAAATTGACGCATTTTAATCGCACTTATTTTTGCATCGCAATTATTTTTGCATTGCGGAACGTTTCTCACTGAATGAGTTTCAGGCGGACCGATTATACTGGAGCACCAACTAGCGTTCATGAGTTCAGACAACAACAAACCACAGTGAACATGAAGGAAGAAGCTGATGAGAGCGCTTTGGTTGGCCCTGTGGATGATGGGACATTTTGTTACAAAAAACCAACGGATGGAAGCGTCGATAAGAGCATGGTTGTGTTTAGAGCTATGACCCTAAAACCAAAGTATTATAGTTTACAGAAGGTCTACCTACCTATAGGCTACCTGAATTTCTGAAATGTACTATATTTCTAAATATGCTATTGCTACACGTAATGGCAAAATTGCACTGGTCTGTTGGACTGTTGAACAAAAATAAACAATATTTTTGTTGCTTAAGCTTATGTATTCAGTCATTATTCAACGGTATACTAAAAAAAATTACTTCTCACTGTTCTCATGTCAAATATTTATATGCGATTAAAATGCAATTCATTTCGATTAATTAATTACAAAGCCTCTAATTAATTAGATTAATTATTTTAATTGAGTCCTGGCCCTAATTAAAACGTTTAAAATAAGTGGACTTATCATCATCATTGATCTTGCACGAGATGACAACAAAAATACTGACCTTTGATGGCTGACTCCACCCTCTCAAACTCCAGAAATATCCTGACAGCTTCATCATCTGGTACAACTGCAATCTGAGAAGCAAAGGGGGGTTTTGTGATAATTCTGTTTGATCAGGAAAGTCACTTCACATTTATTCATTAAGTCTCTTCTCTCACCTCAAAAATGACACATTTTACCACTTTGCCGTATTTCTCACACTCTTCTTTCGTCTCTCCCTCCAAGTCTTCATCCACCTCTCCTCGGCCCACCATGTTCTACAAAACAAACAGACGTCAGGCCTACTTGCATGGGACAACAGAAGATAAAATAATAATCTGATGCAACCACTGGAAAGTCTGCACTCAAAGGTCTTGTATTGTCTACATTTTCTGACTTGTGGCTCATTTCCAGACTTGGATTAAACAGTCGAGATTTGTTGTTTGCATTTGGTGAAACACACGGTGATGACTCATCACAATCACACGCCCACACATACCCTGAGCAGGACCACTTTGGTTGGGTTTTTGAGGATCTCTGTGAGCGGGTTGGCCTCTGACTTCTTGGAAGAGTCTGCTGCTTGGATGGAAACAGGACAAAGGTCATGCTTTATTTCTCCTCAAAAGAATATTCAGAGGCTGCTGCTGAGCTGGATGGAGCAACTGAAAGTGCCCAACAATAAGTTTTATCATACTGTATTGAGCTGGAGTCAATACGTGTGATAAAAATGAAACAATTTGGCAAATCTGTAGTTCAAACCCTGTTTTAAAAAATGTTCTGTTTGCTGAACAAATGTGATTTTTCAGTCACGTCTGGCTGTTTTTGTCAGATTTTATTGTGTTACACATGCTGCTGACTGACGAAATGCAGTGCAATATCATTTCTGCATTTATGAACAATTGGCTAAACAGCAGAGGGTTTAATGTAACATCTTATTTTTTTCTTAAGAATTCTCTTAAGTTTTATCTTAAGAACACTTTTGTGAATTCACAAAGCATTCTTCAGAAAAAAATGCTTCTTAAGTTTTTTCCTAAGACAGAACTTGAGAACAAATGAGATTCTTGAAAACAAAGTTCTTAGATTTCTTTTCATATTTCCTCACAACTTTAAGAGAAGCCCTCAGCAGTCTGAAAACAGCTCCAGTGAAACGGTTGGTCTTGATTTGTATTTACTTGAACAAATTTGTATGGCATGTATTTGATTTCTTTCATATTTAGTTTAGCCCTAGACGATATGTTAACAAATACTGTTCATTGAAGTTGGTCAGAGTAGTTTTGTTTTTTTTAATGTATCACATAAATCTTATTCTGGCAGTTGACATATAATTGAAATGTCCTTGGCCTACTCCTAGATTACACTACGATGTACTCTTAGTAAATCACAGATGCAGTTGTTGTTTTTGATACTACTTAATGAATCACTATAAACTTATTTTTTAAGGAGGCCAATTTACTGAAACCATGTCCTTATTATTACTTTTAGATGAAAGTTAATTGGGTGGCAGCTAGGGAGCAAAATCCACCAAGACCTCTGAGGGACAGAATGGATCCTCTTACTCTCCCTGATCATGTCTTAATTAGACAATATAGACTCCCTAGGCCTGCAATTGTTTTTCTGGCTGATTACTTGTCGGATGGTGTTATTGTCACGCGAGTGATCTTAAGTTAAAGATCTAAGAACGTCCTAAGTGAGAAAACTAAGAACTTCCTAAGACATACCACAATTCTTAAGAAAAAAATAGGTGAATATCATTTAAGAACATTGGGAACATCTTTTATTTTTCTTAAGAATTTTCTTAAATTATTAATTTTTTCTTTCTTCATATATAAATGCTGCCCTTACTAGGGTTTGTCATATTTAGGTATTTTGTAATGTTTGTTATTCTTTTCTCATATAAATATATTTATTTCAGAAAAAAAATGGCTGTTTTATCTCATAGGCTATTTTTATTCAAGATGGGGTTTTTTAAGGTGGGTGTTATACAGAATTTATGTTCACTTAAATAAACGGTTTCAATAAAACGACTTGTGACACGTCATATTTGACTTTGACTCAACATTTGTTCTCACTTTGCCATAAAAATATCAGGATATATATCGTATATCGATATTCAGCCTAAATATATCGGGATATGACTTTTGGTCCATATCGCCCAGCCCTATTGATAATATGTCATTAATTTGAGATGCTATGTCAATATTTCTTTTACTTATCTTAAGGCTAAATTTTCTTGTTTTTTCCCTTTTCAAATTGTCAAACTATTCCTTGAATCCCTAATGAATGTACTTTGTGGATTTAGCTTCGTTTTATCATTGTCTAGGGGTTATGAGAACAAGGTTAAAGGGTTTTAGAATAGATGCAAAGTGCAGGCAAGGCTGAATTAGTAGCAGAGCTGTTAAAGATGGAAAATAAGGGACATCTTCAATTCAGGTTAGGCGACAAAAACACCATGCATAAGAGATCGAAAGATTGTGTATGTGGTAAACACAGAGCCAATCTAAGTAAAAAAACGAGTGAAGACTGCAGCGTTAGCCCACATTAACCTTTAGCATTATTAGCACATCCAGCAAAAAAACATGCAAGACTGACTACTTATTGCTACATTTTGCATGGTTTGAAAAAAACTCAACAGACACAAAGCATTTCAGTTAGGTAACGGTGCGTGACACTAGATAAGCATGGATAAAACACATGCAAACACACATACACACACTTCTAAAATAAGACGAGCAGAACAGAACACCCTGTGTAATGGGAGAGGGAGAAAATGAGAGTGAAGGCCCACCTGCAGAGCCTACGCCTGAAGTCTCAGCAGCACCTGCCTGGCTGGACCCTGCTGCTCAGTCACACACACACACACACACACACACACACAAACAAAAACACACACACACGCACACACAAGTACACAAAATGTAAAGACATGCACACAAAGTCACAATAAAACTGATCCTGGAATGACACCATGAAGTTCATTGATGACTGTGGAGCAAAAATACACATGAGAGGATCAAAAGTGAAACCAAACACAAGTTCAAGTCACAGACTGAGAGCAGACGACTAACATGGGCTGGAGACGACATGAGCAAAAGGTCGATGCATGCAGTTCACAGGTAAAAAGAGACTTGGAGGAAAGCAAAGTTAAAAGTAAAAAAAAAAAAAACAAGTAAAAACAGAGATACATAAAGCATTGATCATGAAGAGAATGTTTGCTGTAACTCAGACAAAAGGCAGTACTTACGTTTTTCTGCGGCGTCTCCTATGATGATCTTTCCGCCTCTCTTGCTGGTCTTCTCCACGGACAACGCCGTGCTTAGGCCCTGCTCGTGCTTCCCCAGGCCCTGGCCTTCTTTGAAGCCATACTTCTGCATGATCTTATGGGCCACCGTACCTCTGTGGGAGAAAATATGGAGAAGAAACATCTGGATTGAAGAAGTGTGATTTCTTGTAATACTAAAGTTGTTTGTCTAAACTGCCGGATTTGCATGTTTGAATCATGACTGAAACAAACCTACAGCCTTCTGACCAAAATTAAAGCTACGGTTGGTAAGGTTTAAAAATATTTTATATACAGTCATGGAAAAATGATTAGATCACCCTTGTTTTCTGCAATTTGTTGTTAAATGTAATGCCTGGTACAACTAAAGTGTAATGAAAGTTTAATTTAAGAGCTGATATTTAGCCATTTTCCATGGTTTTCTTGATAATGATTTTGGTTATTATCAAGAAAACCATGGAAAATGTCTAGATATCAGCTCTTAAATTAAACTCTTATGAGCTATTTTTGTTGTTATTATATCTGTCCAAACAAATGTACCTTTAGTTGTACCAGTCATTAAATGAAAAACAAGGGTGGTCCAATCATTTTTTCCATGACTGTATATATATATATATGTATATATATATATATATACATATAAATAAATAATATTTTTTCACATTTGTTGAAAGTTTCCTCCATTGCTTCCATAGAAAAACAACCAATCAGAGCTGGGTAGTGTCCGATGCAGCTGTCAATCAAATCAATGACTGCTCAAGATCTGCATTTAAATTATTGGTACCATTTTCATTTTCTACTAGAAATAAATTCAAGTTACTTCTCAAAAATATAAATTGCCTGCTGTGAGTGACTGCATGTCTTTCTGTGTGTGTGTGTGTGTGTGTGTGTGTGTGTGTGTGTCCCACCCACCCCATGTTGGCCAGAAAGGAGCTGGTTGGTCCGGGTGGTGAACGTGGCCGATCGATGTCCTCATACATAGGTGGAGGGATGGCAGCCTTTGAGCCTCTGGCAGGACGACCTTCATCCTCGTAGTTGTACGAGCCTACACACACACACACACACACACACACACACACACACACACACACACACACACACGCTATATTAAATCCTAATTTTACATTGATATTTTTGCATGAATTATGTATTCTGTTGTTTTTTAATACATTAGCTCTGTGAAAAACTAATGACACTAAAGCAAAAAAACACCCTGCCTCTGATTATCTTTCCTTGTCATTTTCCTCTGATATTCAGTGTTAAAGATGCTTCTGAAGATGTAGACAATGCTGCCCTCTGCTGTAGACCACTGCTGTTTAAACAGACTACTAACGTCACTAACATAACTAGGAAACTCCAAATTATAGTGTTACACAAGCTCAGGGACAGACTGGGAATGAAAGATGGCCCTGGATTTTTTTACTCAGATGTGTCCACTAAAACCCTCCAGCAATACGACACAATAACTGAAGTAAAAATAAAATTTAAGCAACAACAAAGAAAATGTGTTGCTCTTTGCGGCGCTGCAGGCTGGCTAGAAGGATCACAATAGACACAATGGCAGTGTTAACAAGGTGGCAGGATCTATGGAACAATCTAACCAGTATAATATTATTTTATTCATTATATGTTATATGCCACACATCAGAACACCAGTATAATAGTAATTCCAATTCCAGCAGTTTTAAGAGATACAACTATATTTTTGTATATTTTGGTGCATAATTAAATCCTTGTGTAAGAAAAAGGCTGGTGTTTAGTCTCTTATTTTAACATTCTGCTCCCTTTTACAAAGAATTAGGGGTTAGGGGCAGTGGATTTTTAGGGGGAGACAGCAGGGCAACAGTAGATGCCACATAGAAGTGGGATACACAATCTGAAAGCTGGGATATGAGTTTATGAAGGCTTATCACATACTGCAATGATGTCTCATACGTCTACACCCTTTTTTTTTTTTTTTTCTTGAGAATTGATTTAGAAAATTGTAAAAATCCCTCAAAAATACCACATCAAGACACCAAGACCTTGAGCTGCTGCATGGGAAATCCATGCTGTGACTTGGTATTTAGTGACAGCTAAATTTGGTGATTTTAGACTTTGAGATTTTTTCAAGAATTGCACTTTTTGTTGAACTGACCACTGGGAAAACTCCTCCCCTCACATTTCAGTTCCACTGAAAACTAGGTTACACCAGCCTCAATTTCCACCAACTATCCAAATCCTGGGAGAATTTTTCTCACTGTTGTTTCATACAAGATCACCATGAATCACTGTACACAGCAGACTTCAAATACAACATCCAGAAGTACTCCGACGACACTGCTATTGTGGCGTTTATCAGGAATGGACAGGAATCGGAATATAGGGATCTGATAAAAGCCTTCAGTGACTGGAGTCACAAGAACTATCTCCTACGGAACACATCAAAGACTAGGGAAATGATTATAGATTTCCACAGGTTCAAGCCCCCCTTCAGCCAGTGAATACCTTGGAGGTGTAGCCAAGTTCTAAGTATCTAGGTGTCTACCTGGATAATAAGTTGGACTGGTCCCTAAACACAGACACTCTCTACAAAAAGGGGCAGAGCCGCCTCTCTTTCTTAAGGAAGCTCAGATCTCTTGACATCTGTAGTAAGATGCTGCAGATGTTTTATCAGTCTGTGGTGGTAGTGTGTTGTTTTATGCTGCAGTCTGCTGGGGAGGCAGCATCAGACGCAGAGATGAAGAAGGTTGGACAGACTGGTCTAAAGAGCTGGTTCTGTGGTTGGAGCCAGGTTGGACACACTGGAGGAGGTGGTGGAGAGATGACCTGTCAACATGTTCCAGGCCATCCTGAAATACCCAGATCATCTGCTACACAAAACCTTTATGGACCAAAGAAACAGCAGTGGACGACTCCTCTCTCTCTGTTGCAGGACGGAGAGATACAAAAGATCCTTCTCTCCTACAGCCGTCAGACTGTCTCATTCTAACAGAGATTCTACCAGACTAACTGAATTTACCTTCAGGGATAAATAAAGTCATTTTGATTTTGATGAACATATTTAGTTTTTTCCCCCCTTTTCCTAAAACGAGTTAGTGGTTTAAAACCATCACAACATGATGAATCATTTCACTTACCGTCTTTGTCGACAAGTGAAGAAGGAGGGGCGATAGCTGCTCCACCTGGCAAAGAGACACAAGAGATGCATAATGTTAGAGAACGGAATTTTGTTGTTGTTTTTTTGCTAAACATGACGACACTTTGGTTACAGGTCAGATTCTAACAAATAAAGAATAACTCATCCAGGCACTGTTGGCTCTGAAAACATTGAAACATCCAAGGATGATGAGTATTTCTTTAGGTGCCACCTTTGTAAGCCAAGTGGAGTAAAATACTCACTTCGTTTCCTCCGCTCTGTCTCGTAGTCGTCCTCCTCGTCTGATTCGCCCTCTGCTGCAGGGAAACGAGAGAAACCACTCGGAGCTCCGCCATCGTGCCTGTCTTTCCTCTTCCTGCAACACACCAGGTTCAACATTTAATCAGGAGTTTTGTGTTCCTATAAATAAATCAGTGCAGTAGACTTGTTCTTTAGTTCCTCACAAATTACTTTTACATAATGAATAACTAAAGCCTAAAGCACATCTCTCCGTTTGATCCCATTTTATGACTTCAAGCACGCACTTCCAGATGCCTAAAGAACCAGAACCCTGAATAGACGAAAGATATATTGATATATTTTTAAAATATGATATGGAATTAGATCATATTGCATATATTGATATATTGTTAAAAAAATATTTTATATATAAATGCTGACCTTACTAGTTTGTCATATCTAGTTCTTTTGTAATGTTCGTTATTCTTTTCTCATATAAATATATTTATTTCAGAAAAAGATTGGCCTATTTTTTTTTATTTTAGATATTTTTTTATTCAAATGTGCACTTTATGGAGCTTTGATTTTAAAGAAAAAGGTACTCCTGTTGTTATACAGTATTTATGTTCACTTAAATAAACGGTTTCAATAAAACTATTTGTGACATGTTATATTTGACTTTGACTGAACATTTGCTCTCACTATGCATTAAAAATATCAGGATATATATCGTAAATTGATATTCAACCTAAATATATCAGGATATGACTTTTGGTCCATATCACCCAACCCTATTGATAATATGTCATTAAATTGAGATGCTATGTTAATATTTAGAGAAAGTTTGCCACAATAATGACTTCTGTTATTCATCTTAAGGCTAAATTTTCATCTTGTTTTTTTCCTTTTCAATTTGTCAAACTTTTCCTTTAATCCATAATGAATGTGTGTTGTGGATTTAGCTTAGTTTTTATCATTGTCTAGGGGTTAGGAGAACAAGGTTAAAGGGTTTTAGAATAGATGCAAAGTGCAGGCAAGGCTGAATTAGTAGCAGAGCTGTTAAAGATGGAAAATAGCCTAAATATATCAGGATATGACTTTTGGTCCATATCGCCCAGACCTATCATGACAGTACTTTTCTCTCTCCTCGATCTCCTTCTGCCGCTCCTGCTCCCTCTGTCGCTGCCGCTCTTCTCGGTGTCGCTTCACCACCTTCTCATAGTCGTTAGGGAACATTGGATCGTACTCGTCTGCCAAGGGGATCAGCACATCGCCGGACGAGAAACCACTGGGCACAGTGTCCTGAAGCACGCACATGAAGAACAAAGGTGTGAGTTAGAGATGGCATCCACAGACGTAGCTGTAGAGTTATTTTGATATCTATATTTACATTTATTTGTAAATGTCTTTGTGCAAGCTGCATCACAGCCCCACACACTGCTCTGTTTCATGTTAATAACAGTATGTACTAACAATTTTACTTTTCATCTTTGGCTAAGATCCACACTAATCAACTCAAGAGAAAAAATGTAGCAGCTTTGACATTCTCAGCATTTTCATACACACAGAAGATTTCACCATCACTGATAACCAGGTTCAGTGGATTAGACAGACCTTGAGGGCCGCGGCAGCATGTGGAGGAGTGTCTGTGATCTGTCTCTCATCACTGGAGCCTCCTCTCTTTAGATCAATAACTGGAGCCAAGACAGTGGTCTGCTTCATCCGCTGGGTCTACACACACACACACACACACACACACACACACACACACACACACACACACACACACACACACACAATAATTTAATATGTACACATGTATAGATCATCGTTGTTTGGCATTCTGAATACTTTTTCATGCGCATTTAGAGCACATTTGCAGGTGAATCTCAATAAATTAGAATATCATAAAAAGGCTTATTTATGTCCGTAATTTAATCCAAACGTGGAAATAACACATTATATAGGTCCATTACACACAGAATGAAACATTTCATGTGTTCATTTATTTATTTACTTCTAACTATAATGATTATGGCTTATATTTAATAGAGACCTAAAACTCAGTGTCTCAAAAAATATGATTATTACAAAAGACCAACTTTAAAAAGTATGTCATCTATATGACTCAATACTTGACTTGAACTACTGGAAATGGACTTTTCCATGATATTCTAATGTATTGAGATGCACCCGTACTAGGGCTGGGTGATATGGAACAAAAGTCATATCCTGATATATTTAGGCTGAATATCGATATACGATATATATCCTGATATTTTTATTGCATAGCGAGAGCAGATGTTCAGTCAAAGTCAAATATGACATCTCACAAGTAGTTTTATTGAAACCGTTTATTTAAGTGAACGTAAATACTGTATAACAACAAGAGTACCTTTTTTCAAATCAAAGCTCCATAAAGTGCACGTTTAAATAAAAAAATATCTTAAATAAAAATAGCCTATGAAATAAAATAGGCCAATCTTTTTCTGAAATAAATACATTTATATGAGAAAAGAATAACGACCATTACAAGATAACTAAATATGACAAATCCTAGTAAGGGCAGCATTTATATATAAAGAAAGTAAACCAAAAAAAAGGAACTATATCAATATATGCGATATGGTCTAATTCCACATCACATTTAAAAATATATCAATATATTTTTTATATCGATAAATCGCCCAGCCCTAACCTGTACATATCATGTTTTTTCATTTTCAATTTGTGTTACAGTTATAATCTTAACTGTATATGCACTTCAGTATGAAATCTATGACTATTATGGTTATCCAAACATCCCCATATTGTCCCTGTTTACTGTGACAGTATGACCTACCTTGGCCTGGGTCAGAGCCGCCTTCTTCACCTTCAGCTGGGACTGCAGGAGCTTAAAGTTCTTGGACCAGCCTTCTGTCTTGGTGTCACTGGCTCCCACACCGAGGTCATCATATAACGACATTGCTGCTCTTCAGTGTCTCCGTTTCCTGCAGACAGAGACAATTTTCATTTAATTTAACCTTAGGCTAAACAGGTTCACTAGCTTCACTTTGTTCTGCAATACTTGAAGAAATTTAGGTTGTAGCTTGGCAGCAGTCAAATTAGAAAGCTGGTTCCCTTTTGTTAAATGCAACAATATGGCGAAATAACTTGTAATATTTAATTGTCCAAAGCATACCTATGTGTTACATAACATTTTATACACAGTCATGGAAAAAATATTAGACCAGCCTTATGTTTAAAATTTCTTGTTCATTTTAATGCCTGGAACAATTAAAGGTACATTTATTTGGACAAATATAATGATAACAACAAAAATAGCTCATAAGACTTTAATTTAAGAGGTGATATCTTGACATTTTACATGTTTTTTCTTAATAGTAACCAATAATCATTATCAAGAAAACCATGGAAAATGAGATATCAGCTCTTAAAATAAACTTTTGTTGTTATCATTATATTTGTCCAAATAAATGTACCTTTATGCTGGGCTTACACCAAAACATTTCCACAGTCCCAGTATAAAAACTGAAAGTCTTTAGTAAATCTAAGAGTTTTACTAGAGTCACGGCGCTCCCGTCATCTCCATCGTTAAGTTTAAGGTAGTAATGTGCTCTGTTTCATATCAGTCTTTTCCTAGTCTTAGGTTTGGATCATATCAAACATGTTTGATATTATCTCAAGTCTCAGTGACGTAACACAATCACCAACCAATAGATGAGCGGGGGAAAGGTCCCCACTTCCAGACCGGCCAGTAAAACCACTTCCACAGGAAAAAGGAACATCACAATAATGCTAGTAAGCTCAGTCCGAAATAAAAATATAGTGATGTCATATATTTCGATTTTTGGGGTGCTGTTTCTTAGTAAAGAGAACAGTAAGGAGACCCAGTTAAAATATATAAATAAATGTATACACGAATTATAATTAAATAGGACGTAAATGTATGAATTCATTTCTAAATTTTCCTTTCCTTTACTCTTCCTTGTATCTATTTTTACTGTAAAACAGTCAACTTTTCATGTCAGAAAAACAGAAACCCCTTTTCAGCTTTGTGAGGGGGAATTTGTGGCGTCTTCTCTTCTTCCTTTTTCCAACACAAACCACTGCACACTGTAGAGCAGCTGGAACCCAGAGCTGCTTCTCCTCCTTTTGAAAGTTTTTACGAAGAGCGTGATGGGGAAAAATGCATGATGGGAAAAAACTGCTAAAAGAATCTAGTTGTAGTCTTGTAAATGGTGAACCTGCAAGATTCACAGTCTGTCTAAAATCTCAGTGTGAGACTAGGCTGGGACTAAAAACTCTAAACACTTGTCTTTAGATGTGAGCAGGTGTGAGCTCTTCTGATGTATATGCAGCATTAGTTGCACCATGCATTAAAATGAACAATAAACTGAAGAAAACAATGGTAGTGTAATACATTTTTCCATGCCTGTATCTTAAACCCATAGAGGTAGAGGAAGCTAAATATCAATGTAGCTAATGTTAGCTAATGATAACATGGTTACTTACTGCCTGGTCCGAAACTAATTATGTTTAAACAACCATATTATTTATTTTAGCTTACCTGTTTTAGAAATACCTGGACATTAACTAAACGTAAATGCACAAAACATAAAAAGGTTTAGCGGCACATTAAATATAGCTCGTAGTTAGCTCCTCGCTGTACGAGGCGGAAGTCAGCAGCATAACAACAGTCAACGACGTTTAGAGACAGTTTTAGTGTTTCGCCCCCTAGCGGCTGGATGACTCTATAAACAGTCTACTGCCGCTAGAGCACAACATGCCTGTACGGGCTGTATAAAATAGGTATAAACCTCTTAACCCTTTGATGCACAACATTATAAACACTTTCTAATGTACAACATGGGTCAAAAATGACCCGCATTAATTTCCCATGTTATTTCATGCTGGCTGTGTGTTTGAATATCTTCTTATTTTTATTTTTTTTTTTACAACAGATCGTTATATCCATTTTTCCTTTCATACTTTATGGACAAAAATAGTTTTTGTATTATTGCATCAAGTTTACACACACGTGGGTCAAAAATGACATTGTGCATTGGAAGAGTAGTGATACAAAAGGGTTTTTTTATTCAAAAAGTAAGAAATGAAAACAAAAAATTAGGATTTATGATGATTAAAAACAAGTTAATGAGGAAAACTCTGGAATACTGAATGATGAAATTAATTTATTGCAAAAATATAAAAACTAACCTAATAAAAACTCAGTCCGGTCACTTTAGACCCATGTTGTGCATCAAAGGGTTAAACTTCCCTAAAAACAGAAGTAGCTGTAAAAAATAAAAAAATAAAAATCAAGCCCTTTTCTCTCTGATTTTCTTCAAAACAAATAATAATGTATTTTTCCGTAAAGTGGATTGCTTGTCCAGTTTTCTTGTTGACAAAATTTTGCACACCCTTCCAGAATATTGGAGCATATACACAGTCATAAAACATATGGCAAATTGTTTCCTCCTCTAAACCAGAACACACAAGAATACTCATTATCAAGCTTTAACCTCTCTTTTTTTGCTGGATATATTTTATGCATTATTTGAAAGGAGACTTCTTTAACCTTGTTATTCAAGACAAATTTATCCCCAACTAGACAAATTTGCCTCCAGTCAATATCCCCATATAACACTGTCCAAAAATATTTTGCTGAGGGCCCAGTTACAGTCAGCATGAGGCTCCTGGTGAATTTATTCAAGCATTTATTTTTAGTGATATCACTGCCTCCGAGGAACAAAGCATTACTGAGTGGATCCATCAAAGAGACATCTATTGTTGATCCTCTAATCAGCTGCAGTACACTCCTCGGTATGGTATCAAACACCACTGATGTTCTTTTGGGGTAATTAACCTGAATTTAGTGAGGAATTCACCATACGTCAGTAACTGTTCCTCAGCATTCACAAGTTATTTAAACCTCTGAAATCCAGTAGATTTTGGTTCAAATTTGTCAACTTCCTATGCATTCATTTCTGTCTCTGTTTAGCATCTTTCAGTCTGTCCTTACATAACATGCATGGCTCCTTTTCTCCACACAAACTTGGCTATCAGTCAGATTTTTCATTTTATTTTAATTAACAAAGTATAAAGGAACCGAAAATACAAACAAAAGACAAAGGTGTCGAGGAAATATACCATTTTTAAAATTATTATTATTATTTACCATTTATACACACAAAAACAACAGAAAAAAAATAAAACTACAAAACAGTCTACTTTCATGTAAATTGAAAAATAGTAATAGTTTTCATTGTAGAAAGAAAATTCACATTTTAAAAATGGTCTAGAAACATAAATGGCACACTGTGAAAGCTTCTATGATTGCACTTTCAACTGGCTTTCTCAGCTTGTCTACATATCATATATAAATAAAGTCATTACTGTAAATAAAACGTGTATTTTCAATAACTAGATGGACTCCAGAGGGTTAACTCAAACAATTCCGTTCTCAACCCATTTCTTAAAGTATAATGATTGATTTTTGTATTGAATATTGTTGTTATTTTAGATGTAATATCTAGTTGGTGAGAAATTATACTTGTATACCATTTTCCAGGTCAGCAGTGCTTGTTTATGAAAGTTGGCTAATTTAAGGTAATTTTTCAATCTTATAGTCACACTTTAACAGAAATTTCAGACCACCAATTGAGTTAAAATATGTTTTGGAAAAGTATTCAATATATTGTCTCTCTCAATAATCAAATTAGTTAACCATTTTATTTTGAAAGTATTATTTAATGTTTCATAAGTTAATACCTCAAGACCACCATCCCTTCTTCTGTTACATAATATACAGTGAATGTATTTGCTTGACGGAAAAAGAAAACCAATGAGCGCGGTTGTGAGCCAATGTGAGCGTAGTTACTTGCGGAACTCCAAACATGGCGTCTGCAGGCGAGCAAGAAGGAACAGACGTACGAGTTTGACAGAGGCCACCTATCAAAACAGTTGCATGACGTATCATTAACAGAGGGGAGTGGTATGAAATTTTACTGCGGTCAAGCCAGCCGTCTCTCGTTTTCGCGTAGTCAAGCGAGATTTCAAACATTTCCAGTGCGCTCTTATTACCGACTTTACGGCAAATACTTTGCGACATCTGGGAAAGTCAGCGCTAGTTTACTGCAGTGTGGAAACTTCTGGTTTTCAAAATAAAACGTGGGTAATAAATGTACCCTACTGTCCTACACTGATCTTGAGCCAATAAGTCATATGACCTGGAAATTAGTGAACTTTAATGCTCATATTTACATGATGAAATGTATTAAAATTTCATAAAAAAATATGAGAAGTCAGCCATAAAGGAAAATTATGGGAGATATACAAACATACCAAGTGAACCACATAGAACACATTTCTGGTGATCAATTCTACCCCTAAATGTCAAAATCTGTGATGTGACATATATGTTACATTGGGCGTTATTTCTGTTTATGATATTTCTTAATTTAAAAATGTAAAAAAATAAGACACATTTTCTGCTTACAGAAACACAAATTTGCCTTTTTCTTTGCATCTCGACAACATTTATCAAAATTGTGACAATAATAGTGCTGTTTAACAACAAATTATATTTCAGATTTGTTTTTAAGTAAGACAATAATAATAAATCAATAATAAATAAAAACAAATAACCATTTGCCTTTTTGTTTGCGTCTCCATAACATATATCAAAATTGTGACTTTAATTTGTTCAGGAAATATGGTCAGAACAAGTTAAATGCAATAAAGGACACACTATTAACAGAGTATAATTGTTAAATGGGTTTAAACTTAGCCACATAACAAAAAATAAGCTTTTTGGAATTTTTGGAGCTACTTTTTCACATTTCTGTTTTCAGTCACACACATATTTTGGAGAAGTCACTTCCTTTCACAGTCACATAACCACCACACCAGGGTGTATAGTCGTTTAGGGATTTAATGAGTTAATGTGAAGCATAAAGCTGAATATGGGAGATTCTAGAACATTTAAAGTGTTTGTTACACAGGTGTCACCATGGGTTCTTATGGGTTAAAATCATATTAAAATGCTATAAAAAAGAGGTGTGTCTCATACAGCTAGTCTAGATCTACTGTCCTACACTGATTTTGAGCCAATAGGTCACATGACCTGGAAGCTATTGAGCTTTAATACTCATATTTACATTTTGAAATGTATTAAATACAATTCTAATACACCTCTATTTACACCATTTTAAGACTTCTCATATTTTTTTATGAACTTTTAAACATTTCATAATGTAAATATGAGTATTAAAGCTCAACAGCTTCCAGGTCATGTGACCTATCAGTGTAGGACAGCAGATCTAGACTTTCTGAATGAGTCACACCTGCTTTTATAGCATTTTACTTTCCCTTATATATTTTTTTCTTACTTTTTAATACATTTTATAATGTAAATATGGGCATTAAAGCTAAATAATCTCCAGGTTATAAACCTCTAAAACAACTTCTGCCCTGCTCAATGCCAAAATGTTTAAACATTTTTTGCATTTTAACTCTTTAAATGCCAGTTTGATTGCACAATGTCACTGATGTTTTTATGAAAAAAACAAACAGTAGTTATTTTCTATATAATAAATATTTTTAGGCTGGGGCATTTGTTTTAATCACAGCTTTGGATATGTCAAAGATTAAGAACAAAATTGATTTTGTTGCATTTTTTTTATGCATTTGCAAATAAATGCCCCAGCCAAAAAATATATATTAAAAATAACTACATTTTTGTGTGTTTTTTCTTTGAAAAACAGTGACATAATGTAATCAAACTGGCATTTAGAGGGTTAAAATCCTCAAAATGTTAAATTTGGTAGTTATGAGCAGGGCAGAAGTTGTTTAAGAGGTTTTTGCAGAAAAAAGTAGAAAAAATATTAATTTGTAAAGTTTTTATCGTGATTTTTTTGAAGGTGGATATTTTCAGCCCGAAGGGTCTGAAAGGGTAGTAAATTTGTACACAGTGTATTATAGACCCTTTAGAAAAATTGAAATAATAATAATAATAATACATTTCATAATGTAAATATGAGAATTAAAGCTCAATCATTTCCAGGTCATGTGACATATTGGCTCAAGCTCAATGTAGGACAGTAGCGTACATTTAACGCCCACATTTTATTTTGTAAACCGGACGTTTCCACACACTGCAGTAAATTAGCGCCGACTTTCACAGCGTCTCAAAGTATTTACCATAAAGTCGGCTATAAGGGCGCACTGGAAATGTTGGAGCGGCTGGCTTGACCGCAGTGAAAACCGAAAGTAAGTGACAGAAGTTCAGTGTCAGCAGGATTTCGCGCAGTGAGGATGGTATCTACCGGCCGCGGTTTAAGAGACTTGGCGAACATGTTTTAAGTCTCCACAGCGTCCTCAGATGGATCTGGTCCCCCTTTTATTCTCTGTGTGTGCTATGGTGATCTCCCTGCTCGGAGCTGCGCTCTGCTCCGACAGTCGTAAGTACAAAATAAACACTTTCCGCATGAGATTATGTTCACAACTCTATTTACAAAATCTTCACTTGTACTCTCGGTATATGCTGTGATGTTTGGTTCCAAAACCGAACACTGCAATAATAATAAAAGTAATAATAACATTGTTTGCTTTTTAAAAATATGCACTTTTCCTTTCACATTCACTGTCGTCTGAGATCATTTGTGCTGTCAGATAGCAAAGCAAACACAAGTTCTTCTAACTTGTGTGGTTTATATATATATATATATATATATATATATATATATATATATATATATATATATATATATATATATATATATATATATATATATATATATATATATATATATATATATATAATAATTATTATTATTATTTTTATTTTATTATTAATATTGTTATTAAAAACCCATCTCTGTCAATAGTTCTTAACAAAAGGTAACACTGTAATAACACATGGACCTGTGCACATGTAAAAACTTACATATTTAATTATTTATAATTAGGACGATGTACCTAGACCATTGCACCATATTTTTTTATTTTAAAAAGCACCTTAAGTATCCAGGTAAACAAAGTTTGAGGAGATAACTGGTCTGTTTAACTGTGTTGATATGTTACTGATTAATCTAGCCATGCACTATGGAACAGATTATGAATTTACAATAAAGCAAAAGGTAAATTAACCCAACATAATGTGTAGAATTGGCTTACAAAAGATGTGAAACACGATTTATTAACAATATGTCCCTCTACAACTTTTTTTGGTTTTGGCTTAAAACATAAAAAAGGTAATTTAAGTTGTATGAATTTATATATATCTCAAAATGAAAAGTAGACAGATGTAAGAGATTCATTCAAAAACACACAAAAAAATAAAATAAATATATATATAGCCCTCAGACTATGTGTTCTGATTAAAATAATCAATAAATGGATGCCAAATTCCATAGAACTTTGTTTCCTGATTTTTCAGTAAGAATCAGATTATTCCTTCTCCAAATGTCTCATAACATCTGTCTATTTTTGCTATTTCTATGTGGATCTCTGTATCCATATTGTAATTTTTCCACATTATGTTATTTCTTTCAGACAATTGTACATGTCCAGGAATCCCTGAAAAGCCTCTAACTGAAGTTCCAGTGAGGACCTGCTTCAAAATCAATGAAACTTTTCGGTACAGATGCATAGAAGGTTACGTGAGGAAGGTGGGAACTTCAAATCTAATCAGATGCAAGCAAGTGAATAATGAATCGCAGCAATGGTCCCCGCCCACCCCCACCCTCGTGTGTATACGTAAGATTTCTTCTTCTTTTTCTTTACTTTAGAAGAGCTAAATCACAAAATCCAAATCCAAACAGATTTTGCAAAGATCAGATATTTCTGACCCAGCTACCATATGCTGCCATAGGGCTCTTTGAATAGAAACGTATAGGATTCAACACAACCCTCCCCATAGGGAGGGGGCCCTTTAAGAGCAGTGTTGTAACACAGATTTATGAGTTGTAAAACTGGTATGAATTCTTAAGAAAACAAAAGTGCCTGTAGGGCCTGTAGGTCGAAGTGATCTGACTTAACCCTTTGATGCACAACATGGGTCTCATTCATTCCCATGTTATTTATTATAATATTGTTATTTAATGCTGCTGTGTGTTTCTGTGCTCTATCTTTTGATATCAACTTATTTTATGATTTAATATTCCAAGTATTCTTTAAATATCTTGTTTTTGATAACAACAGATCATTATTACCATTTTGCCTCTCATACTTTATGAAGAAAAAAAGTTTTTGTATTATTACACAGCTAACTACTTGGCTAAGTAGCTTGCTAAGCTAGCTACTTAGCAAAAAAGATAGCTTAGTAGTTAGCTCAGCAAGCTACTTAGCTAAATACTTAGCTAAGTAGTTAGCTTAGAAAGCTACTTAGCTAAAAAAAATGGATTTGGGTCATTTTTTACCCTTGTTGTGCATTAGAAGCGTAGTGACACAAAAAGGGATTTTTATTAAAAAATCAATAAAGGAAAACATAAAATTAGGATGTATGATGATCAAAAACAAACCAATTGAGGAAAACCTGGAATACTGAATGATGAAAAATAATGTATTGCAAAGGCATAGATCATAAAAACACTTCATCACTTTAGACCCATGTTGTGCATCAAAGGGATAAACATATAACTAGGTTTGGGTTCTTAATATCTCCTTATTAGACCAAATTCAGCATCATGCAATTATTATAATCCTAACCTGATGCTCAAAAATGTCCACCAAATTAAAGCCAGAAAGGGAGTGTTGGGAGAAATACTTGATCACCCACACAGTCTTGGCAGCACTAGTAAGAAGGAAGTCACCATATCTGTGGCCATCTCTTTACCCCTGACACAAAGCTTCACATTCCTTGGTGGGGAAGGATACTGTCACACTTTTGTGCCAAATGTTGTCATTTCATGTAATTCATCTTTGACATACACCAACATGTCTGTATATGAAAAGAGCAACCGACCACATGTGGTCTGTTTATGTGACTGTAAGATAAACATCACATGACCCTAGTGGAAAAGTTCATAATTATGAGGACTATCTAACGAACTGAAACCTAGTCACTAGACCATGAGGGAACCAGATGGACAGGAAAAATCGACTCGAACGGAATCTGAACACGAATTAACCTAGCCAAAAACTGTTTTAATTTACAGACATCTTTATATATGGGTGGGAGCGCCGAATTCTAGCCACTAGACCTTGAGGGAACCACTGGAGAGGAAAAATAGACTTAAACGGAATCTGAACACAGATTTACCTATCCAAGATTGTTTGCATTTAAGTAAATGACAGCCTTCTTAATATTCCCTGACCAGTAATCGAACTCGGGCCGCAGCGGTGTGAGCACTGAATCCTAGCCAATAGACAATCAAGGAACCACTAGAGAGGAAAAATAGACTCTAACGGAATCTGAACACGGATTAACCTATCCGAAAATTGTCTCATTTAACTGAATTACAGGCATCTAATTATTCCCTGACCAGGAATCGAACCCTGGCCGCGATGGTGAGACTGAATCCTAGCCACTAGACCATCAAGAAACTATTAAAGAGGAAAAATCGACTTGAACCGAATCTGAACACGAATTAAACGATCCAAAAATAGTCTCATTTAAGGAAAAGAAAGGCATTTTAACATTCCTCGACCAGGAATCGAACCCAGGCCGTGGTGGTGAGCGCTCTGAATGCTAGCCACTAGACCATCAGGGAACCAGGTGGACACAACAAATTGATTTGAACGGAATCTGCACACAGACTAACCTACCCAAAAATTGTCTCATTTAACCGAATGACAGGCATTTTGTTATTCCCTGACTCGGAATCGAACCCCGGCCATGATGGTGAGACAGAATCCTAGCCACTAGACCATCAAGGAACTACTAAAGAGGAAAAAAATCGACTCAAACGGAATCTAAACACGAATGAAACTATCTAAAAATAGTCTCATTTAAGTAAATTAAAGGTATCTCATCATTCCCTGACTGGGAATTGAACCTGGGCTGAGGCAGTGAGAGTCCCGAATCCTAGCCACTAGACCACCAGAGAACCACATGGACAGGAAAAATCGACTCAAACGGAATCTGAACACGGGTTAACCTATCCAAAATTGTTTTAATTTACATACATCTTAAAATTCCAAATTAGAGGTATCTAATCATTCCCTGACTGGGAATCGAACCCAGGCTGCGGCAGGAAAAATGAACTTGAACGGAATCTAAACCAGATTAACCTATCAAAGAATTGTCTTAATTTACAGGCATCTTATTTTTTCCAAGACCAGGAATTGAACCCCTGCCGCGGCGGCGTTCAAGGAACCATGTGAACAGGGAAAAACGACTCGGCCTAGATGCATAGCTTTTGGATCTTCACATACAAGTCCCCCAAATATAATAATGAATGAATGATTTTGGATCAAGTCAATGTTCTCCTCTAGCTTGCTCATGCTTTCAAGTTTCAGACGATGAACAAACGGCTCAACTTTCTAATTGTGTTTCAGCGGACCCAAACAGACCCCCACGACAACAATCAACCCCAAAATCAGGTAAGTGTAAGTTTTGTTGCATAACTCCAGAGAACTTGAAAGCAGTATTGTAATATCATTAATGGTCTGATCTTGCAGAGAGACACACTGACATTCCCCGTGACTCCACCATTACCATCACAGTCAGTGAGTTCTGTATTTGCATGAATTTTGAAGACAGTAAAAGCACTACAATAATACTAATTAACTAATAATTAATACATACTTATGATGAAACTAAAAGATTACTACAACTAACTATATTAGGGATTGCGCAAATTGTAAAATTCTGGGCTGATGCTGTTGTTTAAAATAATTATCTGATCTATTTGAAACCCATACAAATTATTTTTATAGTAGTAGTGGTGGTTAAAAAAAGGGCAGTAGGAATAGTAATTGCTCTGGTAGCTACATGTAGCAGCATGTTCGGGTTGAATGAGTACCAAAACATCAACACCAATGCAAGGGAAACTTCTGTTACTTTAAATAGTTTTTACCTCAGTAAAATTAACATTTCTTGTGTTGAATTAATTGTGACTACAACAAAGCTAATTCAAATGTAATGTGAGTAAAAGGACGACAAGAAAGTATAGGATCCATCCAAATTAAGTCCAAAATGTATGACAACATATATGATGTGTGTGTTTGAAGAATGGAGGGAGCCCAGAAGTTTCATTAGATTACAATGTGGGGCTCTATGAGAGACTTGACTGACATGTTTAGCTCTGAAAAGCTGTTTTCCTTGCATAAAATTATGATAAACCTGGGCATGTTGATACCTGTTATCATTTTTCTGTACGGCGTCATGTTATTTTAATGTTCATGTCATGCCAAAACCTTGGACTTGTCTTAGCAGGAGACAACTCTATTAAAATTAGTTGAATGAGTAGGCATATTATGAGGATCACTCACAAATAAGTATCTCTCGACTCTGCAGTTCCCCCTCGCTTTGTGGAGCATCTTATACAGTCATGGGAAAAAAATATTACCATTGTTTTCTTCTTTTTCTCGTTCATTTTAACGCCTGGTATAACTTAAGGTACATTTGTTTGGACAAATATAATGAAAACAACAAAAATAGCTCATAAGAGTTTAATTTAAGAGCTGATATCTAGACATTTAACATGTTTTTCTTGATAATAACCAAAATTATTATTAAGAAAACCATAGAAAATGGGCTCTTTTTGTTGTTATCATTATATTTGTCGAAACAAATGTACCTTTAGTTCAAATCAAATCGAAGTCAAAATCATATCAAAATTACTTTATTTATCCAAGATGGGAAATTCAGTTAGTCTGGTAGAATCTCTTTTAGAATGAGACAGCCTGATGGCTGTCTCATTCTAAAGGAGGAAGAAGGATCTTTTGTATCTCTCCGTCATGCAACGGAGAGAGAGGATCCTTATATTCAGATTCCTGTCCATTCCTGATACACGCCACAATACCAGTGTCATCCGAATACTTCTGGATGTGGCAGGACTCAGAGTTGTATTTGAAGTCTGCTGTGTACAGTGTGAACAGGAATGGAGCCAGAACAGTGCCTTGTGGAGCCCCTGTGCTGCTCATTAATGTCCCAGAAACACAGTTCCCCAACCTGACATACTGTGGTCTTCCTGTCAGGTAATCTGTGATCCAGGAGATGAAGGAAAGATCCACTCCCATCTCTGTGAGCTTGTTTTTGAGTATGTTGGGTTGGATGGTGTTGAATGCGCTTGTACCAGGCATTAAAATGAACAAGACATTGAAGAAAACAAGGGTCTTATATTTTTTTCCATGACTGTAGGTAGCTGTTTTAGTTTTAATGCCCACAACTGCAACATCAACTGCTCATTAGTTTTTAAGGGAAAATACTCCGTCAAACTCACTGTATGCTACCTGAAGCACCAAACGGTATAAATTTAGCAACTACCTAATGAACCTAGTGGAGTAATTAGCTGCTAAAGAAGCAGATATTTCCCTCACAAATTGGTGGAGACCAAAACAGAGCTAAAATACACATGAATATAATAAAGTCCTGAAATACAAAATAGCAATGAGTTGAAGTAATGACTCCAAAGAACTAATGGCAGACACGTTGACACAGGTGTAATTAATGATGTTAATAAACGCTTAATTGTAGTGACGGACATGACTAACTGGTCCACCTAATTACAGAATGGAACGGCCTGTTTGCCACTTCCTCTTGTAGCACGAGTAGTAGTAGTAGTGGTAGTAGTAACAAAGGTAGTAGTAGTACTGATATCAATATTAGCAGTATAGTAGTCACGCTAGTAATGATGTACTATAGATATACAGCAGCAGAGTTTTGACTGTTAGCACTATTAGAAGAAGTTGTAAAGGCAGTTTTAACAATGGACAACTAACACATAACATTGCATGTTTTTTGTGATAAATTTAACTTACATGAACCAAAACAGAATCACCTCTTTGTCATTTTCTCTCATAGTAGTAGTTGTTGTTGTTGTACTAATATCAATATTCTAGAACGTTTGTAGGATTCAAGTAGCAGCTGCAGTACTGGTAGCCTACTGGTAATATTAGAGGCAGTTGTAACAATGACAGGCCTACTGATAATGTCAGTCAAAAACAAACACATAACCATGCATGTTTCTTCATCTTTTCTTATGAGTTATGTGGTATATTCAGAGTAAATGGCATGACCAATGACTGTAGTGCATTTGTGAGAAATTGTTTACTTACAGTACTTCTGTACTACACAGTCACGTGTGCATGAGTAAAGACATCCGTACACCTGGACTCCCAAGACCACAGTATGAGTTTGTTTTCTTAAACAGTAGTTTTATAAGTAGTAGTGATGGTAGAAGAAGCAACAGTAAGACATTTGCAGTAGAAGTAGTATTAGCAGTAGCTGAAACACAGCCTCTTATCAGTATATCGTAGAAGTAAATGTGTTTTTTTATCAGCAGCAGCTTCCTCCAGCCTACAGAAGAGCCAGAGTATAAGCCCCTCAGCTTCAGTGACCACAGGAACATACATGGCAGAGCCAACCTCACCTGGTCTGTCAGATCACTCACAGGGTAAACAGCTCATAGTCATGCATGTTATGTTGCTGATAGCAGTGCATGTTGCTCAATCTGACATGATTTACAGAGCCCTGCTTGTATTATGTCTGAGAAATGTTTTTTTGTCAGGATTAACATTACCCTTCAGTCATTGTATCAATAATTTTACTTTTACTTTCCTGTCATTTATTGCATATGTGAAAACATATCCAATACAATGCTGTCTGTGGCAGTTGGTACCAACATAATTGGTTCATGTAGGTTGATTATATATGCATACTATTTCTGATATTCTAGATAAAACTCTTACATTAGTTAAAGGTGGATATAGGGATGTTTTTAAATTACAACCTTCAGTGTAGGCCCTATGGAATGGCTATATTTCAATCATCATCAAATGGCATAAAGAGCAACCAGCTGGTGAACTTAGTGGAGCAATACGCTGCTAAAGACTCACGAGTTGGTGGAGACCAAAAATAAGAGGGCGTATTAGTGCCAAGCTACGGACCCGGGGAGGGGGTAATATTTTGAGGAAAAAGTTTCAGATTTACGAGATTTAACATGTCAAATATACGAGAAAAAAAGTTTCAGATTTATGTGATTGAAAGTGGCAAATTTGCGAGAAAAAAAGTTTCAGATTTATGAGGAAAAAAGTGACAAATTTGCGAGAAAAAAGTAGCAGATTTATGAGAAAAAAGTGGCAAATCTACGAGAAAAAAGTAGCAGATTTATGAGAAAAAAGTGGCAAATCTACGAGAAAAAAGTAGCAGATTTCTTTTTTCTTTAAGTCGGCAAATTTTTTTTCTCATAAATCTGCGACTTTTTTCTTGCAAATTTGCCACTTTTGATCTTGCAAAACTGTGTTTTTTTTCCTCGCAGATTTGCAACTTTAAATCTCGTAAATCTGTGACTTTTTTCTTGTAGATTTGCCACTTTAATCTTGTAATTTTGCAACTTTTTTCTTAAAATATTGCCCCACTCCCCCGGGTCTGTATTTTTTTTTTTTTTTTCATACTTGGCCCTAATAAGGCATCATACAAAACAGAGCTGAAATAAACATGAATATTATAAAGCTCAAATATACAAAACAGTATTTACTGACTTACTGGGTTAACACGATAGACCTCACAGCAGACATGTTGACTTGTCACTGTAGAAAAAATAAAGGTGTTATTAATATTCTTAATAAATGCTTGATTGTAGTCACAAACATGACTAACTGGTCCAACTAAATAGAAAAGCCTGTTTGCCATTTCCTCTCATAGTTGAAACAATGACAGGCCTTCTAAGAAACAATCAAAAACAAACACATAACCATGCATGTTTCTTCATCTTTTCTTATGAGTTATGTGGCATTTTCAGAGTAAATGGCATGACCAATGACTGTAGTGCATTTGTGAGAAATTGCTTACTTACAGTACTTCTGTACTACACAGTCACGTGTGCATGAGTAAAGACATCCGTACACCTGGACTCCCAAGACCACAGTATGAGTTTGTTTTCTTAAACAGTAGTTTTACAAATAGTAGTGATGGTAGAAGAAGCAACAGTAAGACATTTGCAGTAGAAGTAGTATTAGCAGTAGCTGAGACACAGCCTCTTATCAGTATATCGTAGAAGTAAATGTGTTTTTTTATCAGCAGCAGCTTCCTCCAGCCTACAGAAGAGCCAGAGTATAAGCCCCTCAGCTTCAGTGACCACAGGAACATACATGGCAGAGCCAACCTCACCTGGTCTGTCAGATCACTCACAGGGTAAACAGCTCATAGTCATGCATGTTATGTTGCTGATAGCAGTGCATGTTGCTCAATCTGACATGATTTACAGAGCCCTGCTTGTATTATGTCTGAGAAATGTTTTTTTGTCAGGATTAACATTACCCTTCAGTCATTGTATCAATAATTTTACTTTTACTTTCCTGTCATTTATTGCATATGTGAAAACATATCCAATACAATGCTGTCTGTGGCAGTTGGTACCAACATAATTGGTTCATGTAGGTTGATTATATATGCATACTATTTCTGATATTCTAGATAAAACTCTTACATTAGTTAAAGGTGGATATAGGGATGTTTTTAAATTACAACCTTCAGTGGAGGCCCTATGGAATGGCTGTATTTCAATCATCATCAAATGGCATAAAGAGCAACCAGCTGGTGAACTTAGTGGAGCAATACGCTGCTAAAGACTCACGAGTTGGTGGAGACCAAAAATATGAGGGCGTATTAGTGCCAAGCTACAGACCCGGGGCAGGGGGTAATATTTCAAGGAAAAAGTTGCAGATTTACAAGATTTAACATGGCAAATATACGAGAAAAAAAGTTTCAAATTTATGAGATTTAAAGTGGCAAATTTGCGAGAAAAAAAGTTTCAGATTTATGAGGAAAAAAGTGACAAATTTGCGAGAAAAAAGTAGCAGATTTATGAGAAAAAAGTGGCAAATATACGAGAAAAAAGTAGCAGATTTCTTTTTTCTTTAAGTCGGCGAAAAATTTTTCTCATAAATCTGCGACTTTTTTCTTGCAAATTTGCCACTTTTGATCTTGCAAAACTGTGTTTTTTTTCCTCACAGATTTGCAACTTTAAATCTCGTAAATCTGTGACTTTTTTCTTGTAGATTTGCCACTTTAATCTTTTAATTTTGCAACTTTTTTCTTAAAATATTGCCCCACTCCCCCGGGTCTGTATTTTTTTTTTTTTTCATACTTGGCCCTAATAAGGCATCATACAAAACAGAGCTGAAATAAACATGAATATTATAAAGCTCAAATATACAAAACAGTATTTACTGACTTACTGGGTTAACACGATAGACCTCACAGCAGACATGTTGACTTGTCACTGTAGAAAAAATAAAGGTGTTGTTAATATTCTTAATAAATGCTTGATTGTAGTCACAAACATGACTAACTGGTCCAACTAAATAGAAAAGCCTGTTTGCCATTTCCTCTCATAGTTGAAACAATGACAGGCCTTCTAAGAAACAATCAAAAACAAACACATAACCATGCATGTTTCTTCATCTTTTCTTATGAGTTATGTGGCATTTTCAGAGTAAATGGCATGACCAATGACTGTAGTGCATTTGTGAGAAATTGTTTACTTACAGTACTTCTGTACTACACAGTCACGTGTGCATGAGTAAAGACATCCGTACACCTGGACTCCCAAGACCACAGTATGAGTTTGTTTTCTTAAACAGTAGTTTTACAAATAGTAGTGATGGTAGAAGAAGCAACAGTAAGACATTTGCAGTAGAAGTAGTATTAGCAGTAGCTGAGACACAGCCTCTTATCAGTATATCGTAGAAGTAAATGTGTTTTTTTATCAGCAGCAGCTTCCTCCAGCCTACAGAAGAGCCAGAATATAAGCCCATCAGCTTCGGTGACCACAGGAACATACATGGCAGAGCCAACCTCACCTGGTCTGTCAGATCACTCACAGGGTAAACAGCTCATAGTCATGCATGTTATGTTGCTGATAGCAGTGCATGTTGCTCAATCTGACATGATTTACAGAGCCCTGCTTGTATTATGTCTGAGAAATGTTTTTTTTGTCAGGATTTACATTACCCTTCAGTCATTGTATCGATCATTTTACTTTTACTTTCCTGTCATTTATTGCATATGTGAAAACATATCCAATACAATGCTGTCTGTGGCAGTTGGTAATTATAATTAATATGTATATATAATAATATAATATAATAACCATAATTGGTTCATGTAGGTTGATTATATATGCATACTATTTCTGATATTCTAGATAAAACTCTTACATTAGTTCAAGGTGGATATAGGGATGTTTTTAAATTACAACCTTCAGTGGAGGCCCTATGGAATGGCTGTATTTCAATCATCATCAAATGGCATAAAGAGCAACCAGCTGGTGAACTTAGTGGAGCAATACGCTGCTAAAGACTCACGAGTTGGTGGAGACCAAAAATATGAGGGCGTATTAGTGCCAAGCTACGGACCCGGGGAGGGGGGTAATATTTTGAGGAAAAAGTCCCAAATTTACAAGATTAAAGGGGCAAATATACGAGAAAAAAGTCTCAGATTTACGAGATTTAAAATGGCAGATCTGCAAGAAAAAAATATAATTGCAAAAATATACTTTCAGTCGTTTCTGTTTCTGTGGAAGCAGGAGAGTCATTGCTCAAAGTAGAACATGTCAGTATAATACAGTTATAGAGCATAATACAATTATAATGCCATGCAGCATAAACAAAGAAAATTACATAAATTGATTTTTTAAAATAATTTATTTCACCAAAATTAAAATTAAATGTAATATATCTCCCTGAGGTTTCTTCTTCTTTTTTCCCCTGCTAAAAGGGTTTTTTAAAGGAGTTTTTCCCTGGCCGATGTGAGGGTCTAAGGACAGAGGGTGTCGTACCATGTACAGTCTGTGAAGCCCTTTGAGGCAAATCTGTGATTTGTGATTTTGGGCTATATAAATAAAATGGATTTGATTTGATTTGATATATATATATATATATATATATATATATATATATATATATATATGTTAGTGCCCACAAAAATGGGGGCTCCATATGCTATACATGTTTTTTTTACTTTTTTTTACAACCTGTACTTCTCACCTCTCCTCTTTGCTCTGTGTAAACAGCCTGCAGTGCAATCTAAGGTTGACCGAATTTTTGTCACGCAAGTTTTAAACCAGACATGTAGAATTAAGTTATTTTGATGAAATATCACAATTAATTTTCATGACGGACGTTTTTGTCACACATGATCCATCCAAGAACTGTGAAAAAGTTGATAATCCGACAATGATTTCTGTTTTTACAGTTCCGGGCTATAAGAAATGGTTCAATGTGGGCAATTTTTTAAAGAAAAGCTTTTCAAACCCAGCTTTTTGGGGTTCAGAGAGTTAATGTAGACATTAGGAAGAATCACACTAATGTGTGAACATTTGATGAGTCCATGCTTATTCTCTTATTTGCCTTTACACATGATCAGATCATAATTATTCTGTTGGTTCCACTAATAAAATGATAAAAAGAGCACATCAATTGAATCAAAAAGTAGTACAGAAACATTCACTCAGTGGTCAGTTTATAAGGTACACCTGTACTAATCCAATCCAATAATTATCAGTGTTCATGTTTAGCATCAAGGTCATAGTTAGTGGTGGTGTATGGTGTATTTGTCAGGCCGGGCTCAAGTCAGGACTCAGATGCAGATCAGGTGAACTTAAAAGTTTCTTTATTCAAAGAATGCAGCAGGGTAAGTCCTCACAGAGTGAAAGAAAAGGGCTATGAAACACCTGACTCTGAGTAAAAACTAAACAAAGAAAAGTTGCTCCAAAGGAGGAAAAACACTGAAACCTATCTACACTAATAAACTAAATAGATAAATCCTAATCTAAGACGGCTGACTCAAAAGCTGAGGAACTAAGACCTGCTCTAAACTAATAAATTACAAAGAAAAATCACTCATGCGATGAATCAAAAAGGGCGAAAACAAGACAAGCTGTGGCAAGGAGGAGATAACTGGTTGGTTTGGTGACGGGTCAAACACACTGGACCAAGACAAGGGAAAACACAGACTATTGGAACACATGGAGGGAAGGGAGCACCAGGTGAACACAATCGGTGATTAGGGGAGACAGATGACAGACGAGGAAGGGCAAGTGACCTGAAACGAGAGGAGAGTTACTATTTCAAAATAAAACAGGAAATAACAAGACCAGAACACAAAATAAAACACAACCTCACCTCGGTGTGACACTATTATTGAGAGATGCTTCCTATAATCTGCCCCCCGCCATGTATATAATAGGAAGGTAAAAAAAATGAAATACCTCTCTTTATAATGTAGTCCAGGACAGCAAAACTACAAACTAGAACCTCTATTAAAAAAAACATAATAAATATACACAGTCCTGACAATGTCAACAACAGAACATTACAAACTTTGTCAAGGTAGAATTTATGACAGAGCTGTTGCACAGGTGTATATAATAAAGTGGACGGTGTGGATGACATTTGGATTGACATATGATCATCCTTTTTGTACAAACACATCCTCACAGCGAATGAATGACAATAACAATAACAGGAAAACCATACTTTAATCTGTTCACAGCACAAGAAGATGATGTGACGGTGACCAACGTGAAGCACTGGATACCTTCATCCACCACTCAGACTTCACCCAACAGGACGGAGAATCCTGATGTGTCCCATCGAACTGACACCAGTAAGCTTCACTAATATTGTACCCATTTGTGCCAAATCAAAGGCGTACTATAACTACATTTGTACCAAAAAGAATATTAAGCCAGACAAACAGAGAATCAGGAGCATACATGAGGATCATTTTATGTTTAGTATTTCTCTCTTATTGGCAGGACCCGTTAACACGACAACAGTGGTGATCGGCTGTGCTTCATTGGTCATCGTCTGCGCTGTCTTCGGAATGAGCTTCTTTTTTTATAAAAGGTAAGCTCAAGAAGACCAAGGGTTTGATGAAACATTGATTCATATATATGGTATTATATAACAGTGAAGCCAATCCAGAAGTGCCTTAAACCTGCAACTCCACTGGTTGTAAAGAAGTCTGATTGAATAGAAGCGTATGAGAAAATGATCCTACTTCTAACTTAATTTATTACCTCAGTAAACCTTTTCCTAATAAGTTTGTGTTTACAATTTAAAGTAGACAACATTATGTGTCACGGATCAGGCGGACCCAAACCCAGAATCACAGGCAGAGGCAGGAGTAGGCAAAAGAGACTTTACTAAAGACAAAAGCAGTGTTCTAGGAAAAGGTACAGATACGTTAGGCAGGTCGATAACAGGAAGCAGGCAAAGGTCAAAAATCCAAAAATAACCCAACAAGTAATCAAAGAGCAGGCAGGAGCACTAACGAAGATCTGGCAATGAGGCAGAGGAACTGACAGGCTTAAATAGAGCGATACACTGCAAAAAAGGTGTGTCTAAAAACAAGATAAAAACACTAAATCTGAGGGACAGATAATTTCACTTGACAAGATTTCTTAAATTCTATCCACCCATTATCGTTAACCGCTTATCCGCACTCGGGTCGTGGGGGGCTGGAGCCGATCCCAACTGACATTGGGTGAGAGGGTACACCCTGGACAGGTTGCCAGACTATCACAGGGCGGACATATAGAGACAGACAATCACACTCTCATTCACACCTACGGGCAATTTAGAGTCACCAGTTAAACCTAAGCTGCATGTTTTTTGACTGTGGGAGGAAGCCGGAGTACCCGGTGAGAACCCACACTGACACGGGGAGAACATGCAAACTCCACACAGAAGAGTGGTGCTAACCATTACACCACTGTGTAGCCCTTAAATTAAGATCGTTAAATCTAGAAATAAGCATGTAGAACCCCCTAAAATAAGAAATAACTCTTAAAATCTTGGGTGCCAGATTCAATTAGGTCACAATAAATGTTGCCTTTATTTCCTTTGTCTGATCCATCTCAGCCTTAATAACTTTACTAAGTCATAAAACCAGATAGATGAAATAGATTTCATATCAACCAAAAAGGTTTATGTATGAAAAAAGTTGACAAAGACGAAAACGAAGGACATTTTCACTATAGTTTTAGTTAGTTTTGTAACCACACAATACAGTTTCATTTAGTTGTCCTTTTTAAAAAAAACTTTCGTTTTAATTTTTATTTCAGTTAAGGAAAATGTTTTTTCAATTCTAGTTTTTGTTACTTCGTTAATTTTCGTTAACTATAATAACCTTGGTGATTTACAAGAATGTTTTCTTTATGCCATAGGAGATCAATAAACAACATCCCAACAGAGATAGAAGCAGAAGAACAGTTGCCCATGAATAATGTTTCACCTGAATCACCGTCGTAGAGTTTGCTCCCTGCATCTGACATGGCATTACTGGAGCTCATTGGACCATCCAGTGACATTTGTTTTTTGCACATCCCCGAGGAGTTAAAACTCCTTCAACTTTTTTTCTGAGCTGATCTCAACCTAATATGAACTGCACATTTTAAGCAGCTTTAATTTTAAAGACACTGTGACCATCTGTATGCTTGATATTTATGTTTCTTATTTTTAATCTCATGAAAATATCAAAACCGATAATATTCTGTTTAGCTAGAACCATATGTAGCTTATTACTTTGTGCTATACAAATCCTAACTGCAGTAACTACATTTTTTGTCAAAATTGAGTTATAACTAAAAATGAACTCCTTGATGTCTGTTTTGTCTTGTGACAAAGTATTAGATTTCAATTTTGCTTTATTTCAGATAAATAATTATATAAAAACCACAAAATCCAACTCAAAACCAAGCAGTAATTGCACTTACCACGGTCAGCGTTGGATATATATACTCATTTAAACATAAAAATAATATAAATTATAAGTTTATTTTAGGGAAATTTAGGGAAAGGGAACTTAATATCTAGATAGTGATGAAGTAAAAAAGTGAGATAAAATTATATTAAGACTAAAATATAACATTTCTTTATAATATTAAGTCTAAAATACACAAATCTTTGAATAGAGTTGTTAAACACTTTTAATTACACTTATAACAAATCAATTTGAACATTTTTATTCACTGAAAACTAAATATAAAAGCTGAAGGAAGACAACAACGTTGTTTCTGCACTGAGTGCAGTAACTATGTTTTTTGGGTCAAAGGTCAAATAAATCATCATGATTTTTTTTACATAAAAATGATGTCATCAATTCATGTAAAAATAAGTGTCATATCACTTGACATTTGGCTGTCCAGTTAAAAAACAGTGTAGAGCTCAATTATTCTCTAAAAACAATTTAATACATTAGTGTGCCACACCTTTACCCTAGGTGACATGGTGCAATGAATAGTCCTGTCATAAAATAGTCTTGGGCACTGCTCAAGGATCTTTTAGGGACTTATTCAGACTTTTCCTGAAAATGTCTTTTCACTGTGAACTAATAATGTTGGTGCTGAGACAGGCAAGGGAAGTTGGAAAGTTTTGGCTTGTACAGAGAAACAAAGAAAATAGAGCGGATCTCCAACCTTTTCCTATATGTAAGGCTTTGGCGATAGTCTGCACTTCATTTGTGTCTTTGTATATTAAAAAATATTAAGTTGGAGAGTTTAAAAGTTTTGCCATTAGACATATAGGCAATTAAAAGACTGATATTTTGTATGACTAGGCAACAGAAGTAGCCTACATAACTAAAATAAAAAAAAAAAAATATATATGTGTGTAAAATAATTGTTTAGTTTGCAGCCAGACCTTTTAATTCATGTTTTATTATTTGGGGGCATTAGCAGGCTAGCTTAGTAGCTACATAGGCTGGCTAAGTAGCCTATAGCTTTTTTCTACCCAAAAAGCTAAAGGCTAGTACGGCTAGTTTTGAACTAAGCTAGCACTCTAGCATGTATGTATTTCTTCAGTTTGTAGCAGAAGACTAGGTTTTATAATTTAATCTCTTAATTTTAATCTTAATCTTTTAATACTAAACTTGTCTGAGATTCTTAAACCTGAGAGTTAATTATTTGCCTCGCTGTTTTTTGGTTGGCTGCTGTACCTGTAAGCTATTGGTACTGAGCCACAGACACTGATTCCTCAGTGTCTTTTTTTTTTACAGTTTTAAACTGAATATATATATATAAGAATCAGCAAATTATTCTATTTAATCAATATTTTTCACAGCGTACCAACTTTCCTGGAATCGGGATTGGTTGCAAGACTTTGCTTTTAAATGAATATTTCACCCAAAATGATGAGATATGACACTTGCTCACACCTGTGACACTGTTTACGCTGTGTTTTTTGTTTCGGAAATTCTGAGCATCTGATAGATACATCAGGCTTGGCTTATACCGCACAAGTTCTGTGAGAATTTGTAAACTGTTGTAAAAGTTTTGAGATCGCTTTGCATTTTTGGGATGAAGTATTCCTTCCGTGACTAGCTGACTGATGTATAGATGTATGACTGTATGACACTTGTATAGCTTTACTATGATGCATGTCAATGACAATTACTGTATGTCTGTAATATTCAAATATGTATAATTTCCAGACATAACAGAAATCTTGTCAACAGACATAACAATATTTGTGGAAATTTTTTTTTTTTTAATTATGATTTGTAAAAACTCAATTTTGTTTTTTATCACTGTTGTTCTGTGTGCCTGCTTATGTACTGTGCCAAGACCAAGACCACCATGAAGTAAATAATCAATAAATCAGTTTTTATATTGATCCAGATCAGACTGTTCTACTGGCCTTTTCCCACTAAATGAATATATCAACATTAGATGATTATCTATGAAACATCTCATAGTATGAATATTTTGTGAGACCACCAATAGTTAACCCTACAATACTGACGTTAAAAATATTGATATTTGATTTTCTCAATATTGTCTGCCACTCGTGACATGTTTTATATGTCATTGTTATGTGTGATTTTGCTCTTTGCTGTCCTTTTATATGATTAAAAATATTCTTTAAAAAAACTTCCATCCAGTATTGCAAATTTACGGAGCCCCCCAGGGGACACGGGGAAAAAAAAAAGATGGGTGAAAAAAAAAAAAAATGATGGGTGAAAAAAAAAAAAGGGACGGACTTTTGCGAGATCCCGAGATACTTTTGCGAGATCCCGAGATAGTTTTGCGAGATCCCGAGATAGTTTTGCGAGATCCTGAGATACTTTTGCGAGATCCCGAGATAGTTTTGCGAGATCCTGAGATACTATTGCGAGATCCCGAGATACTGACGAAAGAAGAGGAGCAATGGAGGAGCGATATTCGCCTATTTTCCGGCCTTCTAACTGGAATAGCGTCACGAAAACCGCACCAATTTCCCCCAGGATGGTTTTATTTTGTACAGAAAACTAAGACTGACATTTCACAGGCTTGATCAACTCCCCAAAATCAGCAAGTCTGGCGAAAGATTAAAGTAACCGGGCCGAATATACGTCCTAGTGCCCAACGGCAGCCAGAGTGCTTAGGGACCCTCGCAAAAGTGCAACGTCTTTCTTTTCTATTTTTAATAACTCACTGGAAATTCATCTAATAAACACCAAACGACTTCTGATGTGTTCATGAACTCACTGTGGACTTCCCACACCCTTTATTTTCAATGTACACCTTTTCAATTCCTTTTATTCAGTGTGTACAATATTTAAGCCTTTTATTTTGTAATAGCTCTCTTGTTTTTATAGATATCAACACCAAACCACTTCTGATGTGTTCATGAATTCATTGTGGATTTCCCACAACCCTTTATTGTCATTAAAAACTCTTTCAATTTTTTTAAAAGGCATAAGTAATCAGTATATATAATTATTTCATATCTTAGGCTTTTATTTTGTAATAGCTCACTTGATTTTATAGATATCAACACTAAACCACTTCTGATGTGTTCATGAACTCATTGTGGATTTCCCACAACCCTTTATTTTCAATAAACCCCCTTTTTTAAAGGCACAAGTAATATGTGTGTATAGTTCTTTCATATATAAGGCCTTTCTTATTTGATAGCTGTTTGAATCAGTCAAAACCCTTTAGTTTCAAGCAAAACCTTTACAAGTTGTTTAGATATAAGGAGCAATAAGCATGTATATTCTATTCATACTTAAGGCTTTTATTTTTTAATAACTCACTTGTTTTTCTACATATTGACTTCAAAACACTTCTGATGTGTTCATGAACTCACTATGAAGCTTCCACAGCTTCTTGCTTTCCTTTAAAACCCTTACAAGATTCTTAGACATCATTCATTTCTTTACATTTCTCATTTTTTATTTTGACTTCACTGTTCTTTTTCTTCAAAATTGCTGCTGTTAATTCAGGTCAAGCATGCAAATTGTCATTCAAGCATGACACATACAACCTTTCAGGTAGTTTAGCATTAATTGCAAGCTGTTAAAGCAAAGTGAATAAACAAAAATATGATTACTACAGCCACAAGTATGCATCTGTACTTGACCATCAGCTTGTGATGCTTTCCAAAACAGAAAATCGAGAACAACTATAGCAAGCAATAGTGAGGAGTTAAAATACTAAGAGCAGTCTTTGTCTTTTGTTGAACATAGTCATATATAAATTGGGCTGCACAGTAATTAAATACGTAAATTACATTTTTATTCATTGTCTTACAGATGTCTTATGATTGGTGACACACTGGAAGGAATGGTATCTGAAATTTAAAGTGTTTGTTTTACGACAATAAAGGATGTGGGGAATCCACAATGAATTCATGAACACATCAGAAGTGGTTTGGTGTTGATATCTATAAAAACAAGAGAGCTATTACAAAATAAAAGGCTTAAATATTGTACACACTGAATAAAAGGAATTGAAAAGGTGTGTATTGAAAATAAAGGGTGTGGGAAGTCCACAGTGAGTTCATGAACACATCAGAAGTCGTTTGGTGTTTATTATATGAATTTCCAGTGAGTTATTAAAAATAGAAAAGAAAGACGTTGCACTTTTGCGAGGGTCCCTAAGCACTCTGGCTGCCGTTGGGCACTAGGACGTATATTTGGCCCAGTTACTTTAATCTTTCGCCAGACTCGCTGATTTTGGGGAGTTGATCAAGCCTGTGAAATGTCAGTGTTAGTTTTCTGTACAAAATAAAACCATCCTGGGGGAAATTGGTGCGGTTTTCGTGACGCTATTCCAGTTAGAAGGCCGGAAAATAGGCGAATATCGCTCCTCCATTGCTCCTCTTCTTTCGTCAGTATCTCGGGATCTCGCAAAAGTATCTCGGGATCTCGCAAAAGTATCTCGGGATCTCGCAAAAGTATCTCAGGATCTCGCAAAAGTCCGTCCTTTTTTTTTTTTTCACCCATCATTTTTTTTTTTTTTCACCCATCTTTTTTTTTCCCCGTGTCCCCTGGGGGGCTCCGTACAAATTAAGCGCTAAACACAAGATATAGTGTTTCCTCCTTTCCAGATGGTGGCCATATCTCCTGGACTTGAGTTCATCAACTTCTCTAGAAGTAAATTTCAGTATACAGACTGTATACATAGTTTACATATAGAAAGTTTGTGGCATGAAGTAATGCAAACAAACTTGCCTGACTGTTGCTGTTATATTTTATCGCTCTTCTTCACACTGAAGCACACAGCTGGTCATGTACACCAGTGTGGATTATAACCCACTCATGATGAAAACATTTGTATGAGTAAAATGCCTTTCACAGGAAACCCTAACCCTAACCTAATGTTCCCACTTTGGTAGTTGCAAAATATTTAATGTACCATTCTTATTCCTGAAAGGCATGTGTGGTATTAATCCATTATTCCAAGTAATGTTTGACTGTGTTCCCACGAAATTAAGGGTCACAAAAAACAGCCTTTTATGGGGAAGAATTTAAATCCCAGCGGAGTCGTTTTGGGAGTTTATCTATCAATGCTGCAGCCAAACTTTGCACTCCCCTGCCCTTAATACAGCTCTTACTCTTGTAATCCAAATAAAAAGGAACAGTGTTTTTTTAGGGAAATAACATGGCCCTTTTTACAGACCACAGACTGCCAAAAAAAGTCCCAAAAAGACTTAATATAAAGAAAGAAAGACACACACAAAAGTTTCTTTTTTAGTCAAAGTAGAAAAGTCTGCCAGCAGTTTTTTTTATATATATATATATACACTCACACTATAGCACAATCACAATGCTCTCCAGTTAAAGCTCAGTATTGGCTACTGGGAGCTTTAGGCTGTGAATCGCAAATTCTAAACTTGCATCTCGTCTGGATGTAATTACATCCAATCCAGAGATAAAAACACACACCAAAAAACAGTCACATTGCAACATTCCTTGTCCGTTAAAAACACGTTTTCAACAATTTTTTCAACATTTTCAACAATTTCAACACACTTGTCAGTCTGTTTTAGTCTGTCATCCCGGCTGGTTTAACCTGAGGGTTCTTTAATTTAAGGTCCTTGAAGACGAGCAACACTAAATAACGCCTCGAATTATCACGTGGTGGAACTGCTGGCCGAGTCTTCTTGGTATTTCAGCCATTGAGATCACGTCGTCGGTCATGAGGAAGGCAGTTGGCCCGATGCGAGTCCACACACACCTCTCACACAACGGGCCGCCGTGGGACACACCATCAGACTGGACAGAGACAACAACAAAAAGAAGACTTAAAAATAATAGCAAGCAATGTCTCTGAAGGTGTTACAGCTCTCATGGTTAGTTTTTGTACGACTTTTTCCAATTAAAACCTTCAATCAAGAAAGTGCTACAGCATGTCAGATAGAAACATTGCAAGAAAATACAGCAATTAAAAAAATAATGAAGCCGAGAACCAGGTGTGGACACAAGCCGTTACCTGGACCTGAGCCTGCTCTGACTATGTACAAGTATGAATGGAAGTGAACCACATGACCACACTATCGTATTTGGAGGTAAAAGAATATTTGTTTGTTACGTTAGTGAGGAGAAGCTGATATGTTCTTACACATTTCATCTGTTGTTTGCACATGATGAATGCTGAGCCGGGTGTGGTGCAGTTGGGACAGTCTGTGACACAGCAGGGGAGGGGGTTGCCCACCGGCATCTCCGACTTCAGGAAGTATTCCTAAAGATGACAGGAAGTGATGATTGTTATACTGGAATGAACGTTTGAGAGATTTCTCAATGGCTATTTTTATGACATCACCAAAGAAAAAAAAAATCCTTTAACAAAATCCTCAATTTGAATAGAAGATTCAATCAGATGAAACAAGCTAATCCTTATTAAATTAACACTTTAATAACTATGTGATTATATGAATCACAATAACAGGTTTGTGTCTCCCTTTGTTTGCAGCTTTTCAATTGATTATGGCGTAACTGGACATACACACGATTTGGAAACAATCCTTGGCTCCCATCACTGCAAACTAATTCTACAAATAGTAGAATATTGATACTTCTGGCAGCCAGTCACACAGGTCTGTATGTGACTGAGTGAGTCAACTACTTTGTTCAAAGGGCGGGGCTGCTTGTCCTCTGCTTTCTTATGCGTTCACACGATGCGCCTGTTTTCAAACATGTTGTCATTAGGCGTGTTTCCAGAGTACTTTTTGAGTACTTTTTGGAAAGCGGCTGCCCACTAGTTCCCATACAGGTACTTTTGTAGCGGCTAACCAACAGAGTTCCAATGTGACAACAGACCAACGTGGCAAGCAGTGTTGCCAACTTAGCGCCTATTCAGATCCCTCTAGCAACTCTTTTTCAAAAAAAGCAACTAGCGACAAAGTCAGCTACTTTTTCTGGCGTTATTGGTTACTTTTTGAGACTCGTTCCTGCTCTTCTTAATGAGCAGCGGGTGCCGTCCCAAAGCACTCACAAGCGGCCCAGTCCTCCCGCAGCAGTCTCTCCCAGCTGCAGTCAGCAGAGCAGGAGATGTTAACCCCTCAGCGCCCAGCTTGCACCAGTCTGCAAATGAATCACGAATGCTCGAAATCGCCGCCTCAACCGCATCGACAAGTCAGTTGCAGTAACCGGTGAAAGTTGGGCAAATCTTGGGTGGATCCTCTCTCCCAAGCCACACCCATAGCTCACCAGAGGGAAAAGTACCTAATGGAAACGCGTCTATTGGCCTCATAAGGACAGTGCTTTTACTTCACTCATCTCATTTCAATCTCAATCTCATTGTCTCTCCATGAGACGTGCAAGTGACGGAAGAGGGCCTTATTATATCATTAAGCTTATTATTACTCGTTTGTTTCTGGGACAAAAGAATACTAACTTCTTTTATCCAAAATATTCACATCATAGACACTACCATAAACTATTCATGTAACACGTTGCCCACAAAATCACATTGACCAAACATGGGAAGCCATATACTAGGTTTGGACCTAGTTTTTTTAATGTTGACTGTGAATTTGAATTCATAATATCAATGTTACGAAGCTTCAAAATGTTTGGTTTTCTGTTAAAAAGTATTACATTATAAACATGAGCAGTCCTAAGCAGAGATACATCACCGGTAGCTACAAATATCTGTCTTAATTTCTGTTGAAACTGCTGCCTCAAAGAACCAATATTATGCATTTCATATTCCAGGTAGTTTGAAGAATAGGCTGTGTTTTATGGCTTGACAGCTGTATAAGAGGAACCAACTGGGGAGCCTGTGGAATAATGTGCTCAGCACTATGCAAGTTAGATGCTCTCCAGAGTGTGTGTTCTGCAGATGTGTTTTGCATTACACTGAATTACATCATCACCAGCCTCTTTTCTCTGGGGGGAGAAAGGCAGGAGTGAAACTTCCATCCTGCTGCACTGTGGTTGCAACAGAAGTGGGTGTTGGTTTTTTTTCTCTCTGCATGGTTCAGGCGCCAACAACAGCACTCCATTACGGACACTTGTTAAACAGCAATGGGAACAAGAACAGAGAAGTCCAAAAATTGAAGTGTACACAAATTCCACTTCAGTTTGCTTCCTTGTTTTTTTGTGTGTGTGGCTCGATTCACAACACCTGCTCCCTGGTTGTCACAAACTGGACGGAGAACTCTGCAACATCTGGCTTACAACAAATCCAACCCTTTCTGAAAGCTTGTCTAATCCAGGCTGCATTAAACCTCTTGGTTTTGACACTTTAAAGACTAAACAGCTACTTGTGTTTGACTTACTGCATCTGCTGTGGGTACGCTACAATTTGGATCACTGAGAACAACACTTAACACTCCATTGACCTCTTCTCTTATGCTTTATAAAGTATTCTTTTATGGACCATAATCTACCAAATGCAAACAATAAGCAAAATTAATTCAGTCATATTCATGCAGAAATATCCATTCCTGAATTACCCAAACACTGACTTCCTATGCATCACATTACAAGCACTATATCACCAGACCAGCCTAGATGTCTAGCGATATAAGTGCAGGAAGTGAAAATGCTTAGTGCAGTCTGCAGGGAAACGATCTGAATCATGTTGGCTAAAAATGTGCGATGAATTACTTATGAAGCCACAGCAACATCCTATTTCTCCTTAACACAACCACAACATCCTGCCAGCTACATTAAAAAGCTGCCAAAAAGAAAAGTATGGGAGACGGATCATTGTTATAAAACCGAAAGCAAACACTGATAATCAGAGGAAAGGCTGGGTGAAAAGACAGGAAGAAATGGACATAAAAACTTTTGAACTGGCTTTAAATGTTTGCAGATGTTTGTCATAACAATATGAGATTAAATGGTGGATAAATTTGAATATGTGAGTGTATACATGAATGAACCTGCAGAAGCATTTAGGACACAGAGTGTGTGATGGTGTCTTACCCCAGCCATTGTGAGGATTCGGCGGACGGTCTTAGTGATGATCAGTGAGGTCTTGGCACGGGTCACCGCCACGTACAGCAGGTTCCACTCATCGGCAGGAACTTCATCTGAGTAGGGAAGAGATATTTTCAAATAATTACATTGTTAACGACTTTTTAGACTGCCCTCAAATTTATAGGAAGTGAATAAAAGAACAAAGCCTCTCATGAGCCGGGATCCGCCCCAGAAAGTACCTGGCTCGGTCAGGTACTTTCTGAGCCGCTACTGACTAGTTAACGCCGATTGGATATGGTTGAAGTAGCGATTTCGTGCATGCGTGATTCATTTGCAGACTGGTGCGAACTGGATGCTGAGGGGTTTACAGTTCCTCTATCTGCAGCTGGGAGAGACTGCTGCGGGAGGACTGGGCCGCTTGTGAGTGCTTTGGGACGGCATCTGCTACTCTTTAAGAAGAGTAGGAACGAGTCTCCAAAAGTCTCCAATTACACCAGAAAAAGTCACTGGATTTGTCGCTAGTTGCATTTTTGAAAAATAGTCACTAGAGGGGTCTGAATAATCGCTAAATACAGCGACAAAGTCACTAAGTTGGCAACACTGCTTGCCCTGTCAGTCTGTTGTCACATTTGAACTCTGTTGGTTAGCCGCTACAAAAGTTCCTGTATGGGAACAGAGACTAAGGGGAACTAACTAGTGGGCGGAGCCAAAACACTCAGCCACTTTCCAAGAATTACTCAGTGGAAACACGCCTAAGAGAACTATCTTATGCATGGGTAAGCAAACCCAATTTGCAAGAAACAGGAAACAGATTTCTTCTGTATAGGATCGCAGAGTCTACATTTTGGTAAACAATGAAAAATCTATGTAAAAAAACTAGACAAAGACATACAGAAGGAGAAGTTGGAATGGTAGTGCAGGTTGTGCATTGAAGAGGGAACTTTGGTAAAGTCATCGGTGACCATCACTGTGTCAAACTCCAGACCTTTCGCCTTGTGGACCGTCCCCAGTATGAAATCTGAAACAAAACAGCAAACATATTATTTAGTGGAGTGCAATATACAGTGGAAAAAAATTGGCTCACCTATATGTTATATAACATTTTACAAGCATTTAAAATGATCATCGTCTAATGTTCCCCCAAGCACCCCCCCCCCCCCCCCCCCCCACACACACACACACACAAATGTCTTCAAGGTATGAGAAAATGAGTACTGCTCAAGTCTACACTAGCCTTTAACCCATTAAAAACCTAAATTCGCCTCTAAAAACACCCTCTAAAACCTAAGCATTGTTTCAAAAACAACCTTGCAAAATCTGAGGGTTTTCTGTCAACGTTTCCTAAATAATTAATTTCTCAGCCTCTGTAGCAGACAGAGACGATAAATAAAAACTATTTGAAAGCTTTACAGGTGCATCTCAATACATTAGAATACCATAGAATAGTTTATTTATGCAAGTAATTTAATTCAAAAAGCGGAAATAACACATTAGATCCATTACACACAGAATGAAACATTTCATGTCTTAATTTATTTAATTTCTTCTAATTACAATGATTATGGTTTGCATTTAATGAAGACCTAAAATTCAGTGTCTCAAAAAAATTCAATATTACAAAAGACCAATTTTAAAAAGTATGTTTAATAAGTAAATGTTGTCTTCTGTAAAGTATGTCATCTATATGACTCAACACTTGGTTCGGGATATTTGACTTGAACTACTGGAAATTGACTTTTCCATCCTATTCTAATGTATTGAGATGCACCTGTATATAACACTTAATTTAAATAATATATAATAACTTGGCTTTCAATTTCAATTTGAGAACAGTATAGTTTGTCAGTTTTGCTTTGACTGGATTGTGTATTCAGTTGTATTTGATCTCAGAACGAAACGTCCTGCCGCTTTCATCACCCACTGAATCATCACATGCTTCCTCACATCTTACATCCTGTGCTCTCTGCTGCTGAATTGACAATGTACTGTACTGGAAATGGACTTTTCCATCATATTCTAATGTATTGAGATGCACCTGTAACTGTAAAACATTGCCTTGTCCTACAGTGCATTAACATTTTCTAAAACATCAATAAACAACAACAAAAATAATGAAAATGTAATATCTGTGTGGCACAGAAAGAAAAAAGTGATAGCAATATTTTCAATAAAACAAAGTGTCAGTTAAAAGTAATGCAATAACTATATAAAAGTTTGTTTGCAGTGTTTGCAGTTCGTGTACAACATCATCCTACTGTACCTATTACAAACTACTCGCTATCTGTCATTGCTAGGCGGCAACCTCTGTGCCTGAGCAGGGAGGCAAACCAGGAAGTGCCTTAAGCTGCATTCTACCGAAAATTCCAGCAGGGGGCGCTAAGTTTGGTTGCTAATTTCTGTCTATTCATTTCAGTGCAAAAATGAGAAAACTTCTCACTTTATTTATTACCTCAGAAATGTTTTTAGGACAACACTATGGTCTCAATCACTAGTAAAATTCTTCAAGACAATTTGATGTTAATAGTTCTAATAATGGCCCCATTTAGAAGAAAATAGAAGATAAAGAATCATATGATTTGAGGCGTGGCTACCTTTGATTGACAGGTCACTAACAAGGTGAGCCGTCATCAGGAGAGAAGCAGAACAATGCGTATCCACAGCAACGTGTCAATAAAGTTATATATAACGTTATATAGATATAAAAAAGGACGTTTACCAGTTTGGTCTCATAACTTTGACCCATGCTTCCAATGGGCCACAAACCAATGGGTGACGTCACGGTGACTACGTCCATTATTTATATACAGTCTATGGTCATTGCACTTCATCGGTTATGTGTCTTAAAAATTACGACATCATCCAGAACATGCGGACGTCGCATCCGATCTTAAAGGTATATACACACACACACATACAGTATGTTGTGTGATGACCCCCCTCCCCCCTCTGTGTGTTGTGGCATGTTGTATTTCTCTTCCTGTGTAGGAGGAGCCACAGGCCATGCCACTCCTCCAGTCTGCAGAGTGCTGGAGGAGTGTCAGGAGAACACCTGATGATAACAACAAAAATAGCTCATAAGAGTTTAATTTTCTTGATAATAACCAAAATCCTTAACTGGAAAACCATGGAAAATGTTTAGATATCAGCTCTTAAATTAAACTCTTATGAGCTTTTTTTGTTGTTATCATTATCTTGTCCAAACAAATGTACCTTTAGTTGTACCAGGCATTAAAACGAACAATAACTTGAAGAAAATAAGGGTGGTCTATTTATTTTTTCCATGACTGTAGAGGAGCTGAGGCCTCAGCTCGTCGCTCTCCTTCACAGCCACCAACTTTGTTTGGTGTAGCTGGTTTGTTCTTTGTTAGTTACTTTCATCTTAAACACCAGCATTTCATCACATCGCATGGATGCACACACCTCACCACTGATAACTGATTCACATAATTGAGTATCTTTGTGTTGTTTTAATTTAACAAATAAATATTTGTTACTTATAATCTGAAAACATGTGTGGTCTCCCTTGTTTGTCATGAGCGATGAGCCGGTTCATGACAGTTGCATCCAGTCTAAAAGGGTAAAAGATGCAGATAACATGACCATGGATGACAAATTTACTTGCATGTTTATGTCTAGGTCCTGAAAGTGGCTAAGTAGAAAACTTTTTTTTTTTTCTCAAGCTGTGTTTATGTTAGTTTCAGTTCGTTTTTTTGCATACCTGCTGCGTTGAAGTCCTCTACAAAGCACCTTTCCAGGCGGCTGACCAGTTCAGGGATGCGATTTCCGTACTTTTCGACAATGTTGACTTTGCCGTCCAGTTCCAGATCCTCAGTCTGTTGGACGTACCTCTTTAGAGCAAAGAAGCCACAACCTTCATTTCTTTTGGCAAAGGAGCGAAGCATCGGATCCTTGATGTCTGAAGGCAAAGCAAATTCAACATTAATGGTCAAGTGGCAGGATTTTTTTTCTTAAATTGAAGGTTGAAAATGTGTATGAAGCTCACATTTTTTCCCTTTCATGAGGTTCCAGATGTCCATGATCCTATCCAGGCCGATACCTGGGAGGCCCTGAGGGAAAAGGTACACTTGTAAGTGCCTGATATGGGTTTTTAGATGTTTATCACATCTAAAATAAGGTGCATTCATGACATAAAGTATGTTTGAACGAGGGAAGCACGATGTAATCTACACGTTATCGGCCGATACTGGCTTGAAAATGAACTATCGGCCAACACGCCAATATCATAAACTGATTAAATAATGGAGTGCACTACACACTCTGTAGTGGGCAGCACATTACTGTGTTCCTTGCTCAAGGGCACTTCATTCCTTGACCTGTCAGTACCAGGATTCGAGCCGGCGACTCTCCAGTTACAAACCCGATTCCTAACCTCTAGGCCACAGGTTCTGATTATGGACTGAAGCTGCTGATATTTCTGCTCTTGTTTTAAGTTAAATTTGAATTTAATCAGCAGTCTGTAAGGTACATGTAGTTTTATTCAATTTGGGTTTAATTGCTGTACAGTTGCACTTTTGTTCCCAGTGAACACAGGTTATGTTTACTTATTATGCCAACTGGGAAACTGGCCAAATTTGCCCCAATTGTGGGTATTAGTCGTGTGGGAAAAAAATATCGGTATCGGCTAAATTAGTTGTAAAAAAATATTGGATATCGGCAAAAAATCCAATATCGTGCATCCCTAGTTTGAACTACTCCCCTTGTGTGCGTTTGTTAGTGTATGTATGACTCACTCCGATGAGGTGGATCTGGCACTGCGGGTTGGAATCGGTGAGCCGGACGGCTTCGCTGAACACAGTGATATTGCATCTAGCCAAGATGGCCGTCTTCCCCTGGCCAAGACTGACCCCCGTGTTCAAAGCCTCTCCAATCTTGTCTGCGTCCTCGTCACACACACCGCCTATAGAGCGCCATGTAACACACACGAACATGATGTCAAAACTGTCAACTTCCAGGGATTTAAAAGCATCCATCTTCTTCTTGAAGTAGGAGAAATGTTTATAGTATTCACCTTTTTGCTTTCCTCCTACTAGAATCTTCTCCACTCCTTTACAAACTTGAAGGATGGTGGCGCCCACGTAGGCGATCTCTGCACCGAACCGGAAGCTCTGAACAAATCAGTAGGAATGAGGTTAATATTCTGATTAACACAAACTCTTTGTATATAGACCCTTTTACTGTTTGTCCACAATGATGACGTAGAACGTATGGGCTCGCATTCTGATAACGGAAGTGGTATTGTACTCCAGCCGTTCTGACTGACAAAAAAGCATTTATAAGCATTTACAAACGGTTCCCAGCATCAATATGTCTTTTTGTTGCGTATACGGTTGTAGGAATCGCACCGGTGGACTGAAGTTTTTTAGGATTCTAACAGAATGAACATTTCAGAGCATCCGACGGCATCTGTGGCTGCAGGTGATTAAACGCGTGGACTGGAATGAGGACAGAACTAGAAATGCTGGCGTCTGCAGCACCCACTTTATATCAGGTAAGGTTATCTATCTACTCTTTGATTTAACGGGAAGCCTTGTTTACATTAGCGATTGTCTGTACTATTTAGAATAGTAATCAAATGCAGCTAAAGTTTGATAAGCCGGCAATAGATTTGGCTAGTAGCCTGCTAAGCTAAACAAACGAACGGCATCATTGGACTCCAGTAGGGCTGGGCGATATATATCAATATTACAGATATATTGATATATTTTTAAATGTGAGATGGAATTAGAACATATCGCATATATCGATATAGTTTAAAATATATATATTTTATATATAAATGCTGCCCTTACTTGGGTCATATTTAGTTATTTTGTAATGTTCGTTATTCTTTTCTCATATAAATATATTTATTTCTGAAAAATATTGGCCTTTTATAGGCTATTTTTATTTAAGATATTTTTTATTTAAATGTGCACTTTATGGAGCTTTGATTTTTTTAAAAAAGGTACTCCTGTTATACGGTATTTATGTTCACTTAAATAAACGGTTTCAATAAAACTACTTGTGACATGTTGTATTTGACTTTGACTGAACATTTGCTCTCACTTTGCGATAAAAATATCAGAATATATATCGTAGATATTCAGCCTAAATATATCGGGATATGACTTTTGGTCCATATCGCCCAGCCCTAGACTCTAGTAGTCCTGATGTTGTGCCTTCTGTGTTCATGTACACAAAACAACAAAGCCGATGACGCTCCGCCTGCAAATAAAACACAAGCACGTTCGTCGGCTGAAAAAGGGTCTATATAGATGTATGCATGTATAGACTTCACAACATTTAAAAGGAAGTGGAGGGAAAAGTGTTCCACAGACTTCATATTCCAGTATTATTAACGTGTTACTTGGTTGAATAAGTTTTGGAACCACAGTTCCCAACATTCTTTGGGTAATGGAAACAGGACGCAAGTTTCCCTTTGGGCAACACAACAGCTGTTTTTTGGTCTCGTTTCAGCTCCCAAAATGGTAAACAAAGTCCTGCTGATTATCCTAAACCAGTTATTCAGGCCACCCAGGATTCCATGGTAAAAAAATCTCAAATTCCACGGGGGACTTTGAGACTAGTTTCTTTGCAAAAACCTTAATATTTACAACAGATCAAAGGAAGGAATACAGAATTATTGAAAAATACAATGTTGAAATACAAGTGTAAAATACTTGACATTGCCTTTTTGGCTGTGTGTGTGTGTGTGTGTGTGTCCACATCAGCCATTACTCCTTCAGTTCTTATTCAAGGAGGATTCTTTGCACACAGGTTTACATTGACAGCAGTCCAGTAAGATTTATTCAATATTAAGATGATCTTCACTGCTGTCAGTGTCAGGAGCAAACAAGTTGTCACGTTAAAATCTCGTAATTCCACGGCCTTTCTGTTTAATGTGGTGATTCACAATTTCCAGAATACTCCACTATTGCCAAATCTTTGGGGGCCTGAATCACTGAAAATCTAAAACATTTTTTTAAAATGAATTAAAATGGACTTTTATCCTCAATACACATTGAAGATATCACCATTACGTGATCAACAAAGGACTCATCTAGCTATAAATGATGAAAAAACACACAGCATGTGTCCGGTGGTAATCCGCCGGAAACAACAAACAATCATTTGATTCCAAACATAGAAAGATTTTTTGTTTGCATGAATGATTGTGGAGATCAAACACGGAATTATACTCATAATCTCCTCACTGGTTTGTCCGATCACAATATGACTCTTATTGCAAGGAAATTGACAAAAAACAGGGTTATCTACCAACAAGAGATAATTAAACACGCATATGGAATAAGGAAACAAGCCATGGAGGCATTCAAGGAAGAACTAAGTCAAACTGACTGGAGAGCTGTTTTGCTCACAGATGATATAGAGGCCTCCTGTGAGTCTTTTATAAGCACAGTAAAAAGAACTAAAGAAAAGACTAAAGACAGCTACCCTGGTTTAATGACCACCTGTGGGACTTGATGAAAAAACGTGATCTTGCTCTGAAAGTAGCACTGAAGTCTAAATCAATTGCAGACAGACACATTTTTACAAGCCTTCGCAATAAAGTAGTGAATGGATTAAGGAAAGCAAAGGCACATTTTTTTATGGATGTTATTAAGACGGTAAAGGAAATTGTAAATTGTGCAAGAATTAAAAACATAGTAGCACCAGATTTTAATAAGCCGATTTTTAAGACAACTGAAGTTCCTGAAAATAAAGTTTATAAGATCCTAAGCACTTTAAAGTCCTCAAAGGCAAAAGATACATTTGAATGGGATTCAACAATTTTAAAGAATACTACTTGCACCCCCATTACACATCTAGTTAATTTGTCTATAAAACAGTCAATTTTTCCAGCTGCATGGAAGGCTGCAGTTGGAGTTCCCATTCTCATGGCAGGTGAACCAACTGATGTAGCCAATTATAGACCCATCAGTATTTTGCCTGTGGCATCAAAGATTGCAGAAAAAGTGGTAACTGAACAACTAACTGACTTTCTAAATTCTGGACAAGCCCTTCTTCATCCTATGCAATTCGGCTTCAGAAAAAATGACTCGACTGAAACGGCTACTTGCTATTTCCTGGCACATGGAAAGGACAGATGTGAAGTGGCAGCCAAATTGACAGCAGCGATGGCCAAAATTGCCACCTGGCTGAGTCTTGCCTGACACTAAACGTCAGTAAAACGGCATGCATGTATTTTTATATAAGAAAATTTTTTAAATCAGCCAGACTAAAAGCCCAAGAGCGCGTTAAACAACTCTCCAAAGAGGCAAATTGGATGGAGGTCTTGCACTGCCTAATTGATTATTTTACTATTGGGCTGCCAATCTTCAGAAAATCCATGCCTGGTGCAATTCTCTCAACTTGGACTGGTGCATAATGGAAGACTACATATCCTCAAGAGTCTACATCAAAATCTTTTGACAAAAGTGGCATCAACCACATCGAGAGGGTCCGTATACTGTCATACGAGCCACACCAATGGCAGTCCAGCTGGAAGGAAGTACTACTTAAACAACTGCTGCAAAGTCCAGGACTCAAAAAAGGGCAGTACTGCATTAATTGATCATATCAAGGAGAATGAAAATGTGGGAATAATGTTGACAGTGACAAGCATTCTCTTGTGGATGCTCTCAGGCAATCTGGGACAGCCGCTGGAGATGCAGAGGAAACCGAGCACTAGTGCATCGCACTTATCGCACAGATAAGTGCGATGCAAAGGCACACACACCTGCGCGCACACACACCAGCACGCACACACACCAGCACGCACACACCAGCGCACACACACTGATTTAATGTCGTTTCTGTCTTTGGAAAAAAATCAAAAATCAAATATTTGATCAAAATATCAAATATTCCTTGATACCCTAGTACCCTCACCTCGCTGGACCCCAACTTAGTCGATTTGATGCATCCAATTTTTTTTTTTTTCTTCCAATTTTTTTGTAACCCATTTTATTTATCACCCAGTTTGTCCTATTTCATGATCCTGGGCGCTACCTCGTCCCTGTCGGTCTGAGGAGAGCCCTGAACTAGCCACATGCTTCCCCCGAAGCTTCGCCCCGACCGACCAGAGGGAGGCTCTATAGCGACCAGGATCAATGCAAACCCCACACAGAAATGCACTTTTGCTGACACCGACCAGCTACGGACACCGGAGACATGGAGGTGGGGACACGCCTCCAATGCCCACAGCGTCCTGGCGGGAATCGAACCCAGGACCTTCTAGCTGTGAGGCGAGATCGCTACCAACTGCGCCACCGTGCCCCCCGATGCATCCAATGATATGTATGTATTATGTATATGTATTTCTTTTATTAGTATAATTGTTAATGTTTCCGTTTCTCTGATCTTTTGACTCCCTTTATATTATTATAATACTATGTTTTTTTTATATTACATACATAGAAAAAAAATGCATCAATCTTGAGCAAACACCTCACATAACATTTGTCACAGTTGGTAGATACCGTATTATAGAATCTTTGTTATCCTGTCATTTTTAATTGCTGTGAACATGCTTTCCAATAGAACATGGAGTAGCCAGCCAGCCAGCGTGCCCCAGTGTGTAATTGTGCATACCTGTGTCAAGTAGTAGATGTGTGTGTGGTGGACAATGTTCAAGGAGTTGACGGCTCCTTTGAAGGTGTAGATCTGCTGGTGGGGATCTCCAACCAGGATTTTCCCGCATCTCTGAGACAGAAGCACATCCATGATGGCTGAGAGAGAGGAAGGGACAGAAGGAGAGAGTTAAAAAAAAAAAAAAAAAAAATCATCATCGCAATTATACATTTCCCACGATCCTTGGACTGTGGAACTCTATCATTACCTGGAGTGCAGTCTTGAGCCTCGTCGATGAAAAGGACATCGTATTTGTCAGACAGGCATGGCTTCGGGACTTGGAGCTGCCATAACTTCAGATAACCTAAGAATAAACAGTTCTGTTGACCACCTGTGCTGCATCCCCCCAACACAGAATTACTTTTACTATTTGCAGTTTGCGTACCATCATGAGTCATGCGGAAGGCGTCTATTTTGGTCTTACTGAGTTCTTTCATTTTGTTCCAGATCTCCTTCGCGTCCTGCACAAACAACTAGGATTGCACAAAAACAGATTATGTGACTTTGCAGTGCTTATTAATTATTCACACTAAATATATAAAGTGTGTGACTTGTTTACATAAATGTCTTCATACCGCTATTTCACCCTCGGGTATATCTTGCCTCTGGCCATCCCTGTTTTTAATGTAGCAGGGGACATGCCTGGCCCTGATGGTCTCATCCGTTGAAGCCATGAAGGCGTTGAGAGTTGTGGTGACCACTTTGGCCTTGCTAAAGGCGCCACGGCCCTTAGGCAGAACAAAGCTGATGGAGAATGGCTTCATGTTGAGGGTCAGCTTCTGGTGATTATGATATCTGCAGGAGGGAAGATAACAGAAGTACAACAAGTGATACTGATAAACCTCAAGTAGAAGACAAGTTAATACGGAAATGAAAGGCAAACAAGCTAAAGAGAACGTTATTTTCGTTTTGTATCCGTTTATTTCGGTCAATACATGTCATTAAAACAGAAATAACAAACCAGAAAAAAAACATTGATCAAAGTAAACAATAAGTAAACAGAGAAAGAAAATTGATAATAGACATTTAGACCGAAAAAGCGTAGGCTGAAGCATCGCTTATTACGCCTACCCTGTTACAACTCAAGTTAATTTAAAATTTAGAAATGTACAATCTGTTATCTATTAATAAAATAAATAAGCGGTCACAAAAGAGAGAAAAGAAAGAAGCGGCTTGATTTATCTTTTTCCTAAATAGTAGCCACATAGAACGTGTCACCACACATTACTCTAACTTATATAAATGAATCATCCTATTTTTAAGTACTTTTTTGAATAAGTTAATGGTATTGCATGTTTTTAAGTCTCTCTCAAATTTGTTCCATAAATTAAACAGCTGTTACCGTGGTGCATCGTTTTACTGCTACACTTGTAAGTCACCATGGATGTAAGGCGCGTTTCCATTAGGGTAAAAAAAATGGCCGCTGGTAAAGTTTCAGGCCACACTAGGGCAGGGCGATATGGACCAAAGTCATATCCCGTTATATTAAGGCTAAATATTGATATAAGATATATATCCTGATATTTTTATCGCAAAGTGAGAACAAATATGACACGTCACAAGTAGTTTTATTGAAACCGTATATTTTCCAGAGCAACTGTGGCTCGGTTGGCAGAGTGGTCGCCTACTGATCGGAAGGTCGGTGGTTCCATCCCTGACCGTCGCAGCCTACATGTCGAAGTATCCTTGAGCAAGATACTGAATCCCAAATTGCTCCTGATGCTGCGTTCATCGGTGTGTGAATGAATTCCCAATGGTGGCAGGTGGCACCAGTGTGCCCTGGTAGCCCCGGCCACCAGTATGAATGTGTGTGTGAACGGGCGAATGAGCGCAGTCTGTAGTGTAGATCGCTTTGGATAAAAGCGATATATAAGTGCACTCCATTTAGCATATTAACATTTTTTAAACCAAAGCTCCATAAAGTGCACATTTAAATAAAAAAATGTCTTAAATAATATGAGAAAATCTTTTTCTGAAATAAATATATTTATATAAGAAAAGAATAACGAACATTACAAAAGAACTAAATATGACAAACCCTAGTAAGGGCAGCATTTATACATATATATTTTTTAAACTATTTCGATATATGCGATATGGTCTAATTCAAATTTAAAAATATCTTGATATTTTTTTTATTTGATATATTGCCCAGCCCTAGGCCACACCCTCTCAATTAGAAAAAAAGGCCCAAGAGGGATTTATGAGACTCCGGAGGTGACACATGGTTTTCAATCGTCCCATTATTGTTTATTGACAGTTTTGACCGTCACGATGGTCATGGATTTAACATGGGGGACGCGCCAAACTTAAACTATAAGGAAAGAGACGCAGAGATGGAAGGCGCAGAGCTTACTGCATTTCTTGTCGCCGCGTTCATGCATATGGCGGATATGATTTTGGACGAAAATGTCGCGTGTTGTTGTGGCGTCGAGTACTACGTTAAATCCCGCTTAGCGTTCTATCCAATCAGCAACCAGGCTTTTTTCAGGGGAGAAAAATTGCCCTACTCTTCTACAGGGACAAAAAACGGCCGGTCAAACGGCCGCTAGTGACGGCTCACATTCAAATTAGGGGCGTTTCGTGAGAGAGACCTGCCTCATTCCGGGTATTCGACTATAGTGGAAACGCACCTGTAATCAGAGATGTAGCCAAGATAACAGTGAAGAGCAGCTTAATGTTTTGGTGGTCAAACAGGCCTTATCTAGACACCTCAAGTTCAAATTAAGTTGGCTTGAGCTGTTCTTTAAATATTTAATGTTGACTCACTGGATGTCAGACGTTACAGTGTTCTTAGTCTGACTCATAGAGACAGAGCACCATGTGTCATACTCTGAAGACCACGCCCCCCAACTAACCATGACTCTCTATTGACTTTGTATTGAAAGAATGTGCCTCCTTAACAATTTTGTCCATTAGCAAAAAACTGAAAGCAAAAGCTGCTGTGTGGTAGAATGCACTACCAACAAGTTAAAGAACCTAGAACTAAGTTTTAAAAATCTGACAAAGCTGAAAAACTGAACTTTTAAGAGGACAAAAGTGGATATAAATTAGCTATCTGTGCTAAAATAATCATATGATATTCTTGAATCTCATAGTTTTAGCTCAAAACAGACATGTGTTAGTGCTTCAGGCCATGGTTGTCTAAAAGTAAATGTTTAATATAAACAGTTTCAGGATCACACAGTTTCCTCCATTGTAACTGCTTATGTCTCATGTCTGTATACGCCTGTATGCTCTATTGATCTCTTAAAGTTCGTTTTTTGGTTTGGCAGTTTATAAAAACTTAGTTCTGGGTTTTACCTATTGAACACTGTTTTTAAAAGTAGTCCATGGAGAGACATTGGCTTAAATGCACTCCGTCTATTGGATGTAAACTTTTGGGATAAGCCTGATTAAGTTTGAGTGTTTTTTTCTCTTATCCCTGAATGATAATGGGTACAACCAGTTAATTCTCCGGCACTGATACAGCACTGTGGGGATAGGTCTGGCTATGCAAGACCACAGTACTCTGGTTTCATACATATTACATATTTTTTTAGTTAATTGTACATATCAGTCTTCCTTAGTCTCTCCAGTTTTTCTTCAGACCACAAAATTGGCACCCACAACATACAGTCATGGAAAAAATGATTAGACCACCCTTGTTTTCTTCAATTTCTTGTTTATTTTAATGCCTGGTACAACTAAAGGTACATTTGTTTGGACAAACATAATGATAACAGCTCTGAACTTAAACTCATATGAGCTGTTATTGTTGTTATCATTATATGTGTCCAAACAAATCTACCTTTAGTTGTACCAGGGATTAAAATGAACAAGAAGTTGAAGAAAATAAGGGTGGTCTAATATTTTTTCCCATGACTGTATGAAATAAACTGTTTCATGTTTAAAGCTTCTAATTATAACTTTCAGAACTTAAAATCATGAGTTCAGTCTTGCAAACAAATAATGACATGACAACATGTCAAATGGACCGTTAACTTAATTCATCAGATTATGCTATTCAGAAACACTGTTACAAAAATACAAAAACATATATACTTAGAGACAAAGCTACCTGAATTTAGCATACAGATTGGAAGTATTTTGACTAACAGAAGTGAATTATTTAGTGCTGGATAAGTTAAGATGATGATGATGATGAAATCTACATTTGAACCATTAATCATGGATTTGTGGGCCCAGAAGTACTATTTTGAACTGTGTCCAAATCAAGGAGGGGTGTTGCTAGCTGCTTCATAATTACTCTCATGTGGCCTGCACAAAATAAGGTAACAACATTTCTTTTGAGTTTTCAGACACACTATCAAGAAAGAAGTGACCAATAAAGTGTGTGTGTGTGCATGGACATAAGCCCTGAAGTGAGTTTTCTGCAGGAAGTGTCGGAGAGACAGTGAGTCTGAGCTGTTTTTGTACCGCTTATGTTAACTTCTCCCTGATAGTCAAACTGCTCACATGCTCTTCACCCACTCAACTGAAGTGAGAGGCATCACTTCCTGTGTTTATTTCACATTGTCTAAATGATCGAGTTTAGAATATAGGGAATATTTAACAGCACATGGCATATATTTGTAGTATAATCCTGATTCCAAGTCAGTTTGAACCAAGGTAATTATAGTTGAGGAAAACTAACGAAATAACGAAAACTAGAATTGAAAAAACATTTTCGTTAACTGGAATTAAAAAAAAAACATTAAAAAAAACAATAACTGAAACTGTATTTTGTGGTTACAAAACAAACTAAAACTAACTAAAATAATAGTGAAAATGTTCTTAGTTTTCGTCTTTGTAAACCTTTTTGGTTGATATGAAATCTATTTCATCTATCTGGTTTTATGACTTAATAAACTTATTGGGACTGAGATGGATCAGACAAAGGAAATAAAGGAAACATTTATTGTGACCTTATTGAATCTCGCACCAAACAAAAACCCCATTACAAAAAAATTAACACTAACACTAAAGCTAATAAAAACTAAACTAAAACTAAGCATTTTCAAAAAAATAAAAACTAATTAAAACTAGCAAACACACTCTTAAAACTAATTAAAACTAACTGAATTTGAAAACAAAAATTCACAACGAAATTAAAACTAAAACTAATGAAAAATCCAAATCTATTATAACCTTGGTTTGAACACAAGATGCATTGTTTTTCAACTGAGTATGCTGTATGTCAAAAAGGATTAATAAATTATTGCATTCTGTTTTATTTACTTTTTTGGAACCAGGGTTGTATATGATATTACAGACTAATTATCCGAATAATTAATAAAGCCGAAAAACATGCCAGAGCCTTCTCTTTTTGTCCAGTCTGTACTTGTGAACACAAAGCTTTGACTGCCACTGAGAGCATCTGAAGGGAAACTTGGGTTCTTACTTCCTCCCAACGTCATTGAAGGCCAACGAGTGGATAGTCTTGCAGGCCACGTTGCTGGGGAAACGCCGCCGCGCTTCACTGGCCACCGACTTGTTGAAGGCCACGTACAGGAAGCGCAGGTGTGGCCGCTGCTCAGCGTACTTCACCAACGTGGTCGTCTTCCCTGTACCTGTAGAAGACAGCAGGACAGTGAAGATAGTAGGGCTGGGCAATATGGACCAAAAGTCATATCTCGATATATTTAGTCTGAATATCAATATACGATTTATATCCCGATATTTTTATCGCAAAGTTAGAGCAATGATCAGTCAAAGTCAAAGCTAAAATATCGTAAATAAAAATAACCTATGAAATAAAATAGGCCAATCTGTTTCTGAAATAAATATATTTATATGAGAAAAGAATAACAACCATTACAAAATAAGTAAATATGACAATCCCTAATAAGGGCCGCATTTATATATAAAGAATGAAAAAAATTGAACTATATTAATATGTGCAATATGGTCTAATTCCATATCACATTTAAAAATATATCGATATGTCTTTTATAGAAGATACGATACTAAAACTAATATCCAACATTTACTTTTTTTTTTTCAAAATGCAACATTTCAACATTTCATTTTTAACTCTTTAAACTTATCATAACATGCCATTGCGTTTAAAGATAAACAATATCACCAAATTTCATATATGATGAAATCAAATGAAACATGTTAGACATTGTACTGCTGAACCTATTCTTCATTACTCAAGAGCTGACTTGCAACCCAAAGAAAGCTGTAGAATGATCTAGAGAAATGGTTCCCCCTGGTGACGCTTTAGACAATTTACACTTAAACTACAGTTGCTATTACACACAGGCAGGACGTGAACAAACACATATTGGAAGGTTAAAAAAATATAGTATAATTCTGTTTTAATGTTTACATGTAAATGCTGCATCTGCGTATGGGTAAATAACACAACTACGTATAAAGCAAGGAATCTGTGTGTGTTTGTCCTTTGCATATCTCAATAACTGTTAATCTGATCTACTTCACACATGACAGGTGTATTGCTGGACACCCGAAGGAGTGCAGTGTAGAATGTGGTGCTGTTTGGAGGGTCCAGATGGATCCATACATTTATAAGTAAGGGTTAGGCCATTTTGAATTGTGTCCAAATCTGTTTTGTTTTTACGACTCTTCCTACAATCCTTGAGCTATTATCACCAAATTTGGTACAGAATGTCTCTGGAAAAAGATGGAAAAAGTTACTTTTTCTGATTTGGGATTTTCCATATGGGTTTTGCAATAGCTGTACCCCTAGGGCAGAGCTTATATTACCAAAAACTTAAAATTTTCTGAATGCTTCATGCTTTTTAGATCAATCAGCTTTATTTTGTTAGTGAAAAGGCGTGTTTCCATTGAGTACTTTTTGGAAAGCGGCTGAGTGTTTTGGCTCCACCCACTTCCCCACGGCCTCTGTTTCCATACAGGTACTTTTGTAGCGGCTTACCAACGAGGTCGAATGTGACAACAGACCGACGCAGGAAGCAGTGTTACTTGGCGACTTTGTCACTATATTAAGCGACTATTCAGATCCCTCTAGTGCCTCTTTTTCAAAAAAGTGACTTGAGACAAATCTAATGACTTTTTCTGGTGTAATTGGAGACTTTTGGTGACTCGCTCCTATTCGCTGTCCCAAAGCACAGGCCCAGTCCTCCTGCAGCAGTCTCTCCCAGCTGCAGTCAGCAGAACAGGAGCTGTTAACCCCTCAGCGTCCAGTTTGCATCAGTCTGCAAATGAATCACGCATGCGCAAAATCGCCTCTCAGTAGCGGCTCAGGAAGGACCTACCCGAGGCAGGTACTTTCTGAGACGCCACCTGAGCCACTAACCGGTGAAGTTGGACGTATCCTCTCTCCCAAACCACACCCATAGCCGCTCACTAGAGGGAAAAGTACCTAATGGAAATGTGCCTAAAGAGAAGATGGAAGAAGGGGAAAAAGGGGCCACCCTGCAGAGTGGCAAAGGGACCCCAGGCTGGGTTTGAACCCGGGTCTGCTGTGACAAGGACCCAGCCTTTGTGGAATGTGCTCTACTTGTAAGCCACAGGGACGCCCCAGGAACCACCGTTTTGGTGGATATGTGTAGATATGTTTGAGTGACCATGACAAGCTTGGTGCCATTTAGCCAATTAGTAGCTCGGTTGCAGCATCATCTAACTGTGTGAACACTGTGTATTTTGTATGCATGACTATCTTTCACATATCTCAAGAAAAGTTCATCCAATCAACTTCACACCGAGGACCCAAAGGGAGTACTAGTGATAATAAAAAATAAAAGTAAAATGTACACCGGCACATGTGATTACCTTCTTTCCCCAGCAATATGTATTTTATTTCAGTGTGTTCTTGACTAAGAAAAAAATCTGAATGGCTATGGTGCCATTAGCAGCTGCTATTGTACCTGCAAAGGCCACAATCTTGACAACATGATCCGGCTGGATGTCATGGCTGAGGATCTGCTGCTGTTCACGTGTGAGATGAATCTGAGGCTGCCTAGTAGAAAAACACACAAAATGATGACTGTTAAAAAAGCTCCTCAGAGATCCACTACTTCAGTGCAGTTTATGTTGCCGTAGTGTCACACTTGACCTCTCGTACAAATAGAGAAACTGTTGACAGAGATGGAAGTCGGAATAAACATCGTCTGCAGTGCTTGATGCAGTGCTTATGAAGAAGTTAAAGGCACTACAGAAGTCAGACTAAAGGAACTCACTTGCTCTGACCGGAGCCGACAGAAAAAGGACCATTCTCCATCAGGTGAAGCACGTAGTAGATGTTGTAATACGACCTGCAGAGAGGGGAAGGAAAAGGATTACAGGGTGGAGGACGAGAATGATGTGGCATTATAAGGTGCTGACACGTGCAGCTCTTACCTGTTACTGATCTTGATGTTGTTTCTTTTTATGGCGAGCAACATCATGGCCATGTGGCTGAGGTACTCCGTGATAGCAGTGTGCGACAAGCAGCTGGTGAGCAGAGACACTAAGGTCTGCACGTCACCTACATTCTCACCCAGGATCAGTATGACGGCCATGACGGCGTACGGGTTGGGACCCTGGAGATTGGACAAAAATGAGTGCGGAGAAGATCCACAGTGAGTCAATTTATTCCATATATTATCACCAGAGGATCTTTTTTGCATTAGTGTGATAGTCATACCTCAATACCAAGGTTAAAGCACTTCTGAATATCAGGAATCCGTAATCTGATGGAGGCCTCAGCATGAGGGAAAAGACGATGTTTCTTAACACACTGCAGAACGTCCTCCGGCCTCACCCGCTCTCCAAACCTATGCTGGGCCATCAAACTGACAAACACACACAGATATTAAAAGACTTAAAAATCTATGCGCACCAGTCTGGTCATTATATACACTGAACAAAAACATAAATGTCAAATTTTAGAGTTCTTATTAACATTAGGGAGATGCGATATGTAATAGCCATTTTGTTTTGATTGTTTATTTGTTTGTTTGTTTGTGCCTCCCACCACCGGGTGGAGAAGAGCACTCATTATTGGTTCTGATGTCATGAGTTAATATAAGGCACTGATGTATGACTGATTGTGATGAGATGCCTGAGAGGCAAACAGTTTGGTTGAGTTAGAAATATAACTGTTTTTGTTTAAGAAGGAAGTATACCTTTGTCTGGAAAGTTACAATATACTCAGTTAATTCATATAAGGAAACTGGACATTTCATTTGTGCGCGTAAAACGCTATAAACGGGATCTCATCATACTAATGGCATCTTTTTTGAGTAGCAATCGAGTCACTACACAATATATGAAGCGAATCAAAACTCATTTTTGTTAATGACTAATCTTCAGATCACCGTCCATTACATCTTGATATTGGCATCTGCAAAGAAGTGACAATCCTCTGAACACGTTGGGGGTCAGGTTGAAGGAATTGAATGTTCAATATCTTGTCTGTCACCATTTGCATTTCTCAGAGAAACACATCTCCTTCATGGAGTTGAACAGGTTTCTATCGTGGCCTGTGGATGTTATTTCAATCTTCCCTGAGGACCACACGGAGCTGGTCACGGACACCTCCATACAGAACAGCCCAAAGATGCTCTATGGGCGACATGTCCGGAGAATAGAACTCTCAAACGGCCTATCGTCTGATAATTAACATTATCACGTTCCCGCATAACCTGAGACATCTGAGGCATGATGACTTATAACAAAAGTTGAAGTTTTTGGGTGGCCTTTTACTATCCCCAGTGTAAGGAGTGTCTGCTCATTCTGTCTGATCACCATCTGGAAATGCCACACCCAGGTACTGAGTGAAATCACTGCATCACTCAGCAAATGCTCACCGACAGAGAGATGGATTAAAATGTTACAAAAATCAAGAGAAATAATCACATTGTACAAGTAAAAGTCAGCATATGTTCACTTAGAGTTGTTAACTCCATGTGGCATCAATATTTGACATGAGCCGTTTATATTTTTGTTCAGTATATAATAATATTTAATCATTTAAGTGAAGCTCCAAGCTACAAAGGAAATAGCTTGAAGATTTAAAAAAAAAAAGTCTAGAGCTGACAGGACTTTACACTTGATTCAAATTAGTAAGCAGCTTTGTGTTGCTATAACTGGTAAGCTAAGCCTGAGCTTTTATTTTGGAAGTTTTAATGTCTGTTTGGTATTTATCTGGAGGCTCAACTGCTAACATCTTGTCACTTTCTTGTCTTAACTAAAATAAAAAGTGAGTACGCATTTCATCACCTCCCTAAAATAATGGCCTATGTGTTATTTTGACCAAACTTATTTTTTTTTTACCTAAATCGTTTTTTGTGTTTTCTGAAAAACCTGAAAAAAATGGCTCGGGCCATTATTTTAAGAAGGTGCGGATTTGGTGGATACATTATTGGCTGAAAAACCTTTAAAATGATCATCATTCATAATTGAGTTTCAGACGATAATTGCCAACGATAATGTGGAGCCTGTTGCAAGGTTGGGTCAGCACTTGAAACCGTGTTATGAATGGGTATTTTTGTCCCACTGTCAAGGTGTTATTTTTAATAATACTGATTGGTAAAAGTGCTCTTGAACTGCTGACATTTTCTCTTACAAAACGTAGAGAATGTGACCTTGGTGAATCCCACAAGTCAATGAGTACTGACAATTAAAAACAATTAGAAAATGAAACTTGTTCATATATCGCTTCCTTCATGACACCAGATGTATTGGTATTGTCCAAAATAAAAAGAAAATTATTATTTAAAGTTATTGGCCCTAAAAAAACACATCTGCATCCCTGATCTAAAACATTACAGAGACTCTTCTCCATGTATGTATGATTAGAAAAACACCCTTTTTAAAGGAAATGCAGACTTACAGTACAAGGTGCCGTATGCTGTTCTGTGATGAAGGTGGATCCGTTATGCTGCCGTTTTTCAGGATGGAGCAGATCTCCAGCATAGTTTCCTTTTCTCTCATCATGTAGCAGAAATATTGTTTCTTGAAGGGGACAAACTGGACCATGGAACAGAAAAACACAACATCCAAAACTGTGAGTAACCTTCACCATCAGACCTGTCTCCCTGCTGCTAATATATGACTTAATGTAATTCTGTGGGTTGTTTAACCTTGGGGTCCTGGACGATGTTCCTCCAGTGATGGCAGACGAGGCGGACGTTGCGGTAGAGGTCCGGGGCGGGGACGAGGCACAGAACTTGCCTCAGCACCTCCTCTGGCAGGTCCTCCATGCAGCCCTGGGGCTGCAGCAGGACCTTGCCGCTGCCCAGGAGACCATAGTGGGCGTCAGGGAGGGCCTCCACCTCCTCTTCCTCATTCTGAAAGTCACTGTCAAACTCATCATCATCCCAAAACATCTCTGCCGTCATTCCCTCCAGATAATCCACCGCTTCCTCCTTCTTTGTCTCAGGCTGTGATGCCATCTCGGCAGCTAACAGGGTCTCATCATCAACCTCGTCTTCCTCCTCCTCGGCTATAGGTTCTGCAGCCAATGGGACTGCTAATAGGCTATAATCATCGTCATCCTCCTCCTCTCGTTCTTCAGGAAAGAGCTCTCCGTTTAGCCCATTTGTATGTTTGGAAGAGCAGGGCTTGGAGGAGGATTTGTGCGGACTGGAACTGAGGACTCCAGTCACAGAGAAGAAGTTGTTGATGCCTTTTTGTTTGAAAGGACTTACCGATGCAGATGCTGATGGTGCAAGGAGAGAGAGAGCGAGAGCAGGAGAAAGAACAATCATTCAATTATTGACATTCCTAATGGCAGAAATTAGCCAGTCAGGACTTTTACTAGACAAAAAAAATAGCTGCACAGATATCACCCTGTTTTTTTTAACAATTTATATTATTAAAAGAAAGGAGAAAAAAAATAGAGTAGTGCACTATTGAGGTAAAACAAAAGAGAACCTACAGAGGTTGGTACATGAGATAGAACCCTGTTTTGTTTTTTAATCTTTGAGCACACTTTTATCAAAACATTTGTAGCAGAAGCTTTAAGGCAGTTTACCACACTTCCGCCGCTTGGTGGGTGTCCTGGGGTAAAACCCCCGGTTGGGGTTGTGATTGCCCTGCGCGTGGTTGACGGCGTTGGGCTGGGTGAGAGAACTCGTGCCAGCTGCACTTTGTCCCAGCTCATCACACTCCGCTGCATTCAGGTGCATCCTTTTGGCCTTTCCTAGAAAATCATAAAAACAAACAATCAGCCATATCAGCACAACTGTATTGGGATTGCCCTTTCACAATGTCAGCTATTCTTTAGTTTTGTATCTCTTACGGTATGTACTCTTGTCTTGCCTTTAAAGTGCTAGGGTGGACAAACATGCTTGTGTTGTGCAATACTGTACATTATCATTTTTTCTGTTCAATATCTTTGAGTTTTTCATATAACAAGAACAAAAAAAATTATAAAATAACATAAATACAAATATAAAGCAATCGGCTGGAGAAACATGGATGGAAGGTTATGTCATGGGTTACAAAAAAAAAGCCGTACAGTTTCTGTTTTCTTCGCATATATACAGCATGTCATCATGAGTAGCCAAATATACATCACACAAACCAGAATAGACAGCCACAACAACAAACAAACAGAGCTGTCTTAGACAAAAACAACCATAACAACAAGAACCGCAGGGGGTGGGCAATATCATACATAATAAAAAAAAAAAAATCATATATGACACATAGAGATAAGAGTGGGGGGAGTCCCCCTAGAGACAGCATCCAGTTTTGCTCACCACCAGAGCAGCATCATCAAGTGCATAATAACTCATGTAACCCAATATGTGTTGAACCGTACTGTATTATCTCACTTATGGTCCAACAGGCCCTTCTTCACAATGGCAGTTAGTCTGTACATTATCATTTTTGATTAATAAGCAGCCAGTCCAATCCTACAGTGTTTCTCACCTTTTACACACTTTTAAAATTAGGTGTTTTGCTTAAATGGCCTTTAAAGAAGTTTCAAAACAACTACAACCCTATGAGGCACGTGTAAATATTAGAAAAGTCCTGTTTTTAATCCAAATATGGTTCCAAATGTTTTTCTACACTGAAAAGAAGTTACAACGGTAAGCACTGAAATTGTCCTTTTATTGCTAGGACAATTAAAAATTATCATTAGTTGGTCCGGGTTTAGTTTGTCCGTTACATGTATTCAATTCAACTAAATACTAATTAAGGGTGAATATGTATATGTACTCAGACGACACTGCTATTGCGGCGTGTATAAGGAATGGACAGGAATCTGAATATAGGGATCTGATAAAAGCCTTCAGTGACTGGAGTCACAAGAACTATCTCCTACTGAACACCTCAAAGACTAAGGAAATGATCATAGATTTCCACAGGTTCAAGCCCCCCTCCAGCCAGTGAATACCTGTGGGGTGGACATGGAGGTGGTGCCAAGTTATAAGTACCTAGGTGTCTACCTGGATAATAAGTTGGACTGGTCCCTAAACACAGACACTCTCTACAAAAAGGGGCAGAGCAGTCTCTTTTTCTTAAGGAAGCTCAGATCTCTTGACATCTGTAGTAAGATGCTGCAGATGATTTATCAGTGTGTGGTGGTAGTTTGTTGTTTTATGCTGCAGTCTGCTGGGGAGGCAGCATCACACACAGAGATGAAGGAGGTTGGACAGACTGGTCTAAAGGGCTGGTTCTGTGGTTGGAGCCAGGTTGGACACACTGGAGGAGGTGGTGGAGAGATGAACTGTCAACATGTTAGAGGCCATCCTTATGGACCAAAAAAACAGCAGTGGACGGCTCCTCTCTCTCTGTTACAGGACGGAGAGATACAAAAGATCCTTCTCTCCTACAGCTATCAGGACGTCTCATTCTAACAGAGATTCAACCAGACTAACTGAATTTCCCCACAGGGATAAATAAAGTATTTTGGTTTGATTGATATTGGCTTTTAAACGGTTTCCCTTTACTGACACACGCACGTTACTCGCCGGAACCTTTCATTTGGCCATTATCAAGGCTTTATTGATAGTGAGAGACAGAGTGGAGGGGGAGACAGAAGACATGCAGAAAGGGCTCTGAGTGGGATTCGAACCCGGACCGCCCGCTCACCAGGACAATGCCTCTATGGCAGCGGTTCCCAAACTTTTTTAGCCGTGCACCCCCTTCTATGTCCCAACCGTGTTGACGCACCCCCAATCCCCCAGACCTTCAAAAAAAACAAAATGCAATAAGCTTTTTTATAGCCATATTAAAGGCGGCATGTTTGATCATGCTCAAATGACCAGAACACACATATAATAAAATAATCGCCATCACAACAATGAGCTCTCGCATTTGAATTAACCTAAAAAACAGTTTCAATATAATGCAACAAAATTATGAACAAGCTTCCACTTTTAAGAGCAAAGAGGATGGTGACAGGCTCAGGATCAGAGGCAGAAAGCACATAAGTTGGGGGAATGTTATCATATTTTGAGCCGCGTTGAACAAAAATTGCAGGAAGTTTAAATGACCGTGGAGGTTTCACAACCCCGTCATCATAACACAGGCTGGAAAAATGGAAGAAGATAACTTCTTCTTCGCTTCATTTTAAGATGAAGTGCATTTTGAATAGCCTGCATTTATTAATTAATTAATATTACAGTTTTTGATTTTACATTTTACAAAGAAATGTTTATTTACACTTCTTTATTGTGTGGAGGGAAAAAAATGTAATTGTGTAATTATCAGACCGCCATTACATTTTTCATCTCGCGCACCCCCTAGAGGCAGCTCGCGCACCCCCAGGGGTCCACGCACCACACTTTGGGAATCCCTGCTCTATGGTATGGCTCTACCAGGAGTGGCACCGGGACGACCCTCTCACATGAACTTTTAACCGCTCCAACTTACCTTTTGCTGACATTTCCATCTTTGTGTCCAGAACATCCGTCTATTAGTCACACAATACGTAACTTTGCAGGAAGGACACAGAATTGGGGTTCCTGAGGCCCAAAACGAACTTTCCTCATTAGAAACGCCGTCGTCGTAGACTTGACAAAAAATTAAAATCTAACCGTCTGAGCTAATGCTAACTACATTGTAGTAAACAACGACTGATGCTAGTTCAATTATACGTATGCTAACATTACTTCTGACGCAACTGTGTGACCAGCGGCCTGTGCAGGACTCAAATGTACTGCCCTGGACAGCGTGAATTAACTAACTAACGCTGACATTTGCTTTTGTTGTATTTGTAGCTTAAAAAATGTTTCGAAGTTAGCTAGCAAACATTTAGGCAGAGGTCCTAAACTTTGTTTTGCTATGGAGCAACATGATTGGTCGGTTCTTCTTCGTTTATTCCTATTGGTGGTTGCCAGGGCAACTTCAGGGCGCATTACCACCACCTACTGGAATAAAGTATGGGACAGAAAACAATAGTAGAAGTGCTTTGGTGTTGAAGAAAATCATTCAGTGTTAAATACAGGTGCATCTCCATATATTAGAATATGGAAAAGTCCATTTCCAGTTTTAGAAACTGCTTCATATTATCTATATTCCCGGGGTCCTAAGGGCATATGGCTCATTGTTTGGAGGGTTACTTTTTATCCACAAGTCTCCACTTCACAGACATACCCACTTTATACTAATCCCATGCAGTTTGGGACAAAACCATGCAGATTTTCTCATGCAGTACAAATGTGTTATTTTAGCATACTTTATGTGAATATTTCTGCACACTGGGGGTCCTTAAACAGTCTGTGAATTGCATAAATTGGGAAGGAGTAGA